>NW_026606059.1:59032500-59632500 GCF_029834395.1 Sorex fumeus
GAAAGAAGTAATATTTTCCAGTTTTTAATTATTATAAAATTCAACTATAGCTGCAAAGAAAAAATATTTTTAGTATGACATTTTAAAAATAAACAAAAAGCTTTAGAATATTTATTTCCTTAATTTTTGTTTATTTTTATTTGGGGGGCCATACTTGACTGTGCTCAGAACATACTCCTGTCTTTGTGCCCAGAGATCAATCCAACCCTGGGGGACCTTTATTGAAAACCATATGTAGTGCTGGGAATTTAACCAAGGTTGGCAGCATGCAACACAAACTCCCAAACTCCTGTACTATTTCTCTAGCCCTATAAGCATATATTTTTGCATACAAAAATATTAATCCAAATTATCAATATTTCTACAAAAATATGAATAAAGATGGAACACTTTTTGTTACCATATGAATGGAAACTTTAGAATATGTATCTGCCCATTATTATTGTTGTTCTGTATGGAAAATAATGTAGAAAAATAATGAGAGGGAACAAAGTAACAAGATAAACTTCTCCAAATAGGATTAAAGAAAGTCCAGTTTTTTAGCACAGAGTGCATGCCAAGGTCTTTGCATTCTGACAAATAGAAGAGAGATTTGAAATTGTCCATCAGTTCTATTGGAATAGTCTCAGATGAGAAGACAATGATACTGTTACTTACCTCCTTTTGAAAGTCTATGAAGCTTTTTTTGAGTGCCTCCATTTGTTAGTAAGGGAATTTTAAGACAATGTGTTCATTTCAAGTAATAATGAAATCATATTAAAAGAAGTAAACACATAACCGAATATAATTACATACAATTTCATTATCCTAGACTAGTAGTAACATCTGATATTGATTAGTCACATTCTATAAGATACTTAAGTGCCATACTATAATTATTCTATTTATCTTTCATAAAAAATCTATAAGGTGGAAATTTTTGCTGTCAAATTTCTAGATTGAAAAAAATTAAAAGTTTATAGATTTTGAATAGCTAATGTGAGGTCAAAACCTAACAATCAACTTTGATTCAGTCCAACTTTGCACTCTACCTCTACTGTCTTTCTATTTACCAATATTTCACAAGAATCATTTGGCTAACTGGAACATGGGTAAGATATTAATTGGTCTATTTTTTAAATAAAAGAAAAATTAAAAACATGCTTTAAAACTGATGGAGTTCTTCCTGCCCCGCTGAGACCACGAGTTGCCCCCCACAAGCGGCTTTCCGACACAGCCATGGCCCCAGAGGCACATGAACCTAATTTGGAACCAAGCAGCTTTTAGAAGAAATGTGAATAGACTATGCATTAAGCTATGGGGCTGTGTCCCACCCGCACCCCCCAGGAGGGAAAGGGTGTTTGTCTCTTCTGCCTTCCTGCCCCCTCGCGGCAGCATGGTGGCCGCTGACTCAGACCCTATTGGACAGCCAGATATGAGCTGGCGATGATGGGGTAACTGCAGCCTCATGGGATGGGGGAAGCGGTGGAACTGGCACATCTTTCCCGCCTCACCAAAACCGCAAATTGCCCCCCACGAGTGGCTCTCCAGCATGGCCATGGATCCAGAGGCACACAAACCAATCTCGGAACTATGGGGCTTTTGGCAGAAATCCCTCTAGACTTAATTAGTGGAATATCAGAAATCCAAAATTGCGCCGCCACTATCATGGCCACACGATATTATATGCTCTTCATAACCAGCAATAGAAAACAAATTATTTCATGATGGCTTTTCAGTAGGTCTGATTGCTGGGGGAAAATTCCAAAATTATTTGGTGCATCTTTTGTCGAAATAATGAATGTAATCAGAGTAGAGAGAGAGTTAAGTGGAAATCATCTGCCTCACAGGCAGGGAGAGGGGTGGGAGGGGGGTATATTGGGATTCTTGGTGGTGGAAAATATACACTGGTGAAGGGATGGGTGTTTGATCATTGTAAGGCTGAGATTTAAACCTGAAAGCATTGTAACTGTTCTCACGGTGATTCAATAAATAAATTAAAAAAAAAAAACTGATGGAGTCACTTAAGTCTGGGGCAACTTAACAAGTTAGAGCATAGGATTTTAAATGAGTTTTTTTTTTTAAAAAAAAGATGAAAAGTCATCTTTTCTCCATATTGACCTAATCTTCTTTCTCTTTTCCCTGGAGAGAAGACTCTTTATTTTCCTATCCAAACTCAAAAGAGAGATTTTATTACAAATCCAGGATTACCCGGCATGGTTGTTATTCTTGACATGATTGCCTTTGTGACTCCAATATAAATTTGAAGACTTCTACAGAATTCTGAAAGGGGTCATTTTGAAAGAAAGGATTAAGTTAGGGCATGCTACATGCATGGTCTATGCTTTCTGACCGAGCACATAGGTAAATGAACGACTTGAAGCATAGCACAAAGGTAGAAAGGAAATGTTAATGTCAACCTAGACACAATGCCATTCAAGGGAAGAAATAGGGTTAAGTTACTCGTCAAGAGTAGACAAGCACATTGTGCTTTAACAAGACAAACTGTGACTAGAGGAAGACAGTAACGAAAAAAGAAGATGGGGATACTAAAACCAGAATGTAAAGACCAGAGAGAAACTGAATTTTCTTTTTAAAAATAATATTTTAATTGAATATCCATGAGCTAGACCATTAGAAAGCTGTTAATAATTGAGTTTCAGTCATACAATGATCCAGCATCCACCCCTCCACCAGTGTACATTTCCCACCATCAATGCCCCCTGTTTCCCTACTACAATCCCCCAATCTCCCACGCCAGCTTTGGGGTGTGGATGTGACTGCTGCGGCTTCCGGAAGTATGGGGAAATGTGGGGAGGTAGCCCATCCTGACCCCAAGAAAGCCTGGAGATTTCAGTCACAAAACTCCACACTTGAATTTTTAGCAGATTATGAGAAACAGAACTTTCTAATTGAAACCATACTTGGAGCTCAGGAAATGAAGGCTCAAATCTCAAGCAGTAATGCAGAAAGGGTGAAGAAGATTATAGAGATGAAGGAAGTGGGTTGAGGAAGCTGTAAGCACAGTTGGGGCTGAGAATGGCACGTGGCCTTAAAAGCACCCTGTAGGTGGGGAAATAAGAGACAGCTTTGAAACCAAGCTGAAGGAAGGGACATTTCCTTTAGTCAACCCCCAAATGCAAAATACAAATTCTAGTCTGACGGGAGAAAACCATGCTGGAAGGAAATATCAAGTCACATGGTTAGAAGAGAAAGAGCATGAGGATAAAAAAAAAATATTTCAAGTAAAAAAAAAAGTCTCAGTTTGCTTCCAAAGATGTTGAACTGAAGTGAGCAGAGTGTGATGGTTCTCCATGCTCATGTGAAACCTCAAAATCTTCTTGATGTTCTGTCTGGAGAATTCCAGATTTCTTTGTTTTGACCTACAGCCATAAAAATTGTCCTAGGACCTGAGGCTGAGGACCCAAGAGGTCTCCAGTTTCCCTGTAAGTGTTTAGAACTTTCAAAGAACCTACCGTACTTTCAGTGCCTCTTTTCCTGCCTCCCACACAGCCTGGCCAACATCTGCCCTGGAGCAATAGACACCTCATCCTTGATGTAGAAAAGTTAGAGGTTTGCTAAAACAGACTTCAGGCAGCCCAGACCTCTCTTTTAATGAGCTGATTGATTTTATGAGACAAGCATGGGCAAAAACCCTAAGGAAAGATGATACCGGCAATCAAACCACCACAGGGTTTGTGATTCTTAGAAATGGAAAATAATTAAAAAATAAAATGTGTGTTACTTGCCACTAAATTTTAAAAAAAGAAGTATATTCATTTATTGTCAAGATTTCCAAACTAGAGAAGTTTACCTTGGGGGAGCAAGTACGGGTGCACACAGCAAACCCTGCACCCCGATCCTCCTCAGATGCAGGAGGCATCGCGGTGCTAGGGGATGGCTCTGATCCGCACCTGGGTGAGTCTGGGTGAGTCTACAGGCCCCCAGATTGGATCAGAAGCTCTATAGTAACAGACCTGCGGGCGGGGGTCATTCCTGAGTGAGCTTCACCCCAGCAGAGGCCAACTGTGTGAAGGACCTGCCCCAGGGAAATGCCCCCGAAATCCAAGATCAGTGAGGACCTGGCTTGCAGTACAGCCATATAATTTCTATGGTTTGAAAATCTTGAAGTTGCAACCTGTTGCTCTGAAATGGGGTTTCTTACTTTGAGGGTTGGCTTTCCTGCCTGGAGAATGCCCCCCGGGCTTGCTCTGGAAGAATTAATTAATTAATTAATTAATTAGGGCTGGAGCGATAGCACAGTGTTAGGGCATTTGCCTTGCATGCAGCCAGCCCGGCCAAGCAGGGTTTGATTCCTCAGCCCCTCTTGGAGAGGCCAGCAAGCTACCGAAAGTATCTTGCCCTCACGGCAAAGCCTGGCAAGCTACCCATGACCTATTCAATATGCCAAACACAGTAACAACAATTCTCGAAATGGAGACGTTACTGGGCCTGCTTGAGCAAATTGATGAACAACGGGAGGACAGTGACAGTGACAGTGACAGTCATCTATTTTACTTGCTTTCTCTACCAAGAGCTAAAGTGACTGTGTTTAAGATTAGAGACTTATCTCCCCCACCTCCCCACCACCAATTCTGTAACAGAGTAGGCGAAACAAAAACAAAAGTGAAAAAAGGAATAAGATTCTATATCTTGTGAATGAGGAGCTGGGATGAAATTGAGCTGTTAGACTTGTTCGACAATCTTTACTCGTTATTTTGAGGTTTAAACAGGTTTCTTTTTATCCATTCATCTATTTCTATATCAATCATTAATACAATTAATAGCCAAGGCTCTGTGCTAAGTGATAGGCTAAGTGCTAATTAAAACTAAGGGTTTTGTTTTTTGTTTTTGTTTGTTTGGGACCATACCAGTGATGCTTGATACTGCCCTATGCTCTGCACTCAGGGATCACTCTTGTCAGGCTCAGGGGACCATATGATATATATGAATAGCAATCACCTTACCCACCAAAGCCCAATTCTAATAGTCCCAGTGCAAGTGTTTTGACAGTAAACACAACTGACACATCCTTCTCTCAAATTATATTTTAGAGGAAACAGACAGATGATTATTCACTTCATTAGACTTTCTATAAGTGCTCTAATTAATATGAGTGAAATTTAGAATATTCCCTGAGCACGTAACAGAAGAAACAACCTAAGAGACTGAGAGTGGCTCAGAAATCTTTCCAAGGAAGAAACATTTGATTCAAGACTCAAAAATTAATATGTTACTGAACCTCACAAAGACAGGGAGGAAAACAAGGGAACATTCCACATTGGAGATGTTCATGCAAAGACTTATGTTGGAAAAGAGCAGATGCCATTTTTATAAAACTTCAAGAAACTAAGAAAGTATAGAAATAAAGAGAGGGGATAGGATAAAAAGGGTAGTGAGAGACAGAAATAAATTAGAGATGCAGACCGTGGTAAAGATTTTGAAGGCTATCCTAAGATTTTTGGTAAATAACATTAAGTAGAAAACTCAGAAGTTCTTTTTAAAATGTATTTCCATATGTGTCTAGTACTTGTGGTCATAATTTTGGCTCCAATTCATCTCCTAATATTGTGTTGCGATTTTAAAAAAGTTTATGTCTTCATTCTTTCTGTCTCGGTTATAAATTTCAGTTCTGGTCAGAGCCATCTGGAAATGTGCTGGGTCTGTTTGTACCATCTACAAGAACTGACTGTGTGCCTCTGTCCCAACTCTCCACTCAGTGACACCAAGATGGAAGCTCAGGGATGCTGGGAGAGAAATATGTGCACTGTGGAAATTGGAAAGCACTAATATGGTTTTATTAATTCAAGAGACTAACTTTATTAGCTCTTCAGTATCTGGGTTCAAGTTATTGGGTTAGCTGCCTAGTTACAACTCAGAGCAGTAATGATTAAAAAGAAAAAATTATACACAATGTATGCTCTTATATGTATCTGTTTAGAATCATACAATTATACTTATTGTATGTGGACATAAATAATGTAATCATGTTTATAGTATATATGGAGAGATAAAGAGAGGGAAACTGTTTTTATTAGAAATGAAGGAATGTTTTATTCCTTTTATTTTCAGTTGCCTTGCATCTTATCTGACATACAATTAATATTTAATGAATGCATTTTTGATATTAAGGAGATCTTTACTCTTCAGTGCGTATACTTCTAGTTCCAAAAACTGCTACTCTTTCCAATACAGAATCACACAGTCCAAAGATGAACCACAGAGTTCTTTAGAAAAACATTGCACTTAAGAAAAGGAATCAAGATGTCTGGAGCCAGTTTAAATTGTATGTAAATAATTGCTGGGCCAATTTTTTCAATGACATTTAAAAGTGCTCTTGCAGATGGTTGAGTCAATGAGCTGAGTGGTCAGTGTGTGCTAAGAGATTGTGCACGAATCCAACTGTTGAGATGTCAAATACCACTCTTTTTCTTAGCCTACTTGAGTACTATTTGTTCATATTACTTCAGTATCCTTACTAAAATATTAATATTACTCTTGGTGGGCTCAGGGAACAGGTGGGTTTCTGCGGATCTAAGCCAGGTCGGCTGCGTGCAAGAAAAAGGCCCTAGTACTATTGCCCCAAGGTGGGTAAATTTTTTAAAACCATATGTAAATTTTGTATTAATTTTCTTCTCCCTATAAATAGCCTAGTCTTGGCCTGGCAAAGCACTGTAACACCGTCCTCCCTTTTTTTTAATCGATTTTCTCTAGCAGGTACCAGTAACATCTTCATTGTGAGACTTCTTGTTATTGTTTTTGGCATATTAAATATGCCATGGGGAGCTTGCCAGGCTCTGTTGTGTGGACGGGATACTCTCAGTAGCTTGCAGGGAGGGACAGAAGAATCAAACTCAGGTCGGCTGCATGCAAGGCAAACACCCTACCCACTGTGCTATCACTCCAGCCCATGTAAAAAGTCAAAAAAGTCAAAAATCACTTTTTCATTTTTTACCAAAACTGCTAGAACCATGCTACTTGTAATGTATTCTAACATGTGAAGAAGTCTATCTGAAGTCCTTCACCAAGGGTTTTACAAAGTTTACTTTGATAAAAAAAATGGCATATAAGAATCAAGGAAGTTGAACTCAAATTCTTCACTATTGGAAATTATTTCCAAACCTTGCAACCATATTCAGGTTTAAAGTGATTCTGAGTTTTCTCATCCTAGAGGCACCCCAGTTCTTAGTCACGGTCACGGTCCTCCCGTTGTTCATCGATTTGCTCGAGTGGGCCCAGTAACGTCTCCACCATGAGACTTGTTGTTACTGTGTTTGGCATATTGAATACATCACAGGGAGCTTGCCAGGCTTTTGCCCTGCGGGCGAGATACTCTCGGTAGCTTGCCGGGATCTCTGAGAGAGGCGGAGGAATCGAACTCGGGTCAGCCATGTTGGCCGCTTGTAAGGCAAACACCCGACCTCTGTGCTATCGCTCCAGCCCTTAAAAAAGTTAAATTTTTGAATCTCTACCATCTGGCTTATTTGTACAATAAGGGGAATTAGAAAGAGAAGTTATCCTAAATATACATTAAATTCCTCCAATAAAGATTGTTGAGTAGCTTTTATAAACTGTATGACTTAGAACAAAACAATAATTACTAATTATAAATAAAAATAGAATGACTGCCTAGCACAATCTTTGGAATGCCTCTATTTCTAGAAATCTGAGAAGAGAAGAATCCATAAAAGGAGACTAAGATAAATTTTCTAGTGAATTGAAAGCAAAACTAGAATGCAGAACTCTAAAAACCAAAATGAGATGCTTTAAGGGACCATCTATAATGAATTCTGAGATGGTAGTCAAATGAGAATAAAAATGAGAAAGTTTGGGAAGACAGCCAATAAATTTGCCAGATTTTTTTTACTGAAAGTAAAAAAGGAAAACGAACAGAAAATGCAATAAAGGGAAGAAGATTCTCTTTTTCAAGTTTACTTGTGATGTGGTAAATGCACATTGTCACAGAAAGGAAATAAGATTTTAGGTTCAAAAGAGGTAGAGTTGTAATTTTTGCCTACATTAAAGAGCAATTCACTGTAGGGGATGTTTTTTTGCTTTACCCATAAATTATAAAAAAAAAACCAAATTTATGTTTAGGTGGGAAAGATGGTGAATACTTATTGGGCTGAGGAGTTAGCAAAAAGTTATCTTTTATATGCTGGATTCTTTGTGACTGAGTTTGATTCCTAATACCACACAGTACTCAAAACAACACCAGCATTCAATCTTGAACAGAGAGTAAAGAAGAGTTCTGGAACACTTCTGGATGTGATGGCCAAACCAAAAATCAAAAACCAAATCAGAATATATGACATTTGCAGTGTGATTTTGGTGAAAAGTGCATGCCTTATGTTCATGAGATCTAGATTTCGTCCCTAACAGTGGGTGTGTGTGTCGGGGGTGGGGAGGGAATAATTTTACTATTAGCGTAGGAAGAAGAAACATCTTTTTAATTCTACAAAGGAAGGGCCCCAGACTATAAACACAAAGAAAATAGGACAGACTACAGATACAAGGGAAATACAAAAATAATTTTCAAGCACAATTGAATAGAGCACATGCATAATTAACTATGATATTAAATTAGAAAATGGATTGAGAATGAAGAAGTAAGTAGGGACTAGATTAATGCCATTGCTGAGAATTTCAGTTATTACTATTAAAGCAGTAGGTATTGTCTGAAAGAATTTAAGCATGAGGTAACATAATAATAGGGAAGAAATATGTTGTTAGGAGGGCATAATGAATGTAAGCAAAGCTGGTGGGAACTCCTGCAGCAGTCAGCATAGTAAATAGTACTTAAATGATACAGAAGAATGATAGAAAGATGGAGTGTGCACATGGAATTGAGGAATATTTCAACAGTGAAGTTGGCAAAATATAGGTTAAATTATACAAAAAAGATAAAACCATGTGGTTCCGTTGGGAGAGAATGTGTTTGCACGTGCAAGTCCTGGAGTTGATCCCTGGAACCACCAAAAAGTATAGGAAAAGATGGAAAGGAAATATAAATATAAATATCTTCTAAGGTTTGACTTGTACAACCAGATGCATAGTATTATCTCTCATGAAAGTGAGAATAGCCATGTGATATTTAGTTTGAAGAAGAGAAGTTTACAAGTTGCAGGCTTCAAATGTCCATTAATATGTTCAAGAATGCAATGCAAACAATTTTTGAGATCCATAATATTGCAGAACAGAGAAGAAGTATAAGCAAGATATATAAAACGTAAAAATGAAGCTCTGATGAGAAAGATATACACATTTTGACATCCACAGCAATACTAGATAACACTGCTGCTTACAATTTGCCAGGCATTATGGTATATTATGTTACCATATATTATGTTATATTTTATATTACAACTGCCGTGTAACTCCAAAAACGGCCAAGATCCAGAGACTGGAATCAAACTCCTGGAAGCACGCTGATGCAAATGTGAACAAATAGACCTCTTATTGTCTAGTTCTCACTCTCAGAGAACCCAGCAGTCTACCAAAAGCCTCCTGCCTGCATATATGCCTGACTGGGAACACCTATAAAGGTGATTAGAGATTAGAGGCTGTCCCAAAAGCCTCCATCCCTCTTGGAGAGCCCGGCAAGCTACCGAGATTATCCCTTCCACATGGCAGAGCCTGGGAAGCTACCCGTGGGGTACTCGATATGCCAAAAACAGTAACAATGATAGTTCTCATTCCCCTGACTCTGAAAGATCCCCCAATATACCATTGGGCTACACTAGCATGTGACAGGGAAGAATGGAGACTTTACAGGTGCCTGCTCAAGCAAATCGATGAATGATGGGGTGATAGTGATAGTGATTGTGATAGTGATTGTGATTTTATATTATATCACTTATTAAGCAAAATAAGCAAACATTTTACATAAAATAATTTCATGTTGATAAAGCTTAACAAGTAAACTATTACTTTTAGCTCCCCTGTCAATAATGAAAAATACAGTTAGGGAAGATGAAGTGAAGTGCCCAAATCTAGTAGATGCTATACTTAGAACCTGATGTTAACAGTAAACTATTAGCAAAATGGTCATCTCCATCTCTCTCGCCATCATTTCATTATGAGAGAGCAATGCTGAAATAATTTGATAAAATATCCTTTCTTCAACATAGAAACACCTCTGCAACCACGAATCTGCTGGAATTCATACTTCCAATTCACAAATTCCTAAACAGTAATTATTCTCAATTTTGGATCTTTGAATTTCTGTGCAAATGTATTTCAATTAACTATGGGTATTATTATGTGACTTAATCATCACTAGAAACAAATAGCAAAGGACAGAGAGTCAAAACTGTCTACATCTCACCAAAACATTAAAAAATATTGATATGTTATTATTTTCTTAAAATATATATCACATATTATACCTGTATTAATAATTGAGTACACATGCAATGTATGATCTAAAAATTAGAATAAGATGTGCATTTGTTTATAGTTAGCTATTTAGGTAATACACTGCAAACATCTTTTAGTCATTAACACATGTGTTATATCAATTAATAAGCAAACAAACATCAATTCCTATGCTCATTAAAGGCAGTTGTTCAATTATTTTTATTTTGTTCCTATTTTGATGTTGTGCATGACTTAATCATCACTATAATGCACAGGAAGATTTTCAGGAAGTTTATGGGGCCTGGGTACCAGTCATGGTGATACCTGGTGGAATGGGCCTTGATAAGAAAGTACTGAGAGTTGGCAGATGGCTATGTGGTGTTGGAGTTCTAAATCCTATGTCCTGTGCATTCAGAGCATAATAAGCTGCTGACCCCTCAGCTACCTCTCTGGCTCCATATTCCTCTTTGAATGCATTGATGTATTCAGTTAATTTCTCATTGCTATTTTTAAAATTATAGTTGCTGCTGGATACATATGTATGTTATATGTGTATGTGAGATTGGAATTTTGCATCTACCTCATGTTCTACCTACATCTAGAAGTAATTCTTAGAGAGAGCTTGCATCCTTATTTTCTCGAGTTCCTCTCTAGTTGCACCTTTTCCCCTTCCCATAACCCCTGACCTCTTTGTTCTCAGTGTCACTGCTGATAGTTTGTAATGTTGGTGGCAAAGGAAGGAAAGCGTTTATTATTATTTCCCCTAAGACCCTGCTTTGTTAAGGCCAGGGGATGTGTTGCTTTGTTTTCAGAATTGGGCCTTATGTATATTTTGTCAAATTCCCCAAAGACCTCTAGACACCAAGGACTAGAAGATGAAAAATGACTATTATTGTTTCTCTGCTTTGCCCAGGATCCTGGGCCACCACATGTTTCTAACTTCCCAGAAGGACTCCGTGTTCCTCACAAGCTATGAGGTGAAGGTGGATGGAAGCTCTTTACTCTTTTAACTATAATCACAAGGACTCGTGTGATCCCAAAATAAGAAAACTTGTAAAGTTATTTTTATTCATGTATAAGAATTCTAGGTTTCGCAAAACTTGAACTGAATTCTGCTCTAACAGTCCGAAACGATTAAGCAAATAAATTGAAAGTCTCAGTCAATTCAGGCAAATAATTTGTGTCGTTACCACCAAACATTCACATTTCAGGAGAATCCAAGCAGTGAATTTGTTTATTGTCTTTTGTACAGATGTTTGTCAAGTATTTTCAGACTCTCATGATTCCTGCTTTATTTAGTTCCCTTTACATATAAAAATCAATATATAGAAATTCAATTGTATATCGCAATTTTTTAAAAAAATTGTGCTGGGATCTATAGAAATCTTGAAATAAAATTCAGGAAAAAAAATCTCAAAGACCTTATTTTTTTTTTTTGTCTTCCACTGAAAGTTTATTTTAAATCTCAAAGACTTTCAGTCGAAAATCCAAGATATCTTTTTACTCCTAGAAGCAATGGGATTATAGGCAAATGGTTTTCCCCCTCTGAACTCCGTTTTGTCTACTGGTAGAATAATCTTCCTCCTTGCCACAGAATCATTGTGAAACATGAATGGAAAATCATGCTGAAAAACTTTACGTACTGACACCCACATACACAGGAGAAACTCCCATTAAGAAACTCTCATTCAGAAACTCCCTTTATTAACAATTATTGAATAGAAATTTTCATTAACCTCCAGGAACTTATATCCTGATTGGAAGAGTCAGAAGTGTATATCTAAATACTTATAACATTATAAGATCATAATAATAGTAGCACTGTAGCACTGTCCTTCCATTTGTTCATTGATTTGCTCCAGCAGGCACCAGTAACAGTACATCTCCACTGTGAGACCTGTTGTTACTGTTTTTGACATATTGAATACGCCACAGGGAGCTTGCCAGGCTCTGCTTGATAATCGTAGCACTATAGCACTGTCCTCCCATTGTTCATTGATTTACTCGAATGAGCCCAGTAACGTCTCCATTGCAAGATTTGTTGTTTGGCATATCGATTACATCACAGGTAGCTTGCCAGCCTTTGCCGTGTGGGTGAGATCCTCTCGGTAGCTTGCTGGGCTCTCTGAGAAGGGTGGAGGAATTGACAGGGGTTAGCTGGGTCAACCGCGTTCAAGGCAATCAGATAAAAATTCAAAAGTGTTGTACAATAATTCATGAAGTGTCACTTGAACAAAAAGAGAGAGCAAGCAAAGTGAACTGGTGTCATCAAGGAACAAATGAAGGAAGACAAAAACACTGTAGGTCCACCTAAGCATTCAGACCAGGAATCTAGGAAATCAGCTTGAAAAATAATAGGAGTGTCATGCTTTAAAAATTAATTTCTGAATTATGTGTATGGGAAACCATTATTGACAATATTGCAAATCACATAACGTCAATCAATAAAAATTAATAAAATAATTTGTAATATTTTAATTATTTTGATAAATAAACACTTTCTTTTAATTTTCAGATTTTCATCTCTAAGTAATGGAAAGGGAAACCATATTGTTAAGCTATTAAAAAAGATTAAGAGTTAGGAAAAGTTAAATGTATCTCTCTGAGTTTTGGTCTCCCAAAGTCAAGTGAGTAATATTTACCATGAAATTACTAAAATTTAATGGGCTGACTCAGCAGAAGTTGGTTTTCATGTTACAGGGTGAAAATGTATCAGCAGGGAACAGCATACCTCAGCGGGGAACAGCATACCCCAAAGCCCTCCTGAGAACCTGTTTTGAACATTGATTAAACGAAGAAAAAGTCAGTATGCCTGCAGTTTTGTGTGGGGGTAGTTTGCATTTGGAGAAACAGAAAATTACTAAGGTGTAGAGCAAGTTAAATATTACAGACTCAACTCAAATGAATAAGTTGGAAACTAGTGGATAAGTTTGAAGCCATGGGCAAGAAGAGTTTATGGCAGCAGGGAAAGAACTATTGAAAAATCTGGGAGATGTTTATCTTATAAAGTGCTTAATGTGTACTTCTTTTCTTCTTTGCAGCAGGGATTTTTTTTTTAAATTTACTGAACCACCTTGTCACTGTGAGATACAGTTACAAAGCTTTCATGATTTTCAGTCATACCATGTTCCAACACCCATCCTTACCCCATTGTACATTTTTTCTACCACCAGTATCTCCTGTTTCATATCTCTCCTGCCACTACCCCCTCTTCCACCAAGCCTGCCATTATGGCAGGCACTTTTATTCTCAGTCTCTCTCTCTCTCTGCCTCTCTCTTTCTCTCACTGTTTCTCTCTCTCTGTTTCTCTCTCTGTTTCTCTCCCTCTGTTTCTCTCTCTCTGTTTCTCTCTCTCTCTCTCTCTCTCTCTCTCTCTCTCTCTCTCTCTCTCTCTCTCTCTCTCTCTCCTTTTGAACGTTATCTTTTGCAGTACAGATACTGAGAGGCCATCATGTTTGGTCTTTTGCCCACTTTCAGCACACATCTCCCATCTGGAGCAATCCCTTCTAATGGTCCCTTCTCTGTCCCAAATGTCCTCTTCCTCAGCCCTTTATTTTTATAGATCACAGCTAGATAATCAATTCTGTTTGATGAGTAATATGTTTAACTAAATTTAGAACTTAATGTAACACTAGTTCAATAACAACTGCTTATTTTTGCCTTAGTTGTATCCTATTTGAAATAACTACCTCAACATAGCTTCAACATTGCTAGAAAATCATATGTCCTGACCAAAATACCTAATAGTATTTATAGATTGGGACTAATGCATGTGCTTAGGGATCATCTTTAAAGGTGAATTTCCAATTTTCTTTTTAAATTATACATCTAAGTCAAGACTTAAAGAGCTCAATTGGGATGGAAGATGCATTCTGAAAGTAGACTATAGACCAAACATGATGGCCACTTAATACCTGTACTGCAAACCATAACACCCTAAAGGAGAGAGAGAGAGAGAGAGAGTAAAAGGGAATGTCCTGCTGCAGAGGTGGGGGAGGGGGGATGGGTGGGGTGCAGGGGTGGGGAAATTTGAAATATGAGAGTAGGAAGGTATAATGGTGGTGGGGATTATGTTGAAATATTGAATGTAATAAATTATTGTGAACAACTTTATAAAAATTAAATAAAAATATAAACAATTAATATCTGCTTTATATTTTAAGATATTTCCAATAGAAATGACCCAACAGTTTTAGGTTTAAAATTAAACTGACACTAAGAAGTTTAGTTTGAAAAGGTGTTTTAAGGATCAGATATTATTATCTGAAAGTTGCATTGCTATGTTAGGTCACTATTGCTACTGTTCCACTATAATTTGTATATTCTCTTCATTTTTGCCTTAGTGTTTCAGAGTCTGAAAAACCCAGGATCAGGTTCTTGTAGATTCAGTTCTAGGTGATAACCCACAGTTTTGGTTTGCATTGGCTGTATTCCCACTCGATTCCCATACCCTCATATAGTGCAGAGAAGAAGCTTTCATATCACTTTTACCTCTTATAAGAGCTCTGATTCCCTTATAGGGCCTCTATCCTCATGAAGTCAGCTAAATCAAATTCATTGCTAATGACCTCACCTCCTAACACTTTTACTTGCAGTGCAGGGAGTCCACATACAAATTTTTATAAGATTCAGTCAAAAAATTAGAATAAAATTTTAGGCTGGTTATGTTTTAATCCTTTTACCAAGTCCTATACTTTGCTACATTTAAATATTTTCATTTAATTAATGACATACAAGAAGATGCCTATTTGTATTTTAATTTCTGTTATATCTTCCTTTTTTGTCACAGTCTGCTCTGCTCGAGGCTTACTCCTTGTCCTGTGCTAAGGTATCACTCCTGATGAGACTTGGGATGGAGTCATATGTGTAGCGGGGGAATTGAATGAGGGTTGCCTGAGGGCAAAGCAAGAGTCTTACCTCTGTACTATCACTCCTTTCCCTACTTTTTTATTCTTCCAATTAACTTTCATTGAATCCTTATGTGTATAAATTACATTATTTGTAATACTACTTAGATTTATTAAAAAATTTAAGACAGATCACTGTAATATTTTAATTATTGCTCTAGATATTAAAATATACTTTCATAAGTTAGTCCAAGGTTAACTTCAAGTACAGTGAAATCTTCCATTTTGGTACCTCTCATTTCCCCATTGAAAGAGTTTATATGTCTTAACAAAAAAAAATGTTCACTGTTGATAATAATTATCATTCAGATACTTAAAACGTTTGCCATTTAATTTTGCCCATGATAGTTTCAGATGAAAACTATACAAATTCAAATTGGTTCTCCCTAAAATAGGCCTTTATCTCTGATTATTTTCCAGAATTTTTTTAATATTTAGGAGTGTATTTGTGATGAGTTAGTCAAGTGTGCTTTGAATAAACCCTATTTGAAGTTAGCTTATCTTTTTTAAACTGTAGTATTGCAATTTTTTGCCAAATTTGAGAAGTAGTTAGCCATCATATCTTAAAACAAATTCTTAAACCCCAGTCTATATTTTGGAGTACGAATGACATAAATGTTAAATATTTCTTATTGTCTAATAGATCATTAACATTGTTTTAATTATTTGTTCTTTTTGCTCATATTTTTATAATTTTAATTATTTGTTTACATTCCTACCAATAGAATTTCAAGGTTTTGTTTGTTTGTTTGTTTGTTTTTTAACCAAACCCTCATCAACACTTGTAACTTCTTATCTTTATGGAATAGTCTATTCCTTCAGGTTATGAAGTGATATTTATTGTCCCTTAGTAAACCTATTTTTGCAGACAATCACTATGGGTTTGGCACTACGTCTATAAACTATAATTCCAACACCAATTTAGTTTTTAGAGCTCTTGAAATGCTATTCTTTCTTCTAGGAAACACTAAGACTCAAGTTGATTTCTACCTGTTTTACCCATGGAGACAGAACTGGCTTCTATGGACCTGAAACACCAGTTTGGGTTGAGAAAGGATGGATATACCTGGTTAATGGAATAGAAATCTCTTTTGTAGGGTACCTAGTACTGGTGGAGGTTATTCTGTCACTCGCACTATCAGTGGGCAAGAAAAGAGCCTCCGTAGGTTGCTATGTCATTACCTTGACCAGTTGCCTGAGATGGGTAGAATTGATAGGGCATCATTTGATTAGTTAGTTTTGCTGGGAGAGGAAAGTATTGACCAGAAGCATCTTCTGTTGTGTAAAAGGCTAGAGTGCTATGCCTCTATCACCTTTATCCACAAGTGAAATGTTGGAGATTTTAGATACTTAACTTTCTCCTTAAGACCTTGATCCTATGTCAGTCAACCCTGTTTTTTTCTACTACTGAGATCCCTGAGATTTTCCACTGTATCATTTTTATCTGTTCTTCTCGTGGTTTTATTTTAACTCATATAAATATTTTATTTATTGGTAATTTATTGAATCATCATGAGTCACAAAGTTACAAACTATTCGTGATTGAGTTTTAGAAGTGCAGGGTAAAATAAATCCAAGTCATGAAGCCTCAACATGATCTACATTTTTTAAATGTAGGAGTACTACTATTTATTCACCATTGATTAAGTTTATTTAATTGGGCATAACGCCACATTACTTTTTTAAATTACTTTTAAAAATTATTTTAATTGAATATCCATGGGCTGGAGCGATAGCACAGCGGGTAGGGCATTTGCCTTGGACGCAGCCAACATGGCTGACCTGAATTCGATTCCTCTGCCCCTCTCGGAGAGCCCGGCAAGCTACTGAGAGTATCTTTCCTGCACGGCAAAGCCTGGCAAGCTACCCGTGATGTATTCGATATGCCAAACACAGTAACAACAAAGTCTCAAAATGGAGATGTTACTGGGCCTGCTCGAGAAAATCGATGAACAGCGGGAGGACAATGACAGTGAATATCCATGAGATAGACAAATACAAAGCTGTTCATAATTGGGTTTCAGTCATACAATGATTCAGCATCTATCCCTCCACCAGTGTACATTTCCACCACCAATGTCCCCTGTTTCCCTAACTATCCCCCAACACCACACCCCCCTCACCTCCAGCCTCCCTCTATGGGAGGAACTTTCCTTCTTGGTCTCTCTTTCTGCTTTTCCTTTTGTGCATTATTGTTTGTAATACAGTGCTAAGAGGTGTTTGTTCAGGACATTAGGTATTTTTATGGGCACTGTAAAGGTGGAGTAGCTTTTCAATTGGGTGGCTTCTTTGGGGTGTGTATGTGACTGCTGAGGCTTCCGGAAGTACAGGGAGGTGGGGGAAAGTAGCCCATCCTGACGCCAAGATAGCCTGGATATTTCAGTCACAAAACCTGCATGCCTGAATTTTCAGCAGATTATATCTTAGTGAGGTCTGTCCTGAGACAGTGAAGTCAGGTCAGGGATATGGTGGCCATTTTGGATTGTGGAAGCAAGTAGCTGGTGGGGTCTCTGCTTCGGTGGGCCCCTGGCCAATCTGTCCCAGTCCAATTTACCCCTGTCTGTTCAGTCATGCGTGGGTGCAAGATTAACTGCAGCTTTTCATTTCTTTCAAGATTTATGGGTCTCTTAAATAAGGCCAATAGATGAGCTTGAACAGCTGAGCCAGAGGTGATTTGTGGGTGTGGCTTCCATGTACCTAACTTTTGGGCATTTAATTTCTTGGTAAACTTGGCTCCAACTTGTTGGTCCAGCGAAAGGCACAACAGCAATTTTTAGGTATCAATTTTTAGGTATTTTTAGGTATTTTTAGGTATCAATTTTTAGGAAGCCTGAAGGTACAATCAGGCTGCTGATGCACTCGCCCTTCAGGTACAGGCTGATCTGCTGGCAGCACCACATTCCCTCAAAAAGTGATTTTTTTATAATATCACTTTTTAGTAGAGAAATCTCATTTTACTTTAAACTTGCTAGAATTTGTTAAGAGGTATTAAAATATTCCTTTCTAAAGTCAAACCTCACATAATTATTTGTTCCTAGTTTTAAATGTTTCAGAATTCAAATTTGTTAACCAGTAAGTCCATGTAAAATAAGACAGACTGTGCATTTGGAAGCAAATAAACCTATGTTGTTAGTTCCCACAAAATTTAAGGATATTTTTCTTGCCTTTTATAGTCTTAGTTTTATTAGCTATGAAATTGAGGAATAACTGCTGTAAAAGATTAGTTCCATGATGTGCTGAGAAAATTGTCCTGTTTGGCAAATGGTGGACTACGCATCTTAATACCAAGCAACTTACATATTAGTAGGAAATTCCATCTATACTTATGCAACTACTCTCCATGATATTACTACAATGACAAAAATGCCTAATGAGGAATTTCTCAGAACATTTATTCTTTTCCTTAAGATTGGCATTCTATAGAAAGCCTCATGCAAGGCCACCCATATAGTGAGTTAGGTATTCAAAAAATGCTAATACTTTTATAGAATTGTATCACCAATATTTTGCATGTCTTCAGCTAATTTCTAGCTATACACACCTCAAAAAACTTTTGTATGCCTTCAGTTTATTTTTAACTATACACATCTCAGGAAAACTTTTATTTACTTAATAATTTCCTATTTCCTGGTATCTGTTATCTTTATATCAGCCACATAAACACTTCTCATATTAATACTTTGAAGAGTTCTCTAAGTGCTCCTCCTTTTATCTACTATGTCTGCAATTTTCACCTTGTTACCACACGGGAGGAAAGTTGAGAACCATTTCTATACAATATACATATTCAGTCCTTTAAGAACAAGAATTCTGTACAGAGTAAGAGTGTGGATAGGATCAGTTCTTCAAAGTTTAAGATTTTACTTATAAACCATTTTAACACTTATCACTCATTATTATGCAACACACACACACACACACACACACACACACACACACACACACACACACCCTGCTAATCTTAATTTGGATCCTTAAATGAAAATTCTCTGAAAATCTGTGAATACTTCCCTAATCACTGAGAGGGCACCTTTATTTGTTATAGTATCCTTCCCCAGGGCTCTGTGGTCTGGGAAGGGAAACTAGAGTGCACTAGATTATATTTAGTATTTTAAATTTACTAGTTGAAACCCTATCTCAGGCTTTCTAAGCACTTGCCTTCCTAACACATCTGGCACAGTCCTCCTGTTTTTCTCTGTTCTGGCCCTACAAGAGGAGAGCTTAGATAAATAAACTTAAACAAGCATGTGGTCGCCAAAAGATCTCTGTGGAGAGCAGAATCTAACCAAAGCAGCCCCAGGGCCTGCTGTGCCTTTGTTCACTGCCTCCAGGGATGTAAGTAACTCAGAGGTGTAGATGGCAAAAGCAGTGCTGTTCTAGCTGGATCCACACATTTCACTTTCACTGAAAATTACTCATATTTGGACTCATATTTGGAATAAATCAGCTAAGGGATCCTTACCATCTGTGTCTCTAGAAAGAGAAAAAATATTGTTAAGGTCCTGATCTTTTATATATATTTAAACCAACATTTATTAAGTCTGTTTAATATTTGAATTGTGGTATTTTGGATTTCAGCAGGACAAGCAAATAATCTATCTCTAAAAAGAACTTGACTGAGAGGGTGTTTATGTGGATCAAATAAGGAAACAATAATTGAGAACGAAAACAAGAAGGCTATTATTTATTTGGCATATGATCTCTATAACAGTATGGATGTTCCAGAAGTAGTCTACTTATCAAATTAGTTTGCGAAATTGTGGATCGTGGAACTGGAATTAAAATGCTGGTGTTACAGATAGAATTATTAAAAATTCTATACTGAGGATATAAGTGATAGAAAATATAATTATCTATCTAACAAATGAAATAAGTGATATATATCATGTTGATGATGATGAAGTATAAGGAAAGAGAAGAATCAACATGGAATGAGAGAAACTGGTAAGGAAAAACTTTTAAACAGATTGGTTGATTTTGAACAGATTCATAGGAAAATATGATAATTAAAAGATAAAAAGATTTAAAAAATGAAGACTTGAGGATATTTGATAAAAGAGATATCAAAGCAGAGGAAATAGTAGTTGAAAAGCTCCAAGTTGAGGGGCTGGAGCAATAATACAGCAGGTAGGACTTTTGCTTTGCACACAGCTGACCAGGGTTCGATTCCCAGCATCTCATAAGGTCCCCCAAGCACCACCAGGAGTAATTCCTGAGTGCAGAGCCAGGAGTAACCACTGTGCATCACCGGGTGTGACCCAAAAAGAAAAAAGAATAGTTCCAAGTTGAGAGCTCCTGTTATGTCTGAGATAGGCAATGAAGGCTGGAATGGTGAAAGCAGATTAATCAAGGAAATGAGTTATCAAAGAAACTATGGTGGACATCAGATACTGCAGAGCATTGTCATCAATGCAAGAACTCTGCTTTGACTCTGACAAAGATTGGAAGCCAGGCCAAAAGTGTGGCCCAATCTGGACCTGATAACCTCTTTCTGGGCTAAGGATAAATTGAGACAACTAAAACTTGGAACTCATTAGTAGAGTTATCCCATCGTTCAGATGGCCAGTGACTATGCTCACTGATATAAATAGTAGTAAAAGAGTCGGTATTCAGTCTTAACTTGCTTAACTTTTCACTGTTCAATCAGTTTCTGTAGTAGATAACCTAACCAAAGGGTCATTCTTAGAATATGCTGTCGACTTCCTTACCCTGTGCAGTCAAAGATACTTGAAAACTGGACTTCCCTCCCAGTTTATTTAGTGACATAAATTATATAATTTAAAATGTTACTAAAATTTATGATATACTTAAATTTTATACAATATATTTGGCTTTTATTGGTCTCATTTCCTCAGTCTTTATCTATTATTGTGGATAACCTGTGATGACTTTGAAAGTTAGAGAATTCTAGTCCTAATTAAAAAGTCTAACAGCTATTCATCTGGATAGACCCTTTTTTAAAGGCTGATTATCAACACAGGCATGAGGCCTTCTTCTCTTCAACTCAGGCTCCACTCAACAAAGGACCTACATGGTTGCTCTCCACATTCTCTCTGTGGAAATGAGATGAAGTATTATTGTCTTAAAACCCATTGTGTGGTAGAAGCTATTAAATTGATTTATTCCTGCTGAAAGATAGTCTGTGGGGGAGTGATTTTATGTAATTTTTTTCTCAAGAATGATTCTCAGGGCTGGAGCAATAGCACAATAGGTAGGGCATTTGCCTTGCACGAGGCTGACCTCAATACCCAGCATCCCATATGGTCCCCTGAGCACCGCCAGGAGTGATCCCTGAGTGCAAAGCCAGGAATGGCCCCTGAGCATCACTGGGTGTGACCCAAAAAGAAAAAAAAAGCAGAATGATTCTCATCTCAAATTTTATGCAAATCTTTACTATTTTATTCATAGACCCTGCGATAAAATGGGAGAAAGACAATATCAGATCACTTGCCAAAATGAACTTTTAAGAGTGCATCTTTATATCTCTAGTAGACATTCACTTAGCCTTTAAAGTCTGAATTAAAGGTAAACCATATTTCTGTGTTGTCATCACATCAAATGGGAGTCATAGAATCAATAAGTTCACAAGTATTGAAGTGGCATTGAATTATAAGATTTTATAAGTTTTAAATGTTCTTCACTAAATAATCAACATATGAATATAATAAGATAAGGTCATCACTTAAAGTTAACTGATCATTTTTTTAATTTACCCATCTCTTGCTACCTTCTGTTTGTATAACTACTAATTGATCTTATCTTTGTTTTACTTTATTCATATATTTGACTTCTCTATATATCATATGCATGTGAAATCATACCACTGTCCCTTTAGATAGGTCAATAGTCAATGTGATTAGCATTTGAAGGTGGATCCATCTTAAGACATGAACAGAGCATACTGAATACAATGGTGTTTGGGAGCCTCCAGGGCTGCACATATTTCTTTTTCCTGTACTCTCTCTCTCTCTTTCTTTCCCCCCTGCCTCTCAAGGGAACTTTTATTTCTAAGTCATCTCGGATGCTCTTCCATCTACTGTTTTATTAAGGATTTATTAATACATTTTTTTAGAGTGTACACATACAGCCATAATAGAAGAGCCAAATCCTTGCTCCATCTACAACTGGACAGGTCACAGTAATAGAAGATATTCTCCTATTGGAACAGTTACTAAAACCCTAATATTAAACTGAACTGTATTAGAAACTAAATGTACACCTCAAGATAATATTGGGTCCTTACTTTTAATTTTACTTTCATGATGAAGTAGTCAATAAAGTGGCCTATGGCCAACTGATAATGAACAGTGAATATTGGATTTAAACTAAAAGTATTTGATTTGAAAGATCATCTATATATATATATATAAAACATTTTTACTTGGCATTTGGATAAATTTTCATAACAAACACCACCCTAAATAATATTATTGTCTATATCCTTTATCAAAAAAAAAACTATGTGCAAGAAAGTTTGGCTTTAATAACTACTTAGCAAGTGCAAACTAGTGTGCTTTTGCCATGATAATTGGAGCAGAAACACCTTCTGCTTTAGTAATCTAAAAAAATCTAAAATCTAGTAGAAGCAAATAAACAAGAGACAAAAATCAAAGTTAGAATATAATGTGAAAGTAAGGGGTTTGTGTTAGAGAATTAAAAGTTTTGTCAAAGGAGAGGTTGGAACTGAGCATCACAAAAACTGATGGATAATAGGCTCTAGAATAAATGGTAAGACTCATTTGAGACAAAAGGATTTATGGAAACAGAAGTTTAAAAACAGCTGAGAAGGCATCAGGTTTATATGAGTAACAGTCTGGCGGGATCTAATGGTGCCTGAAAGAGAACAATGACTTCAATTCTTGAGTGAAGGAAGTTGTCTAGAGACTTTGGATCTATTCCAAATGGTATCACTTTAAGATTAGGCCCAAAAGTCAGAAGTACGTTTCTGAGCCATCTGTGTACAGAATGTTTTAAATGTGCTACTATTCTCAAAAAATTTATTGCTATTTCCATAGTAATTGTCCTGTAGTTTGTAATTTACGTTAGAAATCTGTTTCAGCCTAAATTGTGTATGTGTGTGTGTGTGTGCGCGCGAGTGCGCGCACGTATGTGTGTTTCCCATAGTGTAGTTTCCATGGCATTCATATCCGTTCTTTTGTGTGCTGTTTATAAGAAAGCTGTTAAAGGGGTTATGAAGAAAATTACATCATTCTATTAGAAATGAGGACAAACCCGAATAGGTATTGTCATTTTTGAGTGAGAAATTCTAGGTCTCAGTAAAACTTGCACTGTCTTCAACTTTGAAACTAATTTATTGATATTGGTGAATCCATGTTGCTTAAGAATTCTCTTGACTTCTTTTCATTTAATGGTTTCTACATACTTCTAATGAAAATAGCAAGCACAAGTGTGTGTGTGTGTGTGTGTGCGCGTGCACACATGCACATGCACATGTATGCACATGTGTTGAAGTTCTAATCTCTACTGGAAGCTTGAATACTTGGTATACTGTACATTTGTAACCTAGACTTTTTATCATTATACCCTACCAAAAAGCTACCAGAGAGGTGTCAATTCCCTTTTTAAGTTTGATAATTTTATAAATTATCCAAAAACATTAAAGAGGTACTTAAATTGATAAACATAATGAATTTGAGAAATAAGTATTGGTAAAATTAGCATCGTTCAATATATAGCAATGATCAAGACATATTACATATGCTATCTCTTCTTATAAAGGTAAAGTAAGAAAGAATCTGAAAACTCACCTTATGCAAGTGTATCTGCATATGTGGAAATAGAACCATAAACTATTATAAAAATACTTTCTTTTGAGCTTTTTATTTGAATAATCATTGGACTCCAGGCGGACTCTTTTTCATATCCTAGTTAGGATGTAGTTGTACTGTCTCACAATCCTATTAGTCAAGAGAACACTGACTGCATTGAACTTTTACAAGACAGAAAATTTAGTTTGCTATTTTCCTGTAGATACCAATATGTGTAGCTGAATTCAGTCCTAGAGATGCTTAGTTTTGTTTTAGCCTAATAGTGAGCCTATGAAATAACTCACAATGCTATGCCAAAAAACTACTTACTGAACAACTCCAGGAATTGAGAAGAGACAAAGTGATTTATAGAAATTTATAAGAATTTTTCTGAATTTCCAGAACAAATTAAAGACATTAAATGAGGCAAATCATAACAAGCAAGGAAGATGATAAATAATAATTCATTTTCCCATCCCCTGGTTCAATAGAAAAATATTTTTTGTAGAGTAGTCCTAGGAGTATGGGCTCTAAATGGGGCTGAGCAAGAGAAAGGCATCACATATTGTAGCAGATAATGTTTGCCGCTGAGCATTGTTCTAAGTTCTTTATATTAGCTTGTTTATAATAAAACTTTTAGAATAACTTTAATGGGTTTATATTTTAAACCAAATTAATTTATGAAGAAACGGAGAAATTAAGAAGTGAAATATTTATCCAGCATCATATATTTGGTACAGGACATATATGACCACATCCTAGCACTCTGTCCTTTAAATACTTATCTTAATCATGATTCCTTCAGGCCTCCCAAGCAGTGGAAAATAATTTTCCTGGGAGGCTTGATCTCCCTTCCCTGAACAGAAGATCTGAAGATTCTGTGCTTTCCTAGGAGTCTAAACTTTACTAATGTGATGCCTTCAGTTGTAAGCACAATGTAAGTTTCAAGTTTCAAAGCATTTTATTTCACATTTCTTGGCTCATCTATTTTCACAAACATCCTGGGAGAGAATTGTTGATCTCTATAGTGGCAGAAATGATTCCTTGGAGAACTGAAATAAATTGTTCAATGCCACATAACTGGGAAGTGATGGAATAAAGATTATAATCCAAGTGGGCCTGAGGTGAGGTGATGACAGTCCTCAAATTTATCATCTGACAATTCTTTGGACTCCTTGTTGTAAACAAGTGTTAGCTCACACCTCAAGGTCAGCTTTCATACACATTACTCTCTCTTTTATGTATATGGTACTTGATAATTTTCAGAACAACTTTTCCACCTGCCATCCTATTTAATTCAATCTTCACTGGCAACCAAAATATGTGGGCATTTTAATAGAACATTTTTATCCTCTTCCTGTCAGTAAGATTGGGCCTCACAGAGTGTTAATGATTTCTCAAGTCTGCAGAACTAGTCAGTTGTACGTTTTGACTGAGAGAAAACTGAAATTCTCCAGCTCTAAATCTTTATGTAGATGTGTCTTTGTTTCAAGGCTCATTTGGAGCTGTAATATGACTAAAAGGATTTACAGCTGTCTTCTGCATTTTTTCCTCCTCTTTTTTCCTTGAACAAACCTCGTCTCCTTTAAAACCACCTTCCCTTCTCCTGCACTGTAATGATACTACAATTCAGAGCCAGCTGAGAAAGACCATTAAAGAGTCTTGAAACAGAAAGCATTTTGTCAAGAAACACATGTTGTGACTCCTCACCAAGGAAACGCAGGGTTGATGACGTGAGTGGAGGAATGCCTTATGACTGTTTAGCAACAACGGGCCGTACACAACTACATAGTCAGCGATTAAGTCAATGAGGGTTTATCTACAGACCTAATGTCATTGTGTTTCCCACCATTATTGACTTTTGAAGCATTTACAGGAATTGAAGCCACTGATCTCAGCAAATTGACTGGAAAGGAAATAGAGCACCAGATGGCAAGACAGTTTAATTTAAAATCAAGGAAAGGTCCATTATGTTAGGGATCTAGGTTTCTTTGCCTGAAAAATGGGACCCAAAGTAATCAATTTAATAAAAATCTGAATGAATATATGACGGGTTTGTCTCATAAATTCTGAGCAGTTATGACCTAGTGATAATACTGCCTAGGTACTTTGGCCTTGCCTTATTTAGCCTTTAAGTTGAGGATAGTGTGATATATGATGGAGTTTACATAGGCAAACAAATTCTCAGCTATAAGCTGCCTGCCCTGGAGTTTCATGGTTCATTGAAGATTAAGATTCTTGGAGCTCCATCTGGGTGGCTAGAGGCTCTGACAGATATACTTGCCTATTTAGTTTCCTGACTGTGGTAGGTACCCCTTCACTTACTCACATGGAGTTTAACTCTACCCAGGAGGAGTGAATCAAAGACTGTGAACTGAGAAAATTCACATTTGTTGAAAATTAATTGCAAAGGGACTTTCTTTGGGAAAAGTAACTTTCTTGGCAATTTGGAGTAGTCAGAGGAAGGATTACAAATATTACTAACAGGACTATGACCAATCTAATTGACTTGTAGAGCTTGTCTACGAGTAATGAGGTTTCAAGAAGGATTTGATTGTCTACATTAGGGACTTACTTCATGTATAAGACAGTAATACTAGATTCACTGAATGTTGAAAATATAAGGATGGCAAGAAACATGTAATATCCTTTGATAAATATTCTATTCAAGCAGCATCAAGGGTACACAAGAACTTGCAGCAATAAGGAACACGCTGAGAAGTGAAGTAGATTATGCTATCAAATAATATAGTAGCAAGTTTGTTCCACTGATGTGTAACTATTTTTTTCTAATGTTTTTTTTAGAGACATGTAACACAAGTTAGTCAAAAATCATTGACAGGCCTTTAGAGACATTTATATATTTGAAAATTATTATGCAATTCTTGTGTCTTCGTTTTATTAATCTCAGTTGATGTCATGGTTCCTCTTCTGACAGCATTAGATCTCTTTTTATTTTTATTTATCTTTTTATGTGAATATGTTTAAGATAACAAATAGCTTTATGGGATATAGAATAAAATAAACATATAGCTTCATGTGCATATCAAATAAAATAAGTTAAAAAATAGCTACCATTAATCTAACACAAATTTTGTTACTTCTGTTCACTAAGA
The DNA here is from genome assembly GCF_029834395.1 of Sorex fumeus. Classification (NCBI taxonomy): domain Eukaryota; kingdom Metazoa; phylum Chordata; class Mammalia; order Eulipotyphla; family Soricidae; genus Sorex; species Sorex fumeus. The sequence continues at coordinate 59,059,630 of NW_026606059.1, forward strand.
AGCTCCTGATATCAAAGACATTTTTGTTTGTTTGTTTTCTTTTGGACTACACCCATTAGCCCTCAGAGCTGGCTCATGACTCTCCACTTAGGAATCAATCCTAAGAGTGCTTGGGATACTATTTGGTTTGCCAGGAATCAAACCCAGGTAGATCACATGCAAGGCAAGCATTCTGCTGCCATACTATTGCTCTAGCCCCTCAAAGCATTTCTAAAATCATTGGATGCTGGAATTGAAGAAATAATGAAAAGCATCTAAATTGTGCCTGAAGTATTGAGTTCTTAATGTAACCAGGAAATTCACCTGAGTTGGTTAATAAGTATAACACAACATCTTCTGAACCACAACCTCTATTACTGTTCTTTTCCTAACATCAGGACTACAAAATATTGTTCTTCATTCACAAACACCACTTGTCATCTCTAGTTTAATTATAAATATATGTGTGTGTCTGTGTGACAGCACTGATCCATTGTTTCCATAACTTTTGAAGTCTATGAATGTGTAATTGCTGCCCATCATTGCTTCGGACATATTAGAAGTGACAGACAGTAGATGTGAAATTTTTGACTCAATAAAAATGCTCTATACGCCAAGAATTAGTAAAGAATTTGAAAACCATTTAAACAATCTATTTGAGTCATTCTGGTAATATACTGGCTATTTAGTAAATTAGACTCTATTTGAATATGCCATGTGATCGAGTCCCAGTGTCTGCTGTACCACATTGTTATATGCTCTAGTTGGTAGACACATATACCTAAAAATAACCCTCAGCTCCCACCCTGATAATTTTACTAATGAAATCTAGTTTTCTTTCTTGTCCCTCATAAACTTCTATTGCCAACAACCAAAAAACAGAATATCATTCTAAGAAATAGTTTTTCCAAGGATGCTGCGAAACTAATTAGAGGCAGAAGTATGATTAGCATTCAGGAATCATACAGTGTCTTGTCATCATAAATTGAGTGATTTCTGTAGGGGACCCTGGTTATATGGGGACATGTCCTTATATGGTGTATCTGCTTGTTGTTCTGAGGATACAGCAGTGAAGAACTGTGGTTGAAATAATTGTAAAATTTGACTGTGGTAAATTCCTCATGGCAGTTCTACTCAAAGGTATTTTTTGTCAACTATAGTAGGGTCTTTTCTATCAGAATTGTTATTTGATATTGTAGAAGTAAACTGAAAATAGGAAAGAAGGCAAGCAATTACATCTCTATAAAGAAGAGCAGTTAGTAAGTTTTAAATTTTGTACAGATTTTTTCCTCACTTCTTGTTTCTTGTAAAGACAGGTAGAGATGTCGTAGAGATGTCTTACTATTCCAGGAAATAGTAAATAATCACAAGAGAGGAATATCAAATCAAATAAGGTCAAAAGGTGTTTGTGCAACCAAGAAAAAAATGAGTGACTGGAACAAGCAAGTAACTCACATTGTTCAATACCTATTTACCAATTTTATTTCTGGCCTTCATTATTCATTTGTCAAATGTGGATGAGGATGAAGAAGATCTATATGGTCCAAGGCAAATGTTTAGTTCATCATCTATACAGTTATGTGTAACCATAATGTAGAGCAGATAATAACTGAACATACACAAATACATTTAGAACCAACTAGATCACTGCAGACTGAAAAAATCTGGTATAAAATCTCTATATCCCCAGTAATTAACTTTATTAACCATTCTAATATCATTTTTCTCCTTTGATCAAAGGATCAGTTTATGCATACCTCATAAGATTTTATTAGATTAAATTAAAGAATGCATGCAAATTATTGGACAAAGGAGCTTGAAAAATGATGACTAAAAGTTGACTATTTTTATTAATATTCTGTTCCATGATTCAGTATTTTACACTAAAAAGTATCCTAACCACCAGAGGGCACTGCAAAAATATAATCAGATATTTCTTTTAAAATGAATAAAGCAAAGAAATAATTAAAAAATAAAATAAAATGAATATACCTTTTTTTCTGCTTGAGTCAGTTAGCTATCACTACCTAGAAATTTTATCTTAGAATTGGCCTATATTTACATTTACTCTGATCTCAGTGACTGAGTGTTGCTATTTCTTTTCAGTCTAGGATCCCTTTCTCTTTGTAATCTTGAGAAATTCTCAGGTGATAGATTTCTCACCTAGAGACAGTCCAAATTTAAAGAATACAAAACATTTATTTATTAAGTTGCTACCATGTGTCAGTTACTCTATTAGTCATTGTAATTAATTTTCAATATAGAATGACAAAGCATATGTTATAACACCTGTATAACAGGTGAGAGAATGAAGATGTTGCTCAGGGCTTTGGAGATAGCTCAAAGGACTGAAGCATGTAGACAAAATTAGTTTAGTTCCCTACACCCAATTCCCACCTAATCCTACCTTGTCTAGTGGTGGATTTGTTGGCCATAATATAGTCATAGTATAGAATAATCACCATACTATACTATACTACATTCATCGAGTAATAATATGAGATTAAGGCTCATATCTTTATCCCCTTTTACAAAAACGTGCCAATAAGAGAAAAGACAAAAGAAATATTACATAATATTATCTAAGTGAAAATAGATATATACATGTGTTTTTCTTTTCTTTCTCAGAGGAAAAATAATAAGTAAGAAGAAGAAACTAGAACTTAATGAAGTTGATTATCAGCAAGGTTATAAAAGAATGGACAGACATGGAAAGGAAAATTTTGGTAAACTAATCTCAATTTATAATTCCACTGTGGGAGCATCCACCTAGTTAAATCAATACAATTTGCATCAAAAACATTTTCTCTATAAACAAAGAAAAAATACATTTAAATTGTGCTGAGTTAGTTACACAACCAATTCATTTACCTTGTGTTGAATTCATACTAAAACCAACTTAGTCACAAAACCATATCACAGTGATTTGCAAAAACAATGTTCTGGGGGGGTATGGTGCCACCAACAGGTCAGTCTGTACCTGTGAGGCAAGTGCATCAGCAGCCTGATGGCACCTTCAGACTTCCAGATACCCCAAAATCTGTGTGCCTTTGGCCAGACCCCAAAAACTTGGGGCAAAGTTTACCAAGAAAGTAAACAGCCAAAAGTTAGGTATGTGGGAGACACACCCACGAACTGCCTCGGGCCCAGTTACATAATTGGAGGCATGGCCTTTCTGGTTCCTGATCCAACTGCTTAACGGCCATGATCCCAGAGACTCAGAAACAAATCTCAAAACCCAATGGCTTTTGGCAGAAATACATCCGGTCCCTGCAAAAGATTACCAGTGCTTGGCCAACCCAGGTGGGAATAGGTTTTGTGCCTTGGCCTGTTCCCCCTGGTGGCCCAGTGGCCACCATATCTAGAGGCCACTGGACAATCAAGTTTGGGCCTGTAGTGATGAGACATGCGGGGCCTCATTGGATGGGGTGGATCCGGCCCTTTCCTCCCCACCACTATGAGACCCCAAGTCGCCACCCATGAACAGCCTCTCTGGCTCCTGAACAAGCTGCTTACCAGTTATGATCCCAGAGACTCAGAAACAAATCTCAGAACCCAATAACTTTTGTCAGAAATGCGTCCGGACCCATAGTAGGTTATTGTCGCCAGGCCACCCCAGAGAGGAATGGGTGCTGTCCCTCCGCCTGCTCCCCCTAGTTGGATCCGTGGCTGCCATCCTCCAGAGGCCATTGGACAGTCAGGTTTGGGGCCTCAGTGAAGAGACACGTGGGCCTTCACGGGAAGGGGATGGAGCTGGCCCTTTCCTCCCCACCACAACAAGACTCCAAGTCCTCGCCCACGAATGGTCTCTCTGGCTCCTGATCAAGTTGCTTAACAGAGACTCAGAAACAAATCCCCAAGAGACTCAGAAACAAATTTTGGAATCCAGTGCCTTTTAGCAGAAATGCGTGCAGATCCACAGTAGGTTACTGTCACCAGGACACCCCAGGTAGGACAGGGTGCTGTCCCTCCACCTGCTCCCCCTAGGCGGCTTGGTGGCCGCCATCCTTCAGTGGCCACTGGACAGTCAGGTTTGGGCCCTCAGTGATGAGACACGAGGGACCTCATGGGATGGGGTGGAGCCGGCCCTTTCTTCCCGGTCCCAAGACCCCGAGTTGCCACCCATGAATGGCCTTTCTGGCTCCTGATTAAGCTGCTTAACAACCATGATCCCAGAGACTCAGGAACAAATCTTGGAACCCAGCAGGTTTTGGCAGAAATACCTCCAGATTTAAGTGTTAAAATTTCAAAATTTCAAAATGCCACTACTGCAACCATGCGACATCATATGCTATTCTTAACCAGCAATAGAAAACAAATTGTCTACCGTTGCCTTTTCAGCAGATTTGAGTGTTGGGGTAAAATCCAAAATAATAATGGTGGGTCTGGTGTCAAAATATTGAATGTGATCAAAGTAAAGAGAGAGTAATGTGGAAATCATCTGCCCCACAGGTAGGGGGTGGGTATGGGATGGGGCTTTACTGGGGTTTTTGGTGGTGAAGAATGGGCACTGGTGAAGGTACAGGTGTTTCATTGTATCACCGAGACTTAAACCCGAAAGCTTTGTAATTGCTTTCATGGTGATTTAATAAATAAAATTATAAAAAATGAAACAAAGTAAGGTGGAGTTCATGCCCAATTCAATTAGCTAATTGGTGATTGAATAAATAGCAGTACTCCTACACTGTCCACTGTCCACTGTCCTCCCATTGTTCATTTATTTGCTCGAGCAGGCCCAGTAATGTCTCCATTTTGAGACTTGTGTTACTGTGTTTGGCATATTGAATAAATCACAGGTAGCTCGCCAGGCTACCATTGTGCCGGTGATAGCACAGCGGTAGGGCGTATGCCTTGCATGCAGTCAGCCCAGCTGAGCCGGGTTTGATTCCTCCGCCCCTCTCGGAGAGTCTGGCAAGCTACCGAGAGTATCTTGCCTGCACAGCAAAGCCTGACAAGCTAACCCATGACGCATTTGGTATGCCAAACACAGTAACAACAAGTCTCAAAATGGAGACATTACTGGGCCTGCTTGATTACTTCTACATTTAAAAAAATGTTCTGAATATATCTCTCTGATATAATACCTAAAAGACAGAAAGAAGTCATACATCACTTTCACTTTCTCACTTACTTTTAATATAGATAATGTCAGTTTGAATTGCACATTGGAGACACATAAAGCAGACAAGTTTTGGAATAAGAAGACTTTTGAATAATCTTTTCCATGTAAGAGAAAAAATACGTAGATATAAAATCATACCTTAAATTTAATTTGGATTAGAAATTTTATGCATTCATTTCTTTTTAAAGTGAAATATACTAACAACCACTGACACATCATCGACCAGTACTCTTTTTCTCATTTGTGAAAACAGCTTCTCTGACAAATTTCTTATCAGTCACCTCTTTGATGTTGCAGAAAGAATACAGACTGGAAGAAGCTACAAGTAACTGCATCTCCTTTAAGCAGAACAAAGGCATTGTGAGGCATGTGGCAGCAATTGGTGAGCCTTTAAACATCAAAGTTGCCTCAGATTAAAAGGGAGCAATTGGAATGGAAGGTGGGTGGGCAATAGAACCCGTGTGAAGCATTGGACAACTACTGTGAATGTGGAGGTGGGTGTTTGAAGCTGACAAGCAATAGAATAGCTGAGATGTAATCATTTACAAATTTATTTAAATAATCAATGTCTGGTTTGAAAAATTGGGAGCTTTACAATGACCTGAAAGAAACCTAAACAATAATAACATTCAGGAAAATTCTGAAATGTGTAAATAATGTTGAATTTAAAGAGTTAATAGCAATACAAGTATAAGATAAAAGTGAAGGTACACATATATATGATAAGAGTGAATGTTCCCACATGCTCAGACAAGCCTCTCCCAAGAGGAGACGAGTCTCACTCAAGAGGGGACTGGCAGAAAAACCCAGATATGCGGGAACCCTTGACTGAGACCTCCAAGCCCACTTGAATGGGGACTGGGTTTCCTCTCCTCAGGTCCCCAGTTTTCCAGTAGCTTGACAGTCACACCCACAAACTGCTCCTGGTGCCTTGTAATCTCATCAATGGCCAAGACCCAGAGACTACAAACTAAAGCTCCCAGAAGAGAACAAGGCAGAATTTCCTGGAGCGTATGGTCATGACCTCTTATACTCTATCTCACTTACTTATCAAAAGTAGCATACATTTGTTTGGTTTTAACATACTTGCTTGTATTCTCTTATATTCGGGCTTAAATGGATCCAGAATGAAATACAACAACCTTCACACACTCCCCTCTTATTGTAGTGTGAAGGTGCTCGGGTGGTGGGATTGGTGTTTAAATATTATCTGTAATGAACTATTGTGAACTACTTTTATAAAAATAATATGTATATATAAATAATAACCAAAATATTTAAAAATAAATTAATAAAAAGAGTGAATGTTCTGACCTATCATCTCCAGATATGTTCCATGATAGGGCGATGGTGTTCAGATTGAACAGCAATTGTCTGACCATCTGATGAACTGCTTCAGGATTTCTAACTAGAAGGAATATCCTCCTCCTAGTTAATCTACTGAGAAGACCAGAGCTAAAGCTTCGCATACTTAGACATTTGCATGCTTGATATACATTTGAATGTTCAGAAATTTGCAGGAAGGAAGAGAGCTGGGCCCTGGAAATGTATGTTAGGGGAAACTGTGTTTTAATCCTAAACGTGCCTGGAGGCATGAAGGGCTTTGACACAGAACATTCATATCAAGAGCAGGAAAACCACTGAGATGTAGAATCCCAAGCCTAGGCATGGATGGATCCTTGAGAGGAGAGGTGGCTGGAACCCAGGCCACCACTGGAACTAAGGCCTTGAGAAGAATATCAAAAGAAAGTCATCAACTGCTTCCAGTGTTTTCCCTTGGCAACCACCCTAGCAACAGACTGGGTTGTGAGGAAGAGAGTTTAGGAAATCTGTATATAATATTAGATTTGTGCTTTGAGCAACAAGGTCTTAGATAAACCACTAACTTTCTCTACCTTTTTTCTTTGTTTATTTGTTTTGCAAAAAGTAATTGCATTGCAGACCTGAATTTCACTCCATATTCTAGATATGGATAATATCAATGTCTAATTACTGTATTTCAGAAGAAGTTGATAGTCACTGAACAATACCTATGTTTAATTTTAAGCGGGGAAATGCCTATATTAATTCCATACCATTTTTTTAAACTAAAGCACAGTGATTTTAAAAGCTATTCATAACAGTTTGAGACCGTATGTTCCAGTACCAATCCCAGCATGTCTATCTCCTTCCTTCCACGTTGAATCCCCCAGTCTATCTTGGCAAGAACAATTTTGCGGGAGGGGTGGAGAGTGGTGTTCAGGGATTGCTCCTGGCTTTGCACTAAGGAATTAATTATTCCTGCCAGGGCTGGGGGACCATATGGAATGCCAGGAATCAATCCTGGGTTGGCCACATGGAAGGTAAGCACCCTACTTGCGGGTACTGTTGCTCTGCCCTGGTAAGTACATAGTTTGGTTGTTGAAGTTTGGAACTTTTCAATGTTGTTGACTCTGATTTGGGTATTCATCTGTCCCACTCCTTTACACCACCTATGTACTCAGATTATCTTCATCTCTGCTCCCCTTTGCAAGTTGATTTGACTATGCCTATCACTTCTTTCTCCCCACCCCAATCTGCTTTGGTTTCTTTTCTTCTCCGCCACATATGGCATTTCTAAATAATTTATATTTTGGCATTGTGAAAGACACCTAATTTTCTCCTGAGTATTTCAAACCTATAGAAATGTTTTCTGCTGTGAGTCTTTATTCTTTCCGTGTATCTCCTTGGTTGGACACCACAATCAGCTCTTTGCATGACTGATTCCTCTTTGAATAAATCAATGGATAGAGAAATTAATGAGTGAGTGAAGTAAGAGAGTATTATCTAACCAGCTACTTTATAGAAACCATAATATTAAGTCAAATGTGAGTATGGATTTTTAAAAAAAAATTTTAATCAAACACCATGAGATAGTTACAGATTTACAAACTTTTGTGATTAGGCTTCAGACATACAATGATCAAGTACCCATCTTTCCACCATAGCCCATTCTCCACCACCAATGTTCCCAGTATCCCTTCCACCAACCCACCATCCTCCCACCCCACCTCTGTGGCAGGCACATTCTCTTTTGCTCTCTCTCTCCTTTTGGGTGTTATGGTCCACAATACTAAGTGGCCATAATATTTGGTCTACTTTCAGCACACATCTCCCATCCTGAGCAAGCCCTCCAAGCATCATTTAACACCGAGTATGGATTTTAAAGGTGTGCACGGCAAGTTGATTTGACTATGCTTGCTTTAAATGAAAGCCACATCTAGAGGTGCGGGAGGGGTATTCTGGATTATTAGCAACATTCTTCAGAGAATAGGACATGATGTGGTAACAGGGATTAAACTCAGGATCTCACAAATGTTAAGAAAATGTTTTACAATATTTATTTGGTCTTGCCTGTGAGTAATTTGTTTTTAAACTTTTCTTCTTTTAAGTTTTGATTTTTTCAACTTTGTAATATTGAATAAAATGTTACATAGAATTAATAATAGTTGCATCATTACAAGTTCAGGTACCAGTACATAAGATATACTTTATAAATAAGTTAAATTATTGGGGACACCCATTTCAGAAGGAGGATTAGTATTTGGATAGAATCTGAATTATCTATATCTATCTGAAAATAATTTACAAATGGTTGTAAAAGAGAAAATTCTGTCTGAACTCCTTCCCTGTCAAAATCTTTTGAACAAATCCTCCATTAGATAAAGGATATGATAAAAGACAAGTTGGAATTACTATCTCTTTGGGTATTTTTGCATATCTGAAGAATCTCTGGAACATGGTAGTTGAGATTCTACAATTTAAAAAATGTAGCCTTCCCTTGATTGCCATTCCCTATAACATTGCCTTTATATTTCCTTTAGATATAACTTTCATTGCCAGGCTCAGATATGAGAATTGGTGATTACAATGAATCATTGAAAATACATGGAGTCTTCTTGGTGGCTTTCTTCTCTCCATGCTGCAAAGCTATGTATTCCTTTTTTAAAAATTAAAAGTTCTCAAGCTGAAAGCCTATTATCAAAGAAGATACCCAAAGTGAAACATGAGAAGTAGCTCACCTCCAAGGTGAGTATGAATATCCTTTGCAGATAGGTATGTTTAGTGCATGTGAGGGCTAATAAAGCAAAGCTTTTCTTAGCAGAGCTACTCCATGCTCATCCTTCTGGTACATCTGCCTGCAGATTGTTGGCATCTTATTCAACTAATCTGTCTCAATACAGAAAATGGGAACATCTGCACTATCATACAGAAAGATAATATATATTAAAATAACTAACACTTCAGGAAATAAAAGCAACCAGGATTTTAAAAAAATAACTGTTTACTACTCTGTAATATATAATCATTCTTAACAAAAAATTCGTAGTACATTTTATGGAGTAGAAGCCAATTATCCACCAGTCATAAAATGTCTTTATTATGTTTCAGGAAAAGGTATATGATGAGAACTGATCAATTCTTCAACTACTTATGTAACTAGTTTTATACTAAATTTTACCTTTTGCAATCTCTCCTATCATGAACCATATTCAGTAATTAGATACAAGTCTGGAGGCTTTGACAACGTTTTACTTTCAGCATTATATGGATTAGTGGATAGTCATTTCACTTGTTTATATAATTTATTTACATATTTTTGCAATTTATTAAAGTAGAATTAATTTGGAAGTTTGTAAGTGTAGGGCTGAAACAATAGTAGAGCAGGTTGGGCATTTGCCTTGGACATGGCCAACCAGGGTTCAGTTCCCAGTATTTCATATGATTTCAAGGAGTAATTCTTGAGTGAAGAGCCAGGAGTAAACCCTGAGCATCTCTGAGTGTAACCCAAAAGCACTCCCCCCAAAACAACAAAGTATAAGTTTTAAGAGTAAAATATTATCATACCACACCTACCACCAAAGTACCAATACTGCTTCACTACAAAACACAACGTTCTTCTTTTCCCTTATTACCTCACATTTATAATTTCAGTTCTGTCATTAGTCTAAAGATTTGTTTTCACAGACATTTTCTATTCGTAAGTTGTGCTTCTTTCTATGCCATCTATGAGTGAGTTCATCCAGCATGTTTCTTTTGTTAACTATATTAATAAAATGAGGCTCCCAGAACCATGTCACTGGACTCTGCGCCAGGCTGTGGGGTAAGTGGAAGCCCTCCCCACCCCCCAAGGGACCCATCCCCAGAAGCCGACCTCCACTACCCAAACACCGCAATTCTTCAGGCCATTTTTCAGACACATTGTAAGACATTTCCTACCCATTTTCCACAATTACTGCACCATATATGATGGGGTTCAGACATTAGGCAACAAAGCATGGAGAAAAATATATAAATATATGCCTCTCAGAGAGCCCAGCAAGCTACCGAGAGTATCCTGCCTTCACAGGCAGAGCCTGGCAAGCTCCCCGTGGTGTATTCAATATGCCAAATACAGTAGCAAGAACAGGTCTCACTCCCCTGACCCTGAAAGAGCCTCCAATTGTTGGGAAAAGATGAGTAAGAAGAGGCTGCTAAAATCTCAGGGCTGGGAAGAGTAGAGACATTACTGGCACCCGCCAGAGTAATTCGATGATCAACAGGACGACAGTGATACAGTGAACTATATTAATAAGATAGGACTAAAATCAGAGCCAGATCACCACTTGAAGACATCCATTTGAATTTCATGTACTCTTTTAACTGTCATGATTCCAACTCTATTTTTTAACACCATTATTCTAACTCTTTCTGTACGCATTTTCCCACCATTCCTAGAAGTATACTGCATTAATATATTGTACTACTTCTGTAAAAAGTAAGTTAGTGTTGGAATTGACAAAACATTATTCACTATTCCTTAAACTAGTGTAGAATCAGGTTCACTTGGCTCAGTTCTGGGTTTCAGAAAGTTGAAATCTAAATGTCAGTCCACTGGGATTTTTTAGGTTGATTTTGAAAGAATCTGCCTTCAGGCTCATTTAGGTTGCAGGCATAATCCAGTTCTTGGTGACTAAGGACTAAGGTTCTCATTTATGTATTTCCTGTTTCCTAAGTGTGTGCCTTTAACTTCTAGAGGCCTCTCATCCACACTCATATGTGATTTCATATACCTTAGAGACATTAATATTTTTCTTATAGTAGGAGGAACCTCTTTAACTTTGCCTTATATTGCTTTCTTGCTACCATCTTCTTAATTTTTTTAAAAATATTTTAAATTTTTTATATTTTATTTCCTAAATTTTAATAAACTTATGTTTTATTTAATTTTGAGAAATATCTGCTTTTCAGAGTTCATGTAATTAGATTGCAGTCACCTGGGTAATTGATGATACTCTATAATTTTTAAACTCTGTAGTCAAATAAATATTTCTACAAAATCACTTTGAAAGTACAATAACCACAATCTCTGGAGATAAGGATATTGACATCTTTGACTGGGTGGATGCAGGTAGGGTTGTGGGACATTCTTATATATTACACATGTCTTGTTGGGAAGTTCATCCTCATATATATATATATATTATATATAATATATACCTCCATCATGGATTTAAAAGAAAGATTTCAGTTCTTAACATCCAGAGAGGAATTTAGATTATTGTTTAGCTGTAGACTAAGTTGGAGAAAGGACAAAAAAACGAGAAGGAAAACTGGGCTGCTCAGGATTATGGGGTTAGTAAATCTAGTACTAAGATTGAGGTGCTATACAGATAATATTCACTTATTAATTGAGTTTGAATCTGAATTACTTAAAAAAGATAACAGCAATAGGAATTCATCACCTCTTGTCTCTGAGGATAACAATTTCTAGCCTGTGATGTTAGTGTAGGTAATATATTTCCTTTGGTTGTACTTGCTACCTAAAGAGGAAGATAATAGAGTTGAAAAATGAATGATAAGCATCAGAAAATGTATTTTGGAAGAGGTGAGTGAGTAGGATAGAGATTTTCTGTGGGTTTTTTTCTGGTTGCTTCCTTATTTGTTTCTGCACTTCTTGTAATATCATATCAAACCTCATTATGTGAAGCCTCAACAATTTTATTTTGTAGGTGAACTAAACTTGTTTGAATTGGTTGTTCTAAAAGTTTACTCTTTACTCACTACCCATTCATCTAGAGTACTTGGAGTCATTCTCTTATAATTTTTTTCTGAATTATTCTAAATGAGTAATGTAGGGTCTATGGAACATCTGACTCTTCTTCACTGAATCTTAATTCAGGAGTATTGGGAAATTCTTGACACAAAGGTCCTTGATAAATAATACATGAGAGGGTGGAAGATTTTTCCCAAAGGAAAATAGTCACAATACTTTCACTACTAGATCGTCCTTAGTGACTAATGTTAAAGTCTAAAATACCAGCTCCCATCCTTCATTATTCATAGGGATTCAATTAGCAAAATTTTTTTAGATATTCCATTAAGAAAATAAAATTTCAAATAAATGTCTCTGTAGATTGACATATTATGAATGTTCTGTGTTTTGACTATTCCTTTTATTTTTTATAATAGCATCTTTATTTTCCCTGATAAATATAGTCTAGATTCTCAGATTATAGAGTAATTTAGCTTTATTTAGACATTGTTGTGAGCTGAAATTGTCTGTTTTAGTCTTAGGTTTAGCCAATCAGGATAAATTCTTGATTCTTTAGCTATTTTCGTGGAGTATTTCTTGGAGTAAACAAAGTATTTGTGATCACATTAAATGATACAATAGCATAAAGGAAGGAGAGTTTAGGATCTATTCCATGACTTAAAAACAGATTAAGTTCCAGCTACTTGAGTAATTTGAGCTTCTGAATTCAACCAGTTTTTCTTAAGGTTTTCCAGCTGTGTGAGTCAAAGAATTTTTTGTTTGGTTGTTTTCTTGGGCCATACTTGGGGATTCTCGGTGCTTACTCCTTGATATGCACTCAGGGATCACTCTTAGTGTGGCCAAGGAGACTGTATGAGGCGTCAGGAATCAATTCTGTGTTTGAATTGCATCAAATACATCACATAGCATCAGCTGTGTAAAAGACAAGTGCCCTACACACTGTACTATCTCTCCAGCTGTGGGAATTTTTTTTTATCGATAAGCCAGTTTGAATTGAGTCATTTTCAAATAGAAGCATTCTAATCAGTGTAAATATATATATATATATATATGTGTGTGTGTGTGTGTGTGTATACATATATTTACATATGTATCTAACACAGTATGTCTTGTTTGCAGTATAGATAATTATATCTACATGTCCATCTCTAATGTCTTATTGAAACAATCTCTAAATGGTGATCCTCTTTTCTCATTACACTCTGACATTGTTAATACTCAGATCAGTGCTGGGCACAAAATCTTGCCATCAAAAATATATGCACATATATATATATACATATATATATGTATATCTCAGGAGCAGATGGAAAATTGGTGATTTTTTTGTTTTCTTTTTTTTCCTCAACTGAATATTTTACCAGTTTTGTTTCAGTTGCCTTTATTTGTAGGGATTGAGATAGAAATCCAAAGGTCACTGAAAATCAAAAGATAAAATATTAATTACCTACAGATATTTAAATCTACCACTATACTGTTAATCTCAACATCACATTTATTTAGGCCACACATCAAAATAAACCTAACGGAACTGAAGTAAAATAATAAAATTTAATAATGTTTAATATTTAATAAAGTGGCATAATGTAATCACTGTATCAGTGTCATCCCGTTGTTCGTCGATTTACTCAAGCGGGCACCAGTAACGTTTATATTCCTCCCAGTCCTGAGATTATAGCAGCCTCTCCTTACTTGTCTTTCCCAATGATTAGAGGCTCTTTCAGGGTCAGAGGAATGATACCTGTTATCTGTTACTGTCCTTGGCATATCAAATACGCCACGGGGAGCTTGTAAGTCTTTACCCGTGCGGGTGGGATACTCTCAGTAGCTTGCCAGGCTCTCCGAGAAGGACATACATACATTTCTCTCTGTGATTTGTTGTCTAATGGCTGAACCCCATCAAACATGGTGTAGCAATTATGTAAAATGGGTAGGAAGTATCTTATGGTGTGTCACTTGGTTCAGATAGCAACCTGGAGTGTGACAGCGGTTGGGTAGTAGAGGTTGGCTTCTGGGGCTGGGCCCCTGGCCCGGGGAGGGGTCTCACCTGCCCCACTCTAGCATAATGTAAAGTGTGACCAAATTCAGTTCAGCTACTGCCTATTAAAAATTAGATAATAACTGGGCAATTTAAATAAAAAAATTTTCATCATTGAAAGAAAACTTGATACCACTAGTTACTACAAAGAGCTTTTTTAATATTTTGTCTCACATGCTGAATGCCTTTGACTAATTAGTATGCAAATATATTCAATAAAAATTAGTGGCAGATTTTTAAGGCTAGAGCCTGGGACATTATCTTCAGATAAGAAGTATATACTCAGGACCTCTGCCAGAGAAAAGTCAACAATTTCCCAAGTTCCTTGTTACCACATTAGACAATCAAATGATCCCAGGTATTATTCGAGTCATTTATAAAAAGCCACTGGAGAGCTACCATAGAGTAGATAAATTTCCCCAAACACGGTTCTGTATGACAAGAATTTTAAATTTTAAACCAAAGAGCTACTATTTGCATCACTAGCTAAATATTTGACCCCAAATTTCAAGAGTCAGCATGTTTTTGTTCATGACATTGTACAACTTGAATCCTGATACACAAAATGTTGCCTGGTACTTGCTTTTTGCCAGCAACATTAAAAAGAAAAAAGTTGTTTACTTTTATGTAGAAAAAAAGATCATTTTGGGAGTACTCACCCTATGCACTAAGCAGAAAGCATTGGGAGAGTGGGGAGGTAACACAGGTTTCAGGGAAACATACTTAACCTGTTCAGAACCTTAATTTCTTCACTGGTACCTCATGGCATTTGCAGCACCAAGTACAGCCCCAGTGGACTCCCAAGCACTGCTGACTATGACCAAAGTCTTTCTGACACTGCAGTGCCCAAGCATCACCACACAGTAGCCCTGAACTGTCTGAATTACTTGACCAAGAACCCCAAGAAATAGCCCATGAGCCCCCAAACACTGCATAGTAGTCCCTCCACCTACACTCCCTGAAATAGCATAATAACTGAAAGGTGTTGATGATTGTTTACTATGACTTATTCTGATTATAATGCTACACCTAATTTGGTCACTTAGTTTGGAGTTCTATGAAATTAGAAATTGAAATTTCATTTAGGCTGAAAAGAGGCATCTCCTGAAAGCATTATTCTAACGCAGACCACCTAAAACACCTTTAAAATCTGTCCAAGTCCAGCCAATTCAAACCGTACAACATTGTCTGAATGTGAGGCGTTGAAATCATCCCAGTCTTCTTGTTACATAGAGAGTTCTCTTGTCTCCCAACATGAATGGTTGCTATCATTACATCAGCCTCCAGTGACTTCAATACATGAATGGCTAGCTTACGGTCCAAGAGTGGCTGGGCTTTTCTGTCTTTTTTAAGAGGCATCTGCCAACCAACAGGAACAAAGCTATCTTTAAGTATTCTCCCCCAGGCAATGAATAGGCAATGCCTATGAAGTAGTTCAAGATGAGGCGGTGAGAACATAAAGAAGCCCCATAGACTTCTGAAAACTTCCTTCCAGTATGAGAGCTCTTCTCATATGTAGGATTGAAAGTAAATTAAATTGAAAGCAGAGTTGTGTCTCCTTGACTTTGAAAAGTCTCATAATAAAATGGAAGGGTAGAAATAAATGAAGACGCTATAGGGCCAGGAGGGGAGGAGGGGATCTAGTATCTGTGAATGACTGTTCAATCAAACTGAAGTAAGAACTCCCCAATATCTGGCTTTCTGAATTGGCATACAGGATACATAGTTTTTACCTCTGCTTCAAATGAGCTGTTCTTTCCTTTTATTCCTTTTCATTACCAAAGTAACATCAGCTCATTGCAGATAATTAGATGAAGAAATACACAAAGAGAATGATATCAATAATCCCTGTGAACGCACAAAATTGCCATTACCATTTTGACAGCATTTCTTTTCAGTATAATCCTATTTTGTTTAAATCCAGAAACTATTGACTGAACATAGGAAAACACTTTTAGTTTATGTTCTGCCTTTGATCCCTGCTTTTGCTTATTTACCTTTTGCCATATCATGAAGATGTTTTTCATCATTTTAATAGTAAGCATCAGTAAAAAATAATTTACAGAATTACATAGCTTCTGTAATTTACTTAGTCACATTTTAAAGCAATAAACATGCTTATTATATTCAAACATTCCAAATCATACAAAATATAATGTAAAAACTCTTTTTCCCTTTCTCCCAGATAAACTTTTTTGTGTCCCCCAAAGGTTTGACACAGCCTCTAAGGGGTTTCTGCTTTCTTGCTATTTTCATTTGAGACCTGTTGTCATAATGAGTCAGAAGCTGACAGTGGAGGAACTACACTAAATAATCAGGCGTGTTTAGTTAAGAGAAAAGATGAAGTCTCATCTATGCGAAAATTAAGAGGAATATTTTGTAAATAATTGAAGAATAGTTAAGAGCATAGCTTTTAAATCGAGTATATCTCCACTGGGAAATATAAATGCACATATATATGCATATATATTATATCTATATATTTTATTTAACATAAAATCAGACTTATTATTTTGAATCCAAACACTGACAGAACAAATATACTCCAAAATACTATAAACTTCATCCTAACCAATATGAATAAAACAAAAAAATATACTGCTTTAATACGTTGGTGCTATGTATTTTATTTGAAAGATTTTTGCATCACGTTTCAAAGGAAGTAAAAGCAAAGGACTTGGTAGAATTCTACTGAACTCTGGAAATTTTCCCTTTACTTTGTCAAGTTTTCTGCTAAATTCAATGTCATAGCAATAAATAAGTGGTTGAAGATTCTTTTCTATGTTGTTCCTTTTCTGGTTAGGATGGGGAGTGTGTTTTTAATGGAGCACACTTAAATGTGGCAGAGAAAATAGCAAAATGACTGGCTGATTGCCATCTTCATTGAATGACCCACTGCTTGAAAATGAAAAGATGACCACAGGAATTTAGTTTGAACTACTTCCTACCACTGCTAAGCCTGAGAATGTTAAATTCAGAGAAGCCAACAGAAAGAGGAAATTCTGGTCATACACATATGTAGATTCATTTATTGCTTCCTCAAATTTTCTTATACAATCACTAGTATCTCATTTGTTTTCATAGAAACATAAGAATAAAAGGAATAAAAATCCTTGATAGAGCAAAAGGCATGAGAGTTTAAGTCATGGTCTCAGATGCCAAGTTGATTAGTGAAAAGTCCAGACTGATACTTATTAGTCACAGAGGAAATGGAAGGAAAAACTCACTGTAGAAATTCCTAGCTTAAATGACCAATTTTTTTGACTATGCAATGAGGTCAAAGACTCATGTTATCTCTGTCAGAGAGGAGGATAGTTTGCTGAATTCACATTAAAAATATGAAAACGGTCACATCTGGAGGACTTGGGTCCCACCCAAAGTTCGTATTTACAACCTTTGACAATCCAGCCCTTCTCTGGAGTCCACATGGAAACTGTCAGACAAAACCCACAAAGGGCTGGTGACGATAGGCTGGACACTTCCAGGACTCTCCCAAATGCATCCTATTGATCAGTACGAAACAACTAGAACTCTGGTGCCAAGAAATCTGGAAAGAAAAATACAAATTGTTTTCAGCCTATAATATACAAAAAAAAATTAGTTTCACCTCCAAATATCTTCAAGTAGTCAGTCTCTTGTTAGAAGAAAGAATTGGGGTATAAAAGGGCTGAAGTTTATTTTGCTCTGAATTAGGTGGGGGGTTTCAGGATATTGTAACTACCCACTCAGAATTGTTTTAATGTCATTCAGAAATTAACAGCATTTAAAAAACTTGGGAGGAGATGAGGGTTGGTAACATAACTGGCTTATCTCAGGGCTAACTCCTGCCTCTATGCTCAGGGATCTCTCTTTTAAGTGCTCTAGGAAACATATGTGGTGCTGCAGACCAAACCCAAGTCTGTTGCATCTTCCTGACTGTGCTATAGCTCTTGCCCTGTTACTAGCATTTTTAAAAGTTCGATGCATGGAAACACCAAACTCTACAGAGCACAATATAATCATGCCAGATGATTATAATATATCTGAATGTGAATGGCATATAGTATATAAATTAATCATTAACCATGATTTATAGACAAACAAAATCACTTGATCACTTGACTTCCCGTTAATCATCAATTTGCTCAAGTGGGTGCCAGTAAAGTCTCCGTTTGTCCCTCTCGTGTGCTAGTGTAGCCCAATGGCGTCTGTTCATTCTAGGAACATGAAGAACTTCAAACAGATTGTTCAGGGTCTTGGCGAAGAAGTCTGACCATCTGGTAGGTGGGGAGCCACGCGGTCTTTTGACGTCCTGTGGAATCCAGTGGGTAACGGCTCTAGTCAAGCAGTTGTCTCCAAACCTCATTACATGTCCAGCCCATCTGATTTTTGATGCCTTGGCAAACGAGACAGCATCCCTGATTCTTGACCATCGACGGAGTTCAGAACTCTGGATTCTTTCTCTCCGTTGAGTGAAATTGATACTCCAAGCATAGCTCTTTCGATTCCTCTTTGGAAGACACGAATAGAGTTCTCATCCTGTTTCTGTAGGGCCCAGGTCTACAAACAAAATATATCACCATAATATAATATGTCCATAGGCCATTTAGATTGGTAGGAGGTAAGGGTATGAATATTATTTACTTGGTATTGCAAATAATTTACTCTTTGATCTTTGGTGCTCAAGGGACCATGTGCTTTGCTCCCTAGAGTAGATCCAAGAGTTGGTCACATGTACGGCAAGAACCTTAACCCCTCTACTAGTTTTTTAGGCCCTCAAATTGATACTTAAATACTTAAATGCACACATACATTTAAAATGTAGCAGCAATGCTGCTATAGAATAGTTGATATAATTGGTAAGATCATTAGCTCTTTACTAATCACCCTACTATAGTATCTCTCAAGAATGAAGACCTTGTTCCTTACTATTAACCTTTGTCTTCAGTCAGTATTTCCCACATATAATGTCTATTCTCTATATCTAAGGTCTCTCAGTGTTACTTGTGGGCCTTTTTCTTATTTTATTTGTTCTGTAATCTATCCACTACACAAATGTCCAGTTCATACCTGACATTTTCCCCCAGAGGATCTTGACATGTGAAAGATAAGCATGTCCCTCTCTCATGATGCTTACACTTTCCCAAGGTTCATATGTCTTTTACCAAAATTTCTCTATCAACAGGAGAACTTATAAGAATTGAAAGGCATGAATTGACTTATTAATAGGTGAAGTCATGATTGTAAAAAATACATAGTGTTGTCTGTGAAAGGACAAGGTAGTATTAAGGATTGAAGATGCCACTCTGAGGACAGATATGCCAATATCATGGACCTATCACACAAACCTACAGTCAGGAGAAAAAAGTTGTTGGGAAGAGAGTGATATACAGATATGTTCATTTGGTTTCAAGGAGAGCTAAATAGTCATTTTTTAAAATTTAGTTCTTGGATTGCTCTTCTAGGTAACCTTATTTTTGCTTCTGATCTCTTGGAAGTCCCAAATTTAAAACCTATAAAGCTGTATCTATATTCAGACTTAAACAACAGATTAGTCTTATTTTTAGGACTCAAAGCAAACTTACCATTTACCACCCAACTTGCTTCAACTTTTATTCTATGGACACAGAATACTGCTTTTTAAAATGATTTTATGGTAAATACTTTAAATAGTATATCAATTTGTAATAGCTGATGTTGATTCACTAAGGAAGAAACTGTCTACCATATATCCCTTGTGAATCATTCTTCTCCATCTGTGGTTAAAAAAAAAGTTCTTATTCCACTAAAACTCATCTTCATTGAGAAGTATGTCAATTGCCATTCTCTTACTCCACTCTCTTATACATTGGCAACCATATAGGGAGATATGGAATGTCTAAGAGGACATTACTGAATACCTTATGAGGGATTATTCTTATTACTCTTATTACAGGGCTGGAGCGATAGCACAAGCGGGTAGGGCATTTGCCTTGCACACGGCTGACCCAGGTTGGATTCCTCCATCCCTCTCGGAGAGCCCGGCAAACTACTGAGAGTATCCCGTCCTCATGGCAGAGCCTGGAAAGCTCCCTGTGGTGTATTCAATATGCCAAAATTGATAACAACAAGTCTCACAATGGAGACGTTACTGGTGCCCACTTGAGCAAATTGATGAACAGCAATGCTACAGAGCTATTCTTATTACAAAGGAAATAAGACAGACTTTTTTTCCTAGTGAATCAGCATCAGCTATTTTAAACTGATGTACTAAAGTATTTCCCATAAAATAGTTTTAAAAAGTAGATCATCCAATGATCGCATGGGGATGGGTGTCGATTTTTTTTTCCTGAACCATGAGATTCCATTAAATAGGAGATTCTTTAATTAAAGGATGTTTATAACAACAACAAAATCAACCTATCCAGAGTTTAGATTTCACATGGAACAGTTAGTAGATTGTAACTTTATTCCTTTTCAAATCAAGTCAAGTAATTTGCTGCTATGTGGTTGAATCTGTAGAGTGTTTATAGGATAACTTTGGTTTGTCCTTCCTGTCTTGCCTCAGGGAGCTTAGTTTTATTGGGTTATTCCCATCACAGTGCTCCCAAGGCACACCAATTCCTATGTGTTTTTCTGTAAACTCTTTCTTTGTGCTCTGCTTCCCCAACTGACCAATCACCTTTATCACCTTATCAGACTCTATCAACTAGTAAACACTACTTTTCTCTTCTTAAGTCCTTTGAATAGTTAATTCAGAGCAATGTCCTTTTTGTATAGACACAGGAGACAGTTAATGATATACTTTTGTAACTTGGGAGTTAATTGACTCTGAATAATACTCACTCCAGGGCATCTGATCTTCTGATTTAAGCCTCAGTTGCCCTTACTTCCCAGCACCCCAAAAGCAGGGTCCTGATGAGGGGCTGGATGGACCCAGGGAAAACTGTGAGCTACCCTGGCATCAAAATGGGCCAGGCCAAGTGTCATAATACTTAGCTGTAAGTTAAGAGCATGGTCATGGACAAATTCTGTCATGATTCAAAAAATAACAACTGGATAAGGACCCTGGTAGGGTTTGAAAAGATTAATTTGGCCTGAGCACTGTAGTCTGGGATCTATAGTGAGATATCCCCAGGAAAGCCACCCTAAAAAGTTAATGTATCTCTTGCTATGTCCATTAAGATGAATGTTTAAATGGTTATTGGACTAAAAAAAGGAGAAAAAACCCCAGGTGGTATTTTGCCCTTGAGCAGATCTCCTGGCTGTGGTGATCAGGAAGGGCTTTCATATGTTGATTTTACTGCAGGACCTAGCTGTGGTTGCTACTGGAATTGGGATAGACTAGAGAGGCTAAGATGGTGAGTCAGAGCACAGAGAAATTAGCAAAGGGGACAGGAGGCGACAGAAATGAGGGACTTTCAAGAACAGATGACTGGTCAAAGAAACTTTGGTACATATACACAATGGAGTACTATGTAGCTGTTAGAAAAGATGAAGTCATGAAATTTACAAACAAGTGGTACTACATGGAAAGTATCATGGTAAGTGAAATGAGTCAGAAAGAGAGGGACAGACACAAAAAGATTGCATTCATCTGGGGGACATAAAGTAACAAAATAGGATATTAATACCCAAGAATAGCCGAGATCAGTACCAGGAGGATTACTGCATGGCTTAGAGGTCAGCCAGGCATGCTAGGGGAAAAGGCAGCTCAGATAGAGAAGGGAGCACCAAATAAAGGGTGTTTGGAGGATCCTCCCAGGATGGGAGATGCATGTTGAAAGTAGACTATAGACCAAATATGATTGCCACTCAATGCCTCTTTTGCAGACCACAACACCCAAAAGGGGAGAGAGAACAAAAGGGAATGCCCTGCCACAGGGTGGGATGGTAGGGATGGGGGTGGGAGGGATTCTGATATCCATAGCGATGGAAAATGGGCACTGGTGGAAGGATGGGTATTTGATCATTGTATAATCGAAACCCAAGCACAAAAATTTCTAAGTCTACAACTGTACCTCATGGTGTTTCACTAACAAAAATTTTTAAAAAATGAGGGGCTTAGTGAGATTGGAACAGGTGAGTGGGGAGAACAGAATAAGCCACAACTGATCACCAACTAACCTGGCCCTCGTTTCCTCCTTTGTCAGCCTTTGGCATCAGCCACTCTGGGGAAGCTGCCGGAGACCACCAAACACAGGTGGTGAGTGAGAGTCCAGGGCTTCCAAGTTGTTTAGTGAATACACAGTGTTAGTGCTGACTGAAGTCAGTCAGAATAAGAGGGGCAGACAGAATGATCTCTCTTCTATGTGGAATGTAAAGTAAAACATAGTAGAGGAATAACAAATACCAAAGGCGGCAACAGGAACTGAAAACTAGTCTTTCGTAGGACATTTACAAGGGTTGTGAGGGAAACTGTGTGTGTGTGTGTGTGTGTGTGTGCGCGTGTGTGTGTGTGGGGGGAATGAAGGCATTGCGACACGGTAAAAGAAAGCTGACACTCTATTGTAGACTCTAGTGGAGGGTTTAACGTTGAAATGTTTTATGTATGAACCCCTATAAATAAAAGTTCTGTAAACCAAGATGCCTACAAGAAAAGATTATTTTTCTTGTCATGAGACCTGCAAGAATGCCCTGTAGGTGAAATAATCTTATCCCTTCACTCAGGCAGGTGAGGCCAGTTGATTATTTTTTTCCCACTGATGAGTGGTATGCAGAAGTGATTTGTACATTTTGTAAACAGAAACATTAAGAACTGTCATGCTATCGCCTTCCCACCCTGCCAAGACCACGAGTTGCCCCCCATGAGTGGCTCTCTGGCACAGCCATGTCCCCAGAGGCACACAGACCTAATTTGGAACCCAGTGGATTTTGCCAGAAATGTGAATGGACTATGCATTAAACTATGTTGCCGTTCCCCCTGGGAGAAAAAGGGTGTCTGTCTCTTCCGCCTGCCCCCCCCCCCCCCCCGTTTGGCATGGTGGCTGCCGCCTCAGAGCTTATTGGACAACCAGGTATGAGCCAGTGGCGATGGGGCAACTGTGGCCTCTTGGGATGGGGGGCAGAACTGGTATGTGCTTCCCGTCCCTCCCCCACCCCAGACCACAAGTTGTCCCCCATGAGCGGCTCTCCAGCATGGCCATGGACCCAGAGGCACGCAAATCAATCTCGGAACCATGTGGGTTTTGACAGAAATCCCTCCTGACTTAATTAGTAAAATATCAGAAATCCAAAAGCATGCATAGCGGCCACACTTCATATGGTCTTCATAACCAGCAATAGAAAACAAATTATTTCACGATGCCTTTTCAGCAGGTTTGATTGTTGGGAGAAAATTCCAAATAATAATGGTGCATCTTTTCTCGAAATAATGTAATCAAAGTAGAGAGAGAGAGAGAGAGAGAGAGAGAGAGAGAGAGAGAGAGAGAGAGAGAATTAAGGGGAAATCATTTGCCTCACAAGCATGGGGAGGGGTGGGATGGGTGGTATACTGGGATTCTTGGTGGTAGAAAATATACACTGGTGAAGGGATGGGTGTTCGATCATTGTATGATTGAGACTTAAACCTGAAAGCTTTGTAACTGTTCTCATGGTGGTTCAATAAGTAAATTAAAATAAAAAAGAACTGCCATGCTATCATCAATATATAAGTTAGAATTGTTCCTTCCTTCTGGATTGCAGGTGACATCAACTGACATGGAATGTGAGTATAAAAGTCAATGGTGTAATCCACCGAGATTTGGATATTGTTCCCAAAACATAAAAAAGTGAAAGCTAATTGATGAACTGTGTAGACAGACATGTACATGTGAGAACAAAATTTAATATTATTTTGTGGTTAGCGTCATTTATATCTTACTTTATATTTATTCAATTATTTGATCAATACTCTCTTTTTGATATAAAGAAGCCTAATATCTTCTCAATGTCTGCATCGCAATGCAATCCTCATTCTTTAATATACTAAAAATAAATATTTAAACAATGTTAATCTGCTATATATATATATATATATATATATATATACTGGTCCCCTAGCAGAGGGGTGTAACTGTCTGCTCTAATGGACATTTTCCATTCATACCATGTTACAGTCACTGTCCGAGATCTCTGTAAGGGGAATCTCACTCTTACTTCACACTCACTTGTCTAGCCACATTTCCTCCAAATAGAATCACATGTTGTGCTGAAAGCACTCTTGCTCCTCTGGTCTGTGACTTCATACTAAATCAGGACCACCAGGACACAGCCTTCACTCCATTAGGAATTCCCTCCACATCACGGTGTTCTAATTCACATAAGAGTTTATTCCAAGAGTGAATCACAGAAATAGTTTCAACTTTGTCGGAGCGATAGCACAGCGGGTAGGGCGTTCGCCTTACACACGGCCAACATGGCCGACCCGAGTTCGATTCCTCCGCCCCTCTCGGAGAGCCCGGCAAGCTACCGAGAGTATTGGATATGCCAGACACAGTAACAACAAAGTCTCCAATGGAGACGTTACTGGGCCCGCTCGAGCAAATCGACGATCAACGGGAGGGCCTTTACCTTTACCTTTGTCCTATGACACACAAATAGATGGCCAACTAAAAGATATTCTGAAGCACCTTGGATATACGATAATTTACAAAACTAAAAGGCCATCTGGGGACTATTGAGAGGACAAAGAGTAATGCTATTAGACATGACAGTGTCTCTTCATAGAGGCAGGCAGATATACCATTGTTTCCTTAGTTTAAAAGGTACTGGCGCATATGCTGCCCATAGCCCATGTGCTGCTTGTGTCCACCTGGCCGAGCACATGTGGCGTCTGAACACATGTGTCGCCCACATCTCCCCTCTTGAGATGTGTACTTTCATGCTTTCGTGTCAAATCTTGGAATGTGTCTAGGGGCTCACTCTGCCCTTGGAGAAGCCCAAGTTCTCTCTTGAGCATGTTACTCTCTCTCTCTCTCTCTCTCTCTCTCTCTCTCTCTCTCTCTCTCTCTCTCTCCCTTCACACCTTAAAAACCCTCCAAATAAAATCTATTTTTTTAAAAAAAGGTACCTTCTAACATCTGTCACTCCTGTCATCACATATGTATTTCTATTGCATTCCCAATGTTTAGCAGTGCTTGATAACTATCAACTGAATAAATGGAAGAACTATTCATTATCTTAATGATAAGATCTGGACTAGAGTTTCATTTTCTTATTTTATATTTTCATATATATATATATAAAACTTTTCCCAACTTTCTACATTTTTGAATGTTCCTAATCTGCTTCTAGACCGCAAAGTCACCATCTGGTTAAAAAATTTAAATTAACCTCAGTTGTATAACCATATTTAAAATTTTAGAAATGAAGTGCACAGCTGCAACATTTTATATGTTGATAATCTCTTATACAAGGGCTTACTGTCTGCAGGGTGATATACAACAATTTTCTCACACTTTCCCCTAAGGAAACATTTTTGGATCATTTTTAACAAATTATTATAACAAGTAATAAAAAATAAATTATTTAGGATCTACTTTTGTTGTGGGGTTTGGGGGTTAGGGTGGAAACATTTGAAATATGGTGGTGGGTAGGTGTAATGGGGGTGGGATTGGTATTGGAATATTAAATGTAACAAATTATTGTGACCAACTATATAAAAATTAAATTAAATTAAATTTAAAAAATAAAAAATAAAAAAAATGTTTCTAATTCTTGAAGCTTAATACCTGGACTCTGTGGGTTTAAGAAATGGTGATACTCTGGACGGCTACATGCAAAAAAATGGGCTCAGAACTCTGCCAACACCATGTACAAAAGTAAGATCAAAATGGATTAAAGACCTCAACATCAGACCAGAAACCATAAGGTACATTGAAGATAAAGTTGGCAAAACCCTCCATGACATTGAAGCTAATGGTATCTTCAAAGATGCCACGCCACTGGCCGAGCAAGTGAAAACAGAGATAGATAAATGGGACTATCTTAAACTAAGAAACTTCTGCACCTCCAAAGAAACAGTGACCAAAATACAAAGACAGTCTACAAAATGGGAAAGGATATTCGCCGAATACACATCTGACAAGGGGTTGATATCCAGGATATACAAAATACTGGTTAAAATCCACAAGAAGAAAACATCCAACCCCATCCAAAAATGGGGCAATGAAATGAACAGAAACTTTCTCAAAGAAGAAATCCAAATGGCAAAAAAGCACATGAGAAAATGCTCTACATCATTAATCATCAGGGAGATGCAGATCAAAACCACAATGAGATACCATCTCACACCTCAGAGACTGGCCCACATTCAAAAGAACAAAAGCAACCATTGCTGGCACGGACGTGGCAAGAAAGGGACACTTCTTCACTGTTGGTGGGAATGCCGACTGGTTCAGCCCTTCTGGAAAACAGTATGGACGATTCTCAAAAAATTAGAAATTGAGCTCCCATTTGACCCAGCAATACCACTCCTGGGAATATATCCCAGAGAGGCAAAAATGTATAGTCAAAGTGACATCTGCACTTGTTTGTTCATTGCAGCACTCTTTACAATAGCCAGAAACTGGAAGAAACCTAAATGCCCAAGAACAGATGACTGGTTAGAGAAACTTTGGTACATCTATACAATGGAGTACTATGTAGCTGTTAGAAAGGATGAGGTCATGAAATTTACATACAAGTGGTACAACATGGAAAGTATCATGCTAAGCGAAATGAGTCAGAAAGAGAGGGATAGACATAGAAAAATTGCATTCATCTGGGGGATATAAAGTAACAAAATATGAGATTAATACCCCAAAATAGCTGATAGCAGCACCAGGAGGATTACTCCATAACTTAGAGGCCAGTTGGGTATTCTAGGGGAAAGGGCAGTTCAGATAGAGAAGGGAGCACCAAGTAAAGGATGTTAGGAGGATCCTCCTAGGAGGGGAGATGCATGTTGAAAGTAGACTATGGACTGAACATGTTTGCCACTCAATGCCTCTTTTGCAGACCACAACACACAAAAGGAGAGAGAGAACCCAGGGGATTGCCCTGCCACAGAGGCAGGGGGGGATGGGGGCATGGGGATGGGGGGGATATTATCCATGGTGGTGGAAAATGGGCACTGGTGGAGGGATGGGTATCTGATCATTGTATAATCGAAACCCAAGCACAAAAAATAGTAAATCTACAACTGTACCTCATGGTGTTTCACTAATAAAAAAAAATTAAAAAATTTAAAAAAATAATAATTTGAAAAAAAAAAGAAATGGTGATACTAAAAGGAGAGAGAGAACAAAGGGGAATGCCCTGCCACCAGTCAGGGTGGGATGAGGGGGATGAGGGGTGGGAGGGATTCTGGGATCCGTGGTGGTGGGAAATGGGCACTGGTGGAGGGATGGGTATTTGATCATTGTATAATTGAAACCCAAGCACAAAATGTGTAAGTCTACAACTGTACCCATGGTGTCTCACTAATAAAAATAAAAAATAATAATAAGAAGAAAAAGAAATGGTGATACTTCAAGTGGGCCCTTTAGTAGTTAAAAGGGAAACAAACTTCTTAATAATTTAATATGTGATATAAATAGCAATAAATTAATAGCAATTTAATATGTGATATAAATAGAAGTTAAGATATATAAATTCTTATTCTATTCACGTGAAGTGATGAAACTGGAAACATTTTACATTTATATTCACTTCTGAAATTTGAAAAAGTTAAGGAACTTATTTATTTCTACATATAGTCATTTGATAAAATAACTTAAAATCCATTATCTAATTTTCTGAGGTGATGAAACACATGAAGAATCAGAGGATTTGAAAATACATATATTTCTGATCACTTTAATGCAACTATAAAAAGCAGGAAAAAATAACAAAATAAAACCTTTGTTACTATCAGTAGAAAACTATAGATTTTTCAAGTTTTTTAAAAATTTTTATTAGTGAAACATCATGAGGTACAGTTGTAGACTTACAAATTTTTGTGCATGGGTTTCAGTTATACAATGGTTGAGTACCCATCCCTCCACCAGTGCCCATTCCCCACCTCCAATGATTTTTTTAAGTTTTTTACAATTCATAAATAATTCCTTAATGAAGGGTAAAATTCAGTCATCGTTTATATTTCTTTGCTTCAAATTCAGTATTGTATGTTATTACATTATTTTTTCAAAAGTTATGTTTTATGATTACCTAATTATATCCTATTTCCCAAACATTCTATTTTTATTCTTGAGGTAAATAATTCATAGGTAAAAATCTGGAATGATGTATAAAAAATTATCAGACAGGGACTGGAGATATAATATAGTAGGTAAGGTACAGTATCTTGCATATGGCCAACTCAGGTTCAATCCCCAGCACCAGTTAGGATCCACTTAGCCCACCAAGACCCTGAGTGTAAAGCCAGGAGTAACCCCTGAGCACTACTGGAAGTGTGCCTCTTCAAAAAAAAAAAAAGAAGAAGAAATTATCAGACAACTGTGAGATGAGCTAAAATATCTTGGAAAACACTCATTGTGATTTACAAGGTATGTATCTCTTGATAAACTATTGAATTTTATTTGAAACATTAATACATTATTTTTCTCTGCGTGTAAATCATCTAAAGATTTTGATCTTTATTTTTATTTCTTTTTTTAAATTTTTTTTCTTTATTTTTCAACGGGTAGGGCGTTTGCCTTGCATGCAGCAAAATGGCCGACCCGAGTTCGATTCCTCCGCCCCTCTCAGAGAGCCCGGCAAGCTACCAAGAGTATCTCGCCTGCACGGCAGAGCCTGACAAGCTACCTGTGACATATTCGATATGCCAAACACACTAACAACAAAGTCTCTAATGGAGACGTTACTGGGCCCGCTCGAGAAAATCGATGAACTATGGGAGGACAGTGATAGTGACAGTGATTTTTCAATAAAGAAAATTTGAAATATAACACCTATCCAATAATAGCTAACTATGCATACTTTGGGCAATGACATTGTGCTGGTAATTATATTTTACTATCACACTAAAAATTAGCATAATTATAGTTAACCCACAAGGTTTCTTTATGAATCAGTAATGACATATGTGTATATTTGCTCAGCACTTTGATCATGAGATATACAAAAAGTATAAGACAAAAAAATTTTTCAATGCAACCAAAACAAACTACAAAACCCACTCTTGAATCTATATTTGTGACTTCAAACCACTTGATTACTATTCAATTTTCTCTATTGGCCTCTTTCTACAAGTGTTTTTGCTTACGGGTATCCCTACTCACAAGGTTCAAAGAAAGGCTATAATTATCCGAGTTTATAGTCTCACAAATTTCATGATTATAAAGCAAAGAAGTTTTTTCTTTCCCAAAAACTCTTGTTACAAACACTGTCCTCCTGTTGTTCAATGATTTGCTCGAGCGGGCCCAGTAACGTTTCCATTGTGAGACTTCTTGTCACTGTGTTTGACATATTGAATACTCTCGGTAGCCTTCCAGGCTCTCCAAGAGAGGCGGAGGAATTGAACCCGGCTCAGTCGGGCTGATTTAGTGCAAGGCAAATGCCCTGCCGCTGTGCTATCACTCCAGCCCAAGTTAGAAAAGTCCCAGGAAAGAAACCTCATTGGCTGTGAAAACGTTACATGCCCACTTAAGGCCGATCAGCAGAACTCAGATGCACAGAATACTGTGATTAGCACAGTCTCTGTGATATAGGTTGTGTGCGCCACGATTAAAAAAATAAAAAAATATTGGGGGAAGGATGTGAAGCAAACTAACACAAAATTCCAAGTTAGTTTCTTCATTATTTAAAGTGCTTGCGTGGGTAACATTGTTTTATATTGTGACATGGTGATGGGTTTAGCTCTTACTCTACCCCTATATAGATATAAATTTTAAAAAATTAACTTATGGACAATCATGAAGTTTTATTAACCCAACTACTCACACTCAAATTTCAACAATTTAGTAAAATCACTGTTTTGTGTGTTTGACGAAGCAAATAACTGAGAAAATATCTGTCTATATTTTATTTGCATAAAATATGTCAATTATGACTTGTTCACTGTAAACAATAAAATAGTTGTATGGTACGAGCTAATACTTGGATATTGCATCTGGCATTACTGAGATCAATTTTATTTCCTGAATCAACATTATCTTATTTTGGACTTGGGTCACTCACATATACTTATTATGGTAATCTGGTAATCTTTTTAACGTGTTTCATCTCATTTCTTTCCCTTTTTATTTTATTTATTTATTTAATAGAGAAATCTGTAACTGGCTGTGATCAATTAATTGTAAACACCACTGCACTCGGACCAGCTCATTATCACACTCAGCTCCCGGGAGAGAACAGGGCAGAGTCTCCTACCCTGTGCCTGACTGTCTCCACCAGGGCCCAACAGCTGAAGACCTCCGGGGCCCAGCCAAGGCCATGCTGGGACCACTCTCCACACACTTGGATGAGCCTCACGCATAAAAGAACTGGAAGAGGAACCCAGGTGTGTGGGACCAGGGGCTGAGATCTCCAAACCTGCACGGTTTGGGACTGGACCTGCCAGTAACTAGACAGTTACACCCACCAACTGCCGTGTAACTCCAACAACGGCCAGGATCCAGAAATTATCACACTCAGCTCCCGGAAGCTTATCATCTTATCATCTCATTCCTACTTTGGACAAACTGGCAGGCTACCAAATGTAACCTGCCCACACGGCAGAGTCTGGCAAACTCCCCGTGGTATACCCAATATGCCAAATACCAGTAACAATGATGGGTTTCATTCTCCTAACCCTGAAAAAGCCTTGAATATGGCACTTTAAAAAAAAAATCTCAGGGCTAGGACGAAGAAGACGTTACTGGCACCTGCTCGAGGCAATCGACGAACAACAGGGTGGTCGTGATCGTGATTTAATAAAGATCTAAGATCACACATACTTTCTTGCAGTGCTAGCACACTTGATTTGGTACTGAAAATACCAAATGGTAGTGTTGCCTGAATTACACACTTAGTGAATCAGGGATCATCAGAAGTGCTGCCTCAAACTTGCAAGGCTTGCCACTGAGCTTTTCCAGGTCCTGTGATGGTAAGTTTAAGTGGTACCCAGAAAACAGAGAATAGTAGATGAGTTCATCTACTGCTATTATAGCATCTACTGCTATTCTGTTAGAATTTGTCCTACTACTAATAAGTCATTCACACTATGCTTTTTTTTTAATGGACAGAAGGTAAACTTCTCTTTGAGACATCAATAAATGGATTTTTAATTGAGGAATTTACAAAGGAAATTAATGACGCCATGTGTTCTCTAATTTGGAGACAAAGTAAATTCAGCCATAAGGAAAGTACTGAGAGTATTCCATACCGACACACCCTGCAGTTATTTTTTTAATGCCTTGCTTCATCATTGACAAGCAATGTGTTTTTGGGTGAATTATGAACCATACCATGCCTAATTTCTTGAAGGATTACATGGGAATATTAATAATACTTAAATATTCATAGGCATTTTTGGCAATTGATGAGTTAATCAGTAAAGGGCTTAAAGTTAAACTTTAAGTGTATTGTTATTAATATTGCTATCTTAGAATTTTTCTAGATAATAATCTCAATTCCAGAGTTTTGGTGGCTACATGCAAGAGCTAACTGATATTTTAGAAATATGCCAGAGACAGGGACAATAGTTGAGGGTTTTAGGTATTTTGGTGGTTGTTTTGGTATGTCTCTGGAACACTGAGACCAAAACCATAAGCTTCAACATTATTATTAACCATTGTTACAATGATTTTGTATTGTTATCTTGATACTAATATATTTCCCTAAAAATAAAGGTATTGCAATTTATTATTTGCTAAACTCATACTGTGGAATAGTAATCAACATCTTGTTAACATTAAGACTGTTTTTTTCTAAATGTAAATATATTTGATATTGTTTAGGTGAAGTGTTCAGTTGTTTGAATTTTGTTTGTTTTGCTCAGATATTAGCATATTGTCATAAAATATTTTTACACCTTAAGAGTTTCAAAAAGAAAAACTGAGGGTTTATTTCAGGGTCACTTTTATCATGCTACTGTCTCGTGATTTATTTGAAAGCATAATAACAAAGAAAAGGTGGACAAGGGTCAAGTTAATGCCTTACACATGAACACATGAACAGTAATTCATTCTTAATGCAACAGGACCAGCCACCACCATGCTGAGACCACTCTCCGCACACATGAAGGTACTGGCAGAGGGACAAAGCCATGCGGGTTCCGGGGCCAAGACCTCCAAGCCTACTCGAATTGGAGTCGAGCATTTTCCACCCAGATCCTCCAAATTCCAGTAGGCGGGGGTCACACCCACCACCTGGCCCCCTGGCGCCGTGTAATCCCATCAGCGGCCAAGACTCAGAGACTATAAAATCCAGATTCCGGAACCGCGCGGCCGCATTTGCGGCCGCGCGACATCTTATTACCTCATTCCTACTTTGGACAAACTTGCAGGCTATCCGAATGTAGCCTGCCCACAGGGCAGAGTCTGGCAAACTCCCCGTGGCCTACCAAATATGCCAAATACCAGTAACAATGATGGGTCTCATTCTCCTAAAGAGCCGTGAATATAATCTCAGGGCTAGGATGAAAGAGACGTTACTGGGGCCTGCTCGAGGCAGTCGACGATTAACAGGATGATGAAATGAAATGAAATGAAATGCAACAGCTAGGATTAGTATTTTCTATTGAGCGATTTATTTGATAGGTAAGTTGCTATAGAAATGCTATTATTCAAAACCCTCCTTATTTGGGGAGAATACTTCATTACATGAGGAACTGAAAATGTGAGATTCTCAGATCACTTCAAAAGAATCCACAAAGAATATTTACCTGTATCTTTAATTCTTAATGCAGAATCCAATGTGTTATCCAAAGATCAGAGCAAGGTTATCTATTGTATCTATGGCCAAGAAGTTTGTTTGGTTGGTTGGTTTGGAACCATACCTACTCATGCTCAAGGTTTACTTCCAGCACTGTGCTCAGGGGTTAGTCCTGGTGGGGCTCAGGGGCTCAGTGCTGGGGATGGAACCCTGGATCATACTGAGTGCAAGGTAAATAGTCCACCCACTGAACTATTGCTCCAACCCCTCAAAAAACTTTTAACTTATTTATTGACTTGAAACTCAAGTCAGTAATTGCATTGTCAATAACAATTTATGGCAATGCAAGAGCATTAATGGAGCACTGCTCCTAAGTCCTAGATTTTAAGCTCTTTTAGTTTCTCTCTGTGTACCATGTATAATTTTATACTTTCTCTTTAGCTATACAAACCCAATCTTTCATTAAAAGTCCTTTATCAAGTAAAAATAGTACAGTTACTACTATCTAACCAAAAATAAAAATTTAAAAATCCCTCCTGATACAATACCTGATGTAATTTGGACAGTGTCACATTTTAAATATAATTCAAGCATGGAATGAACATGACTGAAAAATATATGAATATCAATAACAGGTTAGCTGAATTGGTAAACTTTTATTTTGCTTTCTATATTTACTGTCATAGTTGAAAGTGTCATGAGTGGAGTGAATTCCTGAAATATACTAGGTATAGCAGAAATGAACAGTCAACACAAGCTTGACTTCGTGTATCACCTTTTTTCCAAATATCAAATAACAATATATAAATGAGCATATGTTGAAAATTCTTGGTAATTACTATGGATGCAAATTTAAGACAAAATATTAAAGTATAAAGTTGGCTATCCTTATGGAGGGGAGGATATCTCTAATTTCCACGTGAAGAACAGGATAAAGACCACCATGTGGAAAAGACACAGTGCTAGCACAACAATAAAAATGGGAGAAAGCTTATATGGCCAGACAATGAGAGAAGACCAGTGGCATATGATTGGCATATGTTTAAGAGGACTTAAAGGGCTGAAGTAACCCTACTATACATTTTCCTCATGTCTGTCAATCTAAAACTCCTTTAAATCTGTAAATAAAGATAAAATTATGCAATTTTCCACCACATTGACGGAACTGGAAAGTATTTTACTGAGTAAAATCAGACAGAGGAAACTAATAGATACAAGAGAAGCTCTCGGGGCTGGAGTGATAGCACAGTGGGTAGGGCATTTGCCTTGCATGCAGCTGACCCGAGTTCAATTCCCAGCACCGCATATGGTTCCCTGAGCACCACTAGGAGTAATTCCTCAGTGCGGAGCCAGGAATAACCCCTGTGCATAGCTGGGTGTGACCCAATAAGCTCTCATATGTGTGATGTAAAGAGGTATAGTAAGAGAATAACAATGGCTAAAAGCAACAGGACCTGAGACTGGTCTACAGAACTGAGTTTATTCTGATAGGAAGATAGTGAGGGTGAGTAGGGAAAGGGAGATTTCAGGGGATATCCTGAAACAGTGTTGGAGGAAAGCAGTAACTCTAGTGGAGAGAATTTGGGTGGGAATTACAGGATTGGAACTTTGTGTGTATACAATCATATTAGTAACAGTATTGCAAATCACCATGACTAAAGTAAACATGTTTTTAAATTAAAAAGTTAATTTTGTATTAGCAGGAAACATTCAGTCAGGGTTGTGTTCCTGATGGAATGTAAATTTGTGTGGACAGTGTTGACTTGAGATGTAAAGAAAAGAGTGACTTTTGAGTAGGTGTCTACACTTGACTGTCAGTAAAGGAAGGTGCAATGAAACGGTTCAATCATCCTGAGAGGGATCAGTTATCAAGGAACTGGGCTACTTACTCCCTTACCCCAGCAAGCATGTGGGTCCGGTTAAGGGGCAGAGATTAACCTTCATGGTGAACTAGGCAGGCAAAAAAAGACTCCACGGACCACAGTACTGCCAGAGAATCAGAAAGGACCAAAAGGCAAGCCAGAAACAAAGCGAGGGAACAGAGAAATGAAATCCCAGAAAGGCAAAGCCCTGACCTAGAGGGAGGTCCACGTTGTGCCGTGGGGTAGCACTGACTCACATGGTTCTTTTCTAGTGAGTAGATGGGTTGCTACAGACTCTAAATTCATAATTGTGAAATTATTTCTTTCTTCCTGCTTCCTACCCATGATTGCTTTGTTTCATCTTATCATATGAATCAGTTTCTGCAGAGGAGTGGTGTGTGAGGAACATGTGCGCGCGCGCGCGCGCGCGCGCGCGCACACACACACACACACACACACGCACACATTCTGAAACCAAGACAGTTGTAACTGCCTATGAAACTTAAGCCACTAAATGTTTTTGAAACATGTAGAAAATAAGAAAGTACTGATAAAGTCTGAATTTTATTGTAAAAATTATTAAATTTTTTTTACTTTGCTTAATTCCAGGTCAAGTTTGTCCCTTTCATTAGATATGTCAAGTTCAGAAACTAGAAAGCTGCTATATTTTTAAGTTAAAGAGTTATGGAGACTTTCAAAGACTAACAAATGTGAGCAAATAGATTAGAGATTCCAGGAAACAGTATCTGGAGAAATAAAAGGCCTAGTGGTTTAAACGTTAAAAGCAATAAAAATGTAAACACTTTATTTGATGAAAAATAATTAGGAAAAAACCGTGAGGTTAATTGTAAATTGAACATCAGGGGAGTATGCTGGCAGTATGAATTAACTGGACTGTAAGTAGCTAATCTCCCAAGGGAAGGGGTGGACGCTTCATAGTAGACGCACAATTCTCATTGGCAAGAGTTGAGATAAAATGACCTAATAGGTCTTTTCCAACTCTGATTTCTATCATTTGGCAGAAAAATCTAGCCAGGAGTTACGCAATTAATCATCCTTAGTGGTGGTGGTGGGCGGGGGGAACCAACCGATAATGCGGATGCCACCCTCCCCCAAGTCTTGACCCCCCCAAAAAATCAAGAGTGATGATCACAGCACTAGTGAGACCATAGGCTCCAACACAGAAGGACAATTCTTGACATGGACCAGGAATAAATAGATGCTTTCATTTCCCTAGCTTTCTTAATCCCTAAATCTGAATGGAGTGGGGTGGCAGGTTTTCAGGGTGCTGGAAGGCAACAGCTTTGCATAATCTCCCCTGAAGGTTTGCTCTGTTTGGAAGAGGTTATGCTTTGAAGATAACTGGATAGAATCCAGCAAGTTTTCTCTTACTCCCACAATCTTTTGCCCAATCTCTCCTTCACCCCTTCCTTTTGGCTCTGTGGGTCTCTGGGAAAAAGGGAAATTACAGCAACCCGAAGATCCTTTCTTGAAGAATTGTGAGGAGTGTATTATATCCTAATAGCCTGTTGGCAAATCCAAATCCTATTCAAAGGGAATCCACTATAAAAATTGAGTCTACAGAGATGTGGACATTCCTGGGAAAATCTATTTTCTCCTTTTGTTTTTTTTTCTTCTTTTATTTGAAGGCTTACAATTTCTGGTTTCATTATTTGATTCAGTGCTTCTGCTAATGTGGTACTAAGAAACAACTTCTAGAGTAGACCGAACAGAATACGGTATACAGAAAATGCCTAGGATTGTTTTGACTGGTGCAAAACTATCTCCTAGGCAAACTGGCAAAAGTGGCCAAAAAAAAAATGCTCAAAGGTTTAAAGTTTGAGAACTTGCAGCCGTGAGTACCAAGCTCAATTCTGAGTCTGTTCTGCCTCACATCCTTGCCTTT
Organism: Sorex fumeus; assembly: GCF_029834395.1. Lineage (NCBI taxonomy): Eukaryota > Metazoa > Chordata > Mammalia > Eulipotyphla > Soricidae > Sorex > Sorex fumeus. Next base: position 59,096,365 of record NW_026606059.1, read on the forward strand.
ATAAATGCCTATTTTGGGATTTTTATCTCTGAATCATTAAAGTTAGGCAATCAAAAAAAAAAAACTGGCATGGGTAGATCTTACTTTGTGCTTTCTCAAGAGAATGGAACAGCTGCAACCTTTTGGATAAATAATGTTCAATTTCTAGTCACAAATGGACATTTTTTAAGCCCATGGAGTCAGAATGATTATGTTTTAAAGAATATCTCTACTTGGTTTGTTTCCATTGTCCTTTCTAGCTTGGTTCAACTCCCCCTTGAATTGCAAAAGAAACAGACAAAAAACAAAACAAACAAACAAAACCCCCAATAGGATTAGATGTAAAAATGGTTTAACAACAGGTACAAATCCAAAGGAAGCTTTCCTTTTATATATTTAAAAACAGAAGAAATCCAGTACAGCAAACATATCATCTTTTTTTTCTATCCCTCATCCCTCTTCTCCTGGAGAGATAGATTTTCTACAATTACTTATCTTAAACTCAACAATATTTTCCAGAAGTTAGTATGCAAAAGAAAGACTAAAGACTAGAACACTGTAATTAAAAAAAAAATGAGGGGAATTGATGTATGAATTAAAATCAAGAGAACTGTATAGATAAATTTTATTGTATAAGTAGAAAGTTATCAATTTCATATTAGAAGTGGATGAATACTGCAAGTTGGACTGTCCATTGATGTTCCTAATGTGGTCACTGTCACTGTCACTGTCCTTCCGTTGTTCATCGATTTGCTCGAGCGGGCACTAGTAACGTCTCACAACAAATTGTGAGACTTGTTACTTTTTTTGGCACATCGAATACGTCGCGGGGAGCTTGCCAGGCTTTGCCGTGCGGGCGAGATACTCTTAGTTGCTTGCTGGGCACTCCAAGAGGGAAAGCTACCGAGTAGTAGCAGTAAGAAAATGGTGTCTTAAAAAAGTCGAAATAAGAAAAATCAGGGAAAGTGCAGATTAAAGGAACAGAAAAAATAAAAAGAATACAAAAAATAAGAATTTTTAACAAAAGGAAAACTGACTTTACAATGATATCATCATGGAAATGCTTTAACAAAAAGAGGAGGGAATAAAAAAACATATTTTAAAGTCACTTAGTTCTTACTACAAGTCCAAAGATTTGAGTTTTAAGGTTTTATTTTATTTCCAATTAGAAAACTGAATAAACATATTCCCACTTGGACTATGACTAACTTGTGTAAACCAAAAATTTTCTTAGCAGTAATTTTAGGAAAAGATCTCCAAAAAATGATTTTCTTTATGTATATGAGCTTCTCCAATTTTATCATATATACTTCCCTTAGCTTATGGTTGAATCCTTTAAATATGTGAATGAACTAACAAAGACCCAGAAATTTTATCATTTTAATGGAGTTATCGAAAATGCATATGGTGATTTCATACACTCTAATGAAGAATGACCATTTTTGTGAAACTAACATAATAATATTCTTAAAAGTTATTTTTTTGTTGTTTGGGAGCCACACCCAGCAGTGCTCAATGCTTACTTCTGGCTCTGCACTCAGGGATTACTGACAGGCTTAGGGGACCATACGGGATGCTGGGATCAAACCCTGTTGGCTTTTGCAAGGCAAACACCTTATCTGTTGTACAATCGCTCTGGTCCCAGGATGTTAAATTTTAAGGAAAAGAAACAAGTTAAGCAGGAGTTTTTCTAGCAGGAAAGTTGTTCAATCTAAAAACCAGCTTTTGTATCATTTGAGATCTTATAACTGCAAGCATGAATATATGGCCTATCATTCATCATTAATAAATAGGGTCACAATATTTGGGTCTAACATCAATGCTGATTTATAAGTGGTGACTGAAATTAATTTGAATGTTTGATTTTGAGCTTATCTTCATGTCAACTTACAAAAGTATGCATAGAAGAAATAGTGAATTTGAAGACTAGTAAGGGTCTGATGTAGCAAAGACAGAAGCAAGCTAGAATTTTGTCCCTAGATAAACTTCTCATGACAATTGAAAGTTTTTAGTTATCTTACAAATATTTTAAGTAACTCTAAGTTTTATATTTTATTGAATTTTAAATTCAATATAATATCAAGAAAAACTTTAAAAATATTAAGCACATGCAAGAAATTTTTTTAAATAATCTTATTAAAATATGAAGTGACAGCTTTGTTCTAGTAAGAATATTATTATATAATTTTGGGGGTCAATTCCATTCAAGAAAAGATACAAAAATATTCTCTTTTCTTCACTGTTGTATGTAGTGGGTAATAGTGTAATGCCAAGAAAACATTGAATTTGATCCTCTTAGTTGGAGATAACAAAAATTTTGATTATTTGTTAATCTCAGAACTCTTCCTATGACTTCTCAAAAGGTTATAAAACTTTAACAATAATAGAAAATATGAATTACATATTTTTAAGCTGATAATTCATTCTACATGACATGTATTTCCCTACATGTTCTAGAAAGAAGCGCAAAAGTTAACATATTTAAAATAGTCTATAAACCATTAATTTGTTAATGTTTTATTTTAAACATGAGGTAATTTCCTAGTTGTTGATTTATTACAATTTAATAATTATTCTTAATATACCATTAAATGGGTTATTTTGAGAACCAACTTTTTTTCTTTAGCTAAATGCTCTGTTACTAATTTGGTATAGATCAAATAAATTAAGAAAAAGGCAGAGCACAATTACTTGAAGGTGAATTTAAAGAAAGAAACCAGCCTGCACTTTATCCAACATTTGTACAAATAGAACAAAGAAATCTGGAATTTGTCCACCATTGGCCAAGAGAGAATTTGAGGACCCTATTGAAACTATAGTGAAGTTTATATTTGATCACTTACTTTTACAAAATCCCTAGTTTCTATGGCATTGTTTAGATTGGCACCTAATTCACCAACTATTTCCAAAGCATAGCCATATCCTAAGGTTCTGCCTTGCCATTCTCTATTGCCACTTAACCACTTTGTCAGCTCCACAAATCTTGTAACTATCCAGATGGAGGCCGGGTTTCCATTTCCCAAGAGGAGTTTTCAGTGAACCATAATCTGTCTTTCCATTGGCTTATTCTGTAAACCTTGGTGGGCTGGGTGGATCCAAAGAGAAAAGAGGATGTTTTCTTTTTCCACTGTTTAAACCTCTTGTGAATAATTCCCCACAGCTGTACATAAACACCTCTTTTCTGAGTGGAGAGAAAGGACTCAGAACAGAGCAGTTCTCTGTTTATCAATTTAAAATAAATCATGGCTGCAGCTCCTTACTTCAACCAAAGGGGAGCCTTCTGGTTCTGATACATTTTGTAGGGGTCTTAATTGTACTCTGGGGCTTCAGACTAGATTATCCTTAGTTTGCATGTAAGGAGGAAAAAAAATTTTTGACGAGAGCAAATTTTAAATTGCTGCATATAAACAAACTGGGATTCTTTTGCACCTATTATGAGACTGTACAACAATTAGATAGTATAATTATAACCTTAACAATGTTTGATTGGGCTGGGTGCCTAATCAGCGAACTTCTATTTTCACAGCAGACTGAGCATAATATTGTTAAAATAAATGTTATTGGAAAAACAGCTCTAGAGAATACATTTCTGCCACAGAGAATTGGTGGTTATTTTCAAAGATGCCAAGAATTTCAGTGGCAGTCATGTAATGGGTGAAAAGTAACACCTGATAGAAATCAAATAGAAAACTTTCATTTATGGCGATTTGTAAATAGAATCTTGGTTTTTGTAATTTAAAGTGACATTACATAGAATTTTATGGTCGTTAGAACCAGTTGTTCTTTCAGTGTAAAGTGATCCAGACAAAGTTTAAGAAGTTTGGGAGATCATACTTTAGTTATGAACTACAAAGTTACAGACTTCTCTGTATAAGCACCCTATAGTTATTGTAATTACAGTCTTTGATTTAACTGTTATACATAAGCCACTAAAAAAAAGTTTCCTCATATTAATAGTTTTCTTATGTTATCATAATTTTCAATACCATAATTTTGGACAAACTGGCAGGCTACCGAATGTAGCCCACATGGCAGAGTCTGGCAAACTCCCCGTGGCATACCCAATATGCCAAATACCAGTAACAATGATGGGTCTCATTCTCCTAAAGAGCCTTGAATATAATCTTAGGGCTAGGATGAAGAAGACATTACTGGGGCCTGCTCGAGGCAATCGATGAATAACATCATGGATAGAATGTGAGATCCATGAAATTTTGAAAACCCACAGGTAAGGATACTCTCCAGTGTGTGTGTGTTTCAGTATTTGTATGTGTGTACGTTTGTGTGTGTGTGTGTGTGTCTGTGTGTGAGAGAGAGAGAGAGAGTGAGAGAGAGAGAGTGGGGAAAGAGAAAGAGAGAGGAAGAGCTAGACAGACGATAGACTGGAAGTAAAGGTGAGCAAGTTCTATGGTTTAAAATGATTTATGTAAAATATTAAATGATTTAGTCAAACTCAGAATGTAAATAGATTTGTGCAGATATTAAATTGTATCATTATGCCTCTGTAAATTTTGGGAGATTCTTTCCCAAATGTTTATAATTTCTGGAAGATTCTTTTGCTGATGGAGAAGGTAAAAGAATTTTTTTTAATCACTTTACAATTATCTAAGACTTCAGCTTGCCTTCTTTTATTTTTCAGTGATTTTAACCAACTTCAGAGCCTTTACATTTCTACTTCAGTACAACGTAAACTTAAATGACTATAAGAATTAGCTGTAGTGATTCTTAGAAAGAGCTTTTCTGGGCCTAGCTGAACCTAAGGCATCATTACCGAATTTCTGGACAGAGGGACATACTAACAGACATGTTTGAAAGTCATTATTCTCATGGATGTGTGGCAAATCAATGATATTCTAACTTACACTTCCATTTTGTCCTGAGGCTTTTTAAAAAAAATATTGTCTTTTAACAACATCACAAAAAGACAAAGAATTATGGTTTTTCTATGCTTAATCAGCATTTAGTTGACAGCACCAGGGCTGCACATGAGGTTGAGTGACTTAACAGTGAGATTTTGACATAGTTGTACATACATTCTATTTAATTTAATGGGTAGCATGTATGCTAAATACTCATATTTTGTATTTCCCTCAGGTTCTAGTAGAATGCATTTTACATTAGCATGTCTTAAAGTTACTGATCGGGCAACTAAATGAATAATAAATAAATATTTTAATATAAAATGCCCCCAAATTATAAATCAACAAGCTTCTCACTTTGGCAAGTTTTTAAGAAGTTAAGAAAAAGCTATAAAAATAATGGCCATAATGATCATTTAAATGCACCTAAAAGTTTATAGGTGACAAACATTCTTTTCACTTGTCTCTTCTTTATAACAATCATTGAGATTGAAAGCACTGGTGTCAATGCTAGTTTTAAATTGTAGCACTGAGCATTGTCCTCCTGCTGTTCATCAATTTGCTTGAGTGGGCATCAGTAACGTCTACAGTGTGAGATTTGATACTGTTTTTGGCATATCGAATAGGCACGGAGAGCTTGCCAGGCTCTGCCATATGGGTGGGATACTCTTCATAGTTTGCAGAGCTCTCTGAGAGGGAAGTTTTAAATTGCTGCATATAAACAAACTCCCTCTCGTAGTTTTAAATTATAGATGAAAAAAACTATACTTCCAGTAGCTTAATTAATCTAGTTACTCGTAGTCAGATCTTAAAACTCAATTGAAAATGTGGCTGATGCTAGCAAGGTTGATTCTCAAATGCAAGGCTCAACAGTATTTGGAAAATCCAAGAGCCAGTTTTAGAAGATGAAACACAAGAGGGAAAAGCTTCAACATTTATTAGATAGATTATCATTTTGTTGGCTGCGTGCAAGGCAAATGCCCTACCGCTATGCTATCGCTCTACAGCGGGTAGGGCGTTCGCCTTACAAGTGGCCAACATGGCCGACCCGAGTTCGATTCCTCCGCCCCTCACGTAGAGCCCAGCAAGCTACCGAGAGTATTCGATATGCCAGACACAGTAACAACAAAGTCTCCAATGGAGACGTTACTGGGCCCGCTCGAGCAAATCGACGATCAACGGGAGGGCCTTTACCTTTACCTTACCTTTATTATCATTTTAAGCCAATTCATTATGTTTACCCTAATTTTTCTTTAGTAAAGCAGGGGTGATAAGTGGTACTTTCTAGGATTATTACAAACATTGAGAGAACTGTGAATGTGTTTTGAAATTCTAGTGGGAATTATAGTTAAGCACCAAACCAAAATGGAGGCCTTTGTTTTTTAATACATATATCTGGCAAAAAATTGACACTACTCTGAAATAACCAGAAATCACACTTGTGGTTTACAAAGAACATTGGGAATGATCTGACCATTTGCATTTAGATCTGCTACTTAATGGATTTGTTCCCTAGAAATTGTTCAATCAGCCTATGCCTCAATGGCCTCGTTTAGTGGACATTAAAAATGTCATCTTGTACTTAGATATATGAAAAGCAATGTTTGACATATATTTAATAAAAATTAAAATGTAATGCCTGGTATATAATAAGCACTTACCAGTTAAATTATGTGGAATATAGATGAAAAGGATGTTGAAACTAAAAAATTATTTCAAATTAACAGTTGATAAAAATTTAGAGAACCATTTATATGCAAGCCATTGATTTGGGTAAAAGGCTTATTCTTAAGCAAAATTATATCTCTCACTTTTTTCTCACTCCAAAGAAGGAGAAAGAATTTTTTTCACCCTCTAGAGGATACACATTTAGTAACTTAAGATTTAGAGGATATACGTTTAGTAACTTTTCCTCTAAAGAGAGGGGCTCCTTGTCAGCAGCGGAGGACTGTGATTAACCTCTGGAAACTGAGAGATCAGCTAGGCCAGGACTCAGTCGTGACAGTTCACATAGGTTAGAAGTTCACTTTCCCTTAATCGATCCCAGACTCTCTTCATCGTTGGTGGCACACTTGCCAGCCTGGCTCTAGGTGTCACATCCGATAACAATGACTTCATTTTCCCTCTGGGCATGCTCAAGAAACTCTACTTTCTCAAGCTTCTCCTTTTCTTCCTGGAGAAGTTTTTCCTCGTTCATCAAATGACAAAACTAATACATCCACATTTGCTGAGTTTGTTTACCCCTTGCTGGTAGGTTCAGCAGCTCTCTTGCGGTAACTGGCCTTTTAAGAGACAGAAATTTCTAGATGGACATTAGGGAGACTTCAAAGTGCTATTAAAATGTATGTAAATGGTCTAGAAAAAATCTCTTTTCTCTCAAAATATTATGATCTACATAAAGGTAGATAAAAATATATTACTTTTATTTAAAAATACATTAACTTCTATTTTTCTCAATTCAACTTTTTACTTTGAAAATACTTAAAATCACATGTAGCTCTAAGTAATAAGCGTATCAATTTTCCTGTACCTAGCGCTCCAATAATAAAATCTTACAAAATTATAGCAAAATATTGCAACCTGATCTGACACTGAAAAATTTTCCACCATGTTTCTTTTCAAATTTTATGTGTTCCCCATCATGAGTATGCATTTAAATGTGTATATATGTATGTACATTTAGTTCTAGATAAGTTTATTACTGGCTCATGTAAAGTTCATAAAACAGTACTATGATTAATTTATAGAATACCAGGTTAGAGAGCTACCGCAAAGGAATGCAGTGTATTGCTGGCAGCCTGCATACAAGCTCAAGTACCACACATTCTCCTGAGCACTGCTGGGAAAAATCCTTAGTACTGAGCCAGAATTAGTCTTGACTATTACGGGTTGTGTGTGACCTTAAAACCAAAAGAAAAAAAGATACAGAAGACCATCACCACAAGAACTTTTCACACTGACTTGTTTTGTTTGGAGGTCACAGTGGCAGTGCTCGGGGTTTCCTTCTGGCACTATACTCAGGGATCACTTCTCGTGACGCTCAGTAGACCAAATGCAGTGCAGAGGATAGAACCTGGGTAGGAGGCATGCAAGACAAGCGCCTTACCCTTGCACGCTCTCTTCAGATCCTCACATTTAATAACTTCTAATGACCACATTCCCACTTTCCCTCATTCCCACCTTATATAACACTAAATCCTGCAACTTTTGAACTATTCTCTATAAGTGTCATCTTTAAAAAGTAAACAAAATGTATTGTGCAGTAATTCCAAATATCTGAAAGTATAGAGAAGTGTCTGTTGGTATTATATCACTTACAGAAATTTTACTAACAAAAATTATATATTATTTTCACACCAACCATATTGTAAGACAGTCACAATTTTGGTCTTTGAAGAATAAGTTTTCTGTCTTATTTGGGGTGGTTACTAAAAAAGAAGCGGTACTGAACAGTGGCAGGGAAGAAGCTGGGTTTTTTTTAACAGATATTCCTGTGGGAAAGGACCTTGTTTTGACAGAACAGTGCTAAGGAGAAGACTGGAATCAATAAAACAGAGCTGTTCAGTCTTTCCAGAAGTTTTACTATTAACTTTGTAAAAATAATTTGGTGACTTTTCCCAGAGAGATATACAATTAACTAAAGTTTGATATAAAATATACCTTGACATGTCTCAGAGTAAAATTGATGTTTCAAGTCTAGATACAACAAAATAACCATAGTTACTCTAAAACAAGCATCCAAGAGAAAAAAAAAGATTAAAATATTCTCATAACACAAATTAAACTCATCAAATCAAACGTAGAATTGAGGGCTGGAGCAATAGCACAGCAGGTATGGCGCTTGCCTTGCATGCAGCTGACCCGGACTTGATTCCCAGCATCCCATATGGTCCCCTGAGCCCTGCCAGGGGTAATTCCTGAGTGCAGAGCCAGAAGTAACCCCTGTGCATCGCCGGGTGTGATCCAAAAAGCAAAAAAATAAAATTAAAATAAAAAACAAATATAGAATTGATATAATCTTTATAGGCATTCAATTTTATGCAATGTGTTTTGTTAAATATAAGCTATTGCATATAATATATTTTATATAATATGCTTGACTATTAAGTGCATTACATACAATATTTTTAAAATTATTACAAGAAAATTTCATATTTGTTTTCTTTTATCACACTGCATGAATGACAATATTGAATCTTATAAAGATAAGTAATTGTCTCAAAGCTTCATAGCTAGTAAATATCATAGTTGACATTCAAATGAAGTCTATTAAGCCACAATGCACAGACTCTTTTCTGGAGATGAAATGTTTTACTCTATTATTTTGTTTTTGTAGCTCTCATCTTCACACTTTTAATTTCGTTTAAGCAAAAACTCCCATGAGGTAGGAGAAATCACTCAGAGAAACAGTATTCAAGACAAAAATTATAAGATTTGTTGAAAGAACAACCTCATGTTCTATTTCTGTTGATAACTTTTTTTCTTTAGAGATCCACTTAATTTTCCTAAGAAATATGTTTTAGCAATCCTTCATGATTCTGATGCCTTTACCATTTGCATTAGAGTTTTTGACTACAAAGAACTTTGAGAGATAGAGCATTAAATGCAAGTGTATCCCTGTTCATTTCCATTTGGGTTACTAAAAGAATTATTGACTCACCAGGCATCTCTGCTTGTGGTTAAAATATTGCTCTTTGTTTTCACAAAAGCTGGTTTTCTCATTCCTTAGTTGGCAAGCATTGGTTGTGTCCAATATTCATTCCTGAGAATACCATGTCCATAATCTGTAGTAAACTATTATAAATAAATTGTAATGAACTACTTCCTTGCATATTTAATATGATAAGGCACAATAAAATCAGTCTATTCTGAAGTTCACTTGGTTTGGAGTCAAACATTTGAAGGCAGTAATTTCATCACATTGTACCAAGCAAATAAAGGCATGAATTTGGGATGAAGAAGCTTAAATCAGTAGAATCTGAGAAGCAGGATAGGTGCTTAGGGGAAGATGTCATTCCTGAAAATTGGAAGGAGAAAAAAAGTAAAACAGATTGCCAGGGAAATGAAAATTAAAACAGCCAAAGTTGTTGCTTTTTTAAAATACAAATTGAGATTTAGAAAAGAGAGGAAAGTGCAATAAATAAACTGAGAAACTAATTTTGTTAGGAGAGAACAGAAGTTTCTCTAAGTTTTTCTGAATAGTTTTGGGAAGGTAAAAAGTTTTCTGTAATCTTTATCTGAGTCACAAACTTTTCAAAGACTCATCTGAGACTGTAGTAAATATCTAGAAAAGAAAAAGAATCTTTGTTAAAAACTTTTCGTATCAAGAGATTTTATATAGGGGTTGGAGCGATAGCACAGTGGGTAGGGTGTTTGCCTTGCACTCGGCCGACCCGGGGATTCCCAGCATCCCATATGGTCCCCTGATCACCGTCAGGAGTAATTCCTGAGTAATTCCAGAGCCAGGAGTAACCCCTGTGCATCACTGGGTGTGATTGCCCCAGCCCCCCAAAAAGAAATACTATATATTTTTACCTTATGATTGCACAAGCATCACTATTTGCTGTTGTAATAAAAATGCTAACAAATATTTTCCATAAAATGAATGCATATACCAATACGGAAATGTTTTTTAATAGTTTTAAAGTCAGCATTGAGGAATCACATCTATTCTTCTTCCCTCATCCTTGTCATCTAATATTAATATGTACTTAATACATGAACCAGTTGCCATTTAAGACATATATGCACATATAAATATATCTGTGTACATATAGAGTCATGTACATATTATTAGCTTAAATTTCATATTTAATTTGTACTCAACATGAATTAAATATATGCAAAGTTACTTCTAAGCCCATAGAATACTGTTAAAAATCATGGTATCCTTATTCCTGTGAAAAAGAGAAAAATAATTTGTATGCATAGATTTTTAAAGAAAACATTAATGACTGATTAAAGTGGAGAAGAAAGTATAACTCTGATCATAGAACAAAATATTTCTGTGATCATATAACTACTCTAGATTACATTCAAGCATTTTCTGAGAGTGCTGCCTCACTATATATAAACTTAATAAATGGCCAAGCCTTACTCATCAACTTAATTACATATAAAATAAAAATCAACCAAATTATTGGAGGATCATGACCGATTTATTGGAACTTAAATGGCCATGACTTTTCACCAAACTTATTCCTTTTCCTTTCACATCAAAATATTTTATCAGAAGTATAATTTATCGATAAATGTAAACATTTATCTATGCATGACCTTTCTCAGCACCTTCTGCAGCTCTTAAAATGTAGGTGGGTGTGCTGTTGGCAACTTCATGTTGTCACCTGCTTGAAGATGTTTCTTGCCATCCATTTGCTCTTTTTATTGCTCTTTGAGATAAAACCTTCAATAGGGTCTTGCTTTGGATTGTAGTTACTGAAAGAAAGAAACAGTGGAGTCAGTGGAGCAGGATCTCTATTTTTTACATTAGAATAGGAGAAAGAAGTAAGTTTCTATTGTTTTTAAGCTGACGTATTTGGGTCCTGTTGGAGTAATCACTGTATCATTGTCATCCTGTTGTTCATCAATTTGCTTGAGCATGCACCAGTAACATCTCCCTTCATTCCTGTCACGCACTAGTGTAGCCCAATGGTGTACTGGGGGCTCTTTCAGGGGAATGAGGACCGTCAATGTTACTGTTTTTGGCATACTGAGTATGTCACGGGTAGCTTGCCAGGATCTTCCGTTGTTAGAGAAATATCATTCCTATAGACTAATTAACACAGATACCTCTTTTCCCATTTGTGAAAATTGAAATTGATGTTAAGAATAAAAATAAAGAATTTATATTGAAAATAGATTATTAATGCTTTTCTAGGTAAATTTTTAAGCTCATTGTTTAATGTAATAGTGTTTTTGAATTTTGGAGATATACATAGATCTATATACTCAATTACTATTTTTGAAACATAATGATATTATTAGTGCCATCAATGATGAATTAACTATTTTTAATTAACTATTATTATTGAACAATTTCAAATAAAATAATATAAGGCTTAAAGTAGCTCAAAAGGTCAAAGCAGCAACATAATTCAAAATGATGAAAGACATGAAGTTGCTAATAGAACATCCACCTACATTTCTAGTTATCTTGTTTTATCCTGGCCTTGTCATTCTATTCTGTCTACTGCTTCATCACACACTAGCTGAGTGTGAGGTCAAATCCTATTCTATGGAAAAAAATTGAAAAAAAAATCCTATTCTATGAGCTGGTGTGACATTTATATCCTCAGGAGGTTGCTATGAGTGTTGAATTATTCTGTATTTCTTTTATCTTTCAGATCCTGGAACATTGCAGGTACAAATAACTACTAGTTTTCATTCTTCCCTTGATAGTCTGAGTACTCTTAGAAAACATGAGTGATACACCTTTCACTTTATGTTATTCAGTGTCCTGCAAATTATTGTGACAAGAAATAGATTCTCATAAATATTAGAACTAATTAGGAGAATACAGAAAGCAACTGTAGAAATTTGCAAATAAGGGGCAGAAGAGTAATTTTAAAAAGGATCAACAGGTCAATACTTTTAATATATTTTAGGAAATATGGTAATTACTTGACATAAATTTTCTTTTTTAATTCATATGATAGTCCTACAAGGTTGGTTTATTATTTTCTCTATAGTTATCGCAGAGAAGCTAAGCAACTCATTCACAGCATACAAATGTCAAGATGTATAGATTTCTGTTTACCTGTTTTATGTTTATCTTCGAATCTTCTCATCAAACAAAAATTCAAATACGAATAGTTCACTCAAAGAACTTTTAACTTGGGTTCCAGATATACCCTTCAATGCCTTTCTCCCTACAGTTCTCATGGCTAAAGATAATGGTTAAAGATGCTAAACCTTTTGCTGCTTGACCCTTCAGTGTCCTGTGGTAGCCAGGTGGGCTGGCGCTCTAGCTCCTCTCCTCTGGGGAGAGCGCCTGGGTGGCCAGGACAGGCCTTTGGGCTTGCACAGCTGCCTTCTGCGCTGCTGTCCAAGCAGCTGGGCACGTGAGTTGCTCCAGCAGCCTGGAGGCAGATTGTGTAAACTGCTATGTGCTCCTGGCAGCTTTGGGACTGGCTGAGTCCCTTCAGGAAATGAAGGAAAAGCTCCAAGTCAGTTTGACAAAGGCTGTTCTGGGACAGGAAGCAACAGACATTTGACCCCATTGGATTTCCGATGCAGTCCCTTCCAAAGGTACATGCTGAGTCTTAATCTTCTACAGATGCATTCTTTTGCCTAGCAACAGTTCTTATGACACAGTATGTGCTCAGTGAAATTGGGCTGAGTGAATGATTGGATGAAATACACAATTCTGGTTACTTTTAGTTAATACAATAATATGTTAGTTGATTTATTTGGAGTATGCAATTCTGGTTGCTCTTAGTTAATACAATATTAGTTGATTTATTTGGGGGTCCTTTAAGAAGCCCCTCTTATGAGGAACTTTTAGCCCTCCTCTTCTGAAGACGTTCCATCCTGTTTCAGCCTCTGTCACCACTCCATATTCTGATATTTCCTTCCAAAGTCTTCTCCTTGCCCTATGTAAGTTATAACCCTCTGACCCATTATTTTAATATTATGCTATCAAATAGAGACTGACTTCATTAAAATGAAATATCATTCTTATGTTCTAATGTTATTTTTCAGAAAACCTGACTTTTTTTCGGTTTGGTTTTCAGTTCATACCCGGTCATGCTCAGTGACTTTTCTTAGTTTGTCACTTGAGTGTCACTCCTAGAGGTGCTCAGGGGAGTATGGGGTGACAGTGAAAAATCCAAGCAACCCACATGCCAATATGCTTTGTGACCTTTTAAACTATCTCTGCAGCCCCAAACTTGAATCAGTCTCAATAGCAGGATTGCAAATGTTTTAAATATCTACTTATTTGAATTAATATGACCAGGCAATAGATACATATTTTTCCAAAACTTGAGGTCTTCAACTTACTATCTTTTCTTCTTATATTATTTTTTAATTCCCTAGAAGAGTGCACCATTTCTGGAAGAACTACAATAACAGGTCGATATATGGAGTTGATGGATAAACCTCCTATTCTATCACTGTGCTCCAAAACTCTGTTTAATATATTGTCCTCAGATGAATATTAATATCAGATATTAATGTGATAAGAACAGATATTACACCTGATCTTAACCAAAAGGCCAAGAAGTGAACCTCTTACATTTAAGTCTAGTTTCATTTCAGAAAAATAATTCAAGCTAATTATCATAGTCTGATGAGTCTTTTTGTATTATTGTATCATAATATTTATATTTGTGATAAAAATATCACAAAATACAAGGGATATTTGTATTTATCCACATAACTACACATATCACTTAATAGCTCCCAGTCTTTTGAGACACAGCAGATAGAATTACAATTTTAGTATGGGAAAATGCAGCCACAGAGGGTCATAACTTTTGCATGATATCAAAAGTTAAGCCTGAATCTTAGCCTTTTTCTTTAACTTGTAGAAAAACACGTCATTGAATATTTTCTGCATAATAAAAGAAAATTTGAAATAGTATGTTAGAATAAAGTTTCTTAAGAGATGTAGCAGGCTTTGAAAAAAATGATATGCAAAAATATATTTTATTGTCTTAAAAACTATGATAATAGAGCAGTAGAATTAAGAATAAATTTACTTTCCCTTTTTTTCAATATATGCATTATTATTGTAATATTGTAATACAATATTACAATATTGTATTATTGTATTATTGTAATACAAAGTAACATTCTTTACAATCCAAACACCACAGATAAATAGAAAGGAAGTATACTCCATATTTCATAGAAACTACATTCTAGTTACTAAGGAATAGAGAGTACAGTACATGATTATTTATAATATTGGAGGAGGAGCTGTCCTCCCGTTGTTCATCGATTTGCTCGAGCAGGCCCAGTAACGTCTCCATTGTGAGACTTCTTGTTACCGTATTTGGCATATTGAGTACTCTCGGTAGCTTGCCAGGCTCTCTGAGAGGGGCGGAGGAATCGAACCTATATTGCATTAATGTTATATAGTAATGTGTATATTAATGCCAGGTACTTCTCCAAACACTGGTTATGTATCACTGTCACTGTCACTGTCTTTCCGTTGTTCATCGATTTGCTTGAGCAGGCCCAGTAATGTCTCCATTTTGAGACTTGTTGTTACTGTGTTTGGCATATCAAATACATCCACAGATAGCTTGCCAGGCTTTGCCGTGCTGCTGAGGTACTCTCGGTAGCTTGCCGGGCTCTCTGAGAGGGGCAGAGGAATTGAATCCAGCTCAGCCGGACTGGCTGTGCACAAGGCAAATGCCATACCGTTATGCTATCGTTCCAGCCCAACAGATGGTATATTATAATAATATTAAACTATGAAAATAGGATGGAGCAGGGAAATTTCTTAGAAGCTTTAAAACAGAGTGATTAGTGTAGATATTATTGTGAGGATATTTTAGAGAAGACTCAATGGGAGCCTGATATCCACAAGACTGCCATGTGGGTATCTGGAGAAATATTATTACAGGTGTAGAAATCAGCCTACAGTGGAAAGCCTTATAGGTTCTAAGACCAACAAACAACAGGAGTGGAGCAGAGAAAGAAATATAAGAGGTGAGAGCGGAGAGCCCGGCAAGCTACTGAGAGTATCTCACCCACCCGGCAGAGCCTGGCAAGCTACCTGTGATGTATTTGATATGCCAAACACAGTAACAACAAGTCTCACGATGGAGACGTTACTGGGCCCGCTTGAAAAAAAAAATCGATGAACAATGGGAGGACCGTGATCGTGATCGTGAGAGCAGAGGGGTAATAGACCGTGGAAAACTTTGTAAGCAGTCCATTTTAAGGAATGATTTTATTCTGCGTGATATAATAGCCATTGAAGGTTTTGAGCAGAGCAGTAAACACAAGGATACTGTCTTAAAGAAACTGCTCTGTTGAGAATAGACTTAAGGGAAAATATTGTAAATGGTTAAAACCTATTTGTGGCAAAGAACTGAACTGAAACTTAAAAATTTAAACATTTACCAGTTACTCTGTTTTATATCATCTTTACTAAAGTGATTGGGTAGTTTATGCTTTTGACTTTTGCAGAGTATCTATAAATCATATGTCATTTAGTTGTTTTCACCCCATATAAATAATTTATGTTGGAAATAATATATCACTTATCAACCAAAGAGAAACTATCAGACATTATGCATGAAGGTTTAATTTTAGAAATGTACACACATGTGTATGAAACTGTTTTAACTGAATTAATTAATCCATTTTAAGAAAGATGCTCAATTTTTACTTTTAATCAAAAAGCTTAGAGGAGTCAGATAGTAAACTCTGCAGGACATTTGCCTTGCACTTGGCACCTCTTATGATCCCCAGAGCACCACCAGGAGTACTCGAGAAAGGAACCAAGGGTAAACCTGGACCACCACTGGTTGTGACCAAAAAAAAAAAGTACAGAAAGGTAACATCATTTTATAATGGGTACTATGATCAATATTTTTAAAAATTTAAATCCAGCACAAATCGTTTGCCTTTGTTTATATATTGTTGCTTTGAAATGCTCTAATCACTGGTCTACTCAGTGAAATTAACCTTGGGAGAGGAGAGGAAAATCCACTTTCTGTTACTTTAAATTCTTCTTTGAAAATCCTGTTAGCCAGCAGTGAATATGATAACAACAGAAAATTACTTAAAACAATTAAAGAAGAAGACTTAGTATTTTTGAGAAAAAGTACGTCACCTTCAGCTTAAAAGTACATGTTGCTAAATTTCTCATAGTACATAACATTAAAAATATGCAAAGCCAAGTATCTTATCTGAAATCTCTAACTTGAATATATTCAATAAAGTCAAATATAGCCTGATGAAGATAAGTATCTTTTGGAGTTTTAACAAAATAGGCAATTATTTTTTCTGGATACTCTGCTGTAGGTGAACGGTATGTTAAAATGTAAAATATAAAAGTTTATATTTTAAGAGTTGTGAGGATGTGTGAGAGATGTCCCACAAATAGTTCCTTGAATGGGTATTTAATGAGTAGCGGAAAATAAGGTCTGTGATTTTGTTACTGGGAAAACTCATTTTCTGGACATTGAAAAAGAAGAAAAAAATTTTTGGATAGAAAAAATATAACTTTGGGGTGGTTCTTTACTTCTGAACAGGCACTTACCAAAGGTGCTGGGTTCTCAATAGTTGCATGGAATTGAAATGCTACGATGTGAATTCCAGATTATCTATCCATATTAAACTCAGTGACTTTCCAGATTTACCAAAAGATGTGATTAACAAGAGTGGAAAAATACTCAGATTTCCTGGGTATGTGACATTTACTCTGTACTTCCACAGATTTTTATTAGTAAATAATGAATAATGAAATAGGTGATGCAATTAACAATGAAAACATAAATCCAATTATTACTAAACAGGAAACACTACAATTTGAGAAACCTAAAGTCATTTTAGAGGAAATCACACAGTAGATCATTTTATATCTGAAATTGACTCCACTCTCTACTCTTCATATAGGTCTAGTAAACTAAAAAGATCTCTTTCCTCATTCCGTAAACTGAAATTTAGATGGAACTGGAGAACATCATGTTAAGTGAAATAAGTTAGAGGAAGGAAGACAAATGCCAGATGGTATCACTCATCTGTGTAATAAAGAGAGAAAAAGGGAGTGAATAGCACTGATCAATGACAAATCCTTGATTTTGAGTCACAGAATCAGTTATCAAACAGTCGGGAGAAGGGTAAGCGGAATGAAGACCAGCCTAGATGTGACATAGTGAGAGTGATGAAGGCCAAGGAGCACTTTGGTGGCAGTGAGGTGTGTAAAATTAGTGGTATTTATACATAAATACTATGTTCTCTAACACTATTGGCCAAATATTATAAAAAATAAATAACATAAAATATATCTAGCAAAAGATAAATTGAATATTACCTTTCTGGAAGAAATATTCAAGCACCACCAAGCATTGGATAGGGGGCTAATAATATCTATGTATGTATAAATAGATGTGTGTGAGCATCTCACATAATTTAGCAAGAAAAAAATTGAGAAGAAAAGCTGTCAAGAAACTACTAAAGAAGAAATGTGCAATATATGGCCAACCAATGCATGGGGAAAAATTGCTCATCCTCACTTGTTTCAGGGAAACTCAAAAACAAAACAATGAGTTATCACATCACAACTGTGAAAATATATCCAAAGACCAGAAATAAATGCTGTTAAAAATGTTAGGGAGAAAAAGGAATCTCTGAATCTGTTGATGGGATTGTAAATTGGTTGGTTTCCTATGGAAAAAAGTATGGATACTTTTAGAACTATTTAAAGGAAGTCTACCACATAATAAAAAAATCACTCCTGAGTAGCTATCTGAAGAATACCAAAAGACTAAATTACAAATACAAATACACAGCCATATTAATTGTAATACTATTATAATAGCTTAGATATGAAAACAATTCAAGAACCCAGTGGCAGATGAATTGATAATGTTGTATTAGAAATACACAATAAAATGCAATTTAGTTATAAGAAAAGATGAAGTCTTGCCTTTTGACAAAATATGGCTATAACTGGAGAAGTTCTACTTAGCAAAGTAGGTCAGAAAGCAAAAACAAATACCAGATGATCTCCCTCATATGTGAGATAAATAAGAATAAGCAAAGAAACAGACAAAGACAAAGGAAAACAAATAATTGACCTTGAATGTAGAACCAATGTTATCGGAAAAGAGTGAAAGAAATTGAGGAACAGAGAGGCACGAAAGGAATATTGTAGAGAAATATTGCAACTTTGGTTATGGATCTGGTATGGTAACATCTACTTTTCAGAAATAGAAAATTGACATACAGCCTTGTAAATAAATATTACACAGTTGTGTAGATCAACAACAACAAAAAAAGCCAGAATAATAGGGACCAGAGAGACAATATAGTGGATAGGGTTTGCTTTGTACTCTGTCTACCCAAGGTCAGTCCCTGGCACTTCGTAGTCATTGGCACCTATAAGGTCCTCCGAACCTGCCAGGACTGACCCCTAAATGCAAAATAATCCCTGAGAACTTCTGAGTGTGGCCCAAGAATTTAAAAAAAGAAAACCCCCAAAACACCAAAAAGTAAAAATAAAATTTAAGGTTATTTTTTTTCCTGGAGACTCAATGCTAACATTGTCACAAAATCTTTGGAGTATATATCACTTGTTTCACAATATTTGTTTGGTACCACACTGATAAAACAACCTACTTTGCTATATATTCACTATGAACTGAATATTTTTAGTTAAATAATCCTCTTCTCATCCAAATAATTTATTCTTGACTTGTAAACATTTATTTGGTTTGTACTGCTCTTTCAACATAGTATTCAAATAATCACCTCAAGACAGAAAATAACTTCAGACACCTCTAGTTGTCCACGAATTTTGCTATTTCAGAAAAATGGTTAACCATTAATAATCATGTCTTAGTTTTCAACTCATACTTATGCTGCATTACTATGAATCTAAAAATTGTAGTCATTCGTGTTTTTTATTTCTCTGTATGTTTTTATTAATTTTTCCCTTTCATGTAATACTTAACATGAAAAAAAGAAAGTATTTATTTTTACCTTCCATTAAATGTTTTTAATTAAATGAGCTTGGATATTATTTACATACTTGATCTCTTTCTAAGTGGAGATAAGAAAATATAGTTCAAAGTAATGTCTCATTGTGAACTCTTCATGGTGATGAGAACACTTTCTTCATAAGCTGAAAATTTTCCTTCATAATTTGAAAACCCTCCAGTGACTTTTCACTTACACTTATGTTAAATCCAAACTCCTTATCTTTATTTGCACAAGGGTCTAAAATGATCTGGCCTGTCTTTGTAATTTCATGCCACAGCCCCTCCCCTTTTCCCAAAGCACTCCAAGTCAATGGTCTTTGTTCAGTTATTTCAACATGTCAAGCCCTCTTATATTTTAAGCTATTTATTATAGCTGTGTCCTCTGGCAAGAATGTTAGGTCTCTAGTACTTACTTTTGCTTTTCTTTTTTTCTTTAAACTTACCATCCTTGGCTTTATTTCTTAGGTGTGTTTCCTTAAGGTACCAACATTGGTTTGCATAATTGCATATGTTCAGGGAGTGTTTCTTTCATAGCACTTCAAAATTATCACGCCACACACACCTCGAACCCAAATGCTGAAATCCTCACACCACCTTCAATCTGACCTCTTCTACCCAGCATGCCCCTCGAGCCCTCCTTTTCTAGCTCCTTAGAGCTCTTACTCAAATCTGAAAACAGTTTTTAGTGGATTGGTTTTGTCTATTTCCTTGCTTTTTTTCTTTCTATCCCACATATGAGTGACAGTATCTGGCATTTTTCTTTTTTTCTGACTTATTTCACTTAACATAATACCCTTCAAGCTTATTTATTTTGCCACAAAGGACATGATTTTTTCCCTCCTGAAAGCTAAATAGTATTTCATTTTGTGTATATCTGCCAACTTCTTTATCCAATCTCCAATCATTGGATTATTGCATTATTGTTTCTTTGTCTTAAGTTTTGTGAATAACGTTGCAGTGAATACTGGAGCTTATCTTTTTGAATTAGTGTTTTATGTTATTCAGATGATTTTTCACAGTCTTTATTTATCTGCATCTTGAGCAACCTCTATACTGTTTTCCAAAGAGACTGAACAATTTACCTTGCCGTCAATATTGTGCTGCCTCATCAAAAAGTGCTGTTTCTTGCATTCTTAATATAGCACATAGATGTGAGGTGAGATCTCATTTTTGTTTTGATTTGCCTTCCTGGTAATAAGTGAGGATAAACTTTTTTTTTCAAGATCTCATGGACATCTCTAAGTCATAGTCAGAGAAGTCCCTATTCACCTTTTCTACCATATTGGGGTGGAGTTATTTGTTCAGTTGTTGAGTTTTATGAGACTTTTGTATACCTTCAATATTAGCTTCTTTTTTACGTGGGAACAAGAAGGTTTTTATTGAAATTTATTAAGAAAGATTTGAAGGGAGATCAAGGGAGAAGTACATGTTTAAGAGTGGCTTTTCCAGAGTGGAAATACTCAAACAAAGAAAATTAGAGACAAGTCAGCAAGATTATGTTCAAGGGTAAACATGGGCTTGAAGAGCAAGTCTTTTAAAGTTTAAGGTGGAACACACCCAGCAGTCCTAAGCCTGCTCTGAGCTAAGGGCTCACTCCCTGTGGGTTTTGGGAACACTTGGGGTGTTAGGGGATTGAACTGGGTTTGGACACGTAGTAGGCAAGAGTTGTGCCCACTGTACATCTCTTCAACTCCCAATATTAGCTCCTTTATAAATAAAATGCAAATGCTTTCTCACATTATTAGAATTTCTATTCCAGTGATATTTTCTTGTGTTCTGCAGAAGCTTTCTTAGTTTGATATTGTCCCAGAGCTTAATTTTTATTTTTTACTTTGATATTGGAATCATGATTCTAATTCCCATAACTCATATCTTAGACATTTCTTCCTTTGTCATACAATGTTATTGGTAATCAAATCATTAACTTTTTTCAGATCTTTTAATGCCATTCTATATAAATCTACATTGCACATATTTTTAGTTTGCTTAATGTAATTTTATTCATATCAAAATTGAAACACTATTCTTAGCATATAGCAAATACTAAATTTGGTGAGTTTTAAAGTAGATAGAACGTAGTTTTAAAGTAGTAGATAGAACATAAAGAAAAATGGAAAATATTACAAAGGTGGGATAAAATTAAGAGTTTATACTTTATTGAGAAGAAAATTTTCAGAAGAATCCATTAAATACTTTTAGTTACATAAAACTATATTATCATTACTAATTACTATTAGTAATAATTAGTAAGGACCATCTCCGAATGCAACAGTTATGTGTACCTAGATCGAGAAGTCAACATAATGAATTATGTGGCACCTGAGTTGTGCAGGAGGAAGAGAGCAGCTTGGAACACCTTCAAGAGTGTCAAAGAAATAGCTAAGAGGACAAAGAACCTCCAGCTCCAGGCACATCTCTTTGATTCCACTGTTCTTCTTGCATTAACATATGCCTCAGAGACCTGGGCCCTACGCAAACAGGATGAGAACACTATCTGGGTCTCCCAAAGAGAAATTGAAAGAGCTTTGCTTGGAGTAATACGCTTCACTCAAATGAGAGAAAGAATCTAAAGTTCTGACCTCTGTCAATGGTCAATAATCAGGGACGCTGTCTCGTTTGCTAAGGCGTAGAAAATCAGATGGGCTGAACATGTAATGAGATTTGGAGACAACTGCTTGACAAGAGCCGTTACCGACTGGATTCCACGGGACGTCAAAAGACTGTGTGGCCACCCACCTATGAAATGGTCAGACTTCTTCGTTAAGACCCTGAATGATCAGTTTGAGGCTCTTTGTGCTCCTAGAATGAGCAGATGCCATTGGGCTACGCTAGCATGTGACAGGGACGAATGGAGATGTTACTGGAGCCTGCTCGAGCAAATCAATGAGTAACAGGATGTCAAGTGATCAAGCGATCAATTATTATTAGTATTAACATTATGTAGCTTATTTAAGTACAATTTTTTTTACTTTCAGAATGTAACATTATTGCACCATACCCAGCATCAAAGTGCAAGTATTCCTCTCACACTCTTTCTTCATGAGCTTTTTTCTTATAACTACACATTGATTCTATTGAACCATATCTGCATCTGTATGTTCCAGACTGGAAACAATACTATTAAGGCCAGCGTAAAGAAGGTGGCAACATGCAGGAAAATTGAGATTAGAGTAAAGGTAAAAGGTAAAGGTAAAGGTAAAGGCCCTCCCGTTGATCGTCGATTTGCTTGAGCGGGCCCAGTAACGTCTCCATTGGAGACTTAGAGTAGGCTGTAAAATATCAGCAAAGTGTAATGTCACAATAGACAGTATGACTTCTGTAATATGACTCCTGTGAACATGGCGACAGGCACTGGAGCAGATAAGACCCAAACTTGCAAAGAGGTCCTAAAGCGAGGCCCTGAGGAAGGGAGTAACTGGGCAAAGTTGGCAAGAACAGGGTGTCAGCACCAGTTGTTTAGCCTTGAGTCTCACTCAACCTCCTAGTCACATACTCCAAGACACAGAAACTGTCACCTACACTTAGCATGTCATCCTAACTGCAGCATCTAGCCTTGATTGGGATTGAACCAAGGCAAAGCAGAATAGGAAAGGTGATAGGCAAGTAATGCTAAACTTCATGTGATTGAATGTTCATAGAAAGTATGCTGAGACCCTCTGTAAAATACGTGTGTACTTGGCAATAAAGTGAACAGCCATCAGCCACTCCTAGAGGGTGTTTCTCCAAGTGTCTGTCATCCTTTGCCCCATGTCTGCCCAGACCTTGTGCACAATGTGTCCAGGCACGTTGGGGAAAAACTATTCCCACCAACAGGCTCCAACATTCCTAGACATTCCTCCCTGTTAGAAATGGGTTTTTGTCTCCTTTACTATAATCAGGTGGGATTATAACAACCAATGGGTACAGAAAAACACTACTATCAGATTTCCAGCATTAGATTATAAAATTTTATAAAGCTTGAGCCTTGTTCACTGGAGATGCTTTGCTCTTAGGGAAGCCTGCAGCCAAGTATGAAATCTCTCTAGGACCAATGTATTGGCAATGTCCTATAACAACCAAGCATTCTGATACCCAACCCAGTCTTTTCTTTAATAACTATAGTCACAACTTATGTCTAATCTATTGCATTATAAACTGCAAGCAAGAACTGCCCATCTGATGCTTTCCCAAATACTAGGCCTGCAAAAGCCATAAATAAAAATACACCCTTTTTTCTGTTTTACACCACTATGATTGATATAGTGATTACAGTGTAATAATTTCAAACAATGCAATGATGGAGTGATGAAGTTATCTAGTGACTGCAATAATGATAGTAAAGAGATAAACAGTGAGCCTGGAATTAGAAGATCATCAATTAGAGTGAAAATGAGAAGACAGATGTACGAGGTGGTGTATAATTAGGATTTAATGATAGATAGTTGCAAAAATATTATGGAGAGAAAGGCATCAAAGGTCTACATGAATGTTAGGGGTTTACCTCCCCGAACAGAAATATTTAATTATTAGAAAGGCCTATTTAATTCTTCATTAGCTCAATCCATCATTTATTTTACAAAGTGTGTAATGTTTATCCATATGCTGCAATCTAGAGATACAAATATAAATATATGATTCTTAAAAGTTTTAGTTTAAAGAAGCATGAATAGTAAGTTGTACTAAGTAAATAAAAATGTCTGTTCGGGTGAAGACTGAAATGATTAATTAAGAAAAGGATAGGCTTAAGCTAATGAAAATCTGTCTAGAAATAGAATTTCTGAGATATTTTTCTCCTAAAATTCTGATTTATTCCTTCTAACAATAAGACTCATAATTAGAGTACTATTGAGTATTTTTATTTTCCACAAAATAAATATGTCAGGCTCATTCCTGGTTCAGAACCAAAAGATCATCACAATTCTTTTCCAGGTCAGTGTTTTCTATTCCCAGTCACTACTCTTGCAAGGGAAAGGGAGATGCTCATAATCTGCTTGTCATATTATAGTTATTTTGGTCTCCAAAGCTTTGCTCTATCTATCCATTTTCCTGAAATAATTCTCTAATCTCTTAAAGGTACAAATAGTCAAAGCCCATCTTACATTTTATTTTGGTTATACTACAATGCTCTTTTCCATATATGAATTCTCACATCATTTTTAAGTTCTGTCACTTATAGAGAACTTTGTCAATATATGTGTGTGTGTGTGTGTGTGATATGTGTGTGTGTGTTATCTTCATAGTTAAGTGTGCTTTTTTGACAATAAGGACTAAGGTTTATTTAAATTACACATTACTAGTACTATGACTTGTACTTAAGTAGCCATTCATGGTGCTGATCATAACAATGATGGTGTTGATACTGACATTACTTTGTGTTTCTAGTACTGCCTGCTTATTTCATTTGAAGTTGATCTATTATTTAAAATATGGTAAACAGCTTTCTTCTAATTGGACCATTTTAAGATTGTGATTAATCATTTACAAGTGAATTTGTTTCCTGATTCAATATTCTTTTGCTCACTCAGATATTTAAAAGAAATGGAATTATTACTTTTGGTTTGCAACTATTGCTTGTCCTATAATTATTAGATATAAGAAATAGGCTCTGTTTTGGAGACAACATAGATGGATCTTGAGGTAATTTTGCTAAGTTAAATAAGGAAGTGAAAGACTATTATTATGTGATTTTCCCCCAAAATCGGATTACAAATAAAGTAATGCAAAATTAAGGAGATTACAAGAAGGAAGAAACAGCAGGAAAAATTAGTAAAGAAATTTTTTGTGGCGTAATGACATTAGAACTTTGATTATGGAAGTGATGGTATTATACACATATATAGATATGAAACTAAAACCTTGAACTTTCATACTATTGTAAATCAATAACAAATCCAAAAAAAAGAGAGGGAAGGAAGAAAAAAATGCTATGAGAACTGGTCATATTTTTCCAAATATTAATTTCTTTAGGAAGAACACAAGTTTTTTTAAATTTAACAAGCATTCATTTACCTATAATTTTTATTCAAAATAAACAAATAAAGGGCCAGAGTGATAGTATTGTGGGTAGGGCATTTTTCTTGCACACGGCCAACCTGGATTTGATTCCTGGCATTCCTTATGGTATCTCAAGCACCGCCAGGAGTAATTCCTGAGTGCAGAGCCAGGAGTAACCCCTGAGCATTGCTGGGTGTGACCCAAAAGGCAAAAATAAAAAAACCCACACAGACACACACACACACACACACACACACACACATACACAAAAACACCATAGTGTAAAAGGGAATTTAGATAATGAAAGTGAAGAATGTAACATATGTACTACTTAAATATATCATTTTATGCTAAGTCTGGAGGCTGTGCAGAAATTGCTTAGACCCACAACTTTGTGAAGGAAAATAAGGTACATTGATAGAGAAACTTGCATTTTTTTCTAAGACTTAGGAAATTCTGACAATCAGGAGGCAGGGCTAAAGGTCTAGTTGTGAATGTGTTATTTAAGCCTCTCCTGGGAAACAAATATAATTAACCCTGATGAAGTTCATGATGACCAAAATGTCCGTTTGTTTTGTATGTGTTATCCTAAAAATTAAACCATTCAATGTGATGGTTTTCACATTCTCATTATTTACCACCGAAGGACAAATTGCCACAAAATGACCAGACACATATCTGGACTTGTCTTGAAATTTGATTTTTCACCAGTCCCCAGTTGACCATGAAATTCTGATGAAATAAATATATGGGTGTGGTCCCTTTGCTGTTACACATTTTTTCTTTTCCTACAGGATTCGGTCAACAAGAAGGAGAACCTACTGCAGAGTAAGAGTAAGGAGACTTAAATTCACATCCGCTACTTTGTCCCTATGGAAATAATCAAAATGTGACTGGGGGCTTTAGGATCTGAAATTTTCTTCTGTACTAAGTGTTTACAATCCTACAATGCCCCTGCTTCCGCTTCAGTCAGGGAGTGAATGTTCACTTGGAGTAGCTAATACAATCCAGACGTCACCATGATGGTGTCTCATCCAGAGGAGAGGCTGCCCTCCCATTCATTCAGATTAGGTGGTTTCACAATAGCAAGCACAGGGAGGTGGTAGGTTACAAAAACTTTTTTTCCTGCCAATTGTCTTTGAAATCATTTCTTTACTATGGTTCTTTTGATTTGGCTTTCCTATGAATAATTGATGCTAGAACATTATCTTCTTTCCTAGAGCAATATTGAAAAGTTTTATGCCATGGAGCGATAGCACAGTGGTAGGGCCAGCCTATGTATGCGGCCAGCCCAGCTGACCTGGGTTCAATTCTTCCGTCCCTCTCAGAGAGCCCGACAAGCTACCGAGAGTATCTCGCCTGCACAACGAAGCCTGGCAAGCTAACCATGATGTTATTTGATATGCCAAACAGAGTAACAACAAGTTTCACAATGGAGACGTTACTGGGCCCGCTCGAGCAAATTGATGAACAATGGGAGGACAGTGCTACAGTGCAGTAAACTAAGAGGTGTTTACAACAAAAACCTATACAAATTAATTTAAACTAGTTTTATTTCTCCAAATGTAATATGTTTCCTTTAAATTATGCCCAGTCAACTGCAGCCTCATGGGATGCGGGTGGAACCAGCTCATCTTTCATGCTCTACTGAGGCCATGAGTCAACCCCCACGAGCAGCTCTCTGGCACTACCATGGCACAAGAGGCACACGGACCTAATCCAGAGCCCGGCAGCTAGTGGCAGAAATGTGAATGAACTACGTATTAAGCTATGGCACTATGGCTCCCACACACACCGAGAAGGAAAGGGTGTCTGTCTCGTCTGCCTCCCCCCTCTGCCCCCCAGGAAGCATGGTGGCTGCCACCTCAGAGCTTATTGGACAGTCAGGTATGAGCTGGCAGTGATGGGGCAACTGCAGCTTCATGGGATAGAGGGCAGAACCGGCTCATCCTTCACGCTCTACCGAGGCCACGAGTTGCCCTCACGAGCAGCTCTCCAGCACGGCCATGGCACCAGACACACAGAAACCAATCTCATAATTATCCAGCTCTTGGCAGAAATCCCTCCAGATTTTATTAGTAAAATATCAAAAATCCAAAATCGCGCAGCCGCAATAGCGGCCATACAACATCATATGGTTTTCATAAATAGCAATAGAAAACAAATTATTTCACAATGCCTTTTCAGCAGTTCTGATTGTTGGAGGGAAATTCCAAACAATAATGGTTCATCTTTTGTCGAAATAATGAATGTAATCAAAGTAGAGAGAGAGAGTTAAGTAGAATTCATTTGCCTCGCAGGCATCAGGAGGGGTGGGGGATATTAGGGGTTCTTGGTGGTGAAAAATAATTACTGGTGAAGGGATGGATGTTTGATCATTGTATGACTGAGACTTAAACCTGAAAGCTTTGTAACTTTTCTCACGGTGATTCAATAAATAAATTTACAAAAGAAAAAAAAATATTGTGAGTGAAAAAAAAATTATGCCCGGAGACTACCAAACTGAAAATAGATGCTGAAAGTTGATGTATGCCAATGTTTTTTGTGCTCCTCAAGAAAGTAGGAAAATAAAGATTTTTAAAGAAAATTGACTTTTGACAAATTGGCAGCTAGATTTATATGTATTTTCATTCCTTAAAATTATGCAATTACGGCAGCATAGATGGAACTGGAAGATATCATGTTGAATATAGTAAGCCAGAAGAAGAAGTATAAACATAGGATGATATCATTTATATGTAGTATTTAGAATAATTGAATGAGGGAATGCAATATTCTCAAGGAGGGGTGCCCTGATCAAACTTGGTTCCGGAGTGCAGGGAGAAAATGGACAGAAAGAATGGAGGAGAGAGGGAGAAGAGACAGATGAGAAGCAATGGGGGCCAGGTCAGAGGATTAAGGAACAAAAGTGGTGTTAAGGAGTGACAGAGCTAAATTCTAAACCACAGAGTCAGCAACTGAAATAAAGAGATCAAAATTTTAATAACCAAATTCAGACAGGTGCCTGTCAAGAGGGCAGGCTTCAAATTACAAATAAATCTCAGAAGAGAACAACACACTACAGAGGTGCCTCCTCACCCCATGCCAGGCTGACTTTATGCAGGGAAATTCGAAGGGAGATGGGTGAGTCCCTAGCCTGCCTCAACAGAGTATGCGGTATGCGGGTTTTGTGACTGAAATCTCCAGCTTGCACAGAGTTAGAAGTGCACCCCCCCGCCCCGCCTTCTCATCTCCCTGTGCTTCTGAGTCTCTGGCAGTCACACCCACGAACTGCAACTGGGTGCCATATAATCGCATTAACAGCCATGTCTCAGAGACCCACAAATAATTCTCGGAAGAGAGCAACATACTGGAGAGATGTCTCCAGACCCTAAAATTACTATCCAGTTAAAAATATAACTCTAGGCCAGGCACCCTATTTAAAATTTTAGAATTCCTAGAGTGCGCAATTGTGAAACATCTCATACCTTATGCCACTGATATACCAAGAGTAGCACACCACATTTGATAGGGTGTAAAGTAGAAGGCATCAATCTTGATAACATATATACAAGCACACAAGACTCAACCTGTAGCAACACGTTAGTGATCTTTTATACAGGCCCTTCATTGCTCCAAGATGAGATACAACAATTTTCACACACTTTCCTCTAAGGAAACTTTCTTGATCATTGTTAGTGAATCGTTCATAACAAGCAACACAAAAAAAAATTATTTGGCATTTGCCTTTGGGGCAGGCGGGGATGGTGGTGGGAAAAATCGAAATGATGGTGGTGGGAAGGTGTAATTGTGGTGGGATTGGTGTTGAAATATTGAATGTAATACATTATTGTGAACAAATTTATAAAATAAAATTTAAAAAATAAGACGGCATGCTGTGGGGGCTGCAGGAGGTAAGATGAGGGTCTGGGAGATATGGGAGGGAACCTGGAAACTTTGATGGAGAGAAGTTGATGCTGGTGGTGGGATCAGCGCTGCAATATTGTCCATAATTAAAACTCTGCTGTAAATAACATTGCGAATCACATTGCTTTAATTTAAAAAATGTGGGGGAAAACTACAATTCCATACACTTTCAAATAGAAAAATGATATAGAATATGTCTC
The DNA here is from genome assembly GCF_029834395.1 of Sorex fumeus. Classification (NCBI taxonomy): domain Eukaryota; kingdom Metazoa; phylum Chordata; class Mammalia; order Eulipotyphla; family Soricidae; genus Sorex; species Sorex fumeus. The sequence goes on from NW_026606059.1 coordinate 59,125,945, forward strand.
CAAATCAAAAGAACATGGTGTTTATAAGAATTAAAAAAATCCCCTTATAGCAAAAAAATGTATTTTTACTTCTCCCTTAAACACATTCAATACAAATAACTGTTTTTATAAAAAAAATTTATTAGGATATTGCAAGTAAAGAGAGAAAAGCAAAGTTGAGATAGAAGAAAGGTTAAAAATCTTGTCTTTGGTCAAATTATTACAAAATAAATAGTTTAATATTATGTAGTTCTTTTATGGAAAATTAGTTTTCATGAAATTAAACGCCTACCAAAAAAGAAAGTAAATATCTACAATAGTACATGGTACCATAAAACTCAGAAATAATGAAGGACTCTAGGCACAAAATAAGGCAGATCACATAATCAAGACCTAGTTAACTGAAAGCAAATGTAGATATGTAGTCCTGACAGTTAGTTAGATGTTAACTTATATTACTGCTTGAATGTAGATATGATTTTTTCTCATTAAAACACTTGACATTTAGGTGATTTTATGTCTTAGGCACTGAAAATTAACTTCAAATGCAATAGTTAAATAGATGAATATTTATTATAAATGTGAATTTAAAATGTGAATATTAAATATGTATATATTCAAATGTTGAACCTTAGCAGTGAAGGTAAAGTTCAACAAGATTTAGTGATTATTTCAAGGGATATTGGGGAAATGAAATGGTCATATACAGGAGAGACTGATACATGATTAAGTAAACCTTACAATGAGACAGACCGTATGAATTCAAGGAAAATGAAGAAGCAGCATCACAATGCTTAATTAACAAAAGGAACATGGATAGGCCTCAGAAGCACATCCAGATGATCAGACACACAAATGTCATTTATTTTAATTTATGAATATTTTCCCCACCACGCCTAGACTTCTGGGGTCCATGTTTAGAGGGTGTGGAGCAAGGAACACTTTGTCCAACATGAACAAAAGGATCTTGTTCCAGAAAATGGGAATTCTTTGTCAAATAAACTCACTGAGCATATTTTCTAGAGCTGAAACCCATGAGTGTTTGTGTTTTCATAGATTGTCAAGGATTTAGATAATGATATTCTAACACTTTCTGTTGCAGAAGTAAAATGAGATAATGTGCAATGGATTAATATTTCTAACAAAGCCAGAACAGAAACACAGAGAACTTTCTTCTGAGAAAGAATTTATTTCTTAATTACTGTTTATTTTTTGTTTTGTTCTGGGGCTGCATCCAGTGGTACCCAGGGATTACTCCTGGCTCGGCACTCAGGGATAACTCCTGGCAGTGCTCAGGGACCATGTGTAATGCAAGTACCTTCCCTCTGACACTATCTTTGTACCCAGAAGAGATCTGTCACTGTCACTGTCACTGTCCTCTCGTTGTTCATCGATTTGCTCTAGTGGGCCCAGTAACATCTCCATTGGAGACTTTGTTGTTACTGTGTTTGGCATATCGAATACATCATGGGTAGCTTGCCAGGCTCTGCCGTGCGGGTAAGATACTCTCGGTAGCTTGCCAGTCTCTCTGAGAGGGGTGGAGGAATCGAACTCGGGTCGGCCATATTGGCTGTGTGCAAGGCAAACGCCCTACCGCTGTGCTATCGCTCCAACCTAGCAGAGATAACTTTAAATAATATCGCTTAGATCCTTGATTAACGGAATACAATGGATTCAAAATAAAACCTAATGTACTAACGTATGGCATTCAACCAGTGCTCCTGTGGCTTCCCTGTGGGTCCACAGGATATTCCTAGTGACCTCAAAGGTCTTCTTTTCTTCAGCACTGTCAGCACTGCATTGTCATCTCATTGTTCATCGATTTGCTCAAGTGGGCACCAGTAATGTCGCCATTGTGAAACTTGTTACTGTTTTTGGCACATTGACTATGCCCCTGGGAGCTTGCCAGTTTCTGTGTGTGGGTGAGATACTCTCAGTAGCTTGCTGTGTTCTCTGAGAGGGACGGAAGAATCAAACCTGGTTTTGCCATATGCAAGGCAAACGGCCTACCTGCTGTGCTACTGCTCTGTCCCTCATAGGTGTAAGTCACATAAATAGGGTGTCATGGTGTGGGACTTGGGAGCCAATGGAAGAACATAGGTGACACAGAAGCTTGGCAGAAAGTCATGGTTATTACAAAAACTTGAAGAAAGCTGTTCTAGTGAATGTCTGCCATGCCATCCTAGAGCTTTCTATAAGTTTCTACTTAGAACTAGAAGGTATTCTTTTTGCTACTTTATTTTCCCTCTAAGTTTGCTGTTCCACTGATTACCAAATAGAATGAGTTCTCCCTAGTTACAGGGTAGAAAGTTGGATTATTTTTTTTAATCCAGGAAGTGGTGACATCAAAAAGGCCCTGGTTATCCTCAGAAGCTAAATTATATGTACACTCTCCTCAGAGTTATTGACGTTCTTGAGGCATGCATTCAGGTAGGTGATATCACTGATTATAACAATAGTGAGAAGAAGGCACCAGTTCTTGTGAAGCAAGAACCTATAAGAACAGAGTAAGCCGTGACAGATTTTGCAACCATGATGTGATCATTCCCCCTTCGGTAGCACTCACCTTTGGTTCCTCTATTTACTACAAGAGCAAGGAGTGGAAAGAGGAAAGTCTCTCCAAGATTTCTTTAAAATTCCAACCACTAATATTAATCATATAATATTAAATCACTTCTTTTTACTGGTTAGTTCAGTAATAAGGTTTACTTTTTTACTTCTGACTTAAATTTAAGGGAAAACATTTCTTTTAGAAGAAGCACAATAGAGAAAACTTGGAAGTAGATACAGAGAATGTGTTGCATATTCCACAATAGAAGTTGGAGTACAGAAAGCACAGACACTCTACTTAGAAAGGGAAACAAAGGACTACAGACATCTTTCTTAAATTAAAAAGTTTAAGCATATAAAATTCATATTTCTGGCAAGACAAAGAAAGAGAAGTGTGTTTCAAAGACAGTAGGAACACCTATGTATAAAAATAAAGAATGAGGAGAACATAAGCTTTAAGGATCAAAGTAAATATCTCTGCGATTATAGTAAACACCTAAATAGAAAACAAGAATTAGCAAAAACTAAAGTTTCCAAAATATAACAGGAATCCTTTCCTTCCTAACAGAATGTACTCAGTGAGTGGAATTCAAGTAATGGAGATATAAATACTTTACATTATAATGCAGAAATGAGGCAAACCATATTCAAAACATAAATCCACTCAACTGCTTCAGAATTGCCTAATCTAACCAATCATCCCCATTCTACAGATGAGGAAGGATGGAGGTAAAGAGAGTCTATCAAAGTAAGTGATAAAATTAGGAAACTAACAAGAAATTGTCAATCTGAGGTTCAGATTCTTATGTGACCAGGTAAACAACCAAAAATAAAATTACATGTAATTCTTAGTACTCACAATTCTCTAACGAATAATCCAATTCTAGGTTTCTTACACATTCAAGAAAAAGTTTCAAGTGTGATTTAGATTCTTTGTCTATGATACAGAGATCACTTTGTTATGTTTGAAATTATCTTCTCTCCAGCCTACTGGACTTTCAGGCAAGGATATAAAGAAAATTTCAGTTTTCTTTTGTAGAAGGAGCAGTTAGTCAAGGCAAAGGGAGATTAAAAAAATCTTTGTCAGAGCACAGTTGTGATGACCAACCTCCAGCTCAGAATGAAGAGCTCATTTTCTTGGTAGAATAGGGATTGCTCACACCCAATTACTTACACCTTGTAGATAATCTCTTTTCTTCAGACATGAAATCAATCACTGAATGAAGTCTTTGTGGGTTAGGGCATAAACTGTACAACCTTGTGGCTGTTTGTGATTATAGCTGGCAAAATGAAAGATTGTTCGGTAGATATTAATAGTTAAAATGTCAGAGCAAGAGAAAGAAGCAAGTTAATCTCATTTAGGACTTCCAAAGTAAGGGAACTGGCTTGTGAGGAAGTTTTGGATCTCAATGGGGAAACCCAGCACTCTGTTCTATTTGACCCTCAAAGTACTCCCTTCATCTGGAACAGGTGTTGTTGAAGAGAGAAGAAAAAATCTGACAACTCCCTGGTATTCCTCTGTTTGAGAGGAAATGAAATTCGGTTGGTTTAGTTTCTTTTTTATTCAGTTGCCTCCCCGCTCCTGTCACACCCCACTCAGTCTACAGTGTTGCCAAAATATGTCCTGGAGAAATAAGGATTTTTTTCTTTCTGAGAACAGATCCTACTAAATATTACAATAATGACATCAGTGGTAACTCTTCTAAGCAAAAAATTGAAGTTACAGGATTTCAATAGCCTTAAAGGTGCAGATTTCTCTTGGTTATTTTGTTGAGTTCAGTGCTTCATGAAACCAGATTAATATTACAAAGCACTGTAGCACAGTCCTCCCTTTGTTTGTCGATTTGCTCAAGCAGGCTCAGTAACGTCTCCATTGTGAGACTTGTTGTTACTGTGTTTGGCATATTGAATACGTCACGGGTAGCTTGCCAGGCTTTGCCGTGCGGGCAAGATACTCTCAGTAGCTTGCTGGGCTCTCTGAGAGGGGTGGAGGAATTTTACTCGGGTCGGACTGGTCAGCCACGTGCAAGGCAAATGCCCTACCCTCTGTGCTAGTTTTCTAAATATTTTTTTGCTTTTGTGCTTCCTGTAAAGGTACTAGTTAAAAATATCACTCATGGGCTAATGATGACGGTCTTGGTGTTTTTTGTAGTAGGAATGGAATATGAATGGATTTTTATATTTTTAACTAATATTTATGAGGAGAAGAGTATTCAACTCAAACTTTTGTGTGAATAAATGAAGTTTTATTGGAACCCAGTCATGTCCACTAGCTTATGTATCATTTATGGCTACTTTGCTTTAGAATCACAAAGTAGGGCAGCTCTACAGAGATCTTATGACAGGCAAATCTTGAATACACTGTATTTATGAATTCCTATCCATACTTTCTTTATGCTAAATAATTTTAATAATTTAATACAATAATTTCTATTATAAACTTCATAAAAATAGCTAAGTATTCATGTATCATAAGGTTTTACTTACTTTTTTCAATTACTCTTAAAATTCATCTTTTTCTTTCATTGGTCCTTAAATTCCATGAAGCATGATCATAGCTAACTTAGTAATTGATTATGAAGTCTAAAAGACAATATAAAGTCTGGGACTTTTAAAAACACTGAATAAAAAGAGAGAAAGATAGAATAAATATACAGTAATAATAATGACAAGAGCAACCTTGAATTCAACCACAGAAATTCAATCCAAGGAAATGGAAATTATACCTCATGGATGACCACAATCAAAAAAAATTTTTAAGAGAAATTCATTATAGGATTGCTAGTTTAAAGTGGTCTAATCAACAAAAAGATTCCTCAAATATAAACTAATCACCCATTTGGAAAAGATGAAAGGAGCTTTGATAGCTCAAATAAAATAGGAAATTGAGTTTCTTGTAGATACTAATATTAGAATATACTTAGTGAATTGAAAAAGAAGAAAATTATTCTCTCACAGTTCTGAAGACCAGAATCCTAAAATCAAGCTTTAGGCAGGACGTATTCCTCCCAGGGGTGCTAAAGGAGGACCCGTTCTCTGCCACTGTCAGTTTTTGGTAGTTATCAAGGTTTGTCAACTTATAACTAAATCTCTCCTATTTTTTAGCATCATATCCTCTCTAGTTTTTACCCATATACATTTGTCTCTTTCATAGGAGGATTCGCTGAAGGTATTTGGTTTCATCCCCTTTCTCAAGATCCTTAATTACATGACCTCTTTTGTTCCATAAGGATTCATTCAATATTTTTCTATTCAGGGAATATTCACAAAATCAGAGATTAAAAAGGGGGATCAGGATGGAATCTTTAGGGGACCATTTTTTCCATTATTTATTTCCAATTTTTCCATTATTTCCATTCTTAATTATGACTTAATTGCTTTTAAATTTTATGAAAATAATTAGAAGGCTAAAAGTGCCCTTTCCCTTGCAGTTTTAACATTGAAATAGATGATTATCTTCTCAAATTAATTAGTTCATTGAGTTGTTAGCTCTGTCTTACAATAAATATATATGTAAAGCATTTTTGATAAAACAACAAATTCTACAAAGACATTATCACAACCATTTTAAAACATAAAGAAAAGTAAATAAATTATCAAAGAAACTTCTGTTATTAATTTTTCAATGGGTTCTTTTTCTTTTTCTGGAGTAAAGACCTTTATTCTAATTAAAAACAGACTTAATATAAGTAGGTTAGAATCACAATGATAACCTATATTCAAGATCATGAATAAAAAGCACCCTTGAAGGGAAAAGCCCACATGTGTTCACATTTGATATCGGGAAAAAGACTGTATGATGTTGAGGAGTGATTACTACCAGCTGTAAGCATGTACACCATACAATAACATTACATCTGTACAACCACTTGCAAAGTTTTTTTCTTGCTCTCTGCCTTCTTTTCTCTCTTAAGAGTTCCATAAAGCATCATCAAGTTTTTCTTCCATTTTTACTGAGAAACTTACTTTTACAAATCCCTGCATATGAAAAACAAGACAAGATTGAAAGCCATCTTCATCTTGAAAGATCTTCAAGAAAAAAATGTATAATTAACCTCTTTCAGAAGAATGAAGATTGACAGGGCCAGGTCATCTTACCCTTTCCTCATATTCTGTTATGAAATGTTTTATAATTTTCTGGGGTATTGGAAGGCTTTTTATTTATGATCTATAAAATACTGAAGTGCATAGCAAATTATTCTAAATAAAAGGTTGTCCATTCTTCATAAAGCAGTATTTATCCAAAAAAATCCTTAACCACTGGAAATAATCTGAAACATCTTCTTTTCCCTCCTCCTGAATTTCAGGCACATCAGAATCTGAATAATTTGTTTACCATAATTCTTTTTCAGAAACTCTTTTTTGTTTTATTTTAGCTAAAACAGAGAATCTGTAGAGGAATTTATAGAGTTCTGGGGAAAAGTAGTTAGGGATCCAGTAGAAAAATGGTGAGAATATCTTTATTACAAAACCATAGCATATTAAATTTTTGTTTAAATGTTTAATATATCATTAGGATTTTTTCTTAAATTTGGGGGGATTTGGGGCCACACCCAGCATTGCTCAGGATTTGCTCCTGATTCTGTGATCAGGGTTTACTCGGAAGACTCCAGAAACTATATGCGGTGCAGGCCATGTGCAAGGCAAGTGCTCTGCCTATCCCTAGACCACCTCCCCATAAGAATTCTTTTGTTCGTTTTTGTTTTGGGGTCACATTCAGTGTTGCTCAGGACTTACTCCTGACTCTGCTGCACTCAGGGGACTATATGGGATGCCAGAAATTTAACGCAGGTCTGTAGTATACAAGGCAAGCATCTTACCCAGTATACTATCACTCTGGTCCCCAACAAGGCTTTAATTTGAAGAAAATTATTCATCAGCACGGGAGTTTTGACCTGCTCCATTTCCGACCTGGGCCGGTTCACCCCTCCTTAGGCAACCTGGTGGTCCTCCGCTCCCGGAGGGTCACCATATTGATGCCGAACTTAGTGCAGACACCCCATCGGCATAGCGCACTACAGCCCAGAACTCCTGGACTCAAGCGATCCTCCGGCCTCAGCCTCCCGAGTAGCTGGGACTACAGGCGCGCACCACCACGCCCAGCCGGAGCGATAGCACAGCGGTAGGGCATCTGCCTTGCGCAGCCAACCTGGCTGAGCCAAGTTCGATTCCTCCACCCCTCTCAGAGAGCCTGGCAAGCTACTGAGAGTATTCAATACGCCAAATACAGTAACAAGAAGTCTCACAATGGAGACGTTACTAGGCCCGCTCGAGCAAATGGAGACGTTACTGGGCCCACTTGAGCAAATCGATGAACAACAGGAGGACAGCTCCTCCAATCACTATTGATATAAAATTATAAAAATGAATGTTAGTACCTTAACATTTTTAACAGGCAAGTTGAGAAGAAAGAATAGGTAATGATATTAGGGTTGTTATCAGAGTCCCTACCTTAATATTTTAAAATCTAAGCACCATTATTTACTGTGCAATTCATAATAATGTAATATTTCAGTGATGCAATGTTCCAGTACCACACCCTTCACCAGAATGCTAGGGTTCTGTATCTTCTACCACCATATTTAGGTCCCCTCCACATATTCCACCATGATAAAACTCAGTACTGTTGGCTGGCTTCTGTTGTCTGTTATAGCTGGCCCCTTCTTATTTCATTTGTATATTTATCTATATTCTAAAACTGAGAGGATCACTCTGTATCTCTCTATTTTCATCCAGTCCGGGTTGAGGATTGGGTTATACAAGTGGAACTAGGATTCTTTTTAACTCTGTGTTCAGGACTAACCACATGTGGTACCAGGGATTTAAACTGGTGGCAGTTGCATGCAAGACAAGAGCTTTATTTTTTGTATTTTTATCTCTGATTCACTCCTTCTAACTCACTTCACTCAGTAACATACCATTCAGTTTCATTCACTTAGCAGAATGCTGCAAGATTTACCTTTTCTTACAGCCTAGTAGTAGCCATCATCTATACAAACATAAATTACAAGGTAATGAAAACTTAGCAAGAACACTTTATGCTCTAAACTTTTAATAGCAGAACCTGATAACTATAGAAAATTGTTACCCTAGAAAGAAAACTAAGTAATAAAAAGCTAAGTTATTTGAAAAATGTGATTCTCTTTTTACATGGAATTTTTCTTCTTTCTACTTACTCAAACAGACTGATGTCCTTAAGTATACAAGCCCCCTTGTCCAATAGCTATCTTAGTACCCAATACACAACATTTTATTGGATGGACCCTGTTAAACACATCTCTGAGACATAGTCTGTGAGCTTTTACTACCAAAATCATAGAATATAGTAATGTATGTGATTTATCTTAAGTAATCAAAGAATGACAAAGAATGACTGGGAAGGGCAGATACTGTCTGAAGAGTCATAATGACTCTGACATATTAAAAATCCTCTCTTGATTAAAGGTACTTAGAAACTCATTTGGATTCATTCCTTGTTCATAATAGTGTACCCGGCTCATGCCAACTATCACGAATCTTGAGGAAATAATTTATCTTAGCCACATATAGATTGCACCTGCATTGGTTTTACAACAGGTATTACTGTCCTCAGTTTAATAATAAAAGACTTATACTCAGACATGGTCTGCCATCAATTAGCCATTTTTAGTTTTAAACTCAATAAAGTACCTTCCCAAAGTGATTATACCTCCCTGCCCTGTGTTTTCCAAAGGTTAATTTGCTCTTAGCAATGAAAAGTTTGACAAAGTCGCTTTGATCTTATTTTAATGTGCAATTTGTACCACATCTAAGGGTAATACATATTATAGATCAGTAGATATAGATAAGTGCCGTGTGTATAGAGGCATTTGTACAATGACCAAGAGGTACTGACTGAGCAAAGTGCCTAGGTTCGTGACATTAGCAGATCACGATCACGATCATCCTGTTGTTCGTTGATTGCCTCGAGCAGGCCCCAGTAACGTCTCCTTTGTCCTAACCCTGAGATTTTAAAAAGTGCCATATCCAAGGCTCTTTCAAGGTTAGGAGAATGAGACCCATCATTGTTACTGGTATTTGGCATATTGGGTACACCCCAGGGAGTTTGCCAGACTCTGCTGTGTGGGCAGGTTACTTTCGGTAGCCTGTGAGGTTGTCCAAAGTAAAAATGAGATAATAAGATGTCCTTGGCGGCCACATGGGAGCCTTGTGGACAGCAGGTATGAGCCAGGGGAGAGGGGGCGACTAAAACCTCATGGGTCGGGGGGCGTTCCGGTCCATCCTTCACGCCCTACCGAGGTCACCAGTCGCCCCCCGCGAGCGGCTCTCCAGCACGGCCATGGCCCCAGAAGCACAAGGACTTAATGCAGAACCCAGCAGCTTGGAGCAGAAAAGTGAACGGACTATGCGTTGATACAGCCCATCAAGTCTGCCGGAGGGGAAAGGGTGTTGCCCCATTCGCCCTCTCCTCTCTGGAAAGAAAGATGGCGGCCACATGGGAGCCTTGTGGACAGCAGGTATGAGCCGGGAGTGTGGGGGCGACTAAAACCTCATGGGAAGGGGGGCGTTTCGCTCCGCCCTTCACGCCCTACCGAGGCCACCGGTTGCCCCCCGCGAGCGGCTCTCCAGCACGGCCACGACTCCAGAACACAGAAACCAATTTCTTAACTATCTGACTTTCAGTAGAAATACTTCCAGGGTCAATAGGTAAAATAGCAGAAATCCAAAACCAACATTTAATTCTTGAACCCAGCTGTAGAAAGCAAATCACTTCACAATGCTTTTTCAGCATGTCTGATTTGGGGGGGGGGTAAACTCTAAATAATAGTGGTGAATCTTTTATTGAAACAATGAATCTAATCAAAGCAGATAGAGTGTTAACTAGAATTCATCTGCCTCACAGGGACGGGGAGGGGTGGGGGGTGGGGTTTTATTGGGGTTCTTCAGGGTAAAAAATAAGTATTGGTAAAGGGAAATGTGTTTGATATTTGCATGACTGAGACATAAACCTGAAAGCTTTGTAACCTTTCCCACAGTGATTCAATAAATAAAAAAAAAAAAAAGATGTCCTGCGGCCGCGCATGTGGCCACGTACTTCCGGGAACTGGGTTTTATAGTCCCTTGGCCATTGATGGGATTACACAGCATTGGGGGTCAGTTGGTGGGTGTGACCCCTGCCTACTGGAGGATGGAGGGTCTGGGTGGAGGATGCTCAGCCCCTATCTTAGCAGACTTTGAGATCTCAGCCCCAGGACCTGCATGCCTTTGTTCCTCTGCTGGTATCTTCATGCGTGTGGAGAGTGGTCTCAGCATGGTTGTGGCTGGTTCTGGAGGTCTTCGGCTGCCGGAGCTCTGCTCGGGGAGGGGAGGGAAACTCAACCCGCCCCCCTCCAAGGGGCCCCAGCGAAGACAGCCAGGCGCTGGTGCAGGAGACATTAGCAGAACTTAGCAAAAATGCTCCAAGCACTGGCCCCTTGCTACTTTCTGCCCTCCATTTTCAACTTTATTATGTTTAATGGAAAAGAAAAGATTTAGTAGCAGTAACAAAGAATTCACCTTTGTTCCATATAAAATACCAGATGCCAATTGAATTCCATCCAGTGACATATTCTCAGAGGGCTTTATGTATACCCTAGATTCTGGTATTCCAGGCCAAGACAAGAATGTAAGGTTCTTCTCTCCATTGCAAAGGTAATGAGAGTGCTTCCCAATTCTAAGAAATCATTTGGTCTAGAATGGAAAGACCGTTAGAAGTGCGCCACATAGGCCAAAAACATAGAAACTGTTTTAAATATTCTATGTATCAGGTCATATGTGATGTTCTATATCCCTTCATGAAGAAATGTAAAGTAGATGCCAATAATGACAGAGTACATTCCTAGTGGAAGTAACAAGATGAAGGTGCAGAGCAAACTTTAGCTTGGTAAACTTTTTAAATAACATAATGAATCATTTCTCACATTTCTGAAGCTATTAGAAAAACTTAATACTCAATGTATATTGATGAGGACATTTATTGTTTTTATAATATTTCCACCTCTTTTAATAAAATAAGTTATTATTTTCTGAATATTTTCCTATGCAAAAATATTAATCATTTTTTAGTTATTGTTTTACTAAGTAACTTCCAAGCATGACTAAAAATCGAGTTGCCAGAATTCTGATTCTTATATTTTTTTGATTAATTCAATATAAGACATATCTGGAGACTTTTTGAAATAAATCAGAAAAAAATAAGAACAAGCATATTACTCACTGACCCAGTCTCTTAATATGGTTAGTGTAATTTTTATTTGTTTAAGTTAACAGTATTTTCTTTCTTCAAAAGAACATAATTTGAAGGGGAAAAAGGAGGGAATTGGCAATTTATCCACTGAAGTGTAGAAGAAACACAAATGTCTACATTTCCACTGGGAATGAATCTGACAGCAAAGGGGTAGAGAACACACTGCAATATAGAAATAACCACCTGTTGCCAAACAGGAGAGAAGGAAGCCAGGTGGGAAGCATACCCCACAAGGGAAATTTGAGCAGCAGCTTGGCTTCCTATGGGAGAGAGTAAAACTGGCAGCAGGGAGGTTGAGCAGAGGAAATCTGAGCAGGCTTTTTAGCTGTGCTCCATGTGGGGAAGAAAGAGTTGAATTGGAGAAGCTGTAAAGCAGGAAGATGGACAATAAAAGCTTATGTGTTTAAGGCACACTTGAATTATTAGGATGTTACCAAAATATATAACTCCTCTGAAATTACAGGTGTGTCTAAATGGTTATAAAATTGGAAATTACTATCAATCTATAAAATTAAAATGTCTAGTTAAATGCTCAGCTGCTTTTTAGGAAATGTAAATTTTAAACATACTGAAAGAATATGCTATCCCAAAATATAGGCTACTGAGGTGTTAATGAAACAAGAGACTTTATTTTGAAAAACATTATGGATATATCTAGAAAATTAAAAATAGAGCTAAAGGAATAACATAAAATATACTCAATAAATCAAGAGGAAAAATATTTAAATGCATAGGCTAATGGTCATCATTTGAGTAGTTAAAATGATCAAAGTATCTCATTAATTTATAAATTAACACAAAAGAGTACAATATGTTTAAGAAGCAGCCACTTTCTTCCTTCCATTTTCAACTTTATTATGTTTAATGGAAAGGAAAAGAATTAGTAGGAGTAACAAAGAATTCATCTTTGTTCCATATAAAATACCAGATGCCAAATATGTTAGCACTTCAAATTGTTGAATAATCATCCATCAGTTACTCAAAAAATATTGGCAGGCAATTTTATTGGGCATTATTTAATTATTTTCTGAATTTTTATGTTCATGGTTAAGCATTTACTCATAAAATATAGAAAACAAAGAGAAAAAGTACTCTACAAATATGTTTCATGATTTTCTTTTTATAGATATTTTTTAATTTTTTTATGTTTCATGATTTTCTATGAAAGTTATGAAGCTTAACAGCAAATACTAATTAATCCAATAATTTACACATTTCCTTTGTTTGAACTTGTCTGAAACTGATTTATACATGGTATCTTCATGTGTATTAAACATGTTGCTTTTTAAGAAATCAGACCAATAAAATTACTAACTTGGAAAGACAAAATTTACAAAAATATTTCTGTAATTTATTTATTTTAGAAGTGTGTCTGAATACTGGTAAGTTTACAGATTTAGGGAAAGAAAAAGTAATTTCTCTGAAATTTTTTTACTCTAGATTTCCTCTTCCTTTTTTTTGTCCTTGGAGTCTAGGTTATGTTGTCTCCAAGGTCATTCTCTTTCAAAGTTGAATAGAAACTTCATTATCACTTTCCAATTTCTGTTTTCATGTGGAAAACATCTTAGTATTATAATCCAACCTCTTTAAGTCTGGGGTTTGAACATTATTTTTCTATATCGTGTAAAGGTTTCAGTTGGAGAAAAACTCTAGCATAAGACTTTATGGCTATACTAATTGTAAATGAAAAGAGATTGATCTATGTTGTCAAGGAATAAATGTGAAATTCTTTGAGTATATCCACTCTACTATTGGAATACAGTGGAAAAGAATCTGTAATCCACATATTGGGTTCACATTCCACTATAGTATTATTGTAATCTTATCTGGCTATTTACAAAATCCCCAAAATTGAGTGGGTTATAAATAACAGAAACACATTTCTTATGGTATTTTGGAAGTTGGAATTCCAAGATGAGTGTGCCATCATTGTCATTTCTGGTGAGAACCTTTCCCCTGTCCAAGACTTCAGATGTTTCTTTGTACCATCACATCCCAGAGAGAACTCTGTGTGGTCTCTTTTATGAGGACACTAGTTCCATTCATGAGATTCTACCCTAATAACAAAACGACATTTCAAAGACTCCACCTCCAAATACTGTACACTTGAGCATTATTAATGATCCAACACATTCAGATCATCACAGTTGCACCATAACGGCAACATTATAGTTGAGATAGTGTAATCTATAAAACCAAGCTCCCGGAAGAGAACAATACAGAGTCTCCTGTGCCTGACTGTCCTCACCGGGTCCCCTTGGAGGGGGGATAGTTGAGTTTTCCTCCCCGCCCTGAGCAGAGCCCCGGCAGCTGAAGATCTCCAGAACCAGCCACAGCCATGCTAAGAACACTCTCTACATGCTTGGATGAGCCTCACCACATGAAGGAACTGGCAGAGGAACCCAGGTGTGTGGAACCTGGGGCTGAGATCTCCAAGGCGGCTCGGATCAGGATTGGGCCTCCTCCACCCAGATCCCCCATCTTCCAGTAGCGAGGCGTCACACCCACCAACTGTCCCCAGTGCTGTGTAATCCCACCAATGGCCAAGACCCAGAGACTATGAAACCAAGCTCCCAGAAGTGACTCCTTATTGTCTACTTCTCGCTCTTGGAGAACTCGGCAGGCTACCAAGAATCTCCTGCCGGCATGGCAGAGTCTGGCAAACTTCCTGTGGTGTATTCAATATGCCAAAACCCAGTAACAATGGTGGGTCTCATTCCCCTGACCCTAAAAGAGCCTCCAATGTGGCACTTGCTAAAATCTCAGGGCTAGGATGAATGGAGACATTACTCGTGCATGCTTGAGGAAATCAATGAACAATGGGGTGACAGAGATACAGTGAAAGTGAATCTGGGATTTTACTTAATGTCTCTAATCCCTAATGACCTCATCAGTATGCTGGCTTTATAGCAAACTATGGTGCATCACATATTCCAATTAGAACACTGTCTAGTACCAGGGAATATTCAATGAATTGTGTATGTTATCATGGTCATTTTCATCATTTATAATTGTAATATGCCTTATAATTTTTGAAAAAATTATTGAGATAAATGATGCAAATACACAAAAAATAGGTAGGATTTCCACTATAAAAAATGGATTGTTGCACAGAAAGGTGTTGAAACAAAAAGAGAAAGACACATCAGAAGCACATTGGGCAGAAAATAACTTATCAATGGAGTCTGGACCAAAAAACACTTGACCTTCTATTGCTGGGAAGAAGAACAAGAATGTAACATTTCCCTTGAAAGGAATTGTTAGTTAACTTTTCTGTATACACTCAAAGAAAACTTGGGTTTCTCTCAATGCACTATAGATCTGTTCATTTACTTTAAGCCTAGGAGATAAAATAATGCAGATTAAAATTCTGCTCTTGAAACTTATTTTTATGCAACTTGAAGGGGGAAAACACTGTCTTAGTTTTTAACAGATAAAATGGAAAAAATACATGAATCTGAACAGTCATTGTAATGATTCAAAATAATAAAAGTAGCACTATCATCAACATTTTCCTTTGAATGAATGCCAGGAATTTGGGCTAAGTTTCTCAAATCCAGATTTAATTTAATTCCCACAGCTTCTCCAAGATCACGAATGAAGAATGATTATCATACCAGAACTAGATGTGGGTTCAAGGTCCAGAGAGCCAGGCTGCCAAGAAGAGATATTAATTAAATAAAACAAAGTGTATTTCTAGAGTGTTCCTAGATTACATAAAGTGGGGCTCAATTTTAACTAGATTTCTGAATGGAAAAATTTTCAATTTATGTATAAATTTTGCCCTATTTTCATTTAGAGAATTGTTAATAAGTTTTTTTTTCCATTTCCCAATGTAGAAGACTCTTTTTATGGGCGGGGGTCACACCCGGCGATGCACAGGGGTTACTCCTGGCTCTGCACTCAGGAATTACTCCTGGATGTGCTAGAGGAACCATATGGGATGCTGGGATATGAACCCAGGTCGGCAGCGTGTAAGGCAAACGCCCTACCCGCTATGCTATCGCTCCAGCCCCACAACTCTTTATCTTAAAATCCATGGAACAGTGAGTAACCAAAGAGTTAAATAAAAGGATATAAGAAATATACATAAATATTTCATATAAATTAAAGCTTGTACTTTTAAAAAGTATACTTCTTAATACATTTATTGACCAAATATTTTGTGTAGGAACACTGACATTTGTTTTTAGCACAAGTTTGATGGTTTGAAATTTGTATTTCCTTTTTTTAACCTACATCCACAATGTGCCCTCCCGTTGATAGTCGATTTGCTCGAGCGGGACCAGTAACGTCTCCATTGGAGACTTTGTTGTTACTGTGTCTGGCATATCGAATACTCTCGGTAGCTTGCCAGGCTCTCCGAGAGGGGCGGAGGAATCGAACTCAGGTCAGCCACGTGCAAGGCAAACGCCCTACCCGCTGTGCTATCACTCCAGCCCCCAGCAGTGATAAGTTAAATGTTTTTAATAAAGGTAAAGGTCAAGGCCCTCCCGTTGATCGTCGATTTGCTCGAGCGGGCCCAGTAACGTCTCCATTGGAGACTTTGTTGTTACTGTGTCTGGCATATCGAATACTCTTGGTAGCTTGCCGGGCTCTCCGAGAGGGGCGGAGGAATCGAACTCGGGTCGGCCATGTTGGCCACTTGTAAGGCGAACGCCCTACCGCTGTGCTATCGCTCCAGCCCTGCTATGGCTCCAGCCCATCCAAATTACTTAGATACATCCACAATGTATCTAAGTAATTTACACATTTGCTTTATTTAAATTGGAACAGAATCCCTGTAACGACAGCAAGGCAACAAGATGGCAAGGCAACCTAAGTGCAGAGATGTTACAGTTTGTTACTTTTTTCTCTATTTTTTCCCAGTTGTCTTGTCAGCATTTCTATGATATAGATCATTTTCATTATTGAAAAGCTCAGAGCCTATTTTCCTTATACATAATTTATTCTCTCATGCTCATATTTAATTGCTTTCACCAGTATTTACTAAATGATTTGCTCGAGCGGGCCCAGTAACATCTCCAGCGGTAGGGCGTTCGATAAGCCAAACACATTAACAACAAAGTCTCCAATGGAGACACTGGGCCTGCTTGAGCAAATCGAAGATCAATGACGATCGGCCTTTACTAAATGATACAATAACAAAAGTATAGCTAGTACAATCTGGTTAGGACCTCACCATGCTGGTAAGTACTGAACTGATTTGATAGGAATAGGCTTGAATATCTAGATAAAATATGCCATTCATAAGTTTCTGTATGCTATGGTCTTGAACTAGTATCATTAAGGGAAATGGTTATATCTTACGGTAGTGTCACTATTAAAGGACAATTAGTATGCATTTAGACTACTAAAGCTGTAAGATCTTACATAAATTTGATAAATATTTTCCTTAGATGATTCATTAGATGATAGTGTATAAAATAAATACACTTAAAGGTATTTATTTCTACATGAGAAAATAGGCAGAGCCTGGCAAGCTACCCATGACATGTTTGATATGCCAAAAACAGTAATAATAACAGGTCTCATTCCCCTGACCCTGAAAGAGCCTCCAATACGACAGCATTGGGAAAGTGGAATAGGGAGAGACTGCTAAAATCTCTGGGCTGGGACGAATGGAGATGTAACTGGTGCCTGCTCGAGTAAATCAATGAACAACACTCTAGTAAATCAATGACAGTGATACAGTGATACATGATAAAATAAAGCATTCATATTTTAGAATTCATTTAATCCATAGCAGCATGTATAAAAGAGACAGAGTTTGAGGGTAAGAATCCAGCCTTTAAGCTTTCTTTATACACATCTTTTGGGGGGCGTCCACCTTGTTTGTGCTCCATTGGTGGTATGGCACTTTCAGTCAAAGAAATGGTTTGGTGTCTATATCTTTATTTTTTAGCTATAATCCCCATTTGTGTTAAAGACTAGGGTAAGCAAATAAGCGACCTCAAAACAAAAGCCGGGGTTTTCTCCATAGCATCCAAAGGACTGCTAGTGTAGCTCCAAGCATCTTTCTAGTTCCCAGGCTGTCAGATTCTGAATTACACAGGTCTTAAGGTTATTCTGCAGACAAGTCTTTCAGGAAACTAATTATACAGCAGGGTACCACTAAACCCAGACATCTGGAAACTCCATTGGTAAACCACTAAATCTATTATAATTTATACAGACTTATAACTCTTTCCACTAAGTCCTGAAATCTCCTTTAGGTTTGGCAATGGGGAGCTAGTACTCATTCTGTAGATTGAGGAAGAGTTTAAAATTAGGATAGAATTTCCACTTCTGCCAATAAAGTACTTGTGGAGGTACAAGGTAAATATATCTCAGTTCCTCAGAAAGAAATATAAAAACTCAAGATAAACATTACATATTATTTCTTAAGAAATCTTGATTGCCAGTGTATTCTTGTTTTCTTGGCATCCATGTAGAGTTCTTTCATCAAGTTGGCACTAAAATATATTCTTCATAAATATAATTCATAGAGAAAGAAAATGAGTAAGAAGTCAGTACTTCTTAAAATCCCTTAAGGGTTGTAAATTGAAGCCTTTTGTTCTGGTGTGAATAAGCTCTATTCATCCAGCTTTTGCAGAATTGACCAATTTTGTTGTTGAATCACTGTTGTGTGCAAGAAATGCATTATTTCCTCCAATTCAGCATAGTGAGAAATATCCTTATTCCTGTCACATACATGTCCACTCAACATGTCCACTGGCCTTGAATGTAGTTTTCAGAAGAAGGCATACTGACATTATGTTCAGCCTGATGCTTCCCAGGTCCTGTCCCCTGTACAGCATATGGACCTCCTATTACCTCCAAGAGTGACCTCTGAGCACAGAGCTATAAGGAAGTTCTGGACACTTCCAGATGTGGCCCCCAATCTAAATAAAATTAAGCAAAATAATATCTTATTGGACTGGAGCGATAGCACAGTGGGTAGGGCATTTGCCTTGCATGCAGCCAACCCAGGTTCGATCCCTCTGCCCCTCTCAGGAGCCTGGCAAGCTAACAAGAGTATCTCGCCAGCACAGCAAAGCCTGGCAAGCTACCAGTGATGTATTCTATATGCCAAAAACAGTAACAACAAGTCTCACAATTTGTTGTGAGACATTACTGGTGCCCGCTCGAGCAAATCGATGAGCGACAGGAGGGCAGTGCTAACAGTACTAATATCTTATTAGGCAATTTTCAGTTTAGACATAAATGGCAATATTACTATAAAGAAGGCAATTGCTAGATAGTTGCTACAATAAATTAAGAAAGAGACTCTAATAATTAGTAACTACATTTTACTAAATTCACAAGAATGACTTTGCTAGTTAGGAGAAAAATAGAATTGGATTAAATGGAAACAACCGAACCTCATCAAAATATAATCAAGTTATTACACTAACACTATGTGAAATATTACACTATTTAGCAGCTAGAGGAATATACAACTGATACATATCCAAACACACTCTTGTTAAGTGAAATATTAAAAGGCATTTTTTAAATCTGCTTGTATGATACTTAAGGGCAGGCACAAATAAATGGTGGTGAACTAGCTCTGGCGCCATATAAGATCATTAATGCCCATAATCCAGAGACTTTCAAATTTCAAATAAATCTCAGAAGACAGTCACAAGCTGCAGAGATGCCTTCAGACCCCAATGTCACCATCCAGTTAAAAATTTAACTCCAGCTATATCAGCCTACTTAAAATTTTAGAATTCCTGGACATCTCATACTCTAGGTCACTGATGTATCAAGAATAGCACACCACATTTGATGGGGTGTACAGTAGCACGCAAACAATCTAGATTTAAAACACACGCACATATATATGTATATATGTAAATATTTTCTCACAAGACTTAATCTGTAACAACATGGTAGTAATCTCTTGTACTAATGGCTCAATGGAGCTTAATGGCTCCAGGGTGTGAAACAGCAATCTTCACATATTTTCCTCTAAGGAAAGTTTTTTGATCATTTTTAGTGAATTATTCATATCTAGCAATGAAAAATAAATTATTTAGGGGCAGACATTGGGGGTGGTGGAAATATTGAAAATAATGGTGGTGGGAAGGTGTAATGGTTGTGGGACTGGTGTTGTAATATTGAATGTAATGAATTATCTTGAACAACTTTATAAAAATTAAATTTAAAAAAATAAAATGGTGACAAAATCAGAAGGGTAGTTGACTTAAATTGGGATAAGAACAGGCTGGAAAGGGGATTTCCAAGGAGAAGGAAATGTTCTATATTTTTCTATTAATTTCTTTTTATTGTATAGCAAATCCTAGTAGCTGGGAGGGAGGGAGGTGGGGTGGGGGGGAGGCATTCAGTTTACTCTGCTCATGAGTTTATTCTTCAGCTAGGTTCTTGTTATGTGAAGAAGTGAAGAAGCTAAGTCACTCTTTTTTTTTTTTCTTTTTGGGTCACATCTAGTGGTGCTCAGGGGTTACTCCTGGCTCTGTACTCAGGAATTATTCCTGACGGTTCTCGGGGGACCATATGGGATGCCAGGAATCAAATGGGGTTTGGCCAGGTGCAAGGCAAATGCTCAACTTGCTGTGCTATCACTCAGGCCCAGTTCAGTCACTCTTGCACATCTCTCATAAAACTGTGATCACCTGAAGACTGAGTAATATAAGAGAACCTCTCTCACACATGTGGTTGTAGGGAGGGTCTGAGCTCAGTTGCTCTGATTTTCTCTAGGTGCTTATCCAACTTCCACAAGTTTATTTCAACTTGTTCACATGACAGTCTCTTTAAAATCTAAGTTGTTAATGAAATTTTACATACTTATGAGCATATTTTTCCCATAATCAAATTGGTGAGTTTTTTTTCTTTTGTCATCCATACCAAAAAGTAAAAACCCTAAAAATAGAATTTTTGTCTTTGGATAATTCCAAATATCCAGGTAAATGGATTTACCCTACTTTGATGTTGATGCACTAATATATGGTTATGTTCTATATCACTGAGTATGACTTTTACAATAAGTCATAGTAAAATTAGACTCAAATTCAAAGGATTAAGTATTAAGTGAAAATGCATTTGTAGCTGAAAGTATGGTTTGATCAAGACTCTAGTTCCACTCTTCTGGAATTGCCTGTTTTCTCTGTGCTAATGTAAGAGTACGCCTTGTTTCTCAATTATAACTTTTTTTTTAACCAAGTGACTACAACAGTCTAGTTTTACTGGGCCCGCTCGAGCAAATCGACGATCAACGGGAGGGCCTTTACCTTTACACCAGCACATTATATGGAAAATGGTTTAGATTCTCAATCAGCAACAAGCACATCAAAATTTAGAGTTTCACTCTGAGGTAAAGGAATAGTACAAACATGAAATTTTGCATGAAGCTAACCCCCAATTTAATCCCCAACGTGGCATATGGTTCCCAGATCATAAGAAGTGATCCCCAGTAAGCCCTGAGAACCAGCAGATACAGCTCCAAAACAAACAAAAAGTTTCACTCTGCTTGGTCACTTTAGATACTAAATCTACATTATATCTGGGTTTATCAGATACAATGTCTTTGACGCAAAGTGGAATGGACATGATTAAGGGCATGTCAAGGAGGATTTAGCCCTGAAGATAGGAGTAGGATTCATTTAATCTAATCTCATGACATCTAGGAACATGCAAATGGTGGATTAATGCTGTTTCAGCAGTAGAATTAAACAAGGCAGTTAATTGGGAGGGGTTATGAATAAGAAAAATAACATAACTTGTGTAATAAAAATACAAAGTAATTTTCTTGAGGTAGATACATTTCTTTAAAATAAAATATTAATGGATTTGCCCTACATTTTTGTCCAAGTGAGATGGTTTAATGAGGAAAAATGTAAGATGCATGGCATGGGCTTTAATTTGTCTGTGTGTGTTTTGAAACCTATGTTAAATTCTCTACTGAGGTTGTCTTCATCATCCCACTGCACCTGTCATGTACCTGTTTGTTTGACTGTTACTATGGAGTTCTTCTGAGAAGAGCATCTGGACTTCAGATTAAACCCACTCGGGGACACTAACCTGTTTATTCTCAACCTGTAGATTTTATTACTGCACAATATTTCTCACAGACCAAGAGATCAGGATATAATTTTAGAATCCTCCTAGGACACTGGCAGTATTCTCCTCCCAAATAACTTTTTCATACAGTCTTCTGCCAGGGAAAAATAACTGGCATAGGAGCAGTTTTCAGTCCTCCCACGGTCATTGAGAAATGTCTAAACTTCTGTAACACTGCACTGTAGCACTGTCCTCCTGTTGTTCATTGATTTGCCCAACTGGGCACCAGTAACATCTCCATTGTGAGACTTGTTGCTACTGTCTTTGTATACTGAATATGCCACAGAGAGCTTGTCAGGTTCTGCCATGCGGGCAGGATGCTCTCAGTAGCTTGCCAGGCTCTCCGAGAGGGATGGAGGAATCAAACCGGGGTCGGCCACATGCAAGGCAAACACCCTAACCGCTATGCTATCGCTGGGGCCTGTCTAAACTTCTACCAGTCAAAAATCACTTCATTTTCTTAAGTTCTTCACCTGAGCATTAAAATGCCTCTGGTTGAAACGTGACTAAGCAACTATTTGTGCTTCCATATTATTGGGTTTAGGGTTCTGAGTAAGCATGATAGGTGGTGGTAAGATGGGAATGCAAGAAAGTGAGGGCAATCAAAAGCCCTGAGTAAGTTTTCCAACAAGTGCGATTACTAAGCAGGAAAATGTCTTAAAATCTACAGAACTGAGACCAGAAAGATAGCACAGTGGGTCAGGAGCCTGCCTTCAAGGTGGCTGATCTATGTTCAATCCCTGGCACTGCATATGATTTCCTGAACATGGCCAAGAATGATCTCTGAACACAGAGTCAGGAGTAAGCTCTGAGCATAACCAAGTGTCTACCCCCTCCCAATCCAAACAAAAATTATGTAGAATCTACTTCATAACTGTCTAAACACAAGAGGACAGGAGCAGTCTATCTCTCCTGCCGTCCGTGTTCGGTAGTCTCGGGCTGCTTCCCCCTCCTCAAGGAGGTCGATGGTGATGGGGAGGTGAAGGAAGGAAATAAAGGCCAGACTGGTTGGTGTCAGTTGGAGTTTATTTCATCCATCTCCATTCTCCTCTGATTCTCCTCCTGCTTCTTCCTCTCCTCCTTTATCCCTCCTTTATCCTTCTGCTTCTGGAATCTGGATCTCCCAGCCCACTCTTACAGTCTAGTTAAATCCCCAAACCATGAGGGGTTGACGCTTATACATAGGTGTGGTCACAATCAATAGGGGTAAAGTTCTTTCCCACAGGGAAAACCACTTCTAACACAGATTCTCACTTAGCAGGTCGACCCACCCTAGAACTGAATCCCATGGGTGTGTTTCTCCTCTCCTTGTCCAACAAACATATAAGCATTCATAATATTAATCATTTTGCATGAACACAGTAGGAGATACATTAAGCTTATAGAACTGCTCTCCTAGGGCCATCTTGATCTCACTACAGTGCTCAGGCCAGACAGTCTTTCCTATCCCTAGCAGGGTCCTCGTCTCATCGTTACTTTTGGATCATGACAGCATTGGTCCATGATCAAGCTCTTAACTTATAGTTAATAATAGTGGCATTTTATCCTGGCTCATTTTGATATTTTGATATCAGAGTAGCTCACAGCTTGCCCTGGGTCCATTCAGTTCCTCATTGGAACCCTGCTTCTGAGGTGCTAAGAATTAAGGGCAACTGAGGCTTAAGTCGAGAAAGCAGATGCCCGGGAATGAATAATATTAAAGCCAATTAAATCCTAAATTACAAAGCATAATATTAACTGTCTTCCTGTATCTATACAAAAAAACATTGCTTTAAAGTAAACTATTTAAAAGACATAAGGAGAGGAGAAAGACAATATATAACTTACAATACAAGTTCGGTGTCTTAGAAGGATCTAACCTTGCAAATTAACAGAGTCTGATTAGAGGGAAAAGCTGATTAACTGGTTGGGGAAGAGAGCATAGAGAAGTGGTTACAGATAAACAAAGGAATGGGAGTGACTCAGGAGCACTGTGATGGGTGTAACCTGATAAACCTAAACTCCTTGGGGCAAGGGATAAAGGACAAATCAGTTATCCTACACATAACTATATGAATCTACACATTTTTCTTCTCTTGAAAATCTTCACAAAAGTACAGAACAGTTTGTATAAATGCAACATTGTCATTATACATTGTCCTGGGTCAAGAAGCCAGAAAGGAATAGAAAAGCATCGTTCATATAATCTTCATACCCTGTGTCTTATTTTAAATTTCAGCTCTGCTGCTTGCTCTCTGTGTAACCCCATAAGAATGTTACTTTAGCCTCTGAATCTCTA
Organism: Sorex fumeus; assembly: GCF_029834395.1. Classification (NCBI taxonomy): domain Eukaryota; kingdom Metazoa; phylum Chordata; class Mammalia; order Eulipotyphla; family Soricidae; genus Sorex; species Sorex fumeus. The sequence goes on from NW_026606059.1 coordinate 59,150,082, forward strand.
TTCTATCATTTAAAAATCGGGCATAATATCATAGCATACATGTAAGAATGACAAGTCTAAGAATTTAAATAGACTGGCATAGATCAATAACATTATTCACTTGACATCCTGTTACTCATCGATTTGCTCAAGCGGGCACCAGGAATGTCTCCATTCGTCCCTGTCACGTGCTAGTGTAGCCCAATGGCTACACTATACTGTAATAACACTATAATGTAATACCATTATTAAAACTCAATAAACATGGTCATGATAGACAGTGAGAGTGAGGGAATAAATGAAAGTATTGAAAATTGGGCAAAGAAGTTTTCTGTAACTACAGTTTTTGCATCAGAGGGGGAAAAAATGTAAAATACTCTCTCAGCATCTATTTTTATGTCCCAAAGCACAGAGGACATTGACTGTGGTTTATTCTGGCTTCACAGTGAAACTGTGGGCATAAGGCATATGCAAAGGACACATGCATAGCCAGAGAGATAGTGCAGGGGTTAAGACATCAGCCTTGTATGCAGCCAACCCTAATTCAATCCCTAACACAATGCATGGTTACTAGAGCATCATCAAGATTGATCCTGAGCTCAGAGCCAGGAGTAAGCCTTGGTATGGCCCAAACTCCTGTACATACACTCTCTTCTGCAAAAAATCAAATGCAAAAAATGAATTTGGACCTTCAATTGATCAGAAGAAACTTAGGCAGGTCAGGTAATGTTCCAATCCAGAAAGAGGAAACAGACTAAGAGGGGTTTTGAAAGGATGGCTAGATATAGAGAAATGCCATCCTCTTTCAAAAAGATCCCTGAAATCAAACAAACTGGGTAAGATATGGTCTACTGTGCAGAGAAATAAGTGGACGCTCGTCTTCTGTGGTAAGCCAGATAGGAAACTGGAAGCTTAGAAATCACGTCTTCTGAGTTAATGGGTTAGAAAAAAAGCCAGTCATGCCTCACCAAATCTATATAAACCCTGGGCTTTGAGGTCAGAACTAATCCAACAAAAGAGTACAACTGATCTTTGAAGAATGCTGACCAGTCCCCTCCCTCCAGTGCCATTAAAAATTCATGTATAACTTTTGATACCCCAAACTTACTAATTAAAAAGCCTTACTGATAACCTAAACTGTCCATCAATACAAATTTTGTATTTATGTTGTCATACATATTATATATGGTAATATATATTCTTGAAATAAAGGAAGCTACAGAAAAAATGGATGGAGCCATAGTACAGTGGGTAGGGCATTTGCCTTGTACGCAGCTGACCCGGGTTCGACTCCTCCATCTCTCTGAGAGCCCGGCAAGCTACCGAGAGTATCCCTCCCACACGGCAGAGCCTGGCACACTCCCCGGGGTGTATTCTATATGACAAAAATAGTAACAAGAAGTCTCACAATGGAGACGTTACTGGTGCCGGCTTGAGCAAATCAATGAACAATGGGAGGACAGTGCTACAGTGCTACAGAAAAAAAAAAGTTAAGAAAATCATAAGGTCAGATGGATAATGGTACAGTTTGTGGGACACTTCCCTTGTATACTGCTGACCAGGGTTCCATCTGTGGCACCCCATATGATCCCCTGATCACCATCAGGAGTAAACTACGAGTGAAAAGCCAGGAGTAAAACCTGAGTACCACCAAGTGTGATCCCAAAAAAACACACACACATTGATAAAAGATTAACTATAAAGTTAGAGTATTCAAGGGAGAAATCCTTATCAATGCTAATATTTCAGAGATGGAAGAAATGGTGATAGTGTAAATGTTCTCAACTGGTATGCATTTTGGGTTGCAGGAGATTTGAAGGGGTCACAGATGAAATCTCATAAATGGCACAGGAGGCACACCACAAAACTAGGGGTCCAACTTTACTCTAACTGTGGTTTCTTCCAAGAGTACAATGTCAAAAGAGAGTACCACCACTTCTCAACAGCTTTTCCATGTTGTTGTAGGTATAAAGGAAGTGGCATTTGGAGAATTTTAATATCCTCATCAGAAAAGTGAAGAAAGTGATCTACATTACAAATAAATAAATGTTCCTCTCACTTCTTTGACATATTGCATAGTCTTTATTCTTCTGAACAGCATCTCCTCACCTCAGTTCATCAATATTAAGATAGAACTTTCTCACTGAAAGTATAATTGGGGAAAAAAAAGTTGCACCAAATATTAAGACAAAATCACATGCCTAGAGACTTGGTGTTGATGCTGAGGAAACTCTGAAGGTTCCTCATGATAGAAATTACGTGACATTAAGGATTCTTTTCAGTGGCAGGTTGCAGCTAAAGTGATCTATCACCTTGAAAATGTGCACACGAAGCAAAATAATGCGAAAATTGAATGGAGACCTGTTACCTACTTGATTCCACCGAACGTCAAAAGTACACGTAGCCGCCCACCTACGAGATGGTCAGAATTTTCCGTCAAAACCCTGAACAAACGGTTTGAAGCTCTTCGTATTCCTGGAGTGAGCAGATGCCATTGGGTTACACGAGCACGTGACAGAAATGAATGGAGACGTTACTGGTGCCCACTCAAGCAAATCGAAGATCAATGGGATGACAAGTGATACAAGTGAAATGAAAGAACTAAGATCTTTAAAGATACATCTTCACTTGGTAAAGAAAATAAGATAAGCTATATCTTATTTTCTTCTACACATAATGATTGCTGGTGCTTTCAACTCCTCAAAGAAAAATCACTTACATAATGTATGAGGTGCCATATTGAATGATGAATTTTTACCTCCATATTCAGAAAGAAAGGAATAGGTTTAAAGTGGGTGGTGAGGGGGAACTGGAACTGTAATTCTTTTACTTTACAGTTCCTTAGTTGCTTTCTAGTCATCTGATTTGCTTTACTTCTTAATGGTAAAGCTCTGAAGGCAAGTTGTATTTCTACCCATAATTCCAGGTTTGGTTCTTCCTGTATGAAGTGACACTGTTGCATGTATCTTAAGAAAAATAGACTGCAACTCATCAAGTGTTCAGTGAATTTATCTCCCTCTCAGCTTCCCTCTAAGGATTGTGCTGTATTGGAGACCATTTCCTTTCCCAGAAGAGTCTCTCTTCTCTTATCTGAGATCTTGATCTTAACCAAACATCCTTACAATAAAGCAGGCAGCCTGAAGTTTGATACCATTAGCCTCTGACCTCCAGAGAACTTCTTCAGAGGAAAACTGATAATCAGACTTAAGAAAACTTGGTCAACCAAAGATGCACCAAAGTCAAAAGAATCAGCGTAGGTAATTCACCAGCTTTGTAAAGACAGAAAGTTTACCTAGTTTGAAAGAGGAAATAATTACAAGGATTCCTTTAAAAACCTTCCCATGGATTTTACTGTCTAATACTGTCTCCCTCCCACCTAAGTCAGCCTAGCCTGCTGCAGTATCTTAAATAGCCAGGATTACAATTGTATTTCAGAACAGATAATCTTTTAGTATGTATTAATGCTTCTGAGTATTACAAAGTTCCATAGTGTACTATACACAGAGCATTTATTTCCCAATGAGAATAAGGCAGTAGGGGGAAAAATCAGATTTTTCCGTACCACATAATCTTGTGGTTAGAAATTTTGTTCAAACAAAATGTGATGCCTCTGTTGCACCTTCGGATCTGACAGAATGTCTAAGTTTTTTTAGAGAGCAAAAGCATTTTTTTAAAAAAGAGAGAAAAGACTTAAAGTATATAGATATGCACAGTATGATTTCAAAAGCTGAAGCATGAGTGAAGCGAGATAAAATGAGCTCATTGGTCTAATATGAGCATTTTTTTCCAAAATACTTTTAATAAGTGAATATGAGATGCAAAAAAATAGAATTGACTGCAACTAAAATCCCAGACAGCAAAATATGACGTTGAATGGTATTAATCACTCCATGCAGTAATTATTCCAACTGGAACAAGCAGAAAATTGGCTTAACTTTTTATTTTGTTTGGATGTTGCACTTGTTATTTTCTTTCCTTTCTGTTGCCAAAGGGTGAAGAAGATCTAAAACCTGAACTAGCGTATTAAAAGAATAGTGAGCATAGAATTAGCTTTTCTATCAATCATTTGCTTTTTCTAAAGCTTTCTTGGGGAAAGAATATTTTTTGTTAATAATCAAATTGCAAATTGCAGATGAGTGAGTACACACTGTATAAAGGAAGGGGACAACTTCAATACTTTTTCTTGTTTTGTTTCGGAATGAGACTTAGTCCTTTTTTATTGAAATCACAATGCATTATACCATTATTGAAGTTTTAGATGTGTATCATCATTGTTTAACATCTACATATACTGCATTTAGTTTTGGGGTTTTTTTTTTTTTTGCTTTCTGGGTCACACCTGGGGATACTCAGGGATTACTCCTGGCTTTGCACTCAGGAATCATTCCTGGCGGTGCTCGGGGGACCACATGGGATGCTGGGAATTGAACCCGGGTCAACCGCGTGCAAGGCAAATGCCCTACCCGCTGTGCTATTGCTCCAGCCCCAATACTACATTTAGTTTACCACTAAAATTCCAGTTAGGTTATTTAGCATATAATTTTGTCCAGTTTTCCCACTTTTCTATCCCTTCTGATTACTGCATATTATTATAGTTCAAAACTTTCTTGTTTTTTTGTTTAATTTTTCTGTTCTCTCCATACACCAGATATCAGTGAGTCATGTTAGTCTTCCTTTATTTGAGATATTTATTAATCACAAGACCCTAGAGATCCATCCACATAGTTACAAATGGTTGGATTTAATCTTTTTTGAATAAAATCCTTTTCATATAGTTTTCCAGTCTGTACATATGCTATATCTTCTTTACTTTAACCACTTAACAGTTGATGGACACCGATGAGTTAGTTATTTCTGGACTAATTCCAGGTTTAGGCTACTGTAAACAATCATTCAATTATAATGGGGTGTATATAAATCTTTGGATTCATGCTTTTATATTTTTTGGTAAGTAACCAGAAATGAGACAAATGGGTCATATGAAATTTCTAGTTTTAATGTTTTGAGTAATCTCCACACTGCTTTTCAAAATGACTTCAGCACCTAACGTTCTCACCAACTGTTCACAAGGGTGCTCTTCTCTTCCCAGTCTCTCAACATTTGTTTCTTATCTTTCAGATAATAGCAATTTTTTATAAGTGAGATTTCAGTATTGTTTGGATTTGCATTGTCCTAATAATAAGAGTTGATGAACATTATTTCATGTGTCTCTTGGCTCTCTGTGTATTTTCTTAGGGAAATATCTTCTTTTAGTCTTTATCCAATTGTTAATTAGTTTTATTGCTTTTTTATTGTGGAATTTTCTCTCTTTTGGATATGAACCTCTTGTTGAACAGATGAGTTGCAAATATCTTCTCTGGTTCAACAGAATGTCTTTCAGCTTTTAAATGAAATTCAACAATATGGTTAGAATAATCATACAACATAATAAAGTGTGATTTAGTCCAAGGATGCAACAGTGATTTTGCTTATTCAAATTAATAAACATACCACATAATCAAAAGGAAGGAGAAAATTTCCTTTGATTACCTCAATAGATGCAGAAAAACAAAAATTGTTTTAAAAATTGTACCTCCTCATAACATAAGCCATATAGAACAAAGGCCATCACAGTCAATGACCAATAAATAAATAAATAAATAAAAAGCTTTTTAAATTTAAGGGAATCCACATGGTTTGTCACTTTCTGATATTGCAGAAGTTAGTTCCATTGTGGAAATCTTTTGTTGAAAAATATTTGAGCAGGATTTTATGTGCATATATAAATGTGTTCCAGAATATTCAAAAGAATGAACAGAAAGCTTGCTCAACAAAGTGCGGTTCCTTTTCTCATTGAAAGTGCTCAAGTAAAATACTGAAAACAAGCTTTTCTTAGTCTCAGGGCATTTTCCCTCAAATAGTCAAAGCTGAATTTCTCTTTTCATGATTAATTTCAATGATTTCACCTTTCAAATTTCATCAATGTATCCTTGTCACGAACAAAGTACATTGACTATAACAGCTGCTTCTTCCCTTCTCCTATATCCTGAGTTATATTTGTTGTTCTTTCCGCCTTTCACACAACTGCAATTCATGCTTGATCGAATCATTGTTTTAGGGAATAGATGGGAAGTGAAGAAGACTCACAACTTTGAAGTCCATGGATTTTCACGTTTTCTTCTATAAATCGCGTGTTGAAACTGGATATAAATGGAGTTATTTAAAAATGCGAGTGGAGCAAGTGACTACAGAAAAAAAAAATTGCTTTGTTGTTTAAATTGGACCAGCCCTTTGGACTGGGTTAAACTGACAATATTCCAAGAAGCCAGGGAGAACAAAGCTATCCAGTCAGAAAGAATTTATACAAGCAAACTCCCCCCACTTTTACTGTGTGACCCCTCCACCTGCTCATTTTACCTGTGACCTCTTCACCAGCCCATTGTCTCATTTAGTATCTTTTCCTTCTTAGTTCCTGTAAGAAAAAATGTTTGATGTGTATCTCTCTTCAGGACATACCAGGGTTCTTCGTACCCCAAATAAATTGCAAGTTTTTGTTATTCCCCAAATAACACATTTTAATCAATCTCATAAATTTGCTGTTCTTTTGCTGACTGTTCATATGGGTGTGTTAATAAGACCACAAATGATTAGGTGAAAGAATTTAAATCAAATGCTACCAAAATGACAGCCATGGAAACATCTTCATGTGATAATCTTCTCAGGGGGAAACAAGTTATTGGAATTGCCCTTTTTAACTTATTATTATCATTTTTAAAACCCATTCCACCAATGGCAACCTCTGGATTTTTCATAAATCTAATTTCTCCACAAATAAAGTTCTCTTCCATTTTTTTCCAGCTCCTTCCTTCTCCTTCCACTTTTTACCTAAAGTGGTCTTTGATTTTTTTTTCTATTTAAAGTGATCTTTTAAACACATTCCAAATTATCTGTAAAATCTTCAGCTTTCTCCATCATCCCTTGTTCATATTTCATCTTCTAACAATCTTTAGCTCATGAAGTTTCCCTTGGGCAATATCCCCTCCCCCACATCCCCTGCAAACAGCTGCCCCCCCCACCCTTTTCCTTCTCTTTTTTCCCATGTTGGTTTCCTCAGTCACATCAGCACCTTTGACCACTGACAGTCAGCTAATCATTGCCCATTTTTCTGCTGACGACCAACTGGCCTTTGGGGAACATTATGTCACAGTGACACTGAGTCCTTTAGATGTTCACAAGTCAATCTGGAAACTTAAATTTTAAATTGAAAACATACTTCAGCAGAAATGAGATGCAGATTTTCCTGTTCATGTAGAGCTTGTTGGATCTTACAAGGTGGTACCTTTGAAGGGCAAAGGGAAAATAACAAAAGGAACTTGGCTCTCAAAAGCCATGACCCAATTCTTCCTTTGAGAGAACTTCTAATTGATTTTTCCCGTTTCTCAGTCTAAGTTAAGCAGTTTTAGCTAGACCATTTTAGGATGGAAAAATGACAAAATTCATAGAACCAAAGAATATGTTTCACTAATATATGAACAGAGCAACACACATTTAAAAAATGAAAACCAGAATGCTTCTTAAAATGAATGACTCACACACACAGAAGTGCCCATGTCACTTTTTCTGAGGTGGTCCTTGGAAATGCTGTCCCTTTCCCAGGGAGAGTACTTAATACAACAGTGTGGAAGTGTCTGGTAATTTCTCTCCAACCTCTTAAAATGTCTGGATTCTGGAATCCTTTGTTTCTGGGCAGGGTTATGAGCTAGAATAGCTTCTCATCTCATCTGTGTTTTATTCCAAACCCTTCAACTTTTAGAAGTATTTGTTATTTTCAGCTTCTAATAGTCATAAAGATTTGGATCACGATCACGACCATTCTGTTGTTCATCGATTGCCTCAAGCAGGCCCCAGTAATGTCTCCTTTGTCCTAGCCCTGAGATTTTTAAAAAGTGCCATATTCCAGGCTCTTTCAGGCTTAGGAGAATGAGACCCATCATTGTTACTGGTATTTGACATATTGGGTACGCCACGGGGAGTTTGCCAGACTCTGCCATGTGGGCAGGTTACATTCGGTAGCCTGCCAGTTTGTCCAAAGTAAGAATGAGATAATAAGATGTCCCACGGCTGCATTTGTGGCCGCACACTTCCGGGACCTGCATGCCTTTGTTCCTCTGCTGGTACCTTCACGCATGTGGAAAGTGGTCTCAGCATGGTGGTGGCTGGTTCTGGAGGTCTTCGGCTGCCGGAGCTCTGGTATCAGATTTGGAAAACATAAAAAAAATTGAAATCATTAAAACTGAACAAATTTTTAGTCTGTAATTAAATTTCTACTAGGAGTATATTCATCTTCCCTTCTGAACAGTGTTTCATTCTCTGGAAATAAACTATCATCTTATATCATAGCTAGTTCACCCAATACTCATAGTAGCATCTATTAGAACTCTGATCAAAGAGCAGGATTTCTGTAAGAATAATTGCTGCTGGTAATACAAGCTGTGATATCAGAGAGCAGTAATAATTTAGCTTTTGTGCTGTTCCAAGTAGTTTCTGTAGTGTTCACGGTATGTAGTATTCTTGTTAGCTAATGATATCTACTATTTAAAAGGGGACCTATTGTTGGCCTGAGGATGATGCAACATTGCTCATCAAAACCATAAATATTAACCCCATCATGACCATGTTAACAAAAATAAAATAAAAATTAAATATGCAAATAAATAAGAATGAAACCTAAATTTCAGTGGTTAAATCAGAGTAAATTTCTCTATTTTGAGGGGTCTCATGCAATAAATCAAAAACTCTGGTGTGCCCCTCAGTGATTCTCAGCCAACAAGACTGGGGGTTCAATGCGGAGCCCAGAGATGTTTAGGGGCATATGTGGTCTGGGACAAAACCAAGGTTGACCACAAATGAGGCACTTAAATCATTGTATGCAAGCTTCAAGATTGAGTTTTTTCTTCTTATTGTCGGACTACAGCTGAATCTCACAAAGACAATGTTTATGAGAAACAGCCTCATTTCTGACGCTCTATTTGCTCTCAGCAGAACGACCATCTCCGAATACAACAGTTATGTGTACCTAGGTTGAGAAGTCAACATGACAAATGACCTGGCACCTGAGTTGCGTAGGAGGAAGAGAGCAGTTTGGAACTCCTTCAAGAGCGTCGAAGAAATAGCTAAGAGGACGAAGAACCTCCGGCTCTGGGCACATCTCTTTGATTCCACTGTTCTCCCTGCATTAACATACGCCTCAGAGACCTGGGCTCTACAAAAGCAGGATGAGAATGCTATTTGGGTCTCCCAGAGAGGAATCTAAAGAGCTATGCTTGGAATATTATGTTTCACTCAAATGAGAGAAAGAATCTGAAGTTCCGACCTCCATCGACTGTCAAGAATCAGGGACGCTGTCTCTTTTGCCAAGCGTTGAAAATCAGATGGGCTGGACATGCAATGAGATTTGGAGATGACCACTGGACTAGAGCCGTTACTGACTGGATTCCACAGGATGTCAAAAGACTGCATGGCTTCCCACCTACCAGATGGTCAGACTTCTTTGTCAAGACCCTGAATGATCGGTTTGAGGCTCTTTGTGTTCCTAGAATGAACAGATGCCATTGGGCTACACTAGCACGGGACAGGGACAAATGGAGACGTTACTGGCGCCCGCCCAAGCAAATTGATGATTAACGGGAAGTCAAGTGATCAAGTGATCATATAAGACTTCTAAGCATTTCTCCACATGGTCATTTGAAACTCAAAGATAGAATGCAACACCATCTTCACAAAACGAAGCTATTCCAAATCACCATCACTGTACCCTGCATTAGAAAAAAAAAAAGGTGGGAAAAAAGAATTGACTCAGTGATATTGTAGAGGAATACAGCCATAACTCTATTTTTGAAGTAAAGGAGAAAATGGATTTTGGAAAATATGTGTTTATGGGATAAACGCTGATTCAATCTTATGGAATAACTTCATGAAGAGGACCAAGATACCTACCATAATCTCTGAAATAGTGTAAGGATGTAGCACTGTAGCACTGTCCTCCTGCTGTTCATCGATTTGCTCGAGCGGGCCCAGTAACGTCTCCATTGTGAGTCTTGTTGTTACTGTGTTTGGCATATCAAATACGTCACGGGTAATTTACCAGGCTTTGCCGTGGGGGCGAGATTCTCTAGTAGCTTGTGGGGCTCTCTGAGAGGGGAGGAGGAGTCAAACCCAGCTCGGTCGGACAGTGAAAGGATGTCATAAGACAGTTGTTTATAGATTCTTATTTACCAATATTTGGAAGCCTGTGAGCACCTTTACTTTGCTTTATACAAAATTAGCTAACGGTAAAACTCCTTCATGTTTACCATTATTGATCATGAGAATGAAAAATTATAAATTTAAACAAACAAGGATGTGACTTCTAGCAAGCAGAACATTTGGAAGAAGTCATTTTCTCCAGTTATGGAATAAGAATCAAAGCTTCAGAGATACCATAATTATAGAGTGTAAAAGCTTTTTTTTTTTTTTATTAGTGAAACACCATGAGGTACAAGTTTTTTAAGAGAAAAAAAGAAACCTTTTTGGAATGGAAATGTGTCTCCTTGCTTCAAATGGGTTGGTGTAGAAATGAAGCAAATGATGAAAATTTAGCTGTGCCTCTTGCACACTGTTTTCTTAAGGACAATTCTTTTCTACAATGGGATGACATAGGGTCCTATGACTATATTTTGGTTTGTTCATTAAAAACATGATGTGAAAATGTGTCTGTATGATACCCTTACATTAAAACCATACTTCTGGCCTTACTGAATGATACTGTTCTCTACTGTTATTGTTCATGAACAGGAATGTATAAATGAGGTTACGCTACCGAAAATATTATTTTCACTTGAAATATATTCTACATTTACAGAATAAACAAATACTGTAATGGAAACAAATTAAAATTATGTGGCTGACAGCAAAAAAGTGCAACAAAGGGCAGGAATGGTGTCCCTTAAAACACATAAAACAGTCTTGGTTGATGGTAGTCATCAATTACTACAATTAAAGTGAACGGCAATACTTTTCTTCTGACATTAACTTTTCCCAAAAGTAAGCTAGTAAAAAAGAAAAGAATAAAAATAAGCGCTAAACAGAAAAAAATCTAATAATAACAAACATGTATAATCGTATACTCTAAAAAGTCTGACATATATTTGGCTAATGTGATTAATCTCTTTTTGTTGTTTTTGGGACCACACCTGGAGGTGCTCAGGGCTTATTCCTGATTATGCATTGAGAGAAGATCATTCCTGGTGGGGTTCAGGGGGTCCATATGGGGTAACCGAGACATAACCCGGGTCAGCCCTATACGTGGCAACCTCCTCCCCTCTGTGCTAGCTCTCCACACTAATTTATTAAGTAATATTTCTACATCTTTGCTCCAAGGACCCATTTTATATATTATGGATATAATGGAAAAAATAATAAATAAAGGGTTTGTTATACCAGTGAGGAAGAATTTTTTTAAATAAATAATAGGGACCAGATATAGTACAGTGGTACAGAGCTTGCTTTGAACATCTTTGTTAAGACAGAAGTGGGCTGACTCTACTTCTATCCCTGTCACCACATAAGCTCCCCCCACAGAAACTTCAGGAGTGATCTCTGAGAGCAGTGAGGAGTAAGCCCTGAGCACCACCAGGTATGGCCCCCTGACCCCCTAAAATAATTAAAATGAAATAATAATAAATGTATAAAGGACTGGGCCAGAAAAATAGTACAGGGGCTAAGGTGCTTATCTTGCAATTAAATGATCCTAGTTCAATCCCCAGTACCTCATATTGCCCCGGGAATGTCTTTTGAGCACAAAGTCTTGAGTAAGTCCTAAGCACTACCACTGGCTGTGGACCAACCCACCCAAATAAAGTAAAATAAATATATAAAGGATTTACAGCTTTTATAAGTACTAGAACATATGGAATATGAGAATGAGGGTTGGGGAGGGAGATATCTACTTTAACAAAGATGTTCGGGGAAGATTAAACAATGAGTAAACTGTGGTTTAATAAGGTCACAGAGACAGAGATAGAATAGAATTATATTTCAGATCTCAAACCACAAAGTTAAATATTGAAAGGAGAAATAAGAATTTTTATGTTTGCATTTGATGACGTGAAGTGCTACAAGACTTATACTTAAAAGCAGTATGCATAGTATAATATAGTTATACCATATATACATATGCTACATACATTACATTATACTACACATACATACTATACTATACATAAATATCACATACATAATATACTTATACTAAAGCAGCAAAGGTAACTGCATCCTTGGTTTTTCTGTAGTCTCAGACCGAGGAGTCTGCAGATGTGGGATAGAAACAAGATCATTGCTCTCACTCTCCTCAGGAATCAGGAGCAGTCTTGCTGACAGAACGGCTCTAATGGGACACCAACTAATAGTGGCAATTCCATTGACTGCTGCCTTTGGCTTTACTCTACCTTGAAATGTCACCAGCATAATTGAAGAAGAGATATTCACTATTGAGAACAGCTGCAGCCCAGCAGCCAGCCCTCCTGCGTGTCAGGGGAGATCTTGGGAGAGTAATCAGTCCATCAGATAAGGATCCTCTAGTACAGAACCAGGTCTAGCCACTTTCAGTTAAGAAGAAGCTCTCCAATTAACTGGGTTATTTTTTCACTGTTCAGAATTTTCCCAGCTGGATCTGAAGAAACAGTACAGTGAATATATCCGGTGCTTTCAGGAGACCTGGGTTCAATCCCTGGCACCCCATAAAGTTTCCTGAGACTACCATGAGTAATTCCTGAATGCGGAATCATGAACAAGCCCTGAGCACAGCCAAAGCTAAAACAAAAAAGTTTCCAAGCTATGTAATTAATAGATTATGACATAATGAGAAAGGGTAAATATGTTTTATTCCTTCCACTCTTGTTTTAGTTTAGACATCCTGCTTGCTATGTACACATCCTCTCATAGAATGCTCCATTTGAAATTCTACATCACTCAGGGGTATGGGTCTGCCAGCAGGTCAATCTGTAACTGTGAGGCGAGTGCATCGGCAGCCTGATGGTGCCTTCAGACTTCCAGATACCCCAAAATTGCTGCAGTGCCTTTGGCCAGACCCGAAAAACTTGGGGCAAAGTTTACCAAGAAAGTAAACGGCCAAACGTTAGGTATGTGGGAAACACAGCCACAAACCACCTCTGGCTCAGCTATGTAATTGGAGTCATGGCCTCTCTGATTCCTGATTGAACTGCTTAATGGCCATGATCCCAGAGACTCAGAAACAAATCTCAAAATCCAGTGGCTTTTGGCAGAAATGGTCCAGACCACACAGTAGGTTACTGTCGCCGGGCCACCCCAGGGGGGAAAGGGTGTTGCCACTCCATCTGCCCCGCCTTGGCAGCTCGGTGGCCATCATCCTCCAGAGGCCATTGGACAGCCAGGTTTGGGCCTGCAGTGACAAAACTTGTTGGGCCTCACAGTATGGGGGTGGAGCTGGTCCTGTCCTCCCCACCCCAACGAGACCCCAAGTTATCACCCACGAAGGACCTTTCTGGCTCCTGATTAAGCTGCTTAATGGTCGTGATCTCAGAGACTCAGAAACAAATCTCGAAACCCAGTGGCTTTTGGCAGAAATGTGTCCGGACCCCATAGTAGGTTACTGCCTCTGGGCCACCCCAGGGGGAAAAGGGTGCTGTCCCTCCGCCTGCTCCCCCTTGGTGGCTCGGTGGCTGCCATCCTCCAGAGGCCACTGGACAGTCAGGTTTGGGTCCTCAGTGATGAGACATTTTGGGCCTCACAGGATGGGGGTAGAGCCGGTCCTGTCCTTCCCGCCCCAACGAGACCCCAAGTCATCGCCCACGAATAGCCTTTCTGGCTCCTGATTAAGCTGCTTAACAGCCATTATCCCAGAGACTCAGGAGCAAATCTCAAAGGGATTTGGCAGAAATCCCTTTAGATTTAAGTGTTAAAAATTTTGGAATTTCAAAATCGCACAGCCACTACTGTGGGCATGCAACATCATATGTTATTCATAACCAGCAATAGAAAACAAATTGTCTACTGTTGCCTTTTCAGCAGATCTGAGTGTTGGGGTAAAATCTCAAATAATAATGGTGGGTCTGGTATCAAAATATTGAATGTGATCAAAGTAAAGAGAGTGTAATGTGGAAATCATCTGCCCCACAGGTAGGGGGAGGGTGTGGGATGGGGGGATACTGGGTTTTTAGTGGTGGAGAATGGGCACTGGTGAAGGTGCAGGTGTTTCATTGTATGACTGAGACTTAGACCCGAAAGCTTTGTAACTGCTCTCATGGTGATTCAATAAATAAAATTATAAAAAATGAAAAAAAAGGTAGGGTGGAGTTCATGCACAATTCAATCAGCAAATCAGTGGCTGAATAAATAGCAGTACTACATAAAAATATTAAAAAATCAGTGGCTGAATAAATACCAGTACTACATAAAAAAAATTTAAAAAAATAAAATTCCACATCACCATGAAGAGTTTTCCAAATCCAAAAATAGAAAATTTTGCCTCGACTCCATTATCATCTCATGCATAATTTCTGATACTTACTATCACATTATTAAACACAAGAGAGGGAAAAAAGTGACATAGACACCAGATCAACTTTTGGGGGTTTTTTGGTGTGTTTGTTTGGTGGTGAGTTCGATTCCTCTGCCCCTCTTGGAGAGCCTGGCAAGCTACCCGTGACATATGCGATATGCCAAACACAGTAACAATTGTCACAATGGAGACATTACTGGGTCCGCTCAAGCAAATTGGTGATCAACGGGAGGACAGTGACCGTGACAGTGACAGTTTTTTTGGTGGTGAGAAGCACACCAGGGCTTACTCCTGGCTCTTTGTTCATGAATCGCTCCTAGCAGTGCTCTGGGGACCATAAGGGATGCCATGGACCTAATTTCTTCGAAGGCAAGCAACCCACTTACTGTACTATCTCTCTACCCCTACTCCATGATTTTTGCAAAATTTAAATTTAGAGCATATATTAAAGATAGATATTATGAGTATAATAGCAAAGACACTACTCACTAGATATATTTTATCCAGTGTTGAGTAGTGATGGTTATACTGCTAAAATCTAACAGTCCACAGTCCCATGAAGTATTTCATCCTCCTCTCTCCCAAAGAATTACAAAAGGTCATGGAACTATACAATAACTCATGCGATGCCTTAGTAAAAATTGGAAAAAGGCCCTTCATGGTGACTATGCTTAGAAAGTGAGGTTTCTTGGTTTTTAAGAAAAATAAGGGACCAGAGCAATAGTACAGCAGGTAGGGCATTTGCCTTGCATGCAGCTGAGCTGGGTTCAATTCCTGGCATCCCATTTGGTTCCCCAAGCACCACCAGGACTAATTCCTGAGTGCAGAGCCAGGAGTAACACCAGAGCATCACTGGGTGTGACCCAAAAAACAAAAGAAAAATATATATCTGTTTATTTTGGCACCAAGCTTAAAGGACAGACTAGGAAAGGGGTTTGAGATACACTTATTTTGAGACCTGTTCCCGTTGGGCAGTGAGCCTCCTGTATAACCGTGCCTAGCAGCTCAGCAGTGGCATAGAGATTACACAAGTCAGCCTTGGATCTCTGAGATTTGGAGCCATGATCTTATCATAGAGCAATCGTATCTTTTGATTTGCAGGGTTTGCACAGAGAAGCATTTGGTGAATGAAATTTAACAAGACTCAAGAGCAAAAATTAAGTTCAGTGACGTTCAAGTCCAGTGAACCTTAAGATCTTAACATGTCATTTTGCTCCTCAAGGTAACACTGGGTCCACCTATTATTGCACTCTATGATACCCTGGGGCTGGAGCGATAGCACAGAAGGTAGGGCATTTGCCTTGCAAGTGGTTGACCCGGGTTCAATCCTTCTGTCCTTCTCGGAGAGCCTGGCAAGCTACTGAGGGTATCCTGCCCACACAGCAGAGCCTGGCAAGCTCCTCGTTATGTACTCAATATACCAAAAACAATAACAAGTCTCACAATGAAGATGTTACTGGTGCCTGCTCGAGCAAATCCATGAACAACGGATGGACAGTGCAGTGCTGATACCCTGCGGTGCATTCACAGTCAGAGAGCTGACCCACCCTCCCAGTTCACAGAGGACCTGGGTATGAGCAGCCAAGTAGGAGCTCTCCCAAGCACTTCTTCCATTGCTTCCCTTCCCATCCAACACTATCAGCATCCTTACTCATGTACCCTGCTAGAAGGGACACATTTGCTCAACTAATCTCTAGTATCAGCATAAGCATCTGAATCAGCATAAGACCTATAGGGTTAACTGAACCCCCCCCCCCCAGCACAGCATGGAAAGGGGGGCCACTTAGCCAAACTTTCTCAAATTTCACTTTCCTTTTCAAGATTGCAGACACCCACCACACCTTGTGTTTCTCTGTCTTCTGCTTCCCTGTACACATCAAGATTCCCCATTCAATATGGAGTCATCTTATTTGCGAATCAGAGTGGAGACTGGACAAATGAATTTTACTAACTCTTCAGACTGAAAAGTTTCACAGAAGCTCCAAAAGAGAACCATAAATCAATTTAGCAAGCATTGTTGCTGCTTACAATTGTAGATTGGTTAATAAACTTAACGGTTCCCTGGTCCCAACCCTATCATCTTCAGATGAAAATACAGTGTGTGTATGTGTGTGTTTGTGTGTGTGTGTGTGTGTGTTGGGGGGGCAGGCAGGAGAGCACAAAGACCCAGGAATGTGCTACCTCCTCTTGATTTTCTTCTATATTCCTTCCTTATCACTATCCCAAATCTGAAGCTAAATTCCAGACAACCTACTCCTCCATTTACATTCTTCTTAACTACAAAGGAAAAACAAAATATGAAAACTTGTTTTACTTTGTTTTTAATTTATCTATTCTATTTTTTTTCTTTTAAGAACTTAGTTAAATAGAAATGCCATTTTAAAAATATGTAAATTTTAAAGTGACAGGCATGCCCAGGGACTGGGATTTAAGGGAGTTTTGGTTTGCTTATTTTTGCTTTCTAGGGAATAGGAAGTGTGGAGAGAGCAACGGAGGAAGATGGTGTTTAAATATCCAGAAGGGCTATGAGCTGAGAGATACTAAACAACTATCTTATTTTCCCACCTTGGTTCTCTGGCTTCAAATCTGACTTCCCTACTGCCCAGCTCTCAGGGAGGTATGTCCATCACCATCTGTGACTCACAGAAGGAGCCTCAACCCTACGGCCATCTAGATGAGCAAACACGCTCCTAAGTGCAGCTTTGTGGGTCCCATGTTGCAGACACCAAGTTTGTTTGGGGCTTAGGGCTATTACACCTCCTGCCTATCCTCTCCTTTTCCAACCCAACTGCATCATCCACTTTTGTCCCCATTGACTCAGCAGGCTCCCTCAGCCAGACCCGGGCCAAACACTGTCCACTTGGCAAAGGGAGGGGGTGTTCCCCCATTTGCTCAAGAACCTGGCTGCACTGAAAGGAACAGCGTGGGTCCCCTCCCTTACTGCCTGGGGAGCAGCATAAGGAGCAGGCAGACAAGTCATCCCGGGCTCCAAACATGCCTTCTCCACCCAAACCCTTCACCGCGCACCCCGCCCTCATACAGAACGCAGCAAAGGGAAACACGCAGAGCAGCCCTGGCTGGGCAGAGTGTTTTCCCCGGAGACCCCATTGATCACAAACAAGGCCGAGTGCATGCGGTCAAGGGGATCCCGGAACCCTCCCACTGACGCAGACACAGCTGAGGGGTGGGTGCTGCAGCTGCGGGAAGCCACGCAACCACGCAGACAGGGTTGGCGGAGGAGTAAGGGTGGGGTAGCAGGTGGGTCCCCGAAAGGGAAAGATGCCAAGGATCCCAGCCTGTAGGTGGTCACTCCTAGGATGGCGTGTCTTCGTCGGCTCGTTGATTCAGTCTGCAAACATCGGCCAGGCACAGAGCTGGGTGCTAGAGCAATGAAGCTCTAAATGGTAGGATTATCCCATCAAAGGCAATGAAACAGGCAAATGTCATGGTTGCCTTTCCTAGGAAGCACATAGTCCAGCTGCAAAGACAAAAATTAAGAAGCTGTTCACCGACAATGCCAGGAGGGGAGTTACTGAGAGCCATGTAGGAAGCTTTCCTCTATGTCTCTGGTTAAGCAGCGTATTCTTTTTCTTGGTACATGGGTGATTTTGATTTGTTTTGTTTATTCTGTTTTGCTCAAGTGGGACCTTCACCTGAAACCTGAATTATCTTCTCCCACTCACTCCACAGCAATAATTGGTTCATCTTCTTTCTTTCTTTCTTTCTTTCTTTCTTTCTTTCTTTCTTTCTTTCTTTCTCTTTCTTTCTTTCTTATTTCTTTCTTTCTCTTCCTTCCTTCCTTCCTTCCTTCCTTCTTTCCTTCTTTTCTTTTCTTTCTTTTCTTTCTCTTTTTCTTCTTTCTTTGAATTACGTGAGAAGCATAGTTACAAAGTTGTTCATGATTGGGTTTCCCAGTCATACAATATACTATCACCTGTTCTTCACCAGTGCACATTTTCTACCACCAATGTCCCAAATTTTCCTCCTGTCACCCTCCTCCTAGGCGCTTTTCATCTGTCTCTCTCTGTCTCTGTCTCTCTGTCTCTCTGTCTCTCTCTCTGTCTCTCTGTCTCTCTCTCTCTCTCTCTCTCTCTCTCTCTCTCTCTCTCTCTCTCTCTCTCTCTCTCCCCCTCAGCATTATAGTTTGCAATACAGGTACTGAAAGGTTATCAGGTTTGGCCCTTGATCTACTTTCAGCGTTCAGTTTTAATTATTTCCAATCATCGTTTTCATAGCGGTCCCTTCTCTCTCCTAGCTGCCTTACCCGCACCACCACAGTGACAAGTTTCCAACCATGGACCATTCCTCCTGGCCCTTGTTTCTACTGTCCTTGGGTATTAGTCTCATACTATAGTTTTTTTTTTATATTGATTGGTTCTTTTTTGCTCGAGCGGGCCCAGTAACGTCTCCATTGGAGACTTTGTTGTTACTGTGTCTGGCATACCGAATACTCTCGGTAGCTTGCCGGGCTCTCCGAGAGGGGCGGAGGAATCGAACTCGGGTCGGCCATGTTGGCTGCGTGCAAGGCAAACGCCCTACCCGCTGTGCTATCACAGCCCAAGCTTGTGCTACCTCTCCATCACTAGAATGGCCAAGTATGTTTTTCCCCCCTGAGATTGTTTCTTACCTGTTACACATCCATGTGGCTTACTTAGTGGTCTTTGTCTCTGATCAGACTTCCAACTTTTTGAGAGCAGAAAGCAGCAGATTAAATAAGCTCCTAACGCTAGTACTAATTTCTGATGAATAATGGAAACCTTAAAATAAATATAACAGCTAATGTATCTCTGGTAAACACACCCAAAGTGAGCCCCAGATAAGTCACCACCATGTTTAATGTAATTCCCTCCCAAGTACTTTTGGATCCTGTGACTTGCTCCTGACCCATAGAATAAGTTAAAAGTTATGGGATTTCACCCCATAATTTGATTATATGGCAAAGGGGATGAGATGTCATCTCTGAAGGTTATTCTATAAATAAACTAATTGCTCAGATCTTGACATTCAACTCTTTTAAACCTTTGTTCTTGGCTTTTTAATGTTAGTTAAGGTGCTAAAATTTCCTTCATGATTATGTATTTGTCTAACCCTTCCTTTATTTGTACAGGTGTTTCATATATTTTGTGGCCATGAAATTAGTTGTCTAACATTTTAGAAGGTCTCATATGTAGTGAAGTAAGTCAGAAGGACAAGGACAGATACTGGATATTCTTACTAATTTGTGATATAAAGAATAGAATTTCTAAAAAAATGGAAAATGTCACAGGTGGAAAAAGCACTCCCTCTAGATTATAGAGACCACAATGCCAAAGAAGGAGATAAATGGAAGGTGGAAGCAAGAAGAGGAGATCTGGAAACAAGGGTCAGGGACTTTGGGCTCATTTGTGGAATAGAGTCAAGCAACTTTATAATATCTAAACCATAAGGTCTAAGCCTGATGAAAGTGTAGGACCCAAAATACAATAACTAAATTTTAAAATGTCAAGGAGCTAGGTTAGGGGAGTGAGAGGGAACTTGGCTGGGACTGCTGCTAAGGAGATATGATTCAAGGGTAATGGGGACATAACACAGCTGAAACCTGATTGTAAATGCCTTTGTAAATCATAGTCACTAAATAAATTTGTGTTGTTTTAGGCCCCACCAGTGGTGCTTAGAACTTATTTCTGGCTCTGTGCTCAGGGATCAGGAGGAACTTCGGAGACCATATGGGGTTCTGGGATCAAACCAAGTTTAGATGTGTGCAAGGCAAGCACCCAAACCCCTGTCTTGTCTCTCTAGGCCTTAAATTAAAACAAACAAAGAAACTTAAAAGACCATCAACTGCCCAGGACCTTTTCCCTGTGACAACACCCAAAATCACTTGTATATCTACAGAGATCTCAAGGCTGAAGATCCCTTTTGACATAACCCTAGAAAGCTACATGGAAAGTCAAATTTGGGGAAAGTTCTACTATACAACAAGTGTTGTGGGGCTGGAGCAATAGTACATCTGATAGAAATCTTGCCTTGCAAGTGGCTGACCCAGGTTCCAGTCCCAGCATTCCATCAAGCCTCCCAAGCAGCACAAGGAAAAATTTTGACTGCAGAGCAAGGAGTAAATCCCTAAGCAATACAGGGTGTTGTCCACAAATAAAAGAAACAAACAAAAAAATGTTTTAAAGACAATTCATGTGCATTCCACAACTTAAGAGTCACACACATCTCAAGTCTCAACCTGAGACATGTATACTCTTGGTTTTTTTTCCCTTCTGGAGAAGCTTATGTTCCCTTTAGAACTTCTTTCTCTCTGTCTCTCTGTCTCTGTCTGTCTCTCTCTGTTTCTGTCTCTACTTCTGTCTCACTGTCTCTGTTTGTGTCTGTGTCTCTGTCTCTCTCTGTCTCTCTCTCTCTTTCTCTCTCTCCCACACACACTTGCACACATCTTTCTCTAAATAAAGCTTTTAATTTTAAACTTATTTGAAATATTATTCTTTTTGCTTCTATTCTTATTAGGAATTATATTCTCAATTTTGCTTTTATTCTTCTCAAAACAGTCTCTCATTTTTCTAGTTAATACACTGTCTTCACTAAAATTGGACCTTTAGATTTATTCAAACTATATCTCTACACACTTACTTTTTTGTTTTATAATACTTTAGAGTTTCTTTTTAAATTTTACTTATAATCTCTAATATTTAGTATGCCTACTTTTCTCTATGGGCTGGAGCGATAGCACAGCGGGTAGGGCGTTCGCCTTACACGCGGCCAACATGGCCGCCGACCCGAGTTCGATTCCTCCGCCCCTCTCGGAGAGCCTGGCAAGCTACCGAGAGTATTCGATATGCCAGACACAGTAACAACAAAGTCTCCAATGGAGACGTTACTGGGCCTGCTCGAGCAAATCGACGATCAACGGGAGGGCCTTTACCTTTACCTTTTACCTTTACTTTTCTCTATAAATGTGCCAATAGCTTAGAAAATTTTAATCCTGTTAATCCTCCAGTCTCCAATGCAAATGTTATTCAGTGAGCTGTATCTTGGATTTTAGAATTTCACAATTTTTCATAATAATTGTTTATTTTAGTTGACACATATTTACAAATTTACTTGTGATCATTTCTTTTATAATTTTCTTTTTTTCCTGTTTAGCTTTACTATACTTCATTATTTTATTCCTTTCATCACTTGATCATTTGACTTCCCATTAATCATCAATTTGCTTGGGCGGGTGCCAGTAATGTCTCCATTTGTCCCTGTTGCATGCTAGTGTAGTCCAATGGTGTCTGTTTGTTCTAGGAACACAAAGAGCCTCAAACTGATCATTCATGATCTTGATGAAGAAGTCTGACCATCTGGTAGGTGGGCGGCCACGTAGTCTTTTGACATCCCGTGGAATCCAGTCAGTAACAGCTCTAGTCCAGTGGTGATCTCCAAACCTCATTGCGTGTCCATCCCATCTGATTTTTGACGGCTTGGCAAACGAGACAGCATGCCTGATTCTTGACAGTTGATGGAAGTCGGAACTCCGGATTCTTTCTCTCATTTGAGTGAAACGTGATACTCCAAGCATAGCTCTTTTGATTCCTCTTTGGGAGACACAAATAGTGTTCTCATCCTGCTTTTGTAGGGCCCAGGTCTCTGAGGCGTATGTTAATGCAGGAAGAACAGTGGAATTGAAGAGATGTGCCCGGAGCTGGAGTTCTTCGTCCTCTTCGCTATTTCTTCGTCACTCTTGAAGGTGTTCCGAGCTACTCTCTTCCTCCTGTGCAACTCAGGTGCCAGGTCATTCATCATGTTGACTTCTTGATCTAGGTGCACTCCTTTCATACATTTTTATACTTAACTTGCATCACTTTTAATTTTATCATTGATTTTTAATATTATACAATTTAAGATATTTAGTTTCACAGCTTTGTTTGTAAATAAAATGTACCATCCCCATCACCAATGTCCTAGTGCCATCCTACAACTAAAGACCTATCCATCCTCAAGGTCCCTTCTTTATCTTTCAAAAAACATTTCATTTTTAAACAACTGAATTGTATTTCATTGAATATATACACAACAGTTTCTTTGTTCAGTCAAATGTTGATGGAAATTTAGATTGTATCTGTTTCTTTGGTATCATTGTATTTCACTGTCATCACTGTCATCCCATTGCTTGTGGATTTGCTCGAGTGGGCACCAGTAACGTCTCTATTCCTCTCAGCCTGAGATTTTAGCAGCCTCTCCTTCTCATCTTTCCAAACGACTGGAGGCTCTTTCAGGGTCAGGGAAATGAGACCTGTTATAGTTACTGTTTTTGGCATGTAGAATATGCCACGGGGAACTTGCCAGACTCTGCCTGAACAGGCAGGATACTCTCAGTAGCTTGCCAGGCTCTCCAAGATATATATATATATATTTTTTTCTCTATGATTTGTTGCCTACTATCTAAACCCCATCAAATATGATGTAGTAATTATGAAAAATGGGTAGGAATATGTTCACTCATATGTGAGACTCGGCCTGAGCATGTGGAAAGTGGCCTGGAGTGTGGCGGCAGTTGGGTAGTGGAGGTCGGCTGCCAGGGCTGGGTCCCTGAGGGCAGGGAGGGCTCTCACCCGCCCCACTCTGGGGTGCCCCAAGTGTAAACAACCTGGCAAGGAGTCTCTGTTTCTCTGGTATTGTGACTAATTCTGCCAAAAACATACGGGAGTACATGTATAATTTTTTTTTTATTTTGCTTTTTGGGTCACGCCTTGTGATGCTCAGGGGTTACTCCTTGCTCTGCACTCAGGAATCACTCCTGGTGATGCTCAGGAGACCATATGGGATGCTGGGAATCGAACCTTGGTCGGCTGCGTGCAAGGCAAATGCCCTACCCTCTGTACTATCGTTCGAGCCCCCAGTACATGTACTTTTGAATTAGTACTTTTATCTCTTTCAGATAGTCTATGAATAGTATCCAAATTTCCCATTTTACTTTTTAAAGACTTTCATACTACTTTCCGTAATTGTTGCATAAATTCACATCCCCACCAATAGTGTACCAGACTTTTGTCTTCATATCCTCATAATCACTTTTTTCCCATGTTTTGGCATAGCGTTTCTCTTAGGTATGAGAAGTACATTTTACTGTGGTTTGGGTTTGAATTTCTCTAAAAAAAAAATATGTGATGCTGATAAGAATTCCCTCATGTTTTTATGGGCCATCTGAATGTCTTCTTTGGTAAAATATGTCTATTCAAATTATCTGCCCAAGTTTTGATGGGATGACTTGCTCTTTTGTTCTTAAGTTGTGTGAGTTCTTATAAATTTTGGATATTAACCCTGTGTTGGATGATGACATATTGGAATCTTCCAATACCAAGCTAGCATTTTTTCGTTTTTATATTAGTTATATAAAACTAATATATATGCGAAAAAAGTGAAATTTGAAGTATTTTCATTTAGTGCTATTCATATATTTTGATTTTTAATCCATCGCCTTTTGGAGTCTATGAATCTTTTTATGATGTTGCCATTCCAGTGTGTTTTCTTCTATGTATTTTGTGGTTTTGAGTCCAATTTCTGTCTTTAATCTAATTTTAGTTGTAAGTTATTTCTATCTGAAGTATTTCATTCAGCAGTTATTTTTATTCATAGGTAAAAATCACTTGGCTTCACAGAGGTAAAAAATATCTCTTTCCCCCTCAAATTTAATATGTTTTATAATAGAAATATATGCTGTCTTTTTTTCTACCAACATTTTGATAATAGTATACTACTCTTCCATCGTCCTTTGGCTTCTGTTACGGGTGGGGGATTATTTTTTGGACCACATCTGCTTGTGCTGGTGTGGTCCAACAAATAAGCTACTTCCAGCTCTGTTCTCAGAGACCACTCCCAACAGTACTGGCAATGAAATCTTCTGGGACTCCTGCTTGTAAAAAATACGTAATGTGTATTCCAAAGCATGTGCTACATTGTATTGAGATATATCTCTTTGACCCTCCTCTTCTCTTTCTGGTTATTTTTAATATCTCTATTAGATATTCTATCACCTTAAGAAAAAATGTCTAGATGTGAATTTATTTATAATTACAAACTTGAAACATTTTTTGATGTTGAGGATTCAAGGCTTTAGAGAACTCTCAGTTAGATTGTCTCTGATCACATCGTTCCTTCTTTCCTGGCCCTCACATTCACAGTGTCTCTACTTGTCTCCAAAGTCACCATCTCTCTGATCTTTTGTAATACACACAAACACATCTCTCCCTGTTTTGTAATACACACATACACACACACACACACACACTCAATCATTTCCCAAAGTTCTGTTCTTTGCTTTTATTTTTCCCATTGTATTATCTCTCTTTTATTCTCCTGGGGAAATGACCTAATTTCTATCTTTCCATTAATTGACCAGTTCTATTTTCAACATAGCCTATAACATGGGTGTGAAATATCTGCACATCCTATTCTATAAGGTCCATGTATCGATGTGGTCTGACCCTAGACAGACATGTATGTTTCTCATCAGCATTCCCACAGTCTGGCTATCTATATTGTATGGTCTACAAGTGATGTTATAAGTATTTGTATGGCTCTTTGTAGAGAAAAAATACTCATTCCTGCTAATGTTTAAATTTAGTTATATAATAAATTGAATTTTTAAAAAGAGTGACTTAAAAATGTAAGAGTATTGTTCTTCTAACATAAAGTATTCTTATAAGAATTCATTCAAAGAATATTGTGGTAGCAATTATAAAGTCATAAGAATCCTTAGCAAGGGAGAAGGGAGCACCAAATGGAGGGTGTTTGGAAGATCCTCCCAGGAGGGGAGATGCAGGTTGAAAGTAGACTGGACTGAAATGTTTGCCACTCAATGCCTCTTTTGTTGATCACAACACCCAAAAGGAGAGAGAAAACAAAAGGAAATGCCCTGCCACAGTGGCAGGGGGGGATGGGGGGAATGGGGGGGAGGGATATTATCCTTGGTGGTGGAAAATGGGCACTGGTGGAGGGATGGGTATTTGATCATGGTATGACTGAAATCCAAGCACAAAAATTTGTAAGTCTACAACTGTACCTCATGGTGTTTCACTAATAAAAATTAAAAAAAAAAAAGAGTGGAGTGGAAGTGAATACCTTCTGACAGCCAAGATCTCCTAATGGATGACTGTATGTTGCCAAAATAATAACAAGAAAAATGAATTAAAAAAAAAAGAATCCTTAGCATTTGGCTTCCCACTTGTGAGATCATACAGCATAGCTTCTCAAACCATAGCCAACAAGCTGTGCTCAGATCTCACCACTCAAAACTTAGTCACATGATTATGCTTACATAGGAGGCTGAGAATGTTTTGTTCTTTTTTTTTGGTTGTTTGCCTAGTTTTTATAGATAGGCACATTCCCAGGATTGATATAGGAGAAAATGGAAGGGGTGAATTTTTAAGACACAGTTGCAATAATAATTGAATATTTATAACAAAGTAATTTTTTATTCTGAAAATATTATTGGACACTTTCAATACCCGCTCAATATTTTTTTCTATTTTTCAGATCACACCTGATAGTGCTCAGAGATTACTCTGGCTCTGCTCTCAGAGATAACTCTTGGTGTAATTCAGGGTACTCTACGAAGTGCCTGACATTGAACCTGGTTGGCCACACGCAAGGCAAGTAACCTACCAGCCATGCTATCTCTTTGGCCCCTGCTTGATTTTTTTTTTCAATTTGAGAATGTGTTTATGCTTCCTGTCATATATTAGTTATTTTGCATTTGTAGTTAGTAATTCTTTATTAAAGTTTCTTATGGGCTGGAGCGATAGTACAGCGGTAAGGAGTTTGCCTTGCATGCAGCCAGCCCGACCAAGCTGGGTTCGATTCCTCTGCCCCTCTCGGAGAGCCCAGCAAGCTACTGAGAGTATCTCACCTGCACAGCAGAGCCTGGCAAGCTACCCATGACATATTCAATATGCCAAACACAGTAACAGCAAGTTTCATGATGCAGACGCTACTGGGCCCGCTAGAGAAATCGATGAACAATTGGGAGGACAGTGACAGTGTTTTTATGGAAGTAGCCCAAACTTGTCTGCTAATATGTTATGGTTGTTTCTTTTGTGGTTTGAAAATTTTAATTATGAGATCATAGTCTTTAGGGCTTAATCTGTGGAAATATTCTGCAGAATAAAATGAATAAAATGGCTTTCTATAACAATTTTCCATATATTTTTCTGCAGCGAAACACTGGTAGATATGAATGTTTCTAACAGTCAAAATCAAGAGACAACAGAAGCCCAAGACCAATTTTTACATTAATTTATTAACTTGAAGAATCCTGAAATATAAACAATTCTGAACTGATCCATATAGTTGGACAGAGAATTTATGTATGGTACAAAAGTCAACAGAAACTTTATGGTGTGTTTTTATAGAGAGAACCAGCTGAAGAGATTGTCTTACAATAAAACTGTGCTCATTGGTAAATTTCTCCATAAGTCTTTTTATTCGACTGTAGTCTTACAAATTTGTAAGACTTTTGGCCCCAAATCAATCTTATTCAATCCAACTCCCTAAGAGTTTTATTTATTGCGCCTGGTGGAATGTCAAAAGTTAATTATCACCATCCTTCTACCCCCCTCCCATAGAACCTTGTCTCCCAGAAAAGTTTTGGAAGTTGCCTAAACACCAAAAACTTGGCTTTTAGTCTTGAAAATAATCTCAACATTTAAGGATATATTTTATAATCTAATGATATCTATGTTTCATGTAAGTGAATCGTATCTATCATTTATAGCTTTTTTATTATTATTAGGAAGTGCTTTCAAGTGATCTTGCCTTTCTTAATTCCTTAACTGAAAGTCAAATATTCTTTTAAGACTATCCATTGTCTGTTAAACCTTATAAATTTATAACATACATGTCCAAAATCCTATAAAACAAAGTTATTGGCTTGGTCAAAATGGGACCACCCTCATAGAGCTTTAAGTTCTCATCCTAGTTGTGTTTCCAAAGAACTCTGGTTCAGCCAGTCCTCTGCGCAGTAGAAGTTCAATTCTGAATAGAGTTGGGAGTCCATTCTGACCCCGGGTGATCTCATTCCTCACTCTACCTATCTAGCCAACACTGTGATGCTGGCCTGTATTCTTATTTTGACTATAAATCTCACACTATCTTTTGGAGGAACTGAGATTTAATAGGACAATAATAGTCCATGTATTCAACCTCTAACTGTTGAGCAATCACAACTTTTAACTCAGAGACCGCTGCTTGTGTTTATTCCTTTGCAGTCACAATACTAAGAACTAACAAAACTGGTGTCAAAATCCAGGACATCAAGCCCTCTCAAGACACTCCTTTTAACTTCACTAATACAACATATGTTCTTATTTGTTTTTTTATTATTATTTTTTAATCATACATGTACATGTTTCCTTACAATTACCCCTCTGATTTCTTTCTTTAGCCTAAGTATCTGCCAGTAATCAAGCCAGAGAAAGACTCTATAAATGGTTTTTGAAAGTATGTACCTGGTTGTTAAAGTCACTTATGCTTTTTTTTTTTTAACCTAATGTGAGAGTATCACTTTTGTGGTTAAAGAAATGGGTCAGCAAGTTCTTGGCAAGATTCATTTTTAAGTAAAATGTCCCAATCAATTTACAAACACCAAGACACATTTCATTTACAATGGAAATCATGAGCTCATCACTAGATTTTGCAGGAAGAATAAAGGAGCCTGAACAATACTACTTTTCAAAGCTCATAAAACACTAGGTTTTATATAAATTAATCCTATCTTTTCAGTTTCCCACTTGCCAGAACGTGGTCTATAAAAGTTACTTTTAGAGCCAAGATGGAGGAAACTCTGACAAAATGCCCCAATCAGGAGCTAAAAGAATCTTGAGTCTTGAAGGGAAAAATGTAGTTAATCTATTTGCATCACTTTCAGCAAAGGAGAGGGTCTCAGAGAATGGCTTGCCCAGTATTGCACAAGAGCTATGAGACAGAGTTACTTGCCAGGTCTAGAGCACAAGTGACCTGAACCTAATTCAATCTTTTCAACTCATCATGCTTTTTACTCCAATTGAATGTGGCTGATGCTCCCTTTATATAGATGCCCCTGTTTGTCTTTATGACCCTCCCCAGATATGCCGAATATGTATATCGTAAATCACAAAGTACAGATTGAGTGACTATGCCAGGACAAATATTTGTATAACCTGATCTGTCTGAGTGATGGGGTGATTCAGCATACTGCTATATCGGCCTAAGAAGCAGTGGCATTACCTGTCAAGTCTTTATAATTTATACCTTATTCCAGGCTGGTTCATTTCACAGGCAGAATAGATTTGTTGATGCATTTAGTTTATAAGAACTGTTCCAGAGGGCCTGACCATGTGATTGCTTGGCAAAGCACTTGCTTTACACACATAAGGCCGAGAGTTCAATCTCCAGGACCAAGCCATATCTTCAAGTGGGAGCCTCAATACTTCAAGCCCTGGCATAACCCAATGCACCACAACAAAGTGTGCGTGAGTACCACTGCCAAGAGTGTGACCACCACAGCTTAGTATATGCGAGACTTAATACAAAGCAGGAGACCCTGGCACTGTGAGAAGCATGTGACCCTCAAACACAACACTGACAATAAAAGAAAGGCAAAGGGGAAATATATATATTTTATAAATATATATCATAAATATATATAACCACTCGACAAATTCACAGCTCTTTTGTGTATCTAATAAAATAAAAACATGGATTTTTTTGGCAAGAAAAAGCCCAACATTTTTCTTCTGAGTCTTTATTTGAATTTCCCCTAGAGTTCTAAGGACATGCACAGCCACCAAAAGTGATAATAATGGGTTTCTGCACTCAGAGGCAGAGAAAGAATCTTACCATTCCAGGGCCACTAATAACATCAATAATATATGAAGCTGGTATTATAAAGTTTTAGAACTGTCATTGAAAGAATCATCTACTGACCCAGATTCCTTGAATTCATTACTCTGACCTGTATTAAAAAAAATCCCACTTATTCAAAAACTTAACAATCTTGGAGAATTCTGGGAAATGTGCTTGCATTGTTACAATTATTTTGGCTCAAATCCATAATATCTCCAAATGAGCTAGTGAACCTCAGGTGTGCTGTGTTATTTATTTATCAAATAATAAATATCATATACCAAATGCATGTGGAGTGTTTACTATGTTCTATGTACTATGATTGCCACTGATCACATAATAGTGAAGAAAGGACCAGATTAATCTCCTTTTGAAGTTTATATTTATGTTTTAAACTTTATCTTACAACTACAAACCCATATAATAAAAACTAAAATGATGATTACTGGTATTCTTCCTCACTGAAGAATAGCAGTAATCACCTACTAGTTTGCAAATAAAATTCTACCTTTTCCAGGTTTATAAATCTTAATATTCAGACAAGCTGTGACCCTCTTTTCTTGTTTGCCTGAATAATGATCTGTTGGTCCACCAAAAGATGTTCTCCTCAGAGATATCAGAAGTGTGTATTCCCCAATCCCATCTACTCAGCATACATATACATTCTCAGTGTTGAGACTAATGAATTTCAGTAATAGAGATGCATTTAAGGAAATCTTTCTAAAGAGGACCACCAAAGCAACTTCTGTGGCAAACACATACCTTTTTGGAGTCAAAGATAATGTTGGTAGATGTGACTGGCTAGCAGTAATTTAAATTAGTTTCTTGACATAATACTCCTTCCTTAAGATGATGTAACATAATTTCTGGGTAAGTATGTTAAAACTACAACTGTTTCAATGCTTTGCAAACTGTTTTTTAAAGTAGAAGTAATCTGTAAATGGTAAACAAGAAATCCGATAGAGAAACTGAGTCCTACAGACAGAATCAGTACCTAGAGATGAGAATGGGCAACTCATTTTCTGAAGCCACCCTCCATATACAGTATGCTGCATCTATACTCAAGTAAAGTCTGCTGGTCTAGTGTTAGTAAGATTGTGATGATCTAATTTAAAGAAAGTTTGCAAATGTTGGAACAAATGAATAGAACCTTCTCAAGACTGTTAAATTAGGGCCTGGAATATAGTACAGTGGTTAGAGTCCTTGTCTTGCATCCTACTGACCCAGCTTTGATCCTCAGCACCACATGTGTTCCTTTGAGCACCACCAGGTGTGGCTCTGACTACTGCCCCAGATCCAAAACCCAAACAACAGAGTGTAATGTTTAATCCTCAGGCAAACCCTGTTGCTAAATCTGCATAAGTGTTTTGTATATGAGGGTAAGAATTTAGCTTTTATTCCAGAAGTCATAGCCAGTTCAAAGCATACTTGTTAAAGTAATGATTAATCACAAACAAATTTTAGGAAGGTGAATAAATTGGAAATAGGACAGGCTGCAGAAGAGACACAGTGCAGACCAGGTGTCTAGCAGGATTCCATCATAATAAATTCAGTGAGATGACTGCTGAGTACTGTCTAAAGCAATGGGATTGTGGATGGAAAGAGAAAGAAGCCTTCTCAGGGGTGCGGTGCCACCAGCAGGTCAACCAGTACTGGCGAGGCAAGTGCACCAGCAGCCTGGTGGTGCCTTCAGGATTCCTGAAATTCCCAAACTACGAGAGTCCAACAACTTGGGACTAGCTTCCTGAGAAATTAAGTGACCAAAAGCTAGATATGTGGGAACCATGCCCACAAATCACCTTCAGTTCAGCTATATGAGCTCATTTATAGGCCTTGCTTCAGAGACCCTTAAATAAGTCTCAAAAGAGATCAAAAGCTGCAGTTAATCTCAGACCTCCACAAAGGTTGAACAGACTATGGTAAATAGGAAGAGGACAGGTCAGCCTCAGCAGCACAAGCAGAAGACCTGTGAACCAACTTCAGAGATAACGTATAAGCTCTTCTACCGCCCTTGCTTCAGAGACCCATAAATAAATCTCAAAAGAGATCAAAGTCTCCGTTCATCTCAGACCTGTACAAGGCTATTTTTATACTAAGGTAAATTGGAGAGGGGTGGGTCAACCTGATGCCAGCTGAAGCAGAACTCCTGGTAACTGCTTGCTTTCCCAATACAAAATTGCCACTATGCATCTGGCTGAACTCCACCATCTTGAGATGAACCTCTTCAAGATATACTCTGCTGAAAATTTGGATATACAGGTTTTATGACTGAAATCTCCAGGCTTTCTTGAGGTCAGAATGGGTTACCTCTCCCACCTCCCTGTACTTCTGGAAGCTTTGGCAGTCATATCCACACCCCAAACTGCCATCCAGTTAGAAAAAGCTACTCCAGCCTTACCTTCCCAATAAAAGTACTGAATACCTTGAACAAACATGATGACCTCTTAGTACTTGTATTGAAAATCATAATGAACAAGGGGCAGAGGAGGTGCCTGCCATAGTGGCAGGCCGGAGAAGTGCTGGGGGATGGTGAGAGGGAGATGGGGGACATTGGTGGTGAGAAGTCTGCACTGATGGAAAGATGAATGTTGGATCATTGTTTGACTGAAACCCAATCTTGAACAGCTTTGTAATTGTATATATCATGTATATTGAATATTTTTTAAAAAAAGAAAGAAATCATTTCAATCTAAGTTGCTTTATTTAATTAATTCTAGATTTTTTAAATATATTTGATATGAAGTCAAATTAAAAAAACCTACTAGAGTTGTCATTGTTTCTTTTTCGCTGGTTTCTATTGCTAGAGGCAGAAGCAGGTATGGAGATAGAATAATAATTGAAAAATTTCAGCTAAAACTAAGTGATATAACTACCAATTATATAATTATAAAGTAATGATATGTAGCACTATAGCACTGTCCTCCCATTTTTCATCAATTTGCTCGAGCGGGCCCAGTAACGTCTCCATTGTGAGACTTGTTGTTACGTGTTTGGCATATCAAATATGTCACAGGGAGCTTGCCAGGCTCTGCCATGTGGGCAAGACACTCTCAGTAGCTTGCCAGGCTCTCTGAGGGGGCGGAGGAATCAAACTCAGGTCAGCTGGGTTGGCCGTGTGCAAGGCAAATGCCTTACCCACTGTGCTATCACTCCAGTGATATATATGATATGTAGAAGAGCAAACACATCTTTAGCAAAAAGTTAATTATATGGTAGGGTACTTCAAAAAAGAAAAAGACTACTTTAGCTACAGTATTTGCATAGACATATCTCCTTACAGTTTTCTTCTAAAGAAAATCTAACCAATAGAGAAGATAGAATCTTTTCTATTGCTTTGCACTTTCTTACAATCTCTGTAACTTGCAACTTCTTCCTAAGTCCTTTTCATTAGCTCTGGTATTTAAACATAGCATCCAAGATAAGGTGTGTGTTTCTCAGTTTTTTGCTCTCTCTATTATGTGTAGGAGATATACATATTATTAATTCCTTTGTATTTATCCTTCATCAATATACCTCATGCTTATTTATTTATATTGTTCCTTAATTACTAGCATGTTTATATGATAATTTCTTTTGCACTCTAACAATTATAATATCAACTGTAAAGACATTATAGACATTTAAAGTGCCCCGAGGCTTTCAGAAATAACATATTGGCATAAATATTTGGTTCCTATGTGGATATCTATGAGGTTTTTCAAAGAAATAGACAAAATACTTCTGAAATTCATATGGAACAGTAAACTCTCATGAATAACTAAAGCAATTCTTGGGGAAAAGAAGATGAGAGGCATCATTTTCCCCAACTTCAAACTGTACTACAAAGCAGTAGTAATTAAAACAGCATGGTATTGGCATAAAGACAGACCCACAGACCAATGGAATCGAGATCAATATCCAAGACAGAGCCCCAAATATATGACCACTTAATATTAGACAAAGTATCAAGAAATATGAGGTGGATAAAGGAAAGTCTCTTCAATAAGTGGTTCTGGGAAAATTGGACAGCTACATGCTCGATAATAATAATAATAATAATAATAATAATAATAATTCAGACCCCTGTTTAACACCAGGCACAAAAGTCAGGTCAAAATGAATTAAAAACCTCAATATCAGACCTGAATCATCGGGTACATGGAGGAAAGCATAGGCATATTCCTCTATGACATTGAAGCTAAAGGCTTCTATTTTTAAAGATGAAACACCACTGACCAAGCAAGTGGAAGCAAAATCAACCAAATGGGATTATATTAAACTAAGAAGTGTCTCCACCCCAAGAGAAATGCTGACCGAGATACAGATACAGAGACTCCCCACAGAATGGGAAAAATTATTTACCTGATACCTTCAGATAAGGGGTTGTTGGAAGAGTAAAAACAGACTATTCCTCTGCTGGCAGGTGAGGACCAGGTATAACACTCATGGATCTACGAGAAGGTTTTCATATACATGAGGGTTTCTTTGAGGTTGAAGGCGTTAGGGGCATATCCAGTATTGGAGACTTTTCCTGACTGGTGCTCAGGTGTGACCTCTAACTAGCAGTGCTCGTGGTACTGTGACATCTACAATGTGATAGTGACAGTGTCCACCGCATGCAAGGCATGTGCTTAGTCGCTGCCTCTCTGGCCCTCATCAGAGCTTCTTAACCTCAGCACTGTTGAATTTTAGACTTTAAATATTATTTATTGTAGAGAAATGTTTTGAGTCTTATAAGTTGTTTAATAGCATCCTGTGTCCACCCACTAGATGTTAGTATCACCTCCCTCCCCAATAAATACCCCAAATAATCGCACACTACCAAATGTCCACTAGGGAGAATGCGTCACCCTCAATGTCCAATTCTAGTTTAATGTGCATATAAAAAGAGTTTCATAAAGGAAGTTTCTCTTGGACCAACCCAGGACAGCATAGCCACCAAAAAGAAGAGCCTAAAATGCAAATTGGCTCTCAACTTGGAGAGAAAGAGTTGTTTGATTTTTCTTGTATATGAAAGGTCAGTTTTTTAATAGTTCATAAAATTAGCAAAAATTTACACTGACAGATATATACATAACTACATTTTATAATGCAATAGAAGTATAAATGAAGTTAAATTCTGAAGTATTAATTTATATTTTTCTGTCTAGCATTGTAGGATTCTCTGAGAGGTCTGTAGCACTGTCACTGTAGCACTGTCCTCCTGTTGTTCATTGATTTGCTTGAGCAGCAGGCCCAGTAATGTCTCCATCCTAAGACTTGTTGTCACTGTGTTTTGCATATCAAATACTTCACTTGCCAGGCTTTGCCATGTGGGCAAGATAATCTAGTAGCTTGCTGAGCTCCTGAGAGGGGCAGAGGAATAGAACTCTGTTTGCTGCAAGGCAAATATCCTACCTGCTGTGCTATAGTAAAAATCAATAAATATATATATAGGTAGATATAAAAGATAGAACTGTTGGTCTAATTAGTACTACTGCTGAAATTGGGGGAAGATGATAGCAAATGAATTAAATAGAATTCTGTTTTGTATTAACTCACACATACTATAATATTAATCAAATAATTTTATTTCTTGCAACCCTATTTCTTAAATGAAATAGGAGTTTGTACAAGATGAACACAGAAATCTCTGATGAAAGTGAAAGACCTTCCCACGTAGATGGAGAAAAAAATGAACATTTTCCTGAGTGAGAAAAGAATATGTCAGGAAAAAAACAAAAATCATTTCCAACCTTTTGCCTGAGACTTGGTTGCTGAGAAACTTTTGCCAGAAACAAAACTGAGACACAGATTCAGAAAATATGGCAGTGAGAGCTGGAGCAATAGCACAGAGGGTAGAGTGTCTGCCTTGCATGCAGCCAACCTGGGTTCGATTCCCAGCATCCCATATGGTCCCCTGAGCACCGCTAGAGGTGATTCCTGAGTGCAGAGCCAGGAGTAACCCCTGTGCATTGCCGGGTGTGACCCCCCAAAAAAGCAGAAAATATGGCAGTGAATATGGAGACAAATTAGAAAGTCAACTGCATCACATACAGTTCCTCGTTGTCAGAAAACCATATTCATTCTCTGACGACCATTTATGAAAGAAAAAGAGTGGGTGTTTCAGAGGGGGGGATTTAAAGTTCTTAGTTCAATATTTAAAAAACCAATTTTAGAACCTGGGAAAACCATTAATCTCAAAGCAATGACAAAAGCAACAGTGACAAAAAGAATGCCTTCATAAATTTGCTTTGTAGTGGTATCTTATTCTCTATCTTTTGTCAAAATGTTAACAACAAGACTCCCAGATAGATGTAAATTTTAATCTGTTTAACCCCACCTAAGAGTGAAATTAGGCAACCAGCTCTGATTTTAATGCAACTCCAATTAAAGTGCTGTGGCTCCCTCCTCTGTGATGTCAGCTTTGTCTTCTCATCACAGAATGATCTCAGATTGCTCTGCAACGCCCCTTGTTTCCACAATTTTGGATGGACTGACACATAAAAATTAC
Organism: Sorex fumeus; assembly: GCF_029834395.1. Classification (NCBI taxonomy): domain Eukaryota; kingdom Metazoa; phylum Chordata; class Mammalia; order Eulipotyphla; family Soricidae; genus Sorex; species Sorex fumeus. The sequence continues at coordinate 59,185,940 of NW_026606059.1, forward strand.
ACAAGTGTTTCTCTTCCTCTGAGCGATCACTGTCCTGTTCACAGGGGACCTCATTTCTATGGTACAGGATGGCAGAAGAGATCCCAGCAGAAAGGAATCAAGTTGATCAAAAAGAAAAAACACACATTAATAATAAATCTGAAAATTAACGTAACATTAGAGAAGGAAAGATTCTGTTAGGCTGAAGTAAAGTTCCTAAGAAAATGGCATCTTCCTAGAAATTTCTCATCTTTCTTAAGGTGGTTCTATGGCAGATGCCATCCTCATTCTACTGAGAGTAAAGGATTTCTTGAAGTTGAGAGCCAATGGGGTCAGATCCTGAAAACTCATGGTCTGGGAATATAGATTAGCTGTATATTGCAATGGGTTTGTTTCTCAGATTTCCCAGCTAAGTGTTCTATCTCTCTCTCTCTCTCTCTGATGTATGTATATCTTCTCCTCTGTGCTATGTGAGGTTACAAGAAAGTGAGTATTTTCACAACCTTGTAATTAAGGCTTATAGGACAAGGGAGAACATTTTTCCAGTGGGTAGGGCATTTGCCTTGCAAGCAGCTGGCACGGCCAACCTTGGTTTGATTACTCCTCCCATCTTGGAGAGCCCAGCAAGCTACCGAGAGTCTCTTGCTCGCACGGCGAAGCCTGGCAAGCTACCCATGATGTATTCAATATGCCAAACACAGTAACAACAAGTCTCACAATGGAGACGTTACTGGGCCTACTCGAGCAAATTGATGAACAACAGGAGGACAGTCCTACAGTGCTACCGTTCTCCTGAATGTAGAATGTTTTCTTTAAACAGAATGAAGGGGTATCTGGACAAGTACAGTGGGTCAGATATTACCTGGCATGCTGTTGGCCTGAGTTCAATTCCTGGCATTACATATGGTTTCCTGGAGCCAGAGTAGTAGTACAACAGGTAAGGCACTTGATTCTACTTAGCTGACCCAGGTCCAATCCCCAGAATCCCACCTGGTCCTTCAAGCATAAATCTTCCTAGTCTTTGATGCCTACAGTGGATAACACTGACACCACTTACCTATTTGGACTTTTACTGATTGCCAGTTATTAGCTCATTTGGCAATTAACCAGTCAAATAAATAAACATAATTGCTACTGAGTACTATACAATTGACTAGTACAAGAACTGTGTTTATTTTTTTATTTCAAAGATTACTTTTATTTCTTAAAACATCATTTTGAGAAATAAGTGTCACCAATCCCATTTAAACTTGGGTCAACAGGATACGTAACATAATTTTTGTAAAAATGAAGGAATATTTTCCCAGAATTTTTATAAGGAAAAAACCAAGGTCTGTTTGTTTTAAATATTTATCATGTATCTAGAGAAACAATGAATTATTAAATTGTCAGTACCATTCAGTAATCAATTGCCTTCCCCATTGAGTAATATTGGATTAATACTAAAATGCTAAAATGTTACACAATAACTTTCCTTTGCAAGTGTAACAACAACAAAGTTATATTATTCTTTACTTAAACATATACAAATGTCTAAATATCACCAACAGTGAATTTTGAGACAATTAGAGTCTATACTGAGCTTGATCTATTGCACACATAATCACAAAATGATACTGCTGTCTGTCTGTCTGTTCTCCCGTTGTTCATTGACTTGCTCAAGTGGGCCCAGTAACGTCACAAGGAGCTTGCCAGGCTTTGCCATGTGGGCAAGATACTCCCAGTAGCTTTCCAGGCTTGCTGGGCTCCCAGAGACAGGTGGAGGAATCAAACCTGGGCCGACCTGGTCGGCTGCGAGCAAGGCAAACACCCTACCTGCTGTGCTATGGCTCCAGCAGGTGTCAGGATGGCCGAGTGGTCTAAAGCACCAGATACTGTTCATTTAGTCATTTAACTATATTTGTCTTTACTATCAAATAGTTGTGAACTAATTCATTAATTCCATACTTATATCTTTACAGGATTGCCTGGGGAAATGAATTTAGGCACTAACAGACAAACTCCTACATACAAGAAAAATGATTAATTCTGGACACAACTTCTGAATACATATACTAGTAATGTAAAAATTAGTGTATTATTTTAACAATAAAAATCTACAAAGACTTGGACCATTATAGATAGCCAAGGGCTCCAGGAGCTTGCCCTGCGCATGGCTGACGGCTCCCATGCCCAGACCCACATGCTAATGGTTCCTTGAGGACTGTCAGGAGTGAATCCAGAGAACAGAGCAAGGAAAGACGTTCTGAGTTTGATATATGTAGTAAAAACAGGAATTTTTTTCATTGAGGACAGATCTTGTTGGGGGGCAAACAGATGGTGTGACCCCAAACTACAAGGAAATGGCATCATTGTTCTTAACAATTGTATATCCAGTATGGCAAGAAATCCTCCTAACATAGGGGATCTAGGGTCCCAGAAATTTCACTGTCCAGCCTTATGTCTCCAAACAATCAAATACAAGGCCATTCATATTAAAGATAGTAATAACAAGTCTCACAATGGAGACATTACTGGTGTCCGCTCAAGCAAATCAATGAACAATGGGAGGACAGTGCTACAGTGCTATAGTGCATATTGAAGATCATTCCTTTAGTAAAATCCTTATAATAGAAGACAATGGGTCCGACGATCAGTGTGACAATGTCTCCATTAAGGTCAGGACTTTACTTAATTTATCACTGTATCTTAATTATCTAGCACAATATCTGATACTCATTAGGTATCAACAAATAATGACCACTTTAGACCCTAAGATCTGCCTTTGACTGATTATGTAATTTGGGGACAGTCATTGAATACCAGGAAAAAATGTGACTTAAAGGATGTCTTCCATCTTTTTCTTTTCTGATATTTACTACTATTTGACAAAATTCCTTGGATGTTCACCAATTTATTATTATGACTGTGAGAAAAATGTGTCACTTCCCAAAAACACTTAAACTGAAACAATCGTATGTACTCATTCAACAAATCTGTAACTGTTTTTTGTTAAGTCTATCCTCTGCCAAAGGAACACCCTTGCTCATAAAAGAGTTCTCAAAATCCTATCCATTGTAAGATAGCATAGTTTCCTTCCCACAGTAGAAAATGTTGTTTTGATATAGTTCCCATCTTGTTTCTCAGCATTTAGTTTTTCTTTGGATTATTTTTTAGTGCGACTTAAATGACAATTCCTTATGCACTTTCTAGTTTGTGAATTTTCATTCTTCTTTACCACAGGGAGGCAGTGTTGAAGTGACTCTAAGCTAGAGAAAGACCCATATGCCCAGTGCAGCTAGAGGAAGTTGGCACCTAAGTCTGAAAGTCTTCCCTGTTCTTTTTGCTTCAAGAAATAAGAAAAATATCCTTGCATCCTCTTTGCAAATAAACAACTCATGATCCTAAATGACGCATCTACCTGTGGGGATCCATTTTTATAACTTCTCTTGGTTTATAATGCCTTGCTTTCGAAGATGCCTAGAGTTTAATGTGCTACTTACCAATTCAAAGCAATTCATCATCATACTACTAATGACCTATTATCAAGGATCAAACTGTGTCTTCTGGTTTTCTAAAGGATATAGCCAGTAACTATAGAATAGTTCTTCAGTAGTTTAGAAAATTCTGTAACTTTTAAGAAGGGCAGAGCTGCTTATGGAGGAGGGTCAGAGTGTGTTTATTGGCAGCAAAGCACCATTTATGGGTGAATTATAAACAGTATGTGATGTAGGAGAAAGTTTAAAAATCCCTATTTAAGGTTAGATATGTAATTCAGTGACCACAGTGCAAATTTGGATCTGTCTGATTTGGCAATCTAGGATATCAAGTAGCCTCGCAAATAAAGCATGTTAGTGAACATCACATCATGCCAAACTCAGTACAGTTGTTGAATTAGTGGGTTTTTTTTTTCCTTTTTTGGGGGGGCGTCACACCCGGTGATGCACAGGGGTTACTCCTAGCTCTGCTCTCAGGAATTACCCTTAGCGGTGATCAGGGGACCCTATGGGATGCTGGGAATCGAACCTGAGTTGGACACGTGCAAGGCAAACGCCCTATCCGCTGCGCTATTGCTCCAGCCCCTGAATCAGTGTTCTAACAGAAATGGTCTCTGCATGTTTGCTAATAGTGTTCTGTTAGCACTGTTTTAGTTCTTAAGGATCTATTTGATATTGGTCTTCCTAAATCAATTTATTGTTGAAGAAAGATCCTCCAACAGCCCCAAGTTAATCTTTCTAAAATTTCAAGACACTGATGAAGGATTAATTGTATAGCCTTTCAAAGACCTTTAGATTTCAGAAAAAAATGTATTTTAAGTGATTAAAGCCCTAGTGTTTGCTATTAATTTTGGACCAGAAAGATGGCTTATGGGGGTGGAGCACATACTTTGAATACAAGCCTGGGTAAGATCCTCAATACCACACACTGTCCTCCTAAGCACCTCCAGAAGTAATCCCAGCACAGAGTGGGGAGTAGTTCCTGATCACTGCAAATTTTGCCACCCACCCCAATAAAAAGAAAAACAAAGAAACCCAAATATTTTCAGGCCTGTTAGAATTGGGGTTTAGATCTTAGTCTTTTGTTGATCATCATCTATTCCCAGATTTTTATAACAATAAATGAATGTTCTACACATTTACAGAATAATTTCTCTATAAAAATAAGGAAAAAGTACACAGAGAAAGAAATTTTATGATTCCACTTATGTGTGGAATCTATAAGTGTCCAACATAACAAACAGAAGCAGAGAGAGTAGTGGATATAGATTCAAGGGGGGATGTATGGCCAAAGGGTAAAATGTTGCAGGATATAGGATGAATCAATCAGTGTAGAAATCTAATGTAAAGGATGAAGATGATTCTACATGCTCCTATGATAAAATTATAAAGGTAAATATACGAGATATGTTAATTGGCTTGGCTGTAGTAATCATTTCAATACATGTATATCAAATCATTATGATGTACACTTTAACTACATGCAAATTAAATACATATAACACATAAACAGAAAATTTAGGAAAGTGATCTTAAAACATGTATTTGATCACCTAGACTATCCATGACTCAAGACTTCCTACAATGAATAAAAAGAGTAATAAAATCAATTGTCAAGAGATCTACTATCCATTGTAGGAGTGTTTTGCTTAATACAGTTATGTGGTGGTATTCAGAGAAAATACCAGTTGCTTAGTAGATCCTTGTAAGATGATAAATTGATGTAGTCATAGCTTTAGTGGTCCTCCCACAACTATTATTTGCAAAGAAGAGTGGTGCAAAACTATCAGTGCTTTGTAAAACTGAAGAACCTATAACTTCGGAAATATGTACTGATAGTACAAATGGATGATCAGGACAATAACTGAACTGGAACTGGAGTATTCTTACACTTCTAACAGTAGACCTCAAAAGAGCATAGAACCACATGCCTTTATCACAGTATGCCATAGAGGAAGGAAATAAGAAAACAAATCTCTCTTTTCACAGTGGGAAGAATTGAGGCAAAGGGCAGCTCAGCTCAGCTGGGGAACTCTTTGCACTCAGCAGGAGGCCCCTTCTTTGTAATTACCTCCCCATTGACTTAGACAGTTTCCGGTGGCAATTTAGAAGAAACTCCCAGGACTAGATAGTGGAATTGGGTAAAAGAAGATGAAAGCTAATAAGTTATTGCAGCAAATGAACACACAGACACAACATTGACTGGAAGACGATTTTAATGCACATCTTGACTTAGAGAAGCTTAAAATGTGGATTGCTATCTCAAAGTGATAGTTCTTTCACATTCTCTTATACTGGTGTTTCCATCTCTCTTGGTTGTTGTAAAAAGCAATAAAAATAGAAAACTTAATCATTAACCATATCAGTCTGAAAATTAAGGCTGTATATCCAAATTAAATATATATATATATATATATCTCCAAGTTATACCCATGTGATTACCAGATTAAAGTCATTATTGTACCTCTAATTTAAAAGTCAGAAAAAATATACATTGTGATCAAGTGTTTCCCATGAGAGTGAGCTCTTTGACCCCCTCCATAGTTTAAAGGTTGTTTGGGAGAACGTTTTTTCCCTTGCTGTTAATAGTCCAGCAACTGGTCATAACATAATTGACCATTTGTGTTCTCCAACTAAAGGGCCAGTGGTGAATGTGACTTCTAAGCCAAGAGAAGGGCTCCACCCTGAGCAAATTTGGCCAAAGCAGACCTTAAAAAATCTACTTTTCACTTGCCAAGTACTCTAACGTAAACACTAGTCCCTTTGGGAAGTAAGATAGTTTAAAACTTGATTAGAGCACATGGTTCTTTTTATCTCCAGTTATGTTCTGTCAATAACAAATCTTTCATATAAAAATGAACTCATTTGTGCATCTAAATGTTTGTATCTATGCAAATTCAAACCCCTACCTAAGTAAATATTTGATTGATACACCTGAGATTTTAAGGAGAAAGTGTGGGAAACTAATTTAGAAGACGTGTACTCACTCAGTGATCTCTCTGACTGAACCATCTTTTACAAAGCAGTTTTTAATAGTTTTTTTAACATTTAGAAAAGAAAGGGGGGAAAAGCAAACTTTCATTGAGATCAAATTATGTCTCTTTTCTCCATTCTTACTGTTATCTGTGTAATAAAGAGTACATAGCACTTGTTGATTATCAGGTACTATTCTCTCTTCCAGCAATCCCATGAAATGCACTCTTATTATTTCTTATTATCCCTCTCCTTATAAATGAAGACACTAGAGAGAACACAATAACATGCCCAAGGTCACACAGCTACTAGTACTCAAGCTGGGACTTTAGCTGTTTATTCTGTTTGTGTCATCTGTGTGGTTTTTACCCAGGATTCTAACTAGGTGAAAAGTAATCTCATAAAAACATTCACATATTAATTAGAAATCTGCACTGCAGCACTGTCCTCCCGTTGTTCACCAATTTGCTCGAGTGGGCACCAGTAACTTCTCCATTGTGAACTTGTTACTTGGTTTTGGCATATTGAATACACCATGGGGAGCTTGCCAGGCTCTGCTATGAGGGCGGGATATTCTCGGTAGCTTGCCAGACTTTCTGAGAGAGGCAGAAGATTCGAACCAGGGTCGACTACTTGCAAGGCAAACTCCCTACCGGCTGTGCTATCTCTCCAGCCCTATTAGAAAACTAATGAGCTCATTTTTTCTATTGAAGTATGCCAAATTATAGTGGAAAATATGGCAAATTAGGATGAAAACATAACAAAGACATTGTTACATCAGAAGTATCCCTTTTCATTATCCTGACAATGTCTCTCTTCAATGGCTGTATTCTCCATCTGACATTTCCCAAATATATGTTGAGTCATGTAATGTCCCATGTGTATCACAGCACCTCCACCAGGCCTTTGTATTCACCAGTTGAGATGTTGATATTCTGCACTATCTCCATTTCGTTTGTGTTCAGAAGGCACATTCAAAAAGAACAAATTTTTAATTATTTTATTAGAGAATCATAAAAATTGACATCAGTAAACATTTTCAGACACATTTATAAAATACCTTTCCTATTAGAACTTGACTAGACTTTAGGGATATTCTTCTAGAAAAAGCATACACATATTTCACAGAAGCATTCACGTTTGTCATTTGTCAAGGCTTGATTATTTTTTGACTAATAGAAAAAAATATTAACGAAAAATATGTATTTCTCCCAAAATGAGACAATATTTTCTTGGTATGGATGGCTCCCTAGAAATGACCCAGGGGCCCTAAGGCCTTTCCAAAAATTAAAGGAAGACATAATAATACTAATTTAATACAAAAGCAATCAGATAGTTGAAGCAAAGGCAACACTTCTAAGTAGTTTTAATAAAGGAGAATAATCTTTACACCAATACATAGCAAAACCATTACAAAAAATTACAGACCAATCTCCCTTATAGATATTGGCATAAAGTCCTAGAAAAAATATTAGCAAATCATAGATAGGGAAATACAAATATTTATATTTTCTATCATCATGATTTAAGAAGTAGAATGGATAATTTGAGGTATCTTGAAACATTAAGAAATGCTTCCAACTATAAAAGTTAATGAACATGGCCATACTTAAATAAAATGTTGCACTAAGAAAAATTACTAAAGATTAAAGTACTGCATTTATGTTATCTTTATGGACAAGAGTGGGCTAATATAATGACAAAGATCAGGATCTAATTTACCCTTAAGGTATACCATTAGTCTGAGAGTTTCTTTCATGACCTGTTTACATTTAAACTTCTATCAAGCTCTAGGAAGGTTATGCACATTATTTTGTGTGCATTTATACCAATATAAAGTAGCATGGGGGTGGGGGGAGTGGATAGAGAAAGTACATTAAGTGAGAATTTATCTTGCACGTAGCCAACTCCAATGTGGTTTCCATCCTGAGTACTTAAGATTGCCTCGAGCACCACCAGGAGTGATGCTTGAGCACTGCCAGTTGACTCTTCTCCAGCCCCCTCCCCCATAAATACACAATAGTAGAGTTTTTCTTAAATATTTTAACCCATCATCTTCTACCTACAGGGAAAAGTAAGTATATCTGTAAAATATTGACTTTTGCCTTTCAAGATTATTTTGAAGTTTCTTTTCTCAAAGTAAGCATTGAAGACACCCAGATTCATTCTCTTTGAACACCGCTGAGGTAGGTATGATTTTGTCTCTGCCATCACCGTATAACCATTTTAAAAATTATTCTCCAGCGTCTCTTATCTTCTTCCAACTCTCTCCCCAAACTGTTAGTGACGCTGGACTCTAGATAATTGCTCAACCCTTTTATTGTCAGTTGTGAGATGAAAACTTTCTTCATCACTAGCTGGGTGCATGTATGGTGAGGTAAAATTAAGATCTTCCATTGTTTAGTCTATATTTCATTGGCTAGCTGCCTAGAATGACTCAGGAGGCTGCCTGAAAAGTTCCCTTTTCTCCTCAAAAGGGAAAAAGAAAATACAAACTTTGAAATGACTTTTACCAGAGGGAAAAATGAACAAATGATCTTTAAAATAAATGGGAAAGAGAAAAGGGAGTTTAGCTCCACGTAGATTTCTTCCTGGGGTGAGCACATCATCAAGACAGAGTTGCCTCCAGGCCAAATTGTCACCATACTCTGGTGATTTACAAATCGAGACATGATATTCATAGGCAATCTCTGTGTCCTTTCAGATCTTACTGTAAAGTTAATTGCAGTAAGTTGCCTTCTACCACTTAATCACTTAATCACTTAACTTCCCGTTAGTCGTCGATTTGCTCGAGCGGGCGCCAGTAACGTCTCCATTTGTCCCTGTCGCGTGCTAGTGTAGCCCAATGGCATCTCTTCGCTCCGGGAACATGGAGGGCCTCAAACCGATCATTCATGACCTTGACAAAGAAGTCTGACCATCTGGTAGGTGGGCGGCCTTCTACCACATCTCAAGAAAAATTTATGACACTAATAGCAGCTTTTAAGATAACTCTAAAAATGCATGTCTCTTTATTAAGTTGAATTTTGGAACAGCTTGACTTCTGCTATATACTGCAAAATAGCTCATTGTAAATTAAGTTGAAGGTCAGTGCTATGTGTGTGTAAACACATTCATATTCCCATATGTGTACAAACTTAATTTTAATGCCAAGGGGAAGGATTAAAATGTATTTTCCCCTCATAAATTGTTTCCAATCATTCCAGTAACTGAAGGAGGAACAATGGTTCTCTTTTTTTGCTTGCAATCTGCATGGTTTTCAGTGAATTATGTTTTCTGGTTTTAGGAGGTTAAATTGTTATATTGTCCTTAATTAAGCTGTTAGGGGGAAAGAATCTTTCTTGTTGTCTTAAAGGACATCCCATATGTTTTATAGTTTTGTAGCATCCAATTATTGACTATAACCTTATCTGAGATTCCGACTGTCACTTTTTCCAAGAGACAGCTTTGTGCCACCACTGAAAAGGAGGAAGCATCAATGCAACAAGCTTCCCTCATTGTGAACTGTCTTTTTTTTTTTCAATTTTTATTAGTGAAACACCATGAGGTACAGTTGTAGACTTATAAATTTTTGTGCTTGGGTTTCAATACTGGGATCAGTGGTGGTAGAAAATGGGCACTGGTGGAGGGATGGGTACTCGAACATTGTGAACTGTCTTAATCACAGGTGCAGTTAGGAAGCAATGAAGTTTAAAGAAGAAAGTTCTAATACTGGGACTCCAAATATGCAAAGGAATAAATACACATTTTCTCACTCTGGATGAGGTTTAGGTTTGTGAATGCCAGTGCTGGAATGAATTGTTTCATTCATGCTGAAGTTAAAGCCCCTAAGACATGTACCACAAATCCGCTGCTACAGTTAGAGCTGGCCATAGTGTGTGACCCTCTGCAGCTCTCCTTGTCTCTCTTCTCTTGCGCCAGTCCCCTTGATATTCCCATCTGATTTCCTATATTTATCCGACGGATTACTTAAGATTACCAATACTGGAAATAGTTTATTCCCTGCAGGTTTATTCCATCTGGCTTTCCAGATGGTTTCTGATCTCCTGTTTAAAAAGGATTTCTTTCTTTCTCCAAAGGCTACCCTAACAAGTGAGGGTTAACTACATGTCTTTCTTTCCACTTGGGAACACCTTTCTGGCCTGTGCCCCTCTTTGCTTTCTGCAGTCCACCCCTTTACGTTTCTCTAAGGCTTGTTAAGAAGCAATACCTATGCAACTGCCTGCAAGATGGCTCCTGACACTAGACCGACTGCTTTCAAATCCTGGTTCCTCGACTTATTCAAACTGCAGCTCCAAGTAAGTCATATGGCTTCCTTTTTTTTTTTTTCCATTTTTGCCCTTTTTTGCCTCATTTTCTTCTTTGCAAAGAGAGGCTAGTAGTATCATATTTCAAGAATTGTGATAGAAAATTCAACGAAACAGGCTCAAGTGACAGTTCAAGCACAAGGGCACAGACTTATCTTGCATTCTGCTGAACAGGTTTTATATCCCTGGGAGCACCTTTGTTCCCCTACATCCAACACTGTCAGGGACCACTCTTTAGCACAGAGCCAGGAACAGTCTTTGAATACTGCCAGTTATGGTACCAACAATCCCCTCTTCTCAAAAAGGAAACACTGCTTGGGAAGGTCCACATTAATATTGGGTAGATAGCAAGTAATTTGTATTATTCATAAATATCTGATCAGATTGGTCAATAAACCAGGAGTATTCAAGGTTGAAACCTGAATAAGATTCAAATCTACTGCTGAACATGGATTGTATTTTTAAGTAAGAACAATTAAAATAACATGAAAGAAACTTAAGAAAAAATAACATAAGAGAAAGCTTGGCAATGACCAGAGTAGCCAAGAGTTAAAGGAGTCTAAGAAGAGGAATAAAAGGGAAATCTTTTCTATTTTCTATCCCCTTTAATAATATGAAAACAACTTGATCACTTGATCACTTGACTTCCCGTTAATCGTCGATTTGCTTGAGTGGGCGCCAGTAACATCTCCATTTGTCCCTGTCGCATGCTAGTGCAGCCCAATGGCATCTGTTCGCTCTAGGAACATGAAGAGCCTCAAACCGATCATTCATGATCTTGATGAAGAAGTCTGACCATCTGGTAGGTGGGTGGCCATGCAGTCTTTTGACATCCCGTGGAATCCAGTCGGCAACAGCTCTAGTCCAGCGGTCATCTTTAAATCTCGTTACATGACCAGCCCATCTGATTTTTGACACCTTTGACATTCGATATGCTAAAACCAGTAACATGAAAACAACATCTTATATCAAAATCAATAAATACTCAAGTGTATTTTACAGTGAGAAAAGAAAGACTGACAGTCAGTAAGACCAAGATCTCACCAAGTTTCTTGCCTACTCTTTAATAAATATCTTTTCTGTGAGACAAAAATAAAATCACTAGATTGGGATATCTAAGAATTAACGTAATAACTCAAAAGAAATACTCATGACTTACAGACTTTTGATTTTTTCCCAACATACATTCATATAAGACTAATTTGTTCTGTTTGGTTTTGTGTTATATCCAGCAATTCTCAGGGTTTAACCCTGGCTCTGTGCTCAAGTTATTACATTAGGGATGCTCAAAAAACCATATGTAGTGTAGGAGATTAAATATGGGTTGACTGCAGGCAAGACAAGCACCCTACCCACTGTATTATCAGGCTAGCCCCAATCAGACTAATTTTTAAAGTTTGTAGGATTAATTTCTTCCTTTTTCCCTCTGGGGTTGGAATCATTATCCTATTATAGCCTTAGTTACATGACAATTTCAAACCCCATTTAATCTGACTTAACTCACTAATGTTCCCACCATGATAGGGAACAGTTTGTATCATGTAGCTTTCTGGATGTGTTGGGGTGAGAGTGGGATGTCTTAAAAGCAATTTCCCAGGACAGTAGTCTAAGCAAAAGAGGCAGGGAGACAGTGAACCCTAGTCACATTTGCTCAAATTATCAAATAAACATGCAACCAGGTTGAAGTGTTTCTAGTGCTATGGAGGCCTTTGTCGAGAGTACAGCATATAAACGCTATAGAAATCTGTAGGTTACAAAATCAAAAGAGCAACCAATCTCCGGCAGCCAACCATGCTCCAAGCTAGAGCAGTTCAATGATTTCCTTCTTTTGCTTCAGCACATTCTCTATGGAGAAGTCTCTTCCCACCCCACCCCTCACAAACCCCTCAATGACTTTTTTTAAATCAGTCTGGGGCTCCTAACCACTTATTTTGTTTTTGGCACTATACCCAACTGAACTGAATTTTCCTCAAATAAACTCTTAAAATGTTTTAAGTACCTGTTTATTTATTAATGCACTGATTTCTCTTAATCTAGCCAGACCTATTGAAACTGTTAATGTTTACCACTACACACACTAAAAATATCCCCTTTCATTCAGTAATTTTGAACTGGTAGCTTTTAGTACTTACTTGATTCAGTCTTTATTTTTTCAAAATATTGGGAAAATGTTCCCATGCATTTAATTGTTTCTGGTTCTGGTTACTCTTTTTAAGGTATTGCAAATTCTTACTTCAGTCTTAATCCATTGTATAATTTAAAGTATAACATTAAAGTGGTCAACTTGCTTCTTTAGCTCTGCTGTTGCAAATCTAATAAATTAAGTGTTTCTAAATTTATCCACTAGTGCTATAGCTCTATGATCCAAATTTCAGGGGAAAAAGTTAAATCCATAAAAAAAATTAATGGTTATTTAAGTAGGACAGCACAACCCATTTCATTCGTTTGGGTTGTGTTTCTCTACTAATTTGAATACTCCATATAATCTAAAGTAATAATCCAAATAAAAGTAAAGAATAAACATACACATAGATATACACCATAAAGCTTTTTATGAATTCCCCTACATAATGCTGAAATAATTTTCTGAGGATAGGCAATGGTTAATCAAATTAGATTGCATATTCAATGGAATATATTATAGATGCTATTTAAGTAATAACATGAAAAATACTTATAATATCAGTTGTGAAAAACAGGCTTTCATATTGTGTGCACAATAATTTCATTGATATAGTAATGTACATACTTATGGAAAATGTCTAGAAGGAAACAGATGATTTTATTTTGTTAGAAAGCTAAAAATATTTTTAATGCTTAAATTTCTGTTAGATTATTTTCATGTGAAAAGTAGTATAAGGTGTGGGGAGTGACTGAGAAAAAAAATTATTCCTAGTTCTATACAGAAATATTGTTTCACCTTCTAAAAGGCACCTTATGTCCTACAAGATTATTTTTACTTTTAATTGAGCTGTAAATCTCAAATAACATCATATGCATTTAAGGTTTGAATCAGGTTGATTTGCTATACTTGGGTATTGAAATATGATTACTGCTACTATAAAATTAGCAGACATTTTTAGGGCACCACTTTTCTCATCACTTTTTTTCCCTGTGATTAGGATCTAGTCTCAGCAATTTTGAAGTTTATTATATAACATTGTTTGTAAGTCACTTGTTTCTATTAAATCTTCATAAATTATCTTTTAGTTTCAACTTTTACTCAAAATAATATCTTCCCAATTTCTTCATTCTCATATCTTCTGATAATTACCATTCAGTGTAGTATGTTTTCATGAATTTGGAGTTTTTCTTAATTATACAAATAAGTGATATGTGCAGTATTTATCTTTGTCTTATATATCTAAGTTAGCAATTAATGCTCTCAAGTTTCATTTAAATTGTCACAAATGATACATTTTCATTCTTAATATATATGAAAAACATTAATTTTATATATGCAGGCCACTTCATTTGTCCTTGAGAAGCACTAAAATTATTTTTATACTTTGACTACTGCAAAAAATGCCACAATGAACGTAGGCATTGTTTTACCTATTAATATTATCATGACCCTCGATTGATCAATAAGGAATGCATTTGAAATGCAGTGACTTGTTTTGACAATTTAAAATGAAAGGGACCATTTGTTTTTGAGAATGTAAGTCAAAGATAAATAAAAACACATTTGTGACAAAAGGTTAAGCCCCCAAACTGATAAGTGATTCTGGTAATATACCTCTAAAGAAGCATAAACATAAAACCTGAAGTGAGTCAATCTGAGATGTTTTGGGTTCCATGACAATGGGGTCTGTAAGGATTGCTCCATAGCAAGCATCTGTCACCTGAACTTCAGCCTGGAGAATCAGTATTTTCCTTAACCTTTCCCCCATTGATACTACAGGCTGATACTACAAGAGAAATTCCAGGCCCTAAATACCACAGCTTTTATGCTGATCTCTTCAACCACATCTAAATGTATCTTCTTCCTTTACTGCTAATTGTGTTGTATATTTATATTACTGTTGTGTGGCCTTTTAAAAATTAAAATTGTATTTTTAATGATATGCGATTAGTTTGAGTTATTAGTAAATGAATACCCTCCACTCAGACCGGAATATGAACCACCATGGAGAGCAAATACCTTTACAGGATGCTAATTTCAGTTCCTTCAGATCTATACCCAGAATTAAGATCACTGGATCTTATAGTAGTTTCACTTTTTTACATTTTCACTTTGCGTTGTGATGGCCATGGGTTGCACACTCTTGGTTTTAGTGCTAATACATGAGGCTATGGTGCTCATACTCTGCTAAAATACTTAAAAGAAATCACTCTTGTCTAGTGTGATGTTACCACACATGCTCACTGAGCTTGCATTTGGTGTTTGCATATAATTTTTTTTTCAACTTGTAATGCTTACTGGGGATTGTACTCTCTTAACTGTAGTTTTGCACACACCTGGCTGTGGTATGACTGGAAACTCTCTGTGTTACGGAGATCACATAAAACAGAGCTACCGGAACATACCTTGGCATGTATGGATAGTACTGTGAATTTAATTTAAGATTTCATGCTTGCAAAGCTGGTTCCTCTGCCACTAAACCGTCTCCTGGACCCCAGTAATTCAATTTTTAAATATTTCATGGAACTTCGCACAATGGGCCTATATTCTTTCCTGTAATGGGTCTACATTTTACATTCCTACTATCAGTTTGTATAATGGTTCCCTTTTCCCCACATACCAGTACCATTATCTCCTACCTTCTGTGATTAAAACTATACTGACAATTGTGTGATTCTTTGATGCTTCTAGAACAAATTTCAATGTGTGTGGGAGATGGGGGAGGGGGTAGAGAAGTGGGGATTTGAGCTTCTCCATACTAATAAGCAATTCTGGACAATAGCAGATATCAAAAAATGTAATTAAATTTTGATATTGGTGATGAATACCTAGCACCAGATCCCAGATAAGAGGTATAGCCTCACAGCCAACCTCCCCCAAAAGAACTTCAATGCAAAGTTTAAGCTCTTCCCTATGCTTCTGAAGCCTATATCAGTGGTTCATACATCCTCTAACTTTCTTGGGTCTAGTTAATTTGCTACAGTTGCTCAGAACTCAGAGAAATTTTTACCTGCTAGATTAGCAATTTATTATAAAGTATATAAAGGGGATACTGCCAGATGAAAAAATTGCGTACAGCAAGAACTAGAAGAGCTTCCAGTTCAATGGTACCACTCTCCTGGACTTCACTAATCAAGAAATTGCACACAAGCCTTTGCATTCTTATGGAAGACTTATTGTATAAGCAAGATCAATGAACTCAGGGGTCATTAGCAAGTGAATCACTCTTTCAACCTCTGATATAACCAGTGAAATTAGCATAAGATCCCTCATTGCTTTTATCATTTAGGAAATTCCAAGAGTTTAAAGAGTTTTGGACTATAAATGGAAATGAGGACTGTATATATATATATGTATATATATATATATTTGCATATATACATATAGTCTGTGTATATAATCTATATACCTATACATTTCTTATTATAAATCTTAAAGATTATAGTTCATTGAAGTTTGGCTTACATTTCTTTGATGAGTAATGATGAGTGTCTTTTCATATATGGCCATTTTTATATCTTAGGAGGAAAGGTCCATTTATTTAAAAAAAAAGTCTGTTTTTGAAGTAGATTCTTTGCATGTTTGCTATTAAGTTCTATGAATGTTTTAAATATTTCATATTAAATCTTCTTTATGCAGGGGCTCACACAACTGTGCTCGGGACTTTTTCTGGGCTCTGCACTCTAGAATCAATCCTAAGGGAACCGTGTGTAGTGCCCGGAATGCATGTATGGTGTTTCATGTTGAGAATAAAATATTTAGATTTTAACTAAAGTCTCAAGCCTTCTCAGTTTGTGCCCTTTGTTTTAATATATTTTTGTCATGTTCTCCAGCAAGTTGCAAAGCTAACATTTTCCCCCTTCCCCCAAATTCTGTTAGATGTTGGGAGCCTGTGCTAGTTAATATTAAGAAAGTTCTTGTCCTGGGAACGTGTTGTCCAAAGGCTGGTTTATTAGAAACCATTGTCTTGGAGTTACAGAATTTAAGGGCTGACTTTCTTGTTTTTCTAGCAGGTTCTTTCCTTGTTCTCATGGCAGAACATGTTGCTAAGGTGTATCAATATATAACAAAGGAAAATATCATTGAAACGATGTAATTATAGAAAAAAACCATTGACTTCCAAAAGCTCAGTACATTCTAAACTTATGTATCCTGAACATCCCTGTATATTTTTCCAATGTCTGTTTCCTTCTGCACTGTAACACTGTCGTCCTGTTCATCAATTTGCTCAAGAGGGCACCAGTAAAGTATCCATCGTGAGACTTGTTGTTGCTACTTTTGGCATATCGAATACACCACGGGAGCTTGCCAGGCTATGCTGTGAGGGCCGGATACTCATGGTAGCTTGCCGGGCTCTCTGAGAGGGACAGAGGAATTGAAACCAGGTCGGCTGCATGCAAGGAACATCTGCGTGCAAGGCAAATGCCCTACCTACTGTGCTATTGCTCCAGCCCATCTATGCGATTGCTCCTTTCCTTTGAGAGACCTATAAAAGTCTGTTGCTTGTTCAATAAAGACAGTGCATGAGTATTGTTTCTTAGCTCTCCTTACCCTGTTGTTCTTCTGCCTCTGCCTCGGGAAACCTGTTCGACTTAGCTGTGAAGGATGCGGCAGTTAGATATGGATAAGAATGGAAAAAGGGAAGTGACTAATAATGATCCTACTACATAAATTATGTCTACATAGAATGAGTCAAGTTATAATGTAATAGAAATACTGTAAGAAAATGATTTCTTTTAAAGAGAATGCCAGAGAAGTTTGTTATAATCATGACCATTTCTGTTAGCCAAGGCTAAACTGAAAGAATTCCTCATTGCTCGGGTGCCTTCCTCTTCCCATTGTCAGTGAGAAAGCTTACGGGGGCCTTTGTTTAGGCAGAAAATTATTGTAGAGGTGTAGACATTGCTTTCTTTATGTGCAAATAGCATGGCTACTCTATTCTGGAAGAGCTGCTCTCTGCTTTTTTGCATATTAATTCAGTATGTAATGGTAAGTTTTAACGTTCTGAGATTCTCATGAAAGTTATTCCATGAATCCTCTATGAACTATTCCATGAGTTACAGAATTTGTATTTTATGCAAGACACATAATAAAGCCTGGGAAGAATTCTTGACCCATTCTTGTAATCCCTTCCCACAGATTTCTAGATCCCATCACCAGAGTCATCCCCTTTTTGTCAAAGAATAAAGCAGTGTCTCTCCAAGTCTCAGCTTTCTAAAGCCCCTGGAAACTACTAAACTCATTAGGCATCCCATAACCATTAACACTTTATGATACCAATCAATCAGCTACTGACCACCAAGCATAGTATCCAATTCCTGGGCTTCCCTACAAGGAGTTCACAATGTTATTACAAAAGAGAAAAGACAGGAAAACTATCTTTTCTCTTTTGAAAAACTAGGATAAACTATAAATCCCTTTACTTGAGACACAAATGCATGAACTTAACAGAAAGTACTAGAAAAATACTCATACTCAGAGACATGTCTTAATAAACAACAAACAATAAGCAGCAAAAACAAAAAAAAACTTTTTTCAGACTCTGCAATTTCCTTTATTAGCATCTCACTGTGATTTAAAGCACTGAATTCCTCAACAATACAATTTCTAATTCCCTTCATGTTTTTCAAAACCTTTCTAGTCAGTGTCTGCAGCAATGCCATACCAACACAGACTTCCACAGAACTAAATTGATAGACTGCTATTGCAGTGAACCTTACTCTATGTGTTGGAATATGGAGCAACAGAGAATCTACTACTCACTGGTTATAACTGGGTGAAAGTACTTTGACCACAATGGAAAGAACATGCTCAGAAACTGAAGAGAAGAACTTCTGTTTAGTTTGCCTATACTGCTGATTCTGAGTTTACACTGCAGAGACCTAGAGTCATTATCCCTCTGGCTGTTGCTGCCAGCAGAGCTTCCTTCTCCACCACTCTCCAACACTGCCTCAATAGTGGTACATCTCTCTTTAGTTCCTTGCCAGTGCTACCCAAATGGGAGGGGCATCGTGAAAATGTAAGCTGTAGGTTGCTAATCTCCTCAAAAGTTTCATAGGGGCTGAGAGCAAATTAATTAAGAAGTGGAAATCTCTTAAAATACAATTCTCACCAACTACCCCTAAACTTCCAGAAATTTCTGACTCTACTTCTATGAAGCTTTCCCCACTGTGCTGATGTTCATGCAGTTCCCTTCTCCTGGAATGCCTATAGACTCCTTTTTACATGCCCTTTTTAGAATTTTGTGTGTTTTCAGAAGGTCCGGGAGTGCTCTATCTCTCCCGCCGCCCGCGTTCGGTAGTCTCGAGCCATTTCCCCCACCCCAGGGAGGTCGATGTCAATGGGCAGGCAAAGCAATGAACGAGGGCCAGGCTGGTCAGTATCAATTGTAGTTTGTTCCAATCTTGAGCCTCTGCCAGAGCCTCAGCCTGAGCCTCAGTCTCTGCTCTCTCGAGCCTCAAGCCCCCTTTGAACTTACGGTTTTAGTTTATATAGCAATCACGTAGGGTGGTGACACAAAGGTGGGTTGAACATTAACAAATCAGCAAAGAAAGGTACTTGACCACTCTCTTTAAATCTCATCTAAAGAGATTTATTCCAGATTACTAGGAGGTCTGCTCAAGGGTGGGATCCCAACAAGCGTGTATTCTTTCCTTAGCTAGTAATCTACTTAAATAATTGTAGTAAGTCTCCTTCTAATATTTCTAGCAATGTCATTCTGTCTGAGCACAGTAAGAGATAAACTTACAGTTTGGTTCTTCCTGAGGAAATCTCACTATATATTCTGATATATATATATATATATATATATATATATATATATATTACAGTCCTCAGGCCAGGTTAGTCTTCCTAGCCCAGCAGGGTCCTAGTCTCGTCGTTACTTACTTTTGGATCATGACAGCATTTGTCCATGATCATGCCCTCAACTTATACTTGAGTATTGTGGCACTCTGGCCTGGCCCATTTCGATGCCAGGGTAGCTCACAGCTTGCCCTGGGTCCATTCAGTCCCTCATCGGGACCCTGCTTTTGGTATGCTAGGAACTAAGGGCAACTGAGTCAAGAAGGAAGATGCCCAGGAGTAAATATTATTCGGAGTCAATCAACTCCCAAGTTACAAAGCATAATATTAACTATCTTCCTGTGTCCATACAGAAAGGACATTGCTTTAAGGTAAACTATGCAAAGGACATAACTTACAATACAAGTTCAGTGTCCTTAGAAGGATCTGATCTTATAAGCTAAAAGAATCTGATTGGAGAGAAAAGGTGATTAACTGGCTGGGGAGGAGAGCACAGAGAAGAGTTTACAGATAAACAGAGGAATGGGAGTGACTCAGGAGCTCTGTGATGGGTGTAATCCGATAAACCTAAGATCCCTGTGGCAATGTTATTCTACAGAATCTAGTCCACCTTTCAGTTTTCCATTCAAAGATTGTTCTGGCCATAACAAGATTTGCCAACAGGAGCACTCTGTGTTGGGGATAAAGTCTTGCACAGATTAATTATATCCATATATACTTGAAAAAAAAGACAAAATGAAGTGATGCAGTCTCATTAAGGAAATGAAAGTCTTTGTAGAGGATTAGAAAGCTAAGTAAGAAAATACAGAGCATTATGTTAAGTTTTATGTCAGATGCATGAGTAGAGACTGTTTGGTTGTAACTGAGGGAAGCCAATATAAATTTTAAAATATATAAATTTCTCTTAAATAAAAAGAAAAATATCCCAGTAGTAGAATAATTTGGATTCAATAGTCTATTTATAGTTTTTAGGAAGGGGGACCGGAGAGATAGCATAGGGGTATGGTGCTTGCTTCAAACATGGGTTCAATCTCTGGCATCACTTGCTGTTCCCTGAGCACTATCAGGAGTGATACATGAGCACAGTGACATGAATAAACCCTGAGTGCCACCAGTTGTGACCTGAAAAGCAAAAATAAAATAGTCCTCAGAACATGATTAAATTATAGTTCAAATTAGCTCATGTGAACCAAGCTAGCTCATCTACAAAAAGTGAACTTCTCTGCACAGTGACTTTCTTAAAGTTGTCTCCCCAGAAGTCCCACAAGTACTTCCACTCCTGTTTTGACAGTCAGTAAATTGTCATATCTCCAACAGTGGTTACAGAGTGAAGAGAAATGTATCATTTTAATGCTCACAGTCTAAGCCTAAATAAAATTGGGATTTGATTACTAAGAAGACAGAGTGACTAGATATTGGGTAGAGACAGGCATTCTCTGCCATGAGCACAGTTCAGGTGAGGATTCAGGAATCCACACTGAGGGTCAGAATATTGTTCCAAGAAAATCCATTTTAGTTAGCTCTGAGTTTGAATTTTATGTGTTCATGTCTCCCTTCTCACCAGACTATGAGCTATAAGAGACAGGACTGAACTATCTTTACATTTGTAACCTTGAAAGAGTTGTTTTAGTTATCGTTTTATTTTTTAATGTGCAGATACTCAAATTTTTTTTGGTGAACTGAAATAATGGAAGGTATCATCGTTGTTTGGAGATAGAGGGGTTGTTTGGACTCATAATCTAAAGTGCTTGGGGATATAACAGGAGGCAGCCACATGCAGGACAAGAATTTTAACCCCTGGACCATCTCCTGGCCCAAGAGCAGACATTTCTAAAGAGGAAGAGGAAGAAGAGAAGTTGTGTCAGCTTTGACTAAACTTTCACTCTTTCATCTTCACACACCAAAAAGTACCTCATGCTGTAATCATGGAGCATTAATAGCCATGTAACCTTAAATGGGCATCCTATTAATGGGTGATCATGCTTTACTCCTCTGAATAATCAGACCTTTCCTTTTATCCCACTTCTCCTCCAGATGGCCAAACTTGGCCCAGAGCCTAAGAGACAGGACAAATTCAAAATCTGGCCAGTTCACAGCCTTTCCTTAGGTATGAAGAGATGACTCAGAGTTGCAGAGACCATGACTTACTATGCTTTCATAGAACATGGATCTTAGGATAGGTATGACAAAAAGCCAACAGTCACCACCATAACTTATTCCCAGATGATTCACATTAGCCCTTTCTGGATTTACAGGGTTATCTAAAGTTGAACATGGCAGCTGCAACTTTAAAGAATCTAAAACCAAAACTATAACAGATCCCAATAACCAGGGGCAAATTTCAGAGCAGCTGCTAACACACCTTCTCTTGTTTCATTCCGTTTGTTTTAGCTGGTTTGTGATTATACAGGGGTAAAAAAAGCTTCTATGAGATGACTACTGATTTGCCCAGAAGTGAAACCCAAGCTCTAAGAGTTAGTTACCTTCCTGTTTGGTTTCTTATTCTGTTACTAAGACATGACTATGTGCCTGTTCACGGCGGCAAAGATGATGGAAACTTGGCAGCCGTGTCTAGACATTGATGGAACAGGGATATGACTAGGAATATAGTTCGGTTTAAACCTAGATTCTGTCTTGACCCTCGGATTTTTCTCCTCCCACTCTCCAGTGTGGGAGAGCCCTATATAGGCATGCCGCCAGAGGCTTAAACTCAGGCGTTTCTGCATTATCAGTCTGGTGTGGAGGAAAAAAAGCAGACCCAACAACCCCTTTCACATTCTGCTTGGTAGATAGTGAAAGACACTTTGGAATGTGGCTTTCCGAGAACTCCTAAGAGGTGCCTGTAAGTGCTCTTCCGCAATGGGCTTCTTAGAACTTTTTCTTATCTCTTAGGAATAAGAGATAATTTTCTCTGTTACGTTTCCGGTTTTCAGATGTGATGACTTGTGGGGAAACCATAAAGCCAGGAAGTTCTGTTCAGGAGAGTAAAGCAGCAATCAGGAAAAGTGGAGAAGCTCATAACGGTGGGAGACCTCAAGTTAAGTTGAAGTTTTTAATTCATCTCCTCAGCATGTGATATGCTTGAATCATACCACCTCAAGGGAAGAGGGAGAAATACTATCCTGAGAAACAAACAAAGCTTATCTAAATAAATAGGTCTTTAGAAATTGTAAGCGTGAAGGTTAAGTTCCACTGTGACTTGTGTCAATCAATTGAGGCACAGTGACAGGTCAAGAAAGAGCTTTATTGGCAACAAGCCAATATCTGGAAGACAATAGACTCATATCCTCCAAGACTATCCAGATTATGTATGGAAAGTATTTGACATGTCCTTTGGCAGTTTGTGCTCAGTAAAATGTAATGATTATTATCATTGTCTTGATTAAGTGTCAGGGAGATAAATTGCCAACTTGAAGTTGAAAAGGCAACTTTTTGATTACTGAATCGGATCTCACAGAAATTCATATAACTCATAGCCAACTTTTGCAGAGAAACCACTTTCCTTCTTATAAAAGAAATCCTAGTTTGTCTACCTCGAAGCTCACATTTAAGCTTCCACTTAAGATCTTAAATACCCTAAGGAAGAAACCCTCAAAGTTTCTTCTTTTGAATTATTCTATATTCCTGGATACATTTCCATTCTATATACATTTCCATGATGCATACCTTTCCATTCCACATATATCTTTAAGTCTCCTGAATGTTCTGGGGGTTTTCATAGTTTCTAATCCTCATTTCTAATCTACAGAATAATGCTAAAATGCATCTGTTACCAGTTAAAGGGAGTGAAAAGGACTGATCAGGTCAACATTCAAGATTTCAAAGTACAAAATTGTATTTTCTGTATTCTTAGGAATGGTATCATTACATCTATTTCACAAGTTTGTTGTGAGAATTACATGAGCTAAGTTATATGTAAGCATGTAGTCTGAAATGTAATAGATATTAAGCATATGTACTTAACCTTCAGGCCCTCAGGGTGTTTCATCATAAACTACAAACTCCTACCAGTTTGGTTAGTTCCCTCTATCCTTTTTACACTGATATCTTTATCTTTCTTCTGTCTTCTTACCAACCTTTTTTTTTTCCTTTCCATGGCAACCCCCCATGGTTTCAGAGATGCAGGGGCTCAGGAAAGATGAACTGAGGCAATCTCAGTTTTATTTCTGTAACTCCAGCACTGAGCCCAGAAGCTGGCACAGACCAGCGACCCATGGCACTAGAGGCTGTGCCTGTGGCTCTAGATTTCAATCTTTCTGTTTCAGCTTTTCTTTGGACATTAGGCAATTTGCTTAATCTTTTGACATTTCTGTTCCTTCAGTCAGCAAATAGAGATAACAATAGCACACCCCTCAGTGTTCTGTTGAAGATAGAAAGTAAAATGCACAGTTAACTTATTTGATAACATTTTATATGATGTTTGATGGTTATTGCTTGAAAAATATTAAAATTTCACATTACCATAAGACAATTGGCAAAAATGCAGCATAAATTCATTTAGTATCATTGAGCCTGTGAATCAAAAGCTACAATAACCAGAGTCTCAGAACCCTTGACTTTTAAATAAAGGACACCCTACCTAAACCATACTTTACAAGAACTGAAGGTCACAACCAGCTATTCTCAGGACTTATTCCTGGCTCTGCACTCAGAAATCATTCCTAGTGGAGCTTATATAGGGTAATAAGGATTAAACCTGGGTCAGCTATGTGCAAGGCAAGCACACTATCCACTGTACTATAGCTCTGGCTCCTAAACCATACTTTTTAGAACCCCAAAGGTATCCTGCATGCTGCAATGACAAAACTATATGCACATAATCCTTTCCACTTTGAAGGCCTCTTTCTTCCTTTAGAACTCCTATCCTTGGGACCAAAGATATAGTACAGTGGCATGCAGCTGACCCAGGTTTGACCCCCAAATCCCATTTGGTCCAAGCCAGCAGTGATTTCTAAGTGCAGAGCTAGGAGTTACCCCTGAGAACTACAGACTGTGGTCCAGAAAAACAAACAAAAATAGAAATCCTTTTCTCCTTTCAAGATACAAATTGAACATAGAGACACTCATGATGTTGTCACCGTGACACTGGACTAGTTGTAGAGAATTAATGTACTGGGTCATATTTGAAAGATTTGCACAGAAAGCTCCAGATGTTTGTGAAGTTAGAGTTTACTATACAATTTAAATGGCTGGTTATAGGTCTCTTCCCAGTGTCTGTCTCTGTCTCTGTCTCTCTCTTGGTCTCTCTGTCTCTCTATCTTTCTGTCTCTGTTTTTTCTCTGTCTCTCTGTGTCTCTGTGTCTCTGTCTCTGTCTCTCTCTGTCTCTCTCTCTGTCTCTCTCTCTCTCTTTTCCCCATTACCCAGCACCACTGTTTCTGTCCCTTCACTGCCTTCTGCAGTAAATGATATCCAGGTCATCTCATTCTATACTCCATGCAGTGGAGAGTGCAGGGAATCATGTCTAAGGTTAGAAACTGGACCCCTGGGACTTGTGTCCCCTAGTTGTTTTTTGTTGCTCTGTGGTCTGTAACTGAGCATTGCCAACAGCATTTCGGGCGTGAAGCACAGTGGTTTTTTATCCTATAGGCTTAGGGAGTATGGGAGTTGGGTTACTCTTGGCAGTGTTCAGGGCTTACTCCTGGCTCTGTGCTCAGGGGTCACTCCTGGAAAGGCTTGTGAGGCCATATGCAGTGTCGAGGATTGAACCTTGGTTAGCCATATGTAAGAAAATTGCTCTACTGTTATACGATTGCTTGGGCTCCATTCCTTTGACTTTTGTTTGTTCTCAAGACAAGGGTCAGAACTACTATTTTACTGTCATTGCCTGAGCATTGGTTAGGAGCCAAAAAGGAAATTAATGGCTAGTGACTCCTTTTGTATTTTATGGTTTCCTATCCCTGGCTATTTCCATGATCTATTTGCCTCTCTCTTGGGGTAGGATGGCGGAGTGCGGCAAAATTTGGCTACCTCTTGTGAAGGATGACATGAAAAGTACCAATCAAGTGGCCACTGTACTTCCCACCTTCACTTTCACCATCATGTTCGGCTCTCAGACTTCCCCACCATCTGCCTCCCTCTTTTTCTTCCTCCCACATGTAGCAGTCTATATGACTCTACTTCCATTGTAATTCATCTTTCATAGCACTGTGTGAACCTACCCAATTGTGTTTATATCTTGAAATGATGACCTTCAGGGCAGCAGTGTGGTCTTCAATTTGTGGCATCTCCCAGCGGAGGGAATCAGACTGGTCACTAGCCCTTTTGATGGATAACCTAGGCAAGATGCAGTTGGAAATGATGCCAGTTTGTGAATTCATTTGTCTCTGCTGCTTCACTTGCCTATGTTAATTTGGAGATTTGCTTAATTACCTCTTACTGGAATTGTCCATTCTGTTTTGTTTCCTGAGCTATGTAATTAAAGCAATGAGCAGAATTGAGTGGGCGGGGTTGCCTTAAGAGAAATTATAAGGGATTTAAAAGCAGGACTGTGGAGAGATGAAAGTACCAAAGATCCACCCCATTTATTCCCAGAGTTTTGGAAAGTTTCTCACATTGTCTTTTCGAAGGAATCAGTCTAACAAGTGGAGTAGAAGGGTTGATTTAATCACCGAGCTGACTGAACTAAGTAGAACTCCCTAACTCTCTGAGTATCTTTAATTCTGAAAGTGTCTTCTTGAAGATTCTAGCCTCAACAATAAGCTGGTTTGGAAAACAGTGAAAAGAAAGTTACACATCATGTGTTTTGTGTTAACATGCATTTAAATGCTTTATTGTTTTGCTTTCTTTTTTTGCGGAGGGGGGGTCACACCCAGTGATGTTCAGGGGTTCTTCCTGGCTTTGCACTCAGGAATTACTCCTGGCGGTGCTCCGGGGACCATATGGGATGCTGGAAATAGAACTAGGATTGGCCGAGTGCAAGGCAAACGCCCTACCCGCTGTGCTATCACTCCAGACATTAATTGGTTTTTTTTAAAAAGCATTTTACAAAGAGATTTTACTATGATATTCATTTTTGTTAAAGCAATGCTTTTTAAAGCAATGCCGAGTAAGGGCTGAGGAGATAGTTCCTGGAACATATGGTCGGCATGCATAGAGCCCAGGTTCCACACAGACACACAAAAATATCACTGAGTGTAGCACTGGTGTCCTCCAGCACAGAGTGGGAGATCCATCCAAAACACTTGATAAAAGAATATTGAGAAATAAGCTCTCCTACTTTCTAATAAATATTTGCACACTAAGTAGATCTTAGTTCATACTGATAATATTTATAAACATTCTATTGTCATCTTCCTAATTTTTAAAAGCTTTTAAAGCAAATAAACAGTCCATGCAAAGAGGCATTTAAAAATTATATATCAATTCTAATAAAATACATTTTACATTAAAAAAATGATGAGTTACATTAAAATCATGCCAAAAATAACTGAACTGCCAACCTAAGTAAAGAGTTCAAAGTGGGACAGACACAAATTACTAATAATTGAGTTTTTTGGGGTACAGCAAAGGAATTTTAATCCAGAAAACATACTGAAGCAAGTTCATGAAGAATCCATTGAGGGTGGGCTGTTTTAGTGGATAGTAAACTCAGAGTTGGGTGTGTCCAACTAGAATCCAAGAAGTAAAGTCATCGGCTTCAGATAAGAATAGATTCTTGGTAGTGTTTCATGGTTCAAGAGATAAATTTCCATTTTCTGCTTCTGGGGACTGGGTATGAGAGCATACCTCACTGTTTTTGTGGGCTACATGTGATGCTACAACTCAAACCAGGGTCACTGCTACAGTCACTAGGCAAGATCTTTAACCTTTGTACTCTCTCTGGTCCCATAAATTCACCTTCTAAAAATCAAGCATTTATAAGAAGTTAATTTCTCAATTGTTAAGTTTTGTTTTTCAAATTGTGCATGTGCAAAATTCCCCATTTCAGATCTCCTGTTCCTCTATAGATGGAAATAATATCAAATAATTCATAATGCTTTAAAAGCCATTGCATATTATGATATATCACTTGATCATTTAACATCCCGTTACTCATCGATTTGCTCGAGCAGGTGCCAATAACATCTCCATTCGTTCCTGTTGCATGCTAGTGTAGCCCAATGGCATCTGCTCATTCTAGGAACATGAAAAGCCTCAGACCTATCGTTCAGGGTCTTGACGAAGAAGTTTGACCATCTTTTAGGTGGGCAGTCATGCGATATTTTGATGTCCAGTGGAATCCAGTCAGTAATGGCTCTAGTCCAGTGATTGTCTCCAAATCTCATCGTGGGTCCAGCCCATCTGAATTTTGACACCTTGGCAAATGAGACAGCATCCCTAATTCTTGACCATTGATAGAGGTCGGAACTCCGGATTCTTTCTCTCATTTGAGCAAGCATAGCTCTTTTGATTCCTCTTTGGGAGACCCAAATAGCATTCTCATTTTGTTTCTCATTCTCATTCATAGGGCCCAGGTCTCTGAGGTATATGTTAATGCAGGAAGAACAATGGAATTGAAGAGATGTGCCTGGAGCCAGAGGTTCTTCATCCTCTAAGCTATTTCTTCCACGCTCTTAAAGGCATTCCAAACTGCTCTCTTCCTCCTCCATAACTCAGGTGCCAGGTCATTCGTCATGTTGACTTCTCGACCTAGGTGCACATAACTGCTGCATTCGAAGATGTTCGTTTTGTTGAGAGAGAATGGGAAATCAGAAACAAGACCATTTCTCATGAACATTGTCTTCATGAGATTCAGCTGTAGTCAGACTATTCCACAATCATGGTCGACGTCAGCCAGCATTTGTGCCACTTGGCTAATGTTTGATGTTATTAGAACGATGTCATCAGCAAAGAAGAGGTGGTGTAGTTGCCGACGGTTTATCTTCACTCCTATTCCTTCCATACCAGTCGTCGCATGACATTCTTGAGGTTGGCACTGAAAAGTTTCAGTAAAATGGTATCACCCTACCAAACCCCTCTCTTGACATGGACGATCACTTCTTTGTAGAATCGTAAGATCCTGGTAGTGAATCTGTAATACAGCTCACGAAAGATCCTGATGTAGTGAGTTTGAATGCCCTGTTTGGCTAGGGCTTCGATGACTGCTTCCATCTTAACAGAATCAGAAGCCTTCTTTAAATCAATGAACATTAGACAGAGTGGCATCTTGAACTCCTGAGAAGCCTCAATGATCTTGGTTATCATGTGGATATGTTTGATTATGCTGAATCCTTTGCAGAACCCAACTTGCTCGAATGGTTGTCTTTCATCTAGTGTTCTGCCAATCTTATTCAGGATGACCCCAGTGAACAGCTTGTAGACGACAGACAACAGGCAGATTGGGCGATAGTTGCCAATGTAGTGGATGTCTCCCTTCTTGTACAGTAGTACAGTCCTGCTTGTTTTCCATTGGTACAGAACCTTGCATTCAGACAAATAGTGTGTGAAGAGCTGAGTCAGTGTATTGAGGAGTACCAATGGTAGATTCTTCAGGTATTTGGGTCCTACCTTGTCTGGGCCTGGTGCTGTTTGCTTCTTTATCGACAAAATAGCATGTTGGATTGCAGAAGAGAGAATGTTGTGAACAACATATTCATCCTGCGAAATTTGGTATGTGGGGAGGTGAACATGGCTATTGAAGAGATCCGAGTAGAAGTCATGGATAATCTTCTCCATTGCCCTTCTGGAAGATGTGATAGATCCATCAGGACGTAAGAGGCAGTCATTTTGGTCTTGTAGTTGGGAAAGGACAGCCAGGCGTTGTGAATGCTTTTCCGGGCTTCTGCCCCATCGGCCAGAACTGCTGCTCTTCTCTTTTTGAGGTCTTCCTTAATTGCTTCTCTGCACTGTTTTGTGAGGTTGGATGTTCGCTTGTGGTTTCCTGAGGCTTGTGCCAAGCCACTTTGGTGAATAAGCTCAAGAGTTTTCAAAGACAGGCATCTTTTCGTGGCTATCTCTCTCTTGGCGTTCCTTGCATAATCATGGAGGTGCTGAACCAGTCGATCATATTCCTCGTCTATGTTGTCAACGATGGCATCTTCCCATGTTGCCACGATAGAGCCAAACAGCTCCCAGTTGGTGGTCGTTCTGGGAATGCTCTTCTTAAACTTTGCAGCCCTTTCTCCCCGCCCCATGAAGTAGAATTTTGCACGAAGGAGATGGTGGTCCGATCCCGTTTGGAATTTTGGGACAACAGAGATATCAGTCAGGCAAAACTGTCTTTTGAGTATGATGTGGTCAATTTTGTTGTGAACCCATACACTTGGAGACTCCCAAGTCCAACCTTTAGATTCAGCCTTCTGGAACTGTGAGTTACCATGGATGGTCCTGGTCAACATGATGAACTCAGACAGTCTCTCACCCTGTTCGTTCCATTCTAAGCCATGGGTCCCGATGTGGAGTTCTTTGGCTGATCTTCTCAGTCCTATCTTGGCATTAAAGTCACCAACAATGATCTTGTAGAAGATGTTGTCTTCTTTAGAGAACTTCTCCAACTCCATGTAGAACTTCTCAATTTCTCCATCATCATAATTGGATGTTGGTGCATAGGCATGAAGATAGAAATTGCCAGCAGTGAGCCACATCTATTCAAATGTAATCATCCGATTAGAGTTTTTAGGCATTTGAATGAATCAATGTTTAAGGCCGAGTTCCTGTTGACAAGGAGACCGACACCACCAAAGCCTCTTTTGTCACATAATATATATGGTTACAAATTAATGAGCTTAGTAATTTTTCTCTAAATTAAGAGAAAAATTCAGCACCTATGATTTATATCTGTTGCTAATTAAGGAACCCCAAGTAAGTTCCTAGAACTTACCTAATTAGGACTTGTCTAATTCCTAGAACTTTTTTTTTCAGGTACAACTCTTAATTTTAATTATGTAATACTAAGATAAATTTTGATCGCC
This sequence comes from Sorex fumeus, assembly GCF_029834395.1. NCBI lineage: Eukaryota > Metazoa > Chordata > Mammalia > Eulipotyphla > Soricidae > Sorex > Sorex fumeus. Next base: position 59,216,494 of record NW_026606059.1, read on the forward strand.
AAATTCAGTAAATTCACAATATCAAGTAAATTAAAATATTCATTTCTTTTCTTCCTTTAATTAAAAAATTGAGAAACCAGAACTCAAATATAAACAGAAATGTTAAGGGCACTTAGGAAACAGACCTTGTGTTTCCCAGAATGGGCCCTGGAGATAGAATATTGGGTTTGAATTTTATCTCCACTGTGACTTCAGTTAAGTTACTTAAATTTCTTTGTGCTTCTTAGATCCTATGTAAAATGGGGATGATAATAATATTTATGTGAAAAGGATGATAGAAAGATTCAGTTAATTAACATTTGTAATCTACTAAGTACAGGGCTAATTCCTAAGAAGTATTTAATATTAGTTCCCATTCTTATACAATGCCTCACATAAATCAGTATGACACAAGATATTGGAAAATAGTCTTCTGGGCACACAAGCAATGCTGTTTATTTATTTTGGGTTTTCTTTTTTGTTGTTGTTATTTGTTCTGTTTTGGGAGGGAAGGTCACACTCAGGGGTGTTCAAACTATTCCTAGCCCTGTGCTCAAAGATCACTCCTCAAAGGGCTAGGGAAGTATGTGATGCCAGGGATCAAATGTGTGCCCCCTGGTGCAAAGCATGTACTCCTTTTTGAGTTGTCTGTTCAGTCCCACAAATACTTATTGCATGCTCTCTCACCTGGTGTTTTAAAGAACTAGCTTCCTACAGAGTTATTGATCCTGCTGTCTTTTCAATGTGATGCTAAACCATTTGCTGCTTCTTGAAGACTCATAATGGTCCTATAAGAAACCTCTTAAGGTTTAAATGATCTTATCTGTAACTTCAAAATCAAGGATGCTTTGAACACTAAAAGTGTTTTCTCATTGACTAGATGACTTGAACTCCTTTGAGGCAAATATCTGAGGATAAAAAAGTGCTATTAGACTTTATTCCACTCAGTGTGAACACTTCTCTAGAGAAATACTAATACTGTTAGAATAGAATGCCCTCCAAAATTTTATGGGATGTGTGTGTGTGTGTGTGTGTATAGTAACGTATTAAATAATCTAAAAAGATTAAATAATCTAAATCTATCAAATAATCTAAAAAGATTAATTTTACTTTTAAAAAATCATTTAACACATATCTTCTATCATTTCTTGATATGTTTTATATATATTTTTTGTTGGGGAATAACTTTGTAAATTTACTAGAAACCACTGAATTTCAAACTGAAATGGATAAATGTTATATTATGCAAATTATACTTTAATAAATATTGCTATTAGTAGGTCATTAAATTATTGATAACTTTAAAAATAATTAAGTTAATAAATGCCTGCAAGTTTCCAAAGTTTAACATTACACTAATCACAATACCTAGTGTTTGAAAATGAAACTGGGATTAACTGCTTGTGCAGTTAATTAGTCTTGAGTGCTGTCCATACAAAATTTAAATATGGATACTTTTGTATTATTGGAGGAGCTGTCCTCCCGTTGTTCATCGATTTGCTCGAGCGGTCCCAGTAGCGTCTCCATTGTGAGACTTCTTGTTACTGTATTTGGCATGTTGAATACTCTCTGTAGCTTGTCAGGCTCTCTGAAAGTGGCGGAGGAATTGAACCTGGCTCAGCCAGGTTGGCTGCGCGCAAGGCAGACGCCCTACCCCTGTGCTATCGCTCCAGCCGATTTGGAGCAGTAGCACAGCGGTAGGGCGTTTGCCTTGCGCGCAGCCAGCCTGGCTGAGCTGGGTTTGATTCCTCCGCCCCTTTCGGAGAGTATCCCGCCTCCATGGCAAAGCCTTTGTATTATTATGGCTATATATCTAAGTATACTTAAATATATAAAGGCATGGTAACAGCTTCCACAATAGAAGAAATAAACACCAAAACTGGATCCCAAAGTGTGGTATAGGGAATTCATGAGTATTTATTTAATAAGATCATAGAATGAGTTTAAATACCACCTCAATTTCCTTCTTGAGTTATCCCATTATGTCAGAATTAATTTCCTCCTTCTGATCCACATAGATTTTTATTATTCTGTAATGAAACTTACTAACATTGTTTAGTCATCTCAATCTGCAAGTGTTTCCTAACATGTGCCATTAAGATCCAAGGGCGGTAGTACCATGGATGCAACTAGGGGCTGCTTTCTTTTTACTCGTTTAAAGAAGGCAGGTTTCCTTGGGTCAGGGGAATAATTTTTTTAACTGAGGCTGTAGGTCAAATCAGTAGTAATCTCTATGTTAGAATTGCTGGAGTGATAGCACAGCGGGTAGGGCGTTTGCCTTGCACATGGCCGACCTGGCCAACCAGGTTGGATTCCTCTCCCCCGCTCTGAGAAACTGGCAAGCTACTGAGAGTATCTCAACCACATTGTAAAGCTGGGCAAGGTACCCTTGACATATTCAATATGCCAAACACATTAACGACAAGTCTCACAATAGAGACGTTACTGGACCCGCTCGAACAAATCGATGAACAACGGGAGGACAGTACTACAGTACTATATCTATAATGCTCAAATAAGAATCCAAGGGACATTGGATTAATATAAGATCATATATCCAAGAAAAGTTTTATATATGGATCATATTGTTGGCAGGAAAGCATTCATATATATGAATATTAAAGCATATACATATAAATGCTTTTCTGCCAACAATATGATCTCAAGTTTTGATGAAGAGATTAGAGGTCATTAGTATCATTTAAGCTTTATAAAAATAAGAACCAAAGGTGGAAATGCTCAAGACAATAATTTAAAAGTAGAGCAGGCATTTCACTTCATATCGGGCATTCAAAATCTAAACTGTTATCTGATTCTTTTGAAGATACTTTTTATGTGAAAACAGTATAATTAAATGATTTTTCTTTTCAAAAAATATTTTGCATTTCATTACTCAATGTTACAGAAATGTAACATTATTTTTGCAGGTTATTTTTTTTAATTTTTGGATTATAGTATTAAACCAACTGACATTCTTCAGACTTACCTTCTTTCAAAATCTATTGTCTTTAATCTTTTCTTGTGTGCGTACTCTCTTCAAACTGTGATTATTTTATGAATTAAAATCAGCAAAGAGAAATTGACAAGCTTTAAAAGGAAGAAAACATTTACGTGTTTATCGCCATTTTTTCTTTCTTTCTCTTTTTATTAAGCGCTTTAATAAATTATCCTCAAAGGCCATCTTTTCTTGATACAATTGAAGACGCTTATCATGATGTGAGGCCACAGAATCAACTGTCAGATTTGAAAAGCAATAAATATAGTGCATACTTGTTTCCTGGGAAACATCAGATGTTTTGAATTTGACTTCCTTTCTATCCCTAAAAACATTTTAGAAGGAAAAGACTGATGGATTCCTCATTGATCTTTTGCCTTTGTGTATTTTGTTAGATATTTTTTTAACCAGGCTGTGAAAAGTTGTTGTTCATTAATGAAACTCAGAAAGTAGTCAAATCCCTTTGAAGTTAAGACAGCATCTGTTCTACTGTCTAAAGAAAGGAGAGAAATTAACATCTCCATCGCATGAGTTTCAATGTAATTCAAGTTACTGCCACCCAGAAGTTGCAGGTGCAAGGATATAGCTAGCTTTGTTTTAGAAAGAATATACATGTGTGTGTGTGCACGTGTTGTCCTATACTCCTGCATGTGCAAAATAAGTATCAGTTCTCAGAAAATCCTGATTTTAAAAGGTAACTTACAAACACATTCATATTAAGATAATTTTGCTGTTCAGATATGTTTTTCTCAGTTACATGTTAGAGCCTTTTATTTGTTTGCTTGTTTTTGTTTGCTTGTTTTTTTCAGGGTCACACATGGTGATACTCATGGGTTACTTCTTACTTCTCACACCTGTTGATATTTATGGGTTACTTCTCACGCTCAGAAATCACTCCTGGTAGGAGGGTCCGTATGGAATGCTGGTGATTAAAACTGGGTCAGCTCCAGGTGAGGCAAATGCCCTAGCCCCTACACTGTTTCTCCACCCTTCAAAACCTTCTATAATTTAGTTAATAATGAGCCGTTATTGTGCAAAATAAACAAAATTCTATTTTTTTAAAATTTGTATCATTTTTTATTTACAGTCTTACCCTGTGGTGCTCGAGATCTATTTCTGACTCTGTGTCCAGTGGTCATTCATGGCAGTACTCACTGGGACCGCATTTCCACACCTGGGATTGGAATGGGTCCAGTTGCATGCAAATCAAATACCTGATCTTGTATATTATTACTATCACCCCAGCCCCTCACATCAAAGCTTCTATGGAATAACTTAAATTTTCCAATTCAGTTAACTGAAAGAGCTAGGGCTAAAGGTGGAAATCAAATTCAAGCAGCATATATAGGACATTTATATCTCTTATTCACTTGGTAAGATTTTTAACGTTTTAAACTTTGCATATAAATAGAAGTCAATTTGTCAGTGTCATGATATATATTAGACATTGGAGAAGTGAAAAGGAGATCAACTAATTTGTGCCATACACTTTTTTTATAAGCATTTCAAAAATACAACCTCTACATCTTTCTCTTGATTTCCTCAGAGAGATAATCCTAGAAATATTTGAAACACTCTCAGTACAGAAAGCTTTAATGTATTTACTTTATAGTTAAACTTAATTTGACATCAAATATTTCTCAGAATTTTTAAAAAAATTTTTATTAGTGAAACACCATGAGGTACAGTTGTAGATTTACAATTTTTTGTGCTTGGGTTTCGATTACACAATGATCAAATACTCATTCCTCCACCAGTGCCCATTTTCCACCACCATAGATAATATCCCTCCCACCCCCATCCCCCCATCCCACCCTGCCTCTGTGGCAGGGCATTCCCTTTTGTTCTCTCTCTCCTTTTGGGTGTTTTGGTCTGCAAAAGAGGCATTGAGTGGCAAACATGTTCAGTCCATAGTCTGCTTTCAACATGCATCTCCCCTCCTGGGAGGATCCTCCAAACACCCTTTATTTTGTGCTCCCTTCTCTATCTGAGCTGCACTTTCCCCTAAAATGCCCAGCTGGCCTTTAAGCTATGGAGTAATCGTCCTGGTGCTAATCTCATCTATTTTGAAATTTGTGCAATATTTACAAAATTAATCACAACAATAGCTGTCAAAAGGAGTATGCTGAGGTTGTAGCAATAATATAGTGCATAGGGTGCTTATCGTGCATGCAGCAGACCTGGGTTCTATCTCTAACACCACATGTGATCACAAGTTCTGCAGGATACATGCATTCCAAGTTTCCACAGAACATTCCAGATATCTTGAGCAACATTTCATGAATCTTAAATTTCAAAGGACTTAAAAGAAATGAAATCATGAAGAGTAGTAACTGTGACAACAACGTAATCAAACTGACAAATAGAAAGGGAAGAAAATAATCAAAGATGTAGAATCTACAAACTTTTAAATAATTTATGGGTGACTGTGACAATAATGATCCCATTTGCAAAAAATAATAGTAAATTTTAAAGAAATAATTACAGAGAAGCATCTATAATTTAGTCAGGAGGAGAAATAAGTAACAGCCGACATTATGATGGCATACAGCAAGCATTTTTTTTCTTTTTGGGTCACACTCGGCAATGCACAGGGGTTACTGCTGGCTCATACACTCAGGAATTACTCCTGGTGGTGCTCGGGTGGACCATATGGGATGTTGGGAATAGAACCAGGGTCAGCTGCATGCAAAGCAAATGCCCTCCTGGCTTTGCTATCGCTCCAGTCTCCATAGAGCAAATGTTGAGGAAATAAGTGAAAAAATAACAGACAGAAAAAGTTATAATTTCATGCAGATGTGGAAGATAAAGAAATAAAACAAATGAATAATCAAGATTAAATGAGAATAAACATTTGATCACTTGATCACTTGACATCCCATTACTCATCGATTTGCTTGAGTGGGTGACAGTAACGTCTCTGTTTGTTCCTGTCACGTGCTAGTGTAGCCCAATGGCATCTGCTTGCTCCAGGAAAACAAAGAGCCTCAAACCGATCGTTCAGGGTCTTGACAAAGAAGTATGACCATCTCGTAGGTGGGCAGCCACACTATCTTCTGATGTCCCATGGAATCCAGTTGGTAATGGCTCTAAATCACATTATGTGTCCAGCCCATCTGATTTTCTATGCCTTGGCAAAAGAGACAGCATCCCTGATTCTTGATTGTTGATGGAAGTCGGAAATCTGGATTCTTTCTTTCACTTGAGTGAAGTGTGATACTCCAAGTATAGCTCTTTCAATTACTCTTTGGGAGACCCAAATAGCGTTCTCATCCTGTTTTTGTAGGGCCCAGGTCTCTGAGATGTATGTTAATGCAGGAAGAACTGTGAAATTAAAGAGATGTGCCCAGAGCCAGAGGTTCTTTGTCCTCTTAGCTATTTCTTTGATGCTGTTGAAGGTGTTCCAAGCCACTCTCTTCCTCCTGTGCAAATCAGGACCCAGGTCATTCGTCATGTTGACTCTTCAATCTAGGTACACATAAATGTTGCAATCAGAGATGATAGTTCCATTGAGAGCGAATGGAGCATCAGGAACAAGTCCGTTTCTCATAAACATTGTCTTTGTGAAATTCAGCTGTAGTTCTACCTTTCTACACTCACAGTCGACGTCATCCAGCATTTGTGGCACTTGGCTAATGTTTGGTGTTATTAGAATGATGTCATCAGCGAAGCTGAGGTGGTGTAGTTGCTGGCCATCTATTTTACTCCCATTACTTCCCATTACAGTCGTTGCATGACATTCTCGAGGGTGGCACTGAAGAGTTTCAATGAAATAGTATCACCCTGCTGAACCTCTTTCTTGACATGGATGATCACTTCTTTGTAGAATGGTGAGATCCTGGTAGTGAATCCGTAATACAGCTCACGGAGGATCCTGTTGTAATGAGTTTGAATGCCCTGTTTGGCTAGGGCTTTGATGACTGCTTCCACCTCAACAGAATCAAAAACCTTCTTTAAATCAATAAATGATAGACAGAGCGGCATCTTGACCTCACGAGTAAACTCAATGAGCTTGGTTAGCGTGTGGATATGGTCGATCATGCTGAATCCTTTGCAGAATCCAACTTGCTCGCATGGTTGTCCTTCATCTACTGTTCAGCCAATCCTATTCAGGATGACTCAAGTGAACAGCTTGTAGAAAAGAGACAACAGACAGATCAGGCGATAGTTGCCAGTGTCGTCAGTCTCCCTTTTTGGACAGTTGTACAGTCCTGCTGGTTTTCCACTGGGAAGGAACCTTGCATTCAGACAGATAGCATGTGCAGAGTATTGATGAGTAATGATGGCAGGTTCTTCAGGTGTTTGGGTCTGACCTTGTCTGGACTGGGTGTTGTTCTGTTCTTTACTGACAAAAAGGCATGTCGGATTTCAGAAGGGAGAATATTGGGAATGACATATCCATCCTGCAGAATTTGGTATGTGGGCAGGTGGATGTGGCTATCGAAGAGATCTCAGTAGAAGTCATGGATAATCTTCTCTATTGCCTTTCTGGAAGATGTGATAGATCCATCAGGACGTCGTAGAGCAGTCATCATGGTTTTGTAGTTGGCAACAGATAGACGGGCGTTGAGAATGCTTTTTCCGGCTTCTGCTGCATCTGCCAGCACTGCTGCTCTTCTCGCTTTGAGGTCTTCCTTTATCACTTCTCTGCACTCCTTTGTGAGCTCTGATGTTTACTTGTGGTTGTTTGAGGCTCATGCCAAGCCACGTTGGCGAATGAGCTCTAGAGTTTTCAAAGACAGGTGTTTTTTTGTGGCTATCTCTCTTGGTGTTCCTTGCACAATCATGAAGGTGCTGAACTAGTTGATTGTATACCTCATCAATGTCATCAATGAAGGCATCTTCCCATGTTGCAGCAATAGTGCCAAAGAGCTCATAATTGGTGGTTTTTCTGGAGTTCTCTTAAACTTTGCAGCCCTTTCTCCCCTCTCTATGAATTAGAATTTTGCATGGAGGAGACGGTGGTCTGATCCTGTTTGGAATTTTAGGACAACAGCAACATCAGTCAGGCAAAACCATCGATTGAACATGATGTGGTCAATTTTGTTGTCGAATCATCCACTGGGAGACTCCCATGTCCAACGTTTAGATTCGACCTTCTGGAACTGCGAATTACCATGGATGGTCTTGGTTGACATGATGAACTCAGACAGTTTCTCACGCTGTTCGTTGCATTCTAGGCCATGGATCCCAAAGTGGAGTTCTTCGGCTGATCATCTGGATCATATCTTGGCATTATCACTGACAATGATCTTGTAGAAGGTGTCGTCTCCTTCATAGTACTTCTCCAGCTCCATGTAGAACTTCTCAATTTCTTCTTCAACGTAATTGGATGTTGGTGTGTAGACAATGAAGACAGAAACTGCTGGTGGTGAGCCACATCTATACAAGTGTAATCATCTGATTCGGGTTGTTATGCATTCGAGTGAATCAATGCTCATGGCTAAGTTCATGTTGACAAGGACACTGACACCACCAACGCCTCTTTTGTCTCATGTTCCGAGGAACAGTTCTTCTTCAGTGTCAAAAATGGTGTGCTGTGGTTGATGCCTTCTCATCTCAGTCAGACCAATGATCAGTATTGATCTTTGTACTTGATCTTCCGCGCTTGCACCATCAGGCCTTCGATGGATGCATCTGATGCCGGCATGTATGCATTGAAAGTATAGACAGTCATTTTAGTCCTTCTTCGTTTTGGCAGCCTACTTCGGCCTTGAGATTTTATCAGCCTCTCCTTCCTCATCCTTCTTAATGCTGCGATATTTGGGGCTCTTTCACGGTAAAAGTTATGAGACCATTATATTTACTGTTTTTGGCATATCGAATATGTGACAGATAGCTTGCCAGGCTGTACCGTGCAGGCGGGATACTCTCAGTAGCTTGCTGGGCTCTCTGAGAGGGGTAGAGGCTTTTAGGGCAGCCTCTGATCACCCTTGCAGGAGTTCCCATGGTCCAAACCACATTTGAATCCCATCAAATATTGTTCGGTAATCTTGGAAGATGGGTCTTAAGTGTCTTATGATTTGTCGTGTGGCCGCTTCACAGCAGCGTGGTTCAGAAAGCAGCCTGAAGTGTGATGAAGGCTGGGTAGTGGAGGTAGTGGAATAAACATTGAGACCATTAGGAAAAAAGGTGATGTGTTTACCAGAAATAAAAGGGGAGGTGGACAAAGTATCATGGTATGATCTTGGTTACAAACTATTCTTTTGATGACAATAGTCATGTAACGTATAGTTATGTTATATTATAATGCTGTATGCCTGAAACCAAGAAGTATTGTAAACCAATGTTGCTCTACTCCATCAAATATTTGAAAAAAATTATTGCTAACCTCCTTCCATTTGGTATGAATTATCGGTATTTCGCAAATTTCTGTTAGGTAGTGTTTTGTTTTTTTGTTTGACTTTTTAAAATTTATTTTTATAAATATAACATTTATTTTGTTTTTTGGAGGGTTTGGTTTTGGGTCACATATGGTTGTAACAGACAGTAGCATCCTGAGACCCAAGCACTATGGGTCATAGTTTTGAGCCTGCTTTTAGGACCAGATGATCTTCTACCTTGGATTTTTGAGGTCAGGATTTTGAGGAAAGAATGGTACAGTGGCACCTAATTTGAGAACTATTGATGACCTTGAATGCATAAGTTGGGGCACTCAATACACATGTACAAAGGCTATCTTATTATATCTATCTCAGTATCAGGGAATGACAGAAAAAGGAGCACTCACTGAGAAAAGGAGGTGAGAGACTTGCACTGAGCACGCTGGTGCATGGGATTAGATTCTTGCTTCTTCCTTCTTTCACAGAAGTCTGATCTATTAGAAAAATCCAAATATGAAACTGGTCTTGCAAGTTTTCATAAATATGACTTATTCAAGGTAGAAAAATAAATTGGGGAATGCTTTTGTAACTTGATTTATGAATATTACATGTGTGCATGTACCTTTATCAATATTATTGCAGAGTCCTGAAAATATTCATAGAAAAAAGAATGGATGCCTTTTGATAGAGGCACAATAATTTCATGCATAAATTCTTGTATACGTTAGTCAAAATAAGAAGAGATGGCAAGGAGCCTCTTCCTATTCATCCCCAATGCTGCGCTGGTCTTCTTCCCTTCCCAAGTCAGTTAAGACACCAATACTCAAACCCAAGAATTGACTTTCTTTACACAAGACCCCAGGTGTCCTCTAGGACCCTGGGTCGCCCACTAGCCCTGAGTCTCTTCCTGTTCGTCCCCAACAGTGTGCCGGTCCTCTTCCCCTCCCAGCTGGTTCCCCCCCACACACACACCAGGTAACTGTGGGGCATGGCCTCTTCATAAGTGGGCGTGTCTTCTGAAGGAGTGGGCGTGGCCTAAGTTTAGGCGGGCCAAGGCTCACATGGCCACAGATAGATTAGTCTTACAGAGAAATCTAGTATAACATCTCAGTACCCTTACTTCCACAATAACATGAAGAAACAACGCAAACCCCCAGCTTGTAGGAAGGACAATGAAAAGAGTCCAGAAGCCTCAGTAGGTGCTACTCACCTAAAAGACCTCTCTGAGAAAGAATTCAGATATTAAGTCATGAAAATGTTCAGTGAACTCAATGAAACAGAAAGATATCCAGTAACATGACAGAAACAATCGAGAAATTACGGGAAGAAATGAGAGCAGAAATTGGAAAGCTATGCACGGAAATGTCATGAATAAAAGATTCAGTAGATGAAATAAAAAACTCAGTCTTTTCCCTAAACAGTAGAATGGCCACAGCTGAAGACAGAATCAGTGAGTTGGAAGATCAGCTGCACCAACAGGCAACAACAAACAATGGCAGGAGACCTCAAAATACCTCTAGAGCAAATCATAATCTTAGGATATGATTCCAAGAGGAACAGCATTAGAATCATTGAAGTACCAGAAGGTCAGGGAAACAATCCCAGTGAAAAAGCCAAAGTCAAACAAATCATTGCTGAAAAATCTCCAGAGCTGGACAATGCAGCCATTCAGATTCAAGGAGCACGAATATTACCAGCTAAAAGAGACCCTAACAAAAACACTCCAAGATGATCATAGTTAGAATGATGGATGCCGCTGATAGAGACACAATACTGCAAGCAGCAAGGTCAAAGAAGGAAATCACATACAAAGGAGCAACCCTTTGATTCCACAAGCAGACCTATTAGAGGAAAGCCTCCAAGCCTGAAGGCAATAGTGGGATATAGTGAAAAACCTCACTGAAATGAACGCTTCACCAAGAATTCTCTATCTGACTCAACTCACACACAAACTGAAGGAACGATACACTATTTTCTGGATAAACAGCAGCTCAGGAACTTCATAGACTCAAAACCAAACCTAAAAGAAGGGCTAAAGGGGCTACTATAAGACAAGACAAACCTTACAAGTACAGCAGACCCTTACAGAAAGTTGACACAAAACCCCATAACAATAATATCTCTCAACGTCAATGGTCTAAAATCACCAGTTAAGAGACACAGAGTGGCAAAATTGATTCAGAGACAGAACCCAACATCTGCTGCCTACAAAAAACTCATCTGAACAGTCAGAGCAAACACAGACTCAAAGTTAAGGATGGAAAACAATCCTGCAAGTAAACAGCTCCTACAAAAAAGCTGGGGAGGCCATACTAGTATCTGACAACATTAATTTCAGGTTAAAAAAGATTAGAAGGGACAGTGAAAGCCATTTGCTATTTATCAAGGGATACGTACAACAGGAAGTAATCACACTCTTTTTTATTTTTTAATGTATTTTTTAATTTTTATTAGTGAAACACCATGAGATACAGTTGTAGACTTACAAATTTATGTGCTTGGGTTTCAATTATACAAAATAATCACACTCTTAAATGTATACGCACATTTGAGGGATAATACTGTTCATCAATTTGCTCGGGCGGGCCCAGTAACATCTCCATTGGAGACTTTGTTGTTACTATGTTTGGCATATTGAATACATCACGGGTAGCTTGCCAGGCTCTGCCATGAGGGCGAAATGCTCCCGGTAGCTTGCCGGGCTCTCCGAGAGGGGCAGAGGAATCGAACTCGGGTCGGCCATGCTGGCTGCGTGCAAGGCAAACGCCCTACCACTGTGCTATCGCTCCAGCCCTAATGAGGGAACAGCTAAATATTTAAAATAACTGCTAACAGGTTTTAAGGAGGACATTGCTAGCAACACAATAGTAGCCTGATACTTCACACTGCCTATTCACCTCTGGTGAAACAAGAAGAACAAAACCCAGCAAGGAAACATTGGCTTTGAAGGAAGAAATAGAAGAGAAAGGGCTTATAGACCTATAGAGGGCTTTACACTCCAAAAAGAAAGAATACACATTCCTCTCCAGTGCGCATGGAACATTTTCCAAAATAGACCATGTGCTAGGACACAAAACATACCTCAATAGAAATAGGAAGATAGAAATAGTATCAACAATCTTTTCAGACCACAATGCACTGAGAATAGAAGTGAATCACAAACAGACACGGAGAACAAAATCCAACACCTGGAAATTAAACAACTCAATGTTGAACAACGAGTGGGTCAGGAATGAAGTTTAGGACCAAATCAAAAGATAACTGAAACAAATGAAAATGAAAACAGGAGCTACCAGAACCTATGGGATGCAACTAAAGCCATGGTAAGGGGAAAATTTATAGCTCTGCAAGCATTTCTCAGGAAGGAAGAAAGGGTCCACATAAACAAATTGACTTCACAGCTAAAGAGCTTAGAAAAGTATCAACAAAAGGAGCGCAAATCAGGCAGAAGGAAAAAGATCATAAAGCTTAGAGCAGAAATCAAAAACATGGAAATCAGAAAACAAACCGTAAGATCAATGAAACCAAGAGCTGGTTCTTTGAGAAGATAAACAAGATAGATAAACCATGAGAAAGACTCATAAAGAAAGAAATAGAGAGAAAGAACCCAAATAAACCGAATCTGAAATGGGAAGGGGGATATCACAATAGAAACCAATCACTGTCACTGTTAGAGCTCCTGTTATTCAATGATTTGCTCAAGCAGGCCCAGTAACATTGTGAGACTTGTTACTGTGCTTGGCATATCGAATACGTTATGGGTAGTTTGCAAGGCTTTGCCGTGCAGGCGAGATACTCTTGGTAGCTTGCCAGACTCTTTGAGAGGGGCGGAGAAATCGAACTCGGGTCGGCCATGTTGACTGCATGCAAGGCATATGCCCTACCCGCTGTGCTATCGCTCTAGCCCAACAGAAACCAAAGAAATTGAAAAGATCATCAGAGACTACTTTGAAAGTCTGTATGCCACGAAACAAGAGAATCTAGACAAAATGGATAAGTTCCTGGATTCCTATAATCTTTGAAGGCTGAATCAAGAAGATCTAGAGTACCTGAATAGACCTATTAACTTCAAGAAAATTGAAACTTAACCAAAAGTCTTCCCAAAAACAAAAGTGCAAGTCCAGATGGATTCACTAGTGAATTTTTCAAACATTTATAGAGGACATATTGCCACTTCTTCTCAAGTTTTTCCAGGAAATTGAAGAAAGAGAAACTCTCCCAAACAATTTCTATGCATCCCATAACTCTCTAATACCAAAAGGAAACAAAGACACCACAAAAAAAGAAAACTACAGGCTGATATCCCTGATGAACATGTATGTGAAGATTCTCAACAAAATACTAGCAAATAGAATTCAACAACTCATCAAAAAGTTCATACACCATGACCAAGTAGGATTCATCCTGGGCATGCAAGGATGGTTTAACATTCAGAAATCAAACACATAATGCATCATATCAACAAAAGCAAAGAAAAAACATATGATCATATCAATAGATACAGAGAAAGCATTTGAAAAGATCCAGCACCCGTTTATGATGAAAACCCTCACCAAAATAGGTATAGAGGGGACTTTCCTCAATATAGTTAAAGCCATCTACCACAAGCCTACAGCAAGCATCATCTTCAGTGGGGAAAAACTGAGAGCCTTCCCTCTAAGATTAGGGATGAGACAAGGATGCCCACTCTCTCCACTGATGTTCAATATAGTATTGGAAGTACTTGCAATAGTGGTTAGGCAAGAAAAAGATATTAAGGGCATTCAGCTAGGAAAGGAAGAAATCATTCTCTCACTACTTGCAGATGATATGATACTATAATTAGAGAACCCTAAAACCTCTACCAAGAAACTCCTAGAAACAATAGACTTGTATAGTAAAGTTGCAGGCAATAAAATCAATACCCAAATGTCCGTGGCTTCCTTATATGCAAATAGTGAGAGAAGAAAGTGACATGAAAAAAAACAATCCTGTTCACAACTGTGCTCCAGAAAATTAAGTACCTAGGAATCAGCTTAACTAAGGAGGTAAAAGACCTGTACAAAGAAAAATACAAAGCGCTCTTTCAGGAAATAAAAGAGGACACAAGGAAATGGAAAAAATCTCCCCTGCTCATGTATCAGAACTAAGATTGTCAAAATGGCAATGCTTCCCAAAGCATTGTACAACTTCAATCCGTTTCCTATAATGATACCATGGGAATGCCAATTGGTTCAGCCCCTTTGGAAAACAGTAAGGACGATTCTCAAAAAATTCAAAATTGAGCTCCAATTTGACCCAGTAATACTACTCCTGGGAATATATCCCAGAGAGGCAAAAAAGTATAGATGAAATGACATCTGTACCTGTTTGTTCATTGCAGCATTGTTTACAATAGCTAGAATCTGGAAAAAACCTGAGTGCCCGAGAACAGATGACTGGTTAAAGAAACTTTGGTACATCTACACAATGGAGTAACTATGTAGATATTAGAAAAGATGAAGTCATGAAATTTACAAGTGGTACTACATGGAAAGTATCATGCTAAGCGAAATGAGTCAGAAAGAGAGGGACAGACATAGAAAGATTGCATTCATCTAGGGAACATAAAGTAACAAAATAGGAGACTAATACCCAAGAATAGCCGAGATAAGTACCAGATGGTTCACTTCATGGTCTTGAGGCCAGCCGCACATAAGGCAGCTCAGATAAGGGAGCACTAAATAACGGATGTTGGGAGGATACTCCCAGGTTGGGAGATGCACGCTGAAAGTAGACTATAGACCGAACATGATTGCCACTCCATGCCTCTTTTGCAAACCACAGCACCCAAAAGGAGAGAGAGAACAAGAGGGAATGTCCTGCCACAGAGGCAGGGTGGGATGGGGAATGGGGCATGGAAGGGGTACTGGGATCAGTGGTGGTGGAAAATGGGCACTGGTGGAGGGATGGGTACTCGATATTGTATAATTGAAACCCAAGCACAAAAATTTGTAAGTTTACAACTGTGCCTCAAGGTGTTCACTAATAAAAATTAAGAAACAAACACACAAACAAAAAGAGATGGCACAGAGTAGGCCATATAGGTCAGAATCGCCAAGATCAATATTTTTGCCAAATTTCCAATTAAGTAGCCAGTGAAACCCCATAAATTTGGTTGTTTTAAAGAGAATTGTAAATCATGTTTAAGTCATATCTAGTGACATATTTTAATTACTTCAAAATCCAAATTGAATCAATACATGAATGATAACATACATATTCCTTCTCTTTAAAAGCAGGTGTGTAATAATTTGTTTTCATTGTTTGGTTGTTTTGTTTTGTTGGTATTAGAGATCATACCTTAGAATTCATAACCTAAAAAGCAGTGAGCTGTATAGCATCTCTAAAAAAATATTTTTTTTTGATATCTGCTTATTCTTGGACAGTCCTACAAAAGAATCTTATCAGAAGCCCTAGAAAAAAGTCCGGATTCCTTGATTCCTGAATTGCTGACTCATTTTATGTCAATTAAGGCAGGTCACTTGACCTCTCTGTATCTCAGAGTATTGGGCTGGAAATATAGACACAAGCAAGAGTATACTGAAAATAAGATGCTCAATCTCAGTCCACTTTCTTCTGTAAATACATTATATGTGAAAATGAATAGCTAATATTTCCAAATGAGTACCATAAATTTTTTTAAAAAATTATTTATTTATTTATTGCTTTTTAGGTCACACCTGGCAATGCACAGGGGTTGCTCCTGGAGGTGCTCAGGGGACCATATGGGATGCTGGGAATTGAACCTGTGTTGGTCATGTGCAAGGCAAATGTCCTACCCGCTGTGCCAATGCTCCCGCTCCTAAATTTTTATTTTTGATTCTTCTTACACATAGGACTTTGTTTAAGTTAGGTAGACTGGGTGAGTAGCCATTTACTTATTTGACAAATTTCTTGTTAAATATTTTATTGTTGACAATATTCTATAATTACGTTAATTTTCTCTTTCCTTAAAGGAGATTTGCTAGGGATCAAACCCAGGACTTCCTATGGGCAAAGCATGCATTTTTTTTCAAAGCATGCATTCTATCCTGAGCAACAACCCCAATAGTTTAAAAAGATTTTCTTTACAAATTAAAACTATATATGTATATATATAACTATATATGTATATATGTAACTCAATATATAGTATATATAAGACTACACTTAAAACTTTCATGTCTTGTCTTCAAGGAGACCAATTAAAAAGAAAAAAGAAAACTTCAATTTCTGAGCACAATTTAAAACTGAATTCGAAATCTAGCAAGAGCAGAGCGCCTTAAGGTCAGGACAGCTTAAGCAATTCCACTGAAACTGAGGAAATGGTCTCAGACACTAGCTGTCCTTCATCCTTGCTGTGTTTTCAACCACACCAGTAAATAAGATTAACATTTGCTATGCCATTATGAAAGTTTTAAGTAAATACAGGAATATCTAAGATAAAATCTTACCACTACCCCTATTTTACATGGGAGAGAAAATGAGTCTTAGATTAAGCAATTTGCCCAAGGAAGTGTGATAGTAAGTGAAGGTTTGACTGAAACAGTTGTTCAAGTTTAGGTTTAAATCATCCCACTCATAATGTTTCATCTGCAATAGAAATCATTATGGGGCTGGAGCTATAGCACAGTGGGTAGGGCGTCTGCCTTGCACGCAGCCAACATGGCCGATCCAAGTTCGATTCCTCCACCCCTCTCGGAGAGCCCGGCAAGTTACCGAGAGTATCTCGCCCTCACGGCAGAGCCTGGCAAGCTACCCATGATGTATTCGATGATGTGCCAAACACAGTAAAAACAAGTCTTACGATGGAGACGTTACTGGGCCTGCTCGAGAAAATCGATGAATAACGGGAGGACAGTGACAGTGACAGATGCCAGCAGAAAATCTATTGATTTTATTAATCAATAGGGAATGGGGACTGGTATTAGGGTTTTGCACTGATCTTGGCATAGAAGGTTCAGTTGTCCCAAGGAATTCTAAATTTGAAGCTTACTGTGCAAGTTTTCTTGAAGATGTATTTGTCAAGGTAGGAAGAGATAATTTCATTGAATACTTGATTAACGACTCTTAAATATTAGGAAGTAAGACATATAGCAAGACAAATATGCTGCCGAGAGATCCTTAGGAAAACAGAACTAAATTTTGTGAAAAGAGAACGTCAATGGCAATTTAAATAGGATTAAAGAGTAAATTATAATTCAAAATATTTTGTGTAAAAAAAAATCATGGAACTGATTTTTTCTCCCTGAGCAGAAATTACAAAGTTATGGCTACATATGAATTATTAAAGGAAGCTTTTTAAAATAGGCATAGTCTCAGGAATTGTTTCTATAAAATATATTGATGGAGGTTTGGGGTTTTCACATGAAATTTTTATTTTAATGAACTCAACCTAGGTGCCCAGTGACATGGATTGTGAAATGTAGTATATACATATGCACAATGGAACACCATGCAGCTGCAAGGAATGATGAAATAATGCAATTTGCTGAAATTTGATTGAACTGAGAGATATAATGTTGAGTGAAGTAAGTCAGAAGAGAAATGCCAAATACAAGATGATTTCGCTAATCTGCAGTATATAGAATAATTGGATGAGGGAATTCAACATTTTAGAGGGCATATCTACATCACCCCAGAGTATAGAGATGAGAAAGAAAGAGAAGGGAAAAATCCCAGAGTATAGGGATGAGAGGGACGGAGAAGGAAAGTCACAAGGGGTGAAGGAAGTAGATGGGGGCAGGGGTTGAGATTTCAGATATACCAATGATGTGGGTATGTATTATAGTTAGGTATCCAAGGCACAGACTAAACACTAAAAACATGAGATCCAAACGACAACCAACAAACTTTATACTGTACCTGTGAAGGCGGTAGACCATGGGTTTGGACGGGTCGGGGTACATAGAAATACTGGTGAGAGGAAGTTGACACTGGTGGTGGAATTGATCTAGAACGTATATGCCTAAAACTCAATTATCAATAACTTTGTAAATCACAGTTATTTATAAACAAAAATTTTAAAAGCATTAAAAAAGTGAAGACAGTTGATTGTAACAGAGGCCTCCCTAGTCCACACTTTGAGAAATTTTTTAAATTTTTGAAAAATTTTCTGTATTCCCTTTCACCTCTGATTGTTGGAGCCAGTTAACTTTTCCAAACAAACAATAAGGCTTCTCCCAAATTACTTAAGCAACTCAACACACTAGGTGTGAACAAACAACAGGTGTTCTCTGTAAGAGATGAGTCAGGAACAAAATGAAAATAGGTCCTGGTTCTTGGCTTGAGCATAACATACAGATGGAACTCCAGGCACTAAGTCCTCAGATTCATTCCCATTTTGGTTGAAGTTTGACATTTTAAAGTACTCGGAGAATTGGATACTAGAAGGATGGGAGAGGGTGTTCATATAAATCAGGGAAAATGTAATCCCTTCAGAACACATAATTCAGGAAAAATGTAATCCCTTACAATTGCTTACTTTCATCCTCTTTGTTCTCTCATCCATAGTAGGCAGGATGTGACTAACTCCATGCACAGTCACACTTCATTATGGCAATTTTAGGACCAGACCAATAGTGGCAGTACCAGCCCTCACATGCCATTGGAATGGTAATTCTGCTAATTGGGTCCTGGAGTTAACACCTCTCTTGGATAAAGGTAGGAAGTCTCACTTTACTAATTCAATTTCCGGTTTTTCCACTCAAGGATTTGAAGGCCTATATTTGAAGGTGAACTTCTTACCCTGAAAGCTTAGGACAGATTTTGATTTTTTCCTCCTAAAAAAATCATGTTTAAGTGCTTGAGGAAAAAGAAAGAAATAGATTCCTGAAAAAAATCTTAAAATCTCAGTTTCCTATTCAACTTGCACAGCTTTGTCCAAAATATCTGATTCTCTTCCTTTGAAATTTCCCTTCCCCCAAATTTAAACTTTAAAAAAATTGGAGTAATCAGAGAAAAAATAATCTTGCTTAGGTTTTTGTCACTTTGTCCCTTTGTCTTATTAAACTTTTAAATAAATGAATTTTCTCTAATTAATTGGTAAAATCTAAGGTTACATCGTCTGTATTGTATTTTTCTTAGACAAGGAAAGTTTTAATCTGTATTGATAGACTTGGGTAAAATCACTTTTCTGGAAACAGTCAACTTTTTCAACTAAAAGTATATCATATTTATTACTAAGAAATCAACTCAGAAAATGCTAATTATCCATTCTAATAAGACAAATTAATCTCCACAAATAAAACATATCCTTTTAAATTAAAAAAAAAAACTGGGAAGCTTGTTAAACTTTGGGGGAGTAAACTACACTACCACATAATCTCCAAGGAAAGTTCTTTACATAATCTGGTTACTTAAGCTATTTCTTCAATCAAGACTATTAGCAATTGCTTTTGTGGACAAAAAAAAAAAACATGCCATAATCTCCTTGGACAATGAAGACTATTAAAATAGCAAGTGACAATCAGATTACAGACTTCTATCTTGAGTAACACTTTAGGATGTATTAATGTGCCATGTAAAATATAAAGCCATGTTGACAGAAGTTGTTGACATTTTAAATCAAGGATAACTAGTTTTGTCCTTGTCTGTAATCTGGGTCAGAGAAACAAGTGATAAATTTGTTATTTAAGCTATGTATAACAAGCCCCCCCACCCAATCTGAATTATACAAGAGTGTAGAGATAATTGTTAAAGAGAAAGTACCATAAAGTCAAATCAGTCAGTAATTTATGTTCCAAAATACATGATTTGTTTTTGAAAAAGAGATACATGATCCATATGGTTGTATTTGGGAATCGCATTACCAAATCACTATTGTTAACCTAAGATAATTTTGAGTACCACTTAAGAGGCTTACCCTATGTGTTATATAATATTTTAAAGTTTGTTTTCTAACCCATTGAAAAAGGAATTTGGAAGACGTATAACATGATGATGTTTGGGAAAGGGAGCTAGAGTCTGGGGCCTTCCATTGCCATCCTCACACCCTTAAAGTGATGATGTTTCTTCCCAACACCCTTTGTTTGGTGCTCCCTTCTCTATCTGAGCTGCCTTTAACCCTAGTGTGCGGCTGGCCTCCAAGCCATGGAGTAAACCTTCTGGTACTTATCTCGGCTATTCTTGGGTCTCCTATTTTGTTACTTTATGTTCCCCAGATTAATGCAATCTTTCCATGTCTTTCTCTCTCTTTCTGACTCATTTCGCTTAGCATGATACTTTCCATGTAGTACCACTTGTAAGTAAATTTCATAACTTCATCCTTTCTAACAGCTACATAGTACTCCATTATGTAGATGTACCAAAGTTTCTTTAACCAGTCATCTGTTTTCGGGCACTCAACCTCATGGTGTTTCACTAATAAAAATTAAAATAAATAATTAAATAAAGTAACAGTAGCTGCCAAATTTTTTTTTATTTTTTGTTTTTGTTTCTTTTTTTTTTTTCTTTAATAGTGAGACCTCATGAGGTACAGTTGCAGACTTACACATTTTTGTGCTTGGGTTTCAATTATACAATGATCAAACACCCATCCCTCCACCAGTGCGCATTTCCCACCACCACGGATCCCAGTATCCCTCCCACCCCCAGCCCCCATCCCACCCTGCCTCTGTGGCAGGGCATTTCCCTCTCTCTCCTTTTGGGTGCTGTGGTTTGCAAAAGAGGCATTGAGTGGCAATCATGTTTGGTCGATAGTCTACTTTCAGCATGCTTCTCCCATCCTGGGAGGATCCTCCCACTTAATCACTTAACTTCCTGTTAGTCATCGATTTGCTCGAGCGGGCGCCAGTAACGTCTCCATTTGTCCCTGTCGCGTGCTAGTGTAGCCCAATGGCATCTGTTCGCTCCGGGAACATGAAGGGCCTCAAACCGATCGTTCATGATCTTGAGGAAGAAGTCTGACCATCTGGAAGGTGGGCGGCCACGCGGTCTTTTGACATCCCGTGGAATCCAGTCGGTAACCGCTCTAGTCCAGCGGTCATCTTTAAATCTCATTACGTGACCACCCCATCTGATTTTTGACACCTTGGCAAATGAGACAGCGTCCCTGATCCTTGATCGTCGACGGATGTCAGAACTCCGGATTCGTTCAATCATTTGAGTGAAACGTGATATTCCGTGGTGTTTCCTTCTCTTTCTGAGTTCCCTTTTCCCCTAACCTGTGTGGTTGGCCTCCAGGTCATTGAGTAAAATTCCTGGTACTAATCTCTGCCATTCTTGGGTGTTAGTTTCCTATTTTGTTATTTTATGTTCCCCAGTTGAATGCAATCTTTCTATGTCTATCCCTTTCTTGCTGAGTCATTTCGCTTAACATGATACTTTCCATGTAGTACCACTTGTAAATTTCATGACTTCATCTTTTCTAACATCTACATAGTACTCCATTGTGTAAATGTACCAAAGTTTCTTTAACCAGTCATCTGTTCTCGGGCACTCAGGTTTTTCCCAGATTCTGGCTATCGTAAAAAAGTGTTACAATAAACAGACAATTGCAGATGTCACTTTGGCTATACTTTTTTGCCTCTCTAGGATATATTCCCAGGAGTGGTATTGCTGGGTCAATGGGAGCTCAATTTCTAATTTTTTGAGAATCATCCATACTGTTTTCCAAAAGGGCTAAACCAGTCGGCATTCTCACCAACAGTGAAGGAGTGTCCCTTTCTCACCACATCCGTGCCAGCACCAGTTGCTTTTGTTCTTGTGGATATGGGCCAGTCTCTGTGGTGTGAAGTGATATCTCATTGTGGTTTTGATCTGCATCTCCCTGATGATTAATGATGTGGAACATTTTCTCATCTGTCTTTTAGCTATTCGGCTTTCTTCTTTGTCAAAGTATCTATTCATTTCATCTCCCCATTTTTTGATGGGGTTGAATGTTTTCTTTTTGTGGAGTTGAACCAGTACTTTGTATACCCTTGAAATTAACCCCTTATCAGATGTGTAGTTGGCGAATATCCTTTCCCATTCTGTAGACTGTCTTTGTATTTTGGTCACTGTTTCTTTTGAGGTGCAGAAGCTTCTTAGTTTAAGATAGTCCCATTTGTCTATCTCTGTTTTCACTTTCTTGGCCAGTGGTGTGACATCTTTGAATATTTTTAAAAAATTAAAAAAAATAAAAGCACAGAGTTGGGACTGAAAAAAAATAAAGTGATGATGTTTGGATGTTGACACTTTCCTTTCAATTAGATAAGCATAGTTCTAGTAAACTTAAAGTCTTATTTGAGATCATCAACAATTAATAAATTACTCCTCTAGTATTGTGAAATTTTCAAAATTACAGGAAATAAAACTTGATTTTTTATCAGTATCAATGTGCCAATTATTTTTATCTCTTTCAATGTGTTTGTTCTAATTTCCCAAAGACTTATACATGCTTCAGTATCTCCCTCTATTTTGAAATATGGGCTGGAGTGATAGCAAAGCTGGTGGGGATTTCCCTTGCATTCGGCCGATCCGGGTTCCATTCCTCCATTCTTCTTGGAGAGCCCAGCAAGCTATCGAGAGTATCCCGCCTGCATGGCAGAGCCTGGCAAGCTCCTCGTAGCATATTCGACATGCCAAAAACAGTAACAACAAGTCTCACAATGGAGACATTACTGGTGTCCGCTAGAGCAAATTGATGAACAATGGGAGAACAGTGCTACAGTGCTACCTTTTGAAATTTAGCGTCAAACTATAATCTCTTCATGAATTTTGTCTGAACTGATTTTAGTCCTGAGAATTCAATTTTAGAATGAACTGAAATCAGTCCAATCTCTGTGTGATACTAGATTGGAAATTAGTTCAGTCTCTGTGTAATACTAGAAATTTTGAGGCATGAGTTGGGTAGGATCACACCCAGCTGTGCTCAGGGTTTTTATGTGGCTCTGTGCTTGGGAATCACACCTGATGTGGGATCAGGTGGAATCCAATGATGGAACCAGGTCAGCTGCCAGCATAACAAGGCAAATGCTCAACCTCTTGTACTATGTCTCCAGGCTTGCTACTAGAATTTTCATCATTATTATTTTTTAACACAATATTAGCTTATTACTACTTAGTTTTTAGGCTACACTCCTCAGTTTTTAGGATTTGCTCCTGCCCCTGTGCCCAGGGATCACTGCCAGTGAGCCTCAGAAAACTATATATAGTGCTGGCATCAAACCCTGATCCTCTGCATGCTATACTTTACCTGCTGTACTATCTCTCCTGACCTGCTATACTATCTCTCCAGGCCCAGTGATAAAACCATAAATGATTGTAAAGAATATTTAAGTTTGAAATAGACCAACACAAGGACCAGAGCAATAGCGCACTGGGCAGGGCACTTGCCTTGCAAGTGGCTGACCTAGGTTGACCCCCAGCACCATACATGTTCCCTTAAGCCCTACCAGGAATGAACTCTGGGTGCAATTCAGAAGTTAGCCCACAGCATCACTGGCTGTGTCCCAAAGTCAAACAAAATAAATGAAATAGAATAAAATAGACCAGCGCACTAATTTTATTTGCTTTGGACCTTCCTAGTGGTGGTACTCAGGGGTTTCAGGGGCCATTTGTTCAATCAGCAGGAAATACATGTGAGGTTCCAAGGAGAACACAGCGTTGTTAGTGTCCTGGAGTGCCAGGGTCCACCGGGACACATCAAGTCCACACTGGTGGGACTCAGGGGTCCCTAGAGTTACATTAAATGGTGTTTAAGGCAGAGGATGTGTGGTGCTGGGGATCAAACTAGGGTCTGCTATCTTCTTGGGCCAGCTCAACAACTTTATATATTTTTTTTATTGAATCACTGTGAGATAGACCCTTACAAAGTTGTTCATGATTGGATTTCAGTCATACAGTATTCTAATATCCATCCTTCCACCAGTGTAGATTTCTCAGCACCAGTGTCCCCAGGTTCCTTCCCATCACTCCACACCCCAAACCTTGACTGCCTCTATGACAAGTGCTTTTATTTGCCTCTCTCTCTCTCTCTCTCTCTCTCTCTCTCTCTCTCTCGCTCTCTTCCCCCCCCCCTTTTGGGACAACAAATTTTAATGCAAGAGTCCACTTCTCTGTTTCATGTCATGTCCAGCACTGCAATTCACATTGGGTCAAGTTTTGCTGTAGTAGCAAAGAATAATGTATCTAAGTAGACTATCAAAATGCTTGATTTCCCAATACATATATTTTTATTTAAGGCCAGTTTTCTTTATTAATTCAGTTTGCTTTCATTCTTTTCTTATTGTGGTGATGAGGTGGGGGGGATCACAGTGTACATTAGGGTCATAAACTTCTTTTGTGGGCTTGCACATACCTGCTCTCACTGCACTGGAGATTCCCACTTTGCTGGAATGTCAGGGATCATAATGTAAGTGACCCAGGAACTGCATTCAACACGTGATACTGTGCCTGCCTGGGATCAAACCTTCCTCAGTTAAACCCGGAGTCCTTTGCGGCCAGTTCAGTCAAAACATTTGAAGGCTGAAGCAGGTCTAAATATCTAAATATCTTAAATCAGATGGTAAAAGATTTGCAAAAGGAGAAAATATAATAGACCAGAAAACGTATTTTAGATTTTCAAGTACTAGAGCTTATATTACTTTAAGTGTATTAATAAATACTTCATTTCTTTTTCATTCCATTTTAATTTCTAATATGGTGAATTGTTGCAGACATATAACACTGTCACTGTCCTCTCATTGTTCATCAATTTGCTCGAGCGGGCACAGTAACGTCTCCATCGTGAGACTTGTAGTTACTGTGTTTGGCATATTGAAAACCTCACAGCTTGCCAGGCTTTGCCATGCAGGCGAGATATTCTGGTAGCTTGTCAGGCTCTCCGTGAGGGGTGGAGGAATCAAACCCGGCTTGGCTGCGCTGGCTGTGCCCAAAGCAAACGCCTTACCACTGTGCTATTGCTCCAGCCCATATATATATATATATATACATACATGGTTTTGAATTTCACAAAAACTAAGATTCAATTTCACAAATAAAATAGCATTAAATATTATTACATATGTATAGTATACACTTTTGTCATAATCTTTGTCAAAATCTTAAACATTTGTCACCCTTTCATTTAGTAGCTCAGATTTAAAATAAAACTAATATTTGTGTTTAATAATATATAAATTAAATGTCTAATAATATCTGAGTGTCTAATAATTTTTTTTTTTGCCCTCCCGTTGATCGTCGATTTGCTCGAGAGGGCCAAGTAACGTCTCCATTGGAGACTTTGTTGTTACTGTGTTTGGCATATCGAATACTCTCGGTATCTTGCTGGGCTCTCCGAGAGAGGCGGAGGAATCGAACTCGGGTCGGCCATGTTGGCAGCTTGTAAGGCGAACGACCTACCGCTGTGCTATCGCTCCAGCCCGATGCTATTTAACTATTTCATGCCACAGATTGATTTTGAAACTGGATTGTAAGTTTTCTAATTTTTCACTATGGATAAGTAATAAATGATTCGTAGCAGTAATTTATGACTGAGACTCCAAAAACAATTTGGGTTCAATGTGAAAATTTTATCCATAATTTCAAAGTATGGAATTCAATTAGGAGGTAAAGAAAGTTGAAATAGGAAAAATAAGAGAACCAATGATGGAACCTTGACTTGATCACTTGACTTCCCGTTAATTGTCGATTTGCTCGAGCGGGCACCAGTAACGTCTCCATTTGTCCCTGTCGCATGCTAGTGTAGCCCAATGGCGTCTGTTCGTTCTAGGAACATGAAGAGCCTCAAACCAATCATTCATGATCTTGATGAAGAAGTCTGACCATCTAGTAGGTGGGCAGCCACGTGGTCTTTTGACATCCCGTGTAATCCAGTCGGTAACGGATCTAGGTCAGCGGTTGTCTCTAAATCTCATTATGTGACCAGCCTATGTGATTTTTGACGCCTTGGCAAATGAGACAGCGTCCCTGATTCTTGATAGTCCACAGAGGTTGGATGCAACTCCGGATTCTTTCTCTCACTTGAGTGAAATGTGATATTCCAAGCATAGCTCTTTCAATTCCTCTTTGGGAGACCCAAATAGCATTCTCATCCTGTTTGCATAGGGCCCAGGTCTCTGAGGCATATGTTAATGCAGGAAGAACAGTGGAATCAAAGAGATGTGCCCAGAGCCAGAGGTTCTTTGTCCTCTTAGCTATTTCTTCGATGCTCTTGAAGGCGTTCCAAGCCGCTCTCTTCCTCCTGCGCAGCTCGGGTGCCAGGTCATTTGTCATGTTGACTTCTCGACCTAAGTACACATAACTGTTGCATTCGGAGATGGTCGTTCCGTTGAGAGCGAACAGAGCATCAGGAACGAGGCTGTTTCTCATAAACATTGTCTTCGTAAGATTCAGCTGTAGTCCGACCTTTCCACACTCACAGTTGAAGTCGGCCAGCATTTGTGCCACTTGGCTAATGTTTGGTGTTATTAAAACAATGTCATCAGCAAAGCGGAGGTGGTGTAGTTGCCGACCACCATTCCTTCACTCCCGTTCCTTCCCATTCCAGTCCTAACATGATGTTCTCGAGGGTGGCACTAAAGAGTTCCGATGAAATGGTATCACCCTGCCAAACCTCTCTCTTGACATCAATGATTACTTCTTTGTAGAATGGTGAGATCCTGGTAGTGAATCCGTAATACAGCTCACGGAGGATCCTGATATATTGAGTTTGAATGCCCTGATGGGCTGGGGCTTCAATGACCGCTTCCATCTCAACAGAATCAAAGGCCTTCTTTAAATCAATGAACGTTAGACAGAGCGGCATCTTGAACTCCCGAGAAACCTCAATGAGCTTGGTTATCATGTGGATATGGTCGATGGTGCTGAATCCTTTGCGGAACCCGGCTTGCTTGCATGGTTGTCCTTCATCTAGTGTTCTATCAATCCTAATCAGGATGACTTGAGTGAACAACTTGTAGATGACAGACAATAGGCAAATCGGGTGATAGTTGTCAATGTTGTGGATGCCTTCCTTCTTGTACAGTAGTACAGTCCTGCTGGTTTTCCATTGGGACAGAAACTTGCATTTAGACAGGTAGCGTGTGAAGAGCGTATTGATGAATACTGATGGCAGGTTCTTCAGGTGTTCAGGTAACTATTGCGGCAACATGGGGAGATGCCACTGTTGACAACATTGACGAGGAATACAATCGACTGGTTCAGCACCTCCATGATTGTGCGAGGAACGCCAAGAGAGAGATAGCCACAAAAAAAAAAATACCTGTCTTTGAAAACTCTTGAGCTCATCAACATGGTTCGGTGCATGCCTCGGGCAACCGCAAGCAAACATTGGAGCTCGCAAAGCAGTGCAGAGATGCGATCAAGGAAGACCTCAAAGAGCGAAGAGCAGAAGTGCTGGTAGATGCAGCGGAAGCCGGGAAAAGCATTCGTAAGGCCCGCCTGTCCTTCGACAACTACAAGACCAAGATGACTGCCCTCCGACGTCCTGATGGATCTATCACATCCTCCAGAACGGCAATGGAGAAGATTATCCATGACTTCTACTCAAATCTCTTCCATAGCCATGTCCGCCTGCCCACATACCCAATTCCACAGGATGGATATGTTGTTCCCAATGTTCTCCCTTCTGAAATCCAACATGCATTTCGTCAGTAAAGAAATGAACAGCACCTAGCCCAAACAAGGTCAGACCTGGAACCTTAGTTAAATACTAATAATGAATGATTTCAGGACAAAATGGCAGATTACCTTTGTTTTAGCAAAGTTCACAATGGTTATTTGAAGAGACACTGGGTTGCATTAGGAAGCTCTCTACCTAGCCTGAGAGTTTAGGCACTATTAATATCATTTACTACGTCCAGATACCAAAGGTGGAGATTGAATTTTAACTGTCTCATACTGGATCCTCTGAAAATTTGATAGTTAAAATATCCTGTTGAAGGAATGTTCACCTCTTTCCAGACTTTAAGTTGTGCTAGTCTCATCTTTTGAGGGGAATAGAGCTGGTAATAAAAGGTAGGGTGTGCGGTAGGAGCGATAGCACAGTGGGTAGGGCGTTTGCCTTGCACGCGGCTACCGGGTTTGAGTCCCAGCATCCCATATGGTCCCCCAGCACCACCAGGAGTAATTACTGAGTGCAGAGCCAGGAGTAACCCCTGTGCATCACAAGAGTTGACCCAAAAAGCAAAAAAAAAAAAAAAAAAAAAGGTAAGGTGTGTCGGTGTGTCGGTGTGTCAGTGTGTTTGTAATTAGCTTTTATATTCATCCATAGAGACTATTTATATAGTTAGGGAACATTTACTTAGTCAGGAAAACTTTTTAATTTATGGACTATGAATTACAAGTGCAAAAGGACAAAACAACAAATGTGCCTTTGTTTAATAAAGAAATCCAGTGTTGCTTAATGTTCTCATTGTTTAAATTCTTACCACAGGAATAGTGAAATACTACTGTTATAATTGACCCTCCTGTATTATATATAATATGTATGCACTCGATGAATTACATATATTATTATTAGTGTTGTTCAGAGCTGAGGTTAAATGTCCAGACAAAGGTCTTCTAGCTAGACACCTGACACCCCACACACAATTTCCATTCTAGCCCTGTATCAATTTAATCCACATTGTGTGTGAGAACATATAAATGAGAGAATACATTTCAAATTATAATTTAGCATTCAAAAATGACCATAAAATTAAAAATCACTGCATGGGAGTCTGATTAAGTGGGATGAAATTGTACTCTGAAATTTAAACCAGTTCCTCCAGAGTTGAACCACCTAAGATAGGGTTCACTCAAAGGCTAAAAGCCTGAAAGGTTTGTTGGGGGGAGGTAAGGAGGGGTCTCCTGTGAGGGATGTGGACTCCTCAGGCAAGGTAAAGCCAGGGCTGCCCTAGGTAAACCAGTAGTGGTAGGCACGGAGGAGAGGGTCAGAGGAAACTGCTTGGCACTGTGTAGGCCTGCCTCAGGAACTGCTGTCAGACTACCTAGTATTACAATAAGGTCCTTGACCTTCAATCTCAGCCGTTCATACCACAGGCTGAGTGATGTCCTGAAAGCATCCTTCCTCCATTTGACAGGGACCATTATTGTCCAACATAGGTAAGAAGCAAGAACCTTGGAAGAGGAAGGAAGGAAGGAAGGAAGGAAGGAAGGAAGGAAGGAAGGAAGGAAGGAAGGGAGGGAGGGAGAAAGGAAGGAATGGAGGGAGGGAGGGAGGGAGGGAAGGAGGGAGGGAGGGAGGGAGGGAGGAAGAGAGTCAGGGAGGGAGGGAGGAAGGAGGGAAGTAAGGAGGAAGAGAAGGAAAGGAGATGGGAGGGAGGATGGGAGGAAGAAGAGAGAGAGGGAGGAAGGACGGGAGGGAGGGAGGGAGGGAGAGGGGGAGAGATGGAGAAAGGGAGAGAGGGAGAAAGGGAGAGAGGAGGGAGGGAAAATCTCTTCTACGCTATGTAATAAGATCATTTTCGGGGAATCTCCAAAAACCAAGTTACTTGTTCATTTGTAACTTTGCCCTCATTTTTTCCTAAACAGTGCCACCTACTGTCCATTTTTAAACACCAGGAGACTGTTGGTGAGAACCACAGAGAAATAAAGGGGGGTTGAAATGAATCGAGACACCACTCTTCCTAGCCTTGCGGTACTGAAAGATAGAAAAGATCATTTCAAAGGGAAAACAGAACGAGACACGTATTTTAAATCGGTCTCCCCGCAGAAGGCTCTCAAGAAGCAAAAGCCATGCAAGCCTTTGTAAACCGCGTAAGCTAATGAATACTCTTTTTTTTTCTTCTTTTTGGCAAAGCGCGCTATTTTTGAGTCCCACAAAGATTTCTTTTGCTTTCTTTTCCTACCTAATGCGCTCTGGTCGCGCATTGTCTAGGTAGGGAACCTTCTCGAGTTGGGGCGACTTTTCCCCGGGGCTCCAAGGCGAAGTCGTCTATGTGAGAGAGGTTTTGACACTGGACGTGAGCTCGGAAACTTTTGAGATGAAGGGAAGAAAGGGTTAATAATCAGTTGGTAGAGCGGTGGTCGACTTTTCAGAGCGGCGGCCCCAGGTGTACACACACACACACACACACACACACACACAGACTCACGCGCGTGCATGCATACACGCACGCACACACACACGCGTGCACACACACACGCGAGCACACACACACGCGTGCAC
Source organism: Sorex fumeus (assembly GCF_029834395.1). NCBI lineage: Eukaryota > Metazoa > Chordata > Mammalia > Eulipotyphla > Soricidae > Sorex > Sorex fumeus. The sequence continues at coordinate 59,246,885 of NW_026606059.1, forward strand.
ACACACGCACGCACACGCGGGCTAGCGCGCGCGCACACACACACCGCACGCTCCCAGCTCTCTCTCAGCCAGGGCGGTTTACTTAGCCTGTGGGCATCATTTGGTCTTAAAACAAGTGACTTAGAACGCTCGGGCCAGCTTATCGCGGAGAGGGAAGCCCGATCACCCTGACCGGGGTCCCGGATGTCTACACAGCCGGGCCCAGGCCCCAGCCCCGAGCGCAGGCGGGGTGGATCAGGTGGTCCTCCAGTGCGCGCAGCCTTCCCAGCCCCAGCACACGTTAGCAATCAAATTAATTGAATTCATTGGAGTTGAGGAGCGGCTTGGCGCTGAGGGAGAGCTTTGAATGGCCAATGTCTCTCTCCCTCTCCCCCTCCCCGCCTACCGCCCGCCTGCCCGCGCTCCCAAGTCCCCTCCCCTCCGGGACCCCAGTCCGCACCTCCCTCTCCACTCCCCTCACCCCCACTCCCTCCTCCGCCCTATTAAAACACCCACCAGCTCACTTGTTAAGACCCCCTTAAGTTGGAGGAGGCAGAAAAGGCAACAACCGCGAGGAAGGAGAAGTCAAAGAAGTCTGGAAAGAATTACCCAGTCCTGGCTTCTAGCAGCCGGTGGAAGCAGGGACTTGAACCAGCCCCAGCCAAAGACTTTCTCCCGATTCTGTGCTTGCTGGTCCTGCTGAGTCTCCATCCGGCTTTTTGTGATTCGAAAAAAGAGACGAACCTTTCCGATATTTAGGGAGGGGAATTGGAGAAAAAAAAAAGAGAGAGAGAGAAAGATATAATAAAAATAATATATAAGTAATAAAATTAATTTATTTTTAAAAAACGGTTGTTTTCTTTAAAGAATTGGGAGACCGAAGTACAACGGAAATATTGAAAAGTGATTAATTTTCTGTTTTTTTTCTTCTATATTTTTTCCTAGTGGGGGAGAAGCAACCGTTCAAGACACCCCTCCCCTGGTTTTAAATGTTGTTTTTAAATTTTTTATTTTTTTTGGCCGGTCGTCTCAAATTCATCTGATCCTCTTATTACCTCAATTTTGGAAACTGCCCGCCACCGACCCTCCGGGACCACACAGACAGGCTGAGGACAACTTTATGACCAAGAACTGAACAAGGTATGTTTCACTGGCGCGATTGGGTGAATGATAAGATGATAAGAGGCTCCTCGAATCGGCCAGGGAGAGGGGAGAAATTACCCATCTAACTGTCGTGCCCCCACCCCCCCCAGTTCTTAAATTTTAATGAAGTCAGCTCTAGACAAGAAAGTTTAAGGGCGAACATTATCTTTTCACCGAAGAGAATTCAGAGGGTATTTCCGATCACTGTCAGGCTTCACAGAAGCCCCCTGTCTTTCCTGTCCCGGGGGCGTTCGCCAGAAAACCGCCGACTTCCTGGGACCACAGGTAACCTCCGCCTGGGGATGTCTGCACGTCCCGGGATGTACTTTTCCACTCCGCATCTCCCGGAGCTTGGGAAGCAGGACTTGCGGCTGTGCAAGGGAAATGTTTGGGGGCGCAGCCGTCCCTTTCCCCTTTACCTTCCCGTGCCTCCCCTCACTTTCTCCTTCTCCACTCTGGGAGATACTTATTCCCCTCTTGTTTAAGGGAAAGCGTCCCCTGCAACCGCGCAACTAGTTTTATTTATTTCTGAATCGGGAAGCTTGCTTCTCCTTTGGAAAGCAAGAGTTGAAAAGAAAGAAGGAAAGAAAGAAAAAAAGAAAAAGAAAACGTCCCCGGACCCGTGAGGAGGGTCCCCAGCCAGCTCCGCGCCTCTCTCAGCCTCTCTCGGGCACTCCCCCCACCCCACCCCTTCCCCGGACATCCCCTCCTTTGCGCGCCCTGTGCCCCATCAAAGTGTCAGGCAGGGGCTGGGAGCGCTCGGCTCGGCTCCGGAAGCCTTCCTGGGGCCGGGGTCGGGGGTAGGGGGCGTGCTGGAGGTGGCGGGGTCCCGGGCGCTGGCTGGAGGGGTGGGCGAGCTGGGGACCCCGGGCGCGCAGGCAGCTGCAGCTGCAAGCGCCCGGGTCCCTGGAGCCAGTTCCGACGTGGCACCCGGCACGCGGGCGCTGCCGGGGGCTGGGTGTGCTCGAGGGCAGCGAGCGACGCGCTTTGGGCGCGGGGGTCCGAGTGGGGCACCCTCGGAGCCTCGGTGGAGGTGGGAGGAGGGCCAGAGGCTGGGCGGGGATGGAGACACCTCGGGCGGAATTCGTCACGCCGGTTCCCCGCCCAGCGGTGAGCAGGGACTGGGCTCGGGAAGCCGGTGCCCCCGAGGGCGGGTCTGAAAGGAGGGTCTGTGTGCGGGCTAGAACCGGGAGGCGACCTAGGCTTTTTCCTCCAGCTATGGGAATGCAGCCGAGGGGAAAGGGCGTTGAAAGGATAATTAGGGCTGGAAAGAGGGGCTGGGAGTCGAGGGGCGGGGCCGGGGAGGATTAACCAGACCCGGGTCCGATTACACTGCATAGGTGCCAGCTTTCTCGTGCGCCTCTCCCCACCCCATCACAAAACGCAAGAAACAAAAAAGACCCACCCACTCCGGGTCCTTGGACTCGAGCCCCCAGGCTCCCCCTGGGCGAGCGAGCAGCTTGCAGGCGCTCCCCGAGATGCGCTAGGAGCCCAGTCGGGCCCTCCCCGCCCCACCTCTGGGGCCCCTTGCTGGCGGGTGTTTCCCGAACCTCAGTCCAGAAACTAGACTCTCTAACCCACGTGGCTGGCCTGGGATTGCCTTTGACGTCACACCCCCGGGAGGTGTGATGCAATAGATCGGGACGCCTTGATTGGTCACGTAGGGCTTCCCCCAAACTGGAGGCCTGAGTATATAGCGACTCTGCTTAGTGTTGGAGTAAGGCGAAGGAAGTAAGTTTTGAGGAAGAAGAGAGGTAATTGATGAAAGTGTCTCCGCCTATTGCAGATTTCAAGGCTTTGCTTCCTCCCTCCATATCTCTCTGTCGAAGGCATGTGATGCACCATTGGAAGTATTCAACAGGATCATGAAATTTTAGTTACTTTGTAATTTTTGAAAATTTATACCTTCAAAAATACTAATGATAACGAGTTCACGATTTAAATGTGTTTATATAGAATTGACTAGAACAAATATTTATTCCCTCAGGTAGAGTTGCATATTTTATATAATAGTTGAGAAGATCCTTTAAATCCTTTTAAAAATCTTTTTAAAAACCTTTAAAAATTCCAATATATACAAACTGAATCCATAATTACATCATTTTATTTGTATATATTTGCATAATAAATTACTCCTAGAAACAGTACCGTTTTTAAATGATCGTATACATCAGTGCTTTTCCTTAAGCTTTAACTATACTTGTATTATTTTTTAATGAAAGCTTCATTCTTTTGAATACCTATTTTAAGGTTTTAATATGTAGTGTTAGGATTTGCAATTTTTCAACAAATTCAGAATTCTAAGGAAGAAAATTCTACATTATATCATAGTAATCATAAAATTACATACTACCTGAATTGGGTAAATAGAAAAACGTATTGTAATATATTGACAATCGTGTATTAGCAGAATTACTTTTGTTGTACTTAAAATTGATTCTTACTTTACCTGAATGTAATTATTTGTAATTATATGTTTATGGAATTGAAGGGTTTAACTCAGTAATGAGCATCTAATTTGAATGTATATGCATTACTCTCCGCAAAGCAAAGATGATATTTAATTAGCTGCTTTCCTGGAAAACAAGAATTGTGCAAGCAATGAATGAAAAACTCTTCTTAGAAAGTAAGTCAGATCAGCATTTTGTTAGTACTATAAAATATAATGTCATGACATTGTATTTAATGACTAGTTTCACATAAATATTTCCTTATCATTTAGATTAATTTGAAAATATTTATTTTTATTAAGTTTTTGGTTTTTGACTATTTGTCTACTCCCTGCTGTGCTGAGGGGTTGCTCCTGGCATGGTGTTTGGGGGTCTTACCAGTGATTCTGGGAACAGGTGATACTGAGAATGGAATTAGGGGATACTGCACATGTAACATACATTTCATCTCTTTTTAGCCTTCTCCTCAGCTCCAATTTATTGACTTTTTAATGACATTCCTTCTATAGATTTATTTATTGTCACGTATAGTCAGGATGGGAAAAGAAAAGTCCATATCTACAGAGCAATGTGGAAATCCTCTTTGAAAGTAATATGACAGGGTTACATTTCTAATCCAAGACTATGTAGTTTGGATTTTTTTTTAAAAAATGCTTATTATTAGATTTCTGATTATTGCATGAAATGGGAATAATGAGTAAGTGTAATTAGAAAACAACATAAGCCACACTATCTCTTTCTGGTTGCTCGTATTTTTATTCATGCATATCTAGACTGTGTTTCACTAAAAGTCTGCAAGACAGAGCCTGTTGCAGCTGAATTGACAGCTGAATGGAGGGCCAGCTCCCTGGAGAAGAATCCTTTTCATCATATCAGCTTGGTTTTAACTCTTTTTTTCTCTAACAGCAATCTGGATAACATCCCAATGCATATACTTTGAGTTGCTTTCAAGTCTATTTTGAATGTCATTTAAGTGGAGTTTATATATAACGGGTTGGAGTGATAGCACAGCGGGTAGGGTGTTTGCTTGCACACGGCTGACTGTGGTTTGATTCCTCCACCCCTCTCGGAGAACCAGGCAAGCTATCGAGAGTATCCCACCCACACAGCAGAGTCTGGCAAGCTCCCCGTGGCATACTCAGTATGCCAAAAACAGTAACAACAAGTCTCACAATGGAGACATTACTGGTGCCCACTCGAGCAATTGGAGGACAATGCTACAGTGCTATATATACATGTATATTATATATCTTTATAGATTGCTTTGTCCATAATCTAGAAAATGTTACCTTGATATGAGTTAAAATAAATATAACAAGTTTCATACTGTTTATTATTATTATTATTATTTTCATACTGCTTATTATTAAAACACTTAATGGATGAGTATCTATGTACACATCTGTACTATATAATAGTAAAAATCAATAAGCTGATTACACTTCTTAATTGGACTCATATTATCGAAATGTACGCAAAGAAGTCTGAGCTATCATAGTGTAAGGCAGAAAATAATCTGAGTCATTACATAAGCAAATTGATATGTTTGATATGTCTCAGCTACTACATTATAAATTTTAAACACACACACACATATATATGTATATATATATATATTTAACCTTTCCTTCCTCTGTTTCCCCACATGCCAATGCTTTAGAAAAGAGTTTTGCCTCTGGAAGGTTCAGGGATTTACTCAAAACTTAAGTTTTTGGAAGGGGTGTCTAGTAGTATTTTATCCAAGTATTAGTGAGTATTGTTCCTTTGACATGGTCTGTGCTACAGTGGGCTAAAACACTTCTTTAAAATGTACACTGGCATAACATTTATTTATTTTTTTTACTTAAAAGAAGTCATTTTTTTTTATTAATTTAGGGGAGAAGTTTGGAACACACCTAGTGGTGCTTAGGGCTTACTCCTGACTCTGTGTTCAGGAATCTCTTTATTTTAATTGAGATAAACTAGGTTACAATAGTACTGAAGTCTTTTATAGTTGAAGAGCATAAATTCCTCCACCAATGTTTTGAGATCTCTCCATCACTGTCCTATGGTCTCCCTCCTAACTGCTCAATTCCCAAGTTATTCTATCTTGGGATTTGTTTTGGGATAAGTCACGTTTAATGGGAGCTGGATCTAAGGATAAACCAAATATGGTGGAGAGGGATCAGGAAGAGATTTGGGATTACCAATATGCATATGATTTTCACTTTGGAGATTGTGTCCAAGAGTCAGTGGAGAGACATGCAGTGCTTAAATTCCATGCCAAGTCTTTTTGTAAGTTTCCCTTTTGACCAACACTTAACTGAAGTTTAGGATGGTAAAGTTCAGGAATCAAAACGCTTACTGGGAGAACTGGCATCGTGTGGTCATTTGATCAATATTGAGGTGCAAATGAAGAAGCATCTGAACCCTAGAAGTTCCAGACTCAGATCACAGTGGAGATGACTATCCATGGCTCTGAGTCTCTGCTAGGATTGCTACAATAGGATGAAACAGGAGGGGAAAGTTCAGGTTCAAAGCCAGAGGAGGTCAGAGGGGGATGATGTCAGGATCATACACTGCAATGTGCCTCAGAAGCGATAAGCTCTCATTTAATTGGACTCATATTATCCATACTACTCAGACTTCATGTAGTTACCCTGTCCTTTCCAGAGCAGAGGCATTATGCTTGAAGGATGTATATCAATACACATCCTACCATGAAGCATGCTTTTGGAGTTTAACCCAAATAACACCAAATTTTCTGCAATTAGAATCATTAAGAGATATAAAATTTCCTGTTGCCTGGGTTGCATTTCATTCTGATCAGCTCATAGTCATCATCTATAAGTAAATTATAGAGATGGCCGGGTGGGTTGGATGTACAACAGGATCAGGGAACAATGAGTTCTTAGTTTTTTGCACCCTATTGTTTTCTGATCCACCATTAACAGACAAATGTCTGATAACAGAATAAGTGGTATTGTTACCAAGAAGCAGTTTTCAGTGTACTTTGCTAGGGTCTTCTACATATAGTTCATACAACATGAGACCTTGTTCATACAACATGAGTTTTACAGGTAAAAAAAATCTGTTACCCAGGACTAGTTTTTCTATTTATTGGATGTCATCTTGAGCAATGTATTCACTGTCACTGTCACTGTCCCTGTCCTCCTGTTGTCCATCGATTTGCTCAAGCAGGCCCAGTAACATTGTGAGACTTGTTGTTATTGTGTTTGGCATATCGAATACATCATGGGTAGCTTGTCAGGCTTTGCCGTGTGGGTGAGATACTCTCGGTAGCTTGCCAGGCTCTCCAAGACGGGCGGAGGAATTGAAGGCAGAGGAATCAAATTTGGGTCTGCTGGGTCGGCCACTTGCAAGGCAAACACCCTACCCGCTGTGCTATCACTCCAGCCTGAGCAAGGTATTCACTCAACAAATATTCTTTAAATGCCTCCTATTCCCTAATTTCCCTTGTGTGTAAGCATTGCCCCCAGAAAAGACTGACTAGTTTGGGGGAGTTCTTTTTGGTTGTTTCTGGGCCACATGTAGTAGTGCTCAGGGATTACTATTGGTTCTGTGCTTAGGGATCACTCCTGGTGGAGCTCAGGAGACCATATGGGGGTGCTAAGGATTGAGCCATGGTCATACACTGCAAGGCAAGCACCTGACCCACTATACTATCTCTCCAGCCTCTAATTTTAAAATATAATGATGAAGAGAGAAAAATACACTATAATTTTAAAAATACACTATAATAGTCTATACTATAGTCTAGACTATAATAGTCTAATACTATAGTCTAGACTATAATACTATACTATAGTCTATACTATAGTCTAGACTATAATAGTCCCTGGTGATACTCAGGGACTATTCCCAACTCTGTGTTTGGGGTGGTTCAGGGTTACATATACAACAGTGGTGACTGAACTGAGGTCTCTTGCATGCAAACCATGTGCTCACTCTAGCTCTCTTTCTGCCCGTTCACTTTTAAAACTGGCGAGTGAATCCATTAATAACAATGACAACAAAATAGTATTGAGTGCATCCCCTGATTCATTTATTGGTCTAGATAGAGACATAAATCAAGAGAGAAAGATAAGTTGGAATACAGAGTACTTGTCTCTTATAGTATCCCTGTAAAGCTATAATGTCCACATTTTGCATATTAGAAATCAGGACTCCTAGTATGAAGAGTGGATACCAACAGGAAACCAACTCGGCACTCATCCACTGTAGATTACCGTAATGAAGAGCTTGTCCATATTGTAACCTATATTACATTTCTAATGAGCTATCATTGGCAATAGTGATAACTTTTTAAAGTCTCAGTCCTACCACTCAACTTTTGAATCTCAAAGGTATTAATTGACCAACAATACATAGCACGTTCACAGAACCCTCAAGTGATTTATCTAAAGTCAAAAAACTAACAAGGATCTGAATCTATCTTCTCATAGCCCAGCAATCCATTCCACTATGCCACAGTTATTCCTTGTTACCTGGAAAACAACAGTTTAAAGGGCAAGAGAACCAGACTAATTAGGTAGCTGCTGTCAAGCTAGTATTTAATGTAAGCAAGTATCACGTGTTAAGTGATACTTAGCTCTGTTAAGAATTTCTTTTGGCTATTTCGATGATTTTCCTCTTTCAGTCTTAAAACCTGTAAAGTCAATATGGTTAACTACCTATAGATTAAAAAACTGAAGAACAGTATGATATAACTTGTTCCTGACTCCTAACCATTAAAAGGAAGTATGAGGAATACAAGGACATAGTTCATCACAAGAGCACTTGTATTGTATAAGACTCTGAGTTTGATCCCCAATATAGAAGACAGGAAGTCAGGAAGACAGGAAGGCAGGAAGACAGGACAGAAGGGAGGAAGAAAAGGAGGAAAGAAATCAGTGAGGCAGGAAGGATAAGTTGAGAGAGTGTTTCCATTCAGTCTGGATCCACAGACCAATACGAAGTACACACACACACACACACACACACACACACCACTAGAACTAAAGCACAAAGCCTTAGTTAACCGTATTTAGTGTATGGATTGATGCATTAAATACTATGAGAACACTATAGGTCCAATTGATTAAAAATATGATCTCATTGTTCCTCTGCTCCGCACTTGACTTCAGAATTCATAAAGTTGCCCAGAATACTCTTTGTTATTTCTGGAAATGCTCTCAGGGACATTTTCTAGCTTAGTTCACTTATAGAACTTTACTGTCTTACAGAGCTTGTCTGGTATTACCCACCTAGGTTCAGGTAACTGGATAATACATTATGGTAGTGGTTTATGAGAGAAAGAAAGAAAGAAAGAAAGAAAGAAAGAAAGAAAGAAAGAAAGAAAGAAAGAAAAGGGTTGGGAAGGGAGGGAAGGAGGGAGGGAGGGAGAGGGAGGGAGGGAGGGAGGAAGGAAGGAAGGAAGGAAGGAAGGAAGGAAGGAAGGAAGGAAGGAAGGAAGGAAGGAGACAGAAAACTCTTCTGGATGAGGAGTACCATTAAGCACTCAGCATATAGTCTCAGTTCTTGCAGCAGAGAGAGATAGCACAGCAGCTGGTGCTGTCAGTCTGCATTGACTGTCTGAGTCCCAGTGGTCTTATTAATTCATCCAAAATGTGCCACACCCTGCGTTGGGGGAAAGGAATGCACCAGTTGATTGAGACACATAAGTCCCTGTAGCCTTAGACTGATATAGTGGTACTTAGACAATCCGTCAGACTCGGGGGAGAGAGTTACAGGAAATGAGAAAAGAGCAGGATGGAAAATTGTCTTAGAAGACCGGTAAGAGAGGGCCTCTGAGAGGAGGTATATTTTGACCTCATCTCTGCAGCCTTTCCCAGATGCTGACTCATTTGAATTAACTCTCAGCTTCCCCCACATTTGAAACAGAAATATTATAAAAAACCTCTGGAAATTCAGTTCTAACTACTGTGCTGTGACAATGAGAACAGCTTTATACCCTTGCATCAGCCTTTGTCCACTGGCTAACACAAAAAGGGAAAGGGGCAAGAAAATTTCTGATGTCCATACTGGAGAGAGAGTAAGGAGGGTAAGGAGGGAAGTGTGTCATGTAAGCAGCTGGGTTCAGTCCTTAGCACCATAAATGTTCCCCATGCCCTGCCAGGAGTGATCCCTGAGTATGAGCTAGGAGCAAAACCTTAGCTCAAGGTGTGACCCCAAAACAAACAAACTAAAAGATTTACCATCCCAATGACCAATAGAGTACCAGGTTGGGACTTTATTCTGTGTCCCTTTAGTTAAGTACATGAATCCAACTATCTTCTTTTGAGTACTGGTGGTCCTTTATGAGTACCTAAGCAAGTATCAATTCCCCATAACAGCATAAAAACAGTTTTTAAGGATTTTTTTCGCAAACTTTTCTTATATCACACATTTTGTTATTTGAATCCAAAAGATACTTCCAATTTGGCCAATATCTATTCAGCAAAATTTTACTGAGAGAAATGATCACCTGGTATTATTATGCTAATGGAATTGATCCTAACTCCTGGTTTTGTGACTTTGGACAAGTTAGTTATATAGCTAAGAGTCAGGGCCTCCTGGTATATTTCAATATTGTTTCTAACAAGTTTATTAATGTTACCTATGGTTATTAATATAAGACAAGATCATGCTATGCAACAAGATAAGTAAATATTGCTCCACTGCTAGAAACTAAGAAACTATGACTAAATTTTAGTTGGCATATGACAATGATGCCAAAGATGGTGTTGATAAGTAAAGTTACATTTATGCACCCTAGCAAATATGAAGTGAATGCCAACTAATAGCTGAGGGAATGTTGGTTGTCCTTAACATACTAGTGAAGAGAAATTTAAGAAAATTTATCTGTTGACTTTATAGTCTGTATTACCATGCATGAAGGCATTAAGTTATTGTCTTATATTAAGATTTGCTAGAAGGCCAAGAGGACAGGATCTTGTTTGGGAACTTGTCACAAGTGTGTATGTGTGTGTGTGGGGGGGGGGGGACTTGTCATAAGTATGTGTGTGTGTGTGTGTGTGTGTGTGTGTGTGTGTGTGTGTGTGTGTGTTGGGGGTGGGGTGTGGGGAGGGAAGCTAGGATAGAGAAGGAACCACTATAACAAAGATAGTTGGAAACAATCACTCTGGGCAAGATCTGAGTGCTGAAAGCAGGTAAAGGGACAAACATGATAACCTTTCAGTACCCGTATATAATACCCAGAAGAGGAGTGGGGGGAGAGAAAGAGAAAAAAAATAAGAAGAAAAGTGCCATAGAGGCAGGCTGATTGGAGGGTTGTTGGAAGGAAACTGGCATTGCTGGTGGGAATGTACACTGGTAAAGGGATGAGTGATGGAACTTTGTATGACTTGTTCAAACATGAACAGCTTTGTAACTGTGTATTTCATGGTGATTTAACTTGAAAAAAAAGGATTTCCCTAGAATTTTCTGAAGAATAGTACTTGGTGAATAATTGGTATCAAGTCCATTTTTAAAATTAAATAGTTGGATGACATCTTCCATTGACAGAAAATGCCAAATTCTCTTAATGATTAATCTCATAAAAATTTCTGATTTTTGTTGGTTTGTTTTTGGTTACATGTATTGGTGCTCAGGACTTACTCCTGCTTCTGGATCACTCCTGGCAGGCCTTGGAGGACCGACCATATGTGGTACCGGGGTTGACCACATGCAAGGCAAATGTTCTATGAACTGAACAATATCTCTTGCCCCTCAATCATTTTTCTATATAACAGTGCTTTGGGGAGATCTGTCCTTGAACTACATGTAGTTTCTAGTTTAGTAATAGTGCCAGATGCTTGACTAGCAGTGTTTGCTTATGTAATAATGAATTTGATGACCATCTCAGAAAGTCTTGCACATATGGTGTCCATGTCTGTGAATTTTCCCAGGGGAAATTATGAGGAAGCACATCCTGTGTGTCACTCTCTTGAGATCCATGTCTCCCTTCAGTCACACCCCAACTTGTGTCCTTCAGCTGGCCCTGCAATGCCATGTTTGTCATACCAGGCCACAATGCGAGACCTCCAGAATAAAGGTTCAGTTTTAACCACACTGCCGCTGTTCACTTGCAGCTTTTCCCAGGCTTCACAAGGACCTTCTGTTGACTGCTATGATGTCAGAGGGTGTTCCCACTCCGGCTGCAGCCAGCAGATGCTCTGTGGCTGCTCTGTGTCCACGTGTGCTGATAAAAGCTAGGAAAATGTGAATAATGGAAAAGAATGGCAGGGAGGAGTTTTGCTGGAGATGCTGATTTTAAACACAAGCGAAACACACACTTACGCTTCTCCCTGGCAGAGAGTTGTAGTCGCCTTGAAATTTCTCACTGCTATGAGAATGACTCATGTCTTGGAAATGACAGGTTCTGAGGCTGGTGCTCCCAGTCCTGGCAGGCAATGGTCAGTGTCTTTTGCAGAGTTCAAGCATCTCCTCCTGAGATTAATGACAGTGATGCTCTCTTTGGCCTTTCTCTGCAGTCACCCAGGAGAAATGTCAGCTTTTTTCTCTTCTCCAGAAGCCTGGCCTTTCTGTTTTATCAGACCCACATGTCACATAGCTTGGAAGTAGGTACTTCCAGCTCAAGAAACACATTTGCTTGTTGTTCCTTTAGTCTCCTGGTTAGCTGATGTTTGACATTATCTTGTCTTTGTTTGTTTTTTTTAAATTTCACAAACACTTTGAATTTTATTTCTCACTAAAACCTGTGAAGGGTTGTTGACAAGTACTCTTGTCTTTTTCTTTTCTTTTCTTTTCTTTTTATTTATTTAATTTTTTTTTTTTTTGGTCCTTTGGGGAGGACTCTCAAGCAGTGCTTAGGGGATCAGGGACATGCCTCACAATACTTGAACTGACACTGCTGGTCAGTGGCTCCGTGTTTCACACCTGCAATGTGTGTTCATTAAGTGGTATTCATAAAGCTACATCTGTTGGTATTGATTGGCGGGTGCCAGTGCCGTGCTGGGGACTGAATTCCAACTCTTTTACGGTGCTGGAGTGGGCTGGGGCAAACCTGGCTGTGCTCAAGGACTATTCTTGGTTCTGTGCTCAGAAATGATCCCTGGAAGTACTTAGGGGACCATATATGGTGCCAGGGACAAACCACAATTAGACCAGACAACTGAAGGAATATGTGCATTCCAAGTGCCTTTCCCCCTGTACTATTCTGCTGGCCCCTGAATTCCAGCCATTTGACCAATCTCTCCAGGCCCTCCTCTCGACTCTTTTTTTTTTTTAACTAAAGGAAAGCAATTACTAGGTTGTGTAAGGATGAATTAAACCCAGAATGCACAATGGGTTCAAAAATAACAAAATAGCAAACAAATTATTTCTTGCTAAGATAATATTGAGTGGTGGGCCTTCTGGACTGATTGAGTCCTACTTGGCAATTCAAGGGTTAAGCATTCATGATCTTTGGACTCTGCAATTTCATAGGATATTACTATATATACATCAAGCTTGGGGAAGGGGAAAAAAACAATAGAAGGAGATCAACCTTCTCTTCATTAATTAATTAATTAATTGGATTTGGGAGCCATACCTGGCCTAGTTCAGTGCCTGAGGGATATGTGCAGAACCATGTGGTGCCAGATATTGAACCCGGGCCTCCTGCAGGCAGAATATGTGTCTTTCTAGTTCCCCATGCTTTCCTTTAAAAGTGCACATTGGAAAGATGCCATCTTTAATTTCCAAAGGACTGGATGTCATGAGCACCTCATACAGTTTTGTGTTCGGAAAGTGAAGGGGCATACTTGGGGAGCAGCCTCACTTGAGTTTTCCCAAAGTATAATGTCTGTCATCTCAAGCTACTTCAATGAGTGATAGCAAAGAATAGGATGCAAATGGCCCATCCTGAGGTCATAAACAACAGGCACAAAACTTGTAGCAGCCAAGGTTATATTTAACATTATGTAGCTATTCAATTTGCCTTCATTTAGAATACAAATTTATAAATAGGATGTCCAGAAAGAGATTTTATAGTGATAATTGCTTAGTATGAGTTTGCATAAAAATAAAAACACTTAATTTTCAAAAATTAGTTGAGGATCAAGGAGATTGCTCAAAGGGCTGGAGCACATGCTTTGCATATGTTAGACCTGAGCTCCATCTCTGGTACATCATGGTCCCCAAGCCATGCTGGGTGTAACTCCTAGGCATCACCGGACCGGTTATGGCCCCCACCCAAAAACAAACAGCTACCCTCAAATTAGCTGAATTGAAGAAAAACATTACTAATATTATATGTAAGTGTACCTCAGACTCTGAAGTTGGTATGAATGACCAAAGATGGGGATTCTTCATGTACAACAGTTAGGCTGCTGGTTGCAGTTTTTGTTTAGAAGAGGAATAAAGCACGTCAGCATGCCAGAGAAAAATATAATTTTATTAAAAATTTTACTTCTTTTCTACTGAAACTTCAATATACTTTGGAGAATAATAAAATTGACCTCAGGGTCAAGAAGATAGTACAGTGGGTAGGATATTTGTCTTGCATGCATCAACCTGGATTCCATCCTCAGTACCACATGTGGTCTCCCAAATCCCCACCCAGGGTGATCTCTGAATTCAGAGCCAGAACTAAGCCCTGAGCACACCAAGTGTGGTCCAGAAACAGAGCAAAAAATCCCCAACAAAACTAGTAAAGAAAAATGACCAGGGCTGGAGAACAATTCCCAGCATCCTATATGGTCCCCTGGGTACCACCAGGAGTAATTCCTGAGTGCAGAGTCAGGGGTAACCCATGTGTATTTCCGGGCTGGGTGTGACCCAAAAAGCAAAAAAAAAAAACAACCTTATACTTGAATTGTTCAAACCTCAACTTGGAGATACACAGGCCTTCCAAGGGATAGCACTGTAGCACTGTCCTCCCATTGTTCATTGATTTGCTCGAGCAGGGACTAGTAATGTCTCCATTGTGAGATTTCTTGTTACTGTTTTTGGCATATCAAATACACTATGGGGAGCTTGCCAGGTTCTGCCATGCGGACTTGATACTCAGTAGCATGCTGGGCTCTCCAAGAGGGATGGAGGAATCAAACCTAGGTCTGCCATGTGCAAGGCGAATGCTCTACCTGCTGTGCTCTCGATCCAGCACCTTCCAAGGAGTAGAACAATTAAACACAGTGTATTTTTGTGGTCTATTGTGCCACAGCTATTCAGCTGGCAAACAGTTGTAAAAAGAAAATACAGTGCCATCTCTAATTTTTAATCGTTCAACCTTACATGCCTACTGGGCTTCAGTAAGGTTCCTGATTCATAGGATGTGACCATGTGGTATTAGTGATGATAAATGGAAAAAATGGCTAACAGGTCAAAGCAACGCATTTCCAAATTATAGGGTTATTATTGTGATTATTGTTATAGTCGTCTGTGTAGGACTACTAGGCATAAAAAATGTCAACAGAGATTTTGGAAATAATTGAGTCTAAACCCTCTCATTTAGCAAATTAAAAACTCCAGCTCCAGAAAGACACAGTGACTCAGCAGGGTCATGTAGGTAGTTGATGGAGGAGCTAATACTGGCATCCGGACATCCTGAATTCCAACCTGTGCATGGCAGGGGGTTAGCAGAAAATTTCCCCCTGCAGATAAAGTGAAATTACACTTGAGAGTCTTAGCAAAAATCTCTTGCTGATATTTTACAACGAATTAGGGGTGACGGGCAACATAATGTAGGAAGAAAGATGGTCTAGATCACCAGGAAATTGAAGCTCCCTGCCTAGCTGTAACCATATAGGAGTGGATCATTAAATAAATGATCTAACGCACTGAAAATACTGCTTCTGTGAATCTATTACATAATATAGTTTATTATATTCTTTATACATTGATCTTATTTGGTTCTTGACCTAGACCTCTGAGGTGTACCTGAAGGATACCCTTAGCCCAGTTTTGCACATCTTTGAACTAAAGTACAGAAAAATCACAAAGCTAGTGAGTTGAGAAACTCAGAGTTAGAAGACTTTCAGTCCAGTGGTCTCCCCCTGATACCATGGGTGTAACAAGTATGGAACAAGATGGTTAACTGAAAGTATTATTTGATTCTATTACAGATGCATTGTGAGAGGTTTCTATGTATCCTGAGAATAATTGGAACCACACTTTTTGGAGTCTCTCTTCTCCTCGGAATCACAGCTGCTTACATTGTTGGCTACCAATTTATCCAAACCGATAATTACTATTTCTCTTTTGGACTCTATGGTGCCTTCTTAGCATCACACCTCATCATCCAAAGCCTGTTTGCCTTTTTGGAGCACCGAAAAATGAAAAGATCACTAGAAACCCCCATTAAATTGAATAAAACCGTTGCTCTTTGCATCGCTGCATATCAAGAAGATCCAGACTACTTAAGGAAATGTTTGCAATCTGTGAAAAGGCTAACCTACCCTGGGATTAAAGTTGTCATGGTCATAGATGGGAACTCAGAAGATGACGTTTACATGATGGACATCTTCAGTGAAGTCATGGGCAGGGACAAATCAGCCACTTACATCTGGAAAAACAACTTCCATGAAAAGGGTCCTGGTGAGACGGACGAGTCACATAAAGAAAGCTCGCAACATGTCACCCAGTTGGTCTTATCCAACAAAAGTATTTGCATCATGCAAAAATGGGGCGGAAAAAGAGAAGTCATGTACACAGCCTTCAGAGCACTGGGACGAAGTGTGGATTATGTACAGGTAGGTTTCCAAATTCTTGCCAGGGCAAACATACATTTAAATAAAGCAGCTTTTGTATCTCTCCAGTAATATGCTATAGCCCATCCTAGTCCCTTTGGAACACAGTACTCCTTTCAGTTCATTTGAAAACAGCATAGCTGTTGAAATGTATTTTGAAAGAGAGAGAAAAAAAGTCTTGAAATACTGTTAAGACTATCTATTAAACTGTTAAATTTGTGCAGTCTAATTGGAAGGAAAATCAAGATTATTTTCAACAAGAGACCCTTCCTTCTCCCCACAGCCCCATCCCCCCCCCCTTACCTTCCCTGCCCTCTTAGTTCTGCCAAGTAAAATCCAACGTCATTTTCCATGCTCTTAAAAGTTCTAACCTTGTAAGAAAATAGTGTCTGCCCAGGCAGAAGGGTCTTGAGAAAATCTGCAAACCTAATGGAAGGTTATAAATGCTTTTTCTCAGAGAATGAGCAATATAGGGTAGTGAGAGCAATTTCTACTTAAACGGATATAGATTTTTCACAGTGAGACATTGAATGAAAAGGAAAAAGAAAAAGGGGAGGGGATAAAAGCGTCCCAGGGCAAGACCAAAGTAATGTTTATTTCACTCCCCAAACAGCATTACCTCACTCTCTGCAGCTTGACCTTTGAAAGCATTTGTGATGGTGTTTGTCTGAAAACGAGGCTGTGTCTCTCATTAATTTTCTAACTGGTCACCCTAGGGTTTCTCTCTGAATTCTCATTAAAACTTTCTTCTTTTAAAACATTAATAAGTCCCTAAGAGTTTTGAAGCTGTCATTGTCATTTTCAATGCTTCATTTCTATTTGGAGCATGATGCTATCAAGATGGGGGAGACACCTGCAGTTAGAAAAATCACTTCTGCACTTTTTTCCCCTTTTTGGGTCACACCCAGTGATGCACAGGGGTTACTTGTGGCTCATGCGCTCAGGAATTACTCCCGGTGGTGTTCGGGGACCATATGGGATGCTGGAAATCGAACGCAGGTTGGCCGCTTGCAAGGCAAATGCCCTACCCACTGTGCTATCTCTCCAGCCCCACTTCTGCACTTTTAAGAGTGTAATTCTAATTTTTAGAAAATCTACTCTATTCTTTAATTCCCTAAGTGCTAGGATAGATGCCGTGCAGGTGCAGTAACTGATCAGGAGGTCTCTCAATGTAAGGGGTTGGAAAGGAGCACTGACTTTAGAGTGAAATAACAGAGATATTAAGCATAGGTAATGCTTAATATCTCATTGGCTTGAGTTGGACCATCTCCTTGAGCCCCAGTTCTCTGAATAGTGTAATATCACAAAGTTGTTTGATACAGTTATTTCAAACAATGAATTCAGTGTGGCTCATAAGACATATTAATAATGGTATTAATGTTGTTATTTTTTATGTGATCATCTACTTGAAAATTATTATACACCATGTTAAGAATGGTTAAAAATACCTGAGTGGTCTTTGAGGCATTTGTCCCACTGATATAAATCTCTAATCTCTCTTCTAGGGAGTTTTCAGAGTTTTATCCCCAACTTTCTTCAAATTTGTAGAACATTCTTAATTAAGGTAGCTTTATGAATATGGAATTAAAAAAAAGTTGTTTACATAGTCAACTGCAGGTCCAGATGAGAGGATGAAATAATTTTTTTTTTAAGAAGTAACGCCTAGGGAACTCAACAGAGGATTGGCCAAATGGAGTTCTGAGCTTAAGATGAGAGAACATCTGTTTTCTTATGTTGCTTTTAATTTTAATGAAAACAATTGTGATGTTTTTCATTTCTAATCAAGGAATTATTGTGTGGGTTTTGTTTCCTTTTTTTTTTTTAACCTGCTCCTCCCAAACCCCTTTCTCCCATCATTCTTGTTTTGAATTTTGCTTGTAGCCTTGACAACTTGACACTGTGCCTGTCCAGGAAAAAAATAATACAGAAAATTAAATGTTAAGAAGCCATAGTCAGGCTTGAGAACCTTTCTTCTTTCAAGCTGAAGCCTCCAGTGAGACTGAGCCCTGAGTCTTTTTGGACCTTATAGGCACTCAAATAAAGGGAAATACAAAAAAGCATCTTCTGACTTTTTAAAATCAGTTCATTTCATCCTGCTCCCCTGATCTTTAACCATTCACATCTTATAAAAATAGAACTTTCATAAGGTTCAAAATAATAAGCTCATCTCCCATTCTGATTGACAGGGCCCCTTAGAAAGTTGCAGAGCAGAAATTACAGAAAGTCAAAGGGGAGGAGGGGGGTGAAATATGTTGGCTATTCATCATTGTAAGTGATTGAACCTGGAGTGCAGATTAGTTTGGGTGCAAAAATGAGGTAAAGGGGACTAGGGGAAAACAAAAATAGGAGTCTGTTTACATGCCTCCTAGCCTGGCTGAAGCACACTGCTCAACTGTGTAGAGATGGCCGAAATGACTGGTTTCCATTTGCAGCTTGTCCTTGGCACGGGTCAGTACTCCTTTCTCTTGCTTTTAGGGCTTCTTGTTTCATACTTTCACCAATGCCCCAGTACCCTACTCTAACTCCTTCTTGTTTAATGACTAACAGATACTTTTCCTCAGATGAAAGAGAAAAGTATTGATTCTGAGTGGCATTAAGTTTTTTACCCCACTGCCATCATTCTAAAGAGCACATGATGAACCTTTTTTTCCTATCTCCATGTTTATCTCTCTGCCCATACTCTGACCTTATTTTGGTTTCTTCTAGAAGAAGATTTTAAGAATGGGAGAGACGACTCAAAAAACTAGAACACATCTGCTGCATATAAGAGCCCTGGTTTGCACCCAAGGTGCTACATGTCACGAAGTGTCTCCATGCATAGTGCCGCTGGGCCCCAGCACAAAATAACAAGAGCAAGCCTTTCCACATCTGTTTCTTTAAATCACAGCATTCCCCTCTCTACTATTTTATTAAAAGAATGCTAGTAGAGGCTGGAGTGATAGCACAGAGGGTAGAGCATTTGCCTTGCGCTCAGCCGACTCAGGTTCGATTCCCATCATCCCATATGGTCCCCCGAGCACCACCAGGTATAATTCCTGAGTGCACGAGCCAGGAGTAACCCCTGTGCATCACTGGCTGTGATGCAATAAGAACGATAGATAAATAAATAAATAAATAAATAGATCAATGCTAACATGGAATATGGATGAAAATTTTAGTCTAGTACAAAACCATTAGAATAACAAATTCATTGATATTGGTTGTAGATGTTTTTAGAGTGAGAGAAGATAGAAAAACAGAAAAAGAAAAAGTGAAAACTGAAGATGAGAAAGTATGAAGGAAGTTATTTATTTATTTATTGCTTTTTGGTTCACACCCAGTGATGCTCAGGGGTTGCTCTTGGCTCTGCATTCAGGAACTACTCCTGGTGGTGCTCTGGGATCATATGGAATGCTGGAAATCGAACCCTGGTCAAGGCAAACACCCTACATGCTGTGCTATCACTCCAGCCCCTGAAGGAAGTTTTTGAAAATTTGAATCAAGGTTTTCTTATTTTTAAAGTGTTTGACTTGTCTGGCAATGACTTAAGGTAGGAAAAAATGTGTGCGGACACTGTAGCCAGGCATGCATGTGCCTCCTTGCCATCACACCAGCATCAGCAACCAGGGGAAGCTGGGTGAGAAAAGGAAGACCAATATATAAAACTACTATTTAGTGTCTACTTTTATATCTGGCTAATTTCTTTTTTTCTGAGTGACTAGGAGGTCTTACCCAGCTGTTCTCAAAGCTTCTTTCTGACATTCCTTGCAGGGCTCTGGGGAACCATATATGGTGCCAGGGATAGAACTTAGGTTGGCTGCATGCAAAACAAGCACCCTGCCTGCCATCTACTGTTTCTTAGGCCAGTTAGTCTAATTTTTCCTAGTTTTATTTGGGAGAATTTAGGGACCATACTCATTAGTGCAAGGGGTTACCCCTGGCTCTATGCTTAGGGTTGCTTCCAGTAGTACTCAGGAACTATATGGTAAGGGACTGAACCTAGAACTCCTTCAATCAAAGCATACATTCAGCCTGCTGTAGTATCACTTTCTCTCATATTTCTCCTGTTTTAAAAACAATTTTGGGATTAGAGTGTATTTATGTTTTTGTGCCTTATCATATTTACATATATATATTTATATTTCAGAAAATTTTAAAAATACCTTTTGTGCCAGAATAAGCACAGCATGTAAATTGCTTGTCTTGCATGAAGATGACCCAATTTTAGTCGCTGGCATCACATATTAATTCCATGAGCACCACCAGGAGTGATCCCTGAGTACAGAGCCCAGAGTAAGCCCTGAGCACCTTGTGTGTTTCCCACACACCCTCTTTCCATCAAATAAAAGCAAATTTTGATATCTAGATTATACCATTATTTTGTTTACTCTTATCACCAAATACAGATATTACAGTTTAAATGGTCACCTGTCTCTGTGATAAAAGAAATGATAACTCTTGCCGTGAGCATTAAGAATTTTCCAGGTAGAAAAAATGTACAGTAAACAAGAAAGTTTTCTGAAAGAGTAGATGATAGGAGACAATTCAATTACTAATTTAATGTGTAAGCATTTTATATATCTAAGATATTTTGAATAAAAAAGTATGAAATCTTTCAAAACATGAGACTTGGCCTTCATCATTGGTAACTTGTAGAAATGTAAATCACTTTTCTCAGTGAAATGTGCCTGTAATTTCCAAGTTAGTACTATAGTGCCTTTGTGTTCACCATTTCCAGTTGTATGTGTAGTGACCCACTTTGAGCCACTCCCTTTGTTATAGTTAAGGTGGAACAAGACTGTATTTTGCTTTCTCTCTCTCTCTTTTTTGCCTTACCTCTTATACCATAATCAAGTACCTTCTTCATAGAACGTGCTTTTCACATTTTTGTGCTCTTGCATTTTAATTTTCATGATGTGGCTCCTTAAAATCAACCAGGAGTAGAATTTTAATTGCTGTCTAGTGTTAACACAAAAAGGCTGTGTTGCCATATAGGGAAAATAGACTTGTTAGGTGAGCCTCACTCAGATACCAGGTATAGAACTGGTGGACATGAATGTTAATGAATCAAAAGAATTTATTAAATAAAAGTATTTTTAAACAGACACAGAAAGAAAACAAGGCTGTAACCAGAGGTCTGAAGGAACCTAAAACTATTTCTGCTAGAAATATTTTTGGTACTTGCTAGTTCAGTATTTTTGGAAACTCTATAAACCATAACCGCTTGAATGGTGAGGCTCCACCATATAATGTGTACTGGGATTCTGTTCTGTGTAGGAAGCCTAAGTAACTGAAATATGTGGAGAGTCAGTGATAAAATGGCTTGCATTTCTTTGTTTATTTTAGAGAATCAGATAAATATATATTAATATTAGGAGCGGGGAAAACTGAATTCTAGACTCAACTCTGCTGCTTACTCAGTCTGGGTCTGAATTGAGTCATCAATGAACAGATGGTTCCTAAGATAACCCCAGTTCAGCTGAAAACTCTAACTCAGTATTGTTTAAAATCTGACATTTAAATTTCTTTGCAGTAATATATCTTGATGCTGAAAGGCGAGTTTCAGTAAAAACATGAGAAGTTTCAAAATTTGGTTTTAATATATCAGTTTCTGTGTTTCTCACTTTCTTTTTCCATTTGCCCTTTCCTAAGTTGGACTTTAGGCTGTAAACTTTGATTCAAGGATGACTATGACAGTATCTGCTGATTCCCTTCTTTCGAACATACCTTTTGGAATAAGGATGATTGTCTTAGAAGTGACATTTTGCTTCCCACTTTTCCAGGTCTCCTGTCACCTGAGCTATAAATCTATAACTTCAGTCATGTTCAAACATTCCTAAAAAGGGTGAGAGAATAATCAAATAACTCCTTTAAAATGCTTTAATATTTTGAAAAGATTCCAGATTGACCAAGAGCAAGAATTATTTTCTAGTAATTTAAATAGTTCATTCTACCATGAAAGGCATGGTAATTCTTTCTAAGAAGAGCAACAAAGAAGCCTCAATTTTCTTAGGTGTCTCTGAGGTAGAGGCTTTTTCTGGGCTGGACTTGAGATCCTGATTACTATAAGTTAATACTTTCCTCCTATCCATCCCTATTCCAAATGTTCCAAATGGCATGCCATTACACTTTTTATAAACTTCTTTTTTTTTATTTTTGAGTGTATGAGTGTGTGTGTGTGTGTGTGTGTGTGTGTGTGTGTGTGTGTGTGTAGGTATTACTGATTTAATTTCAAGGGGTTTTTTTGTCTTAAAACAATTAGGATTATTTAAAATTTGGTATATGCCTCTTGTCTCTCCAATCATTTGCCATTTTGGGGTAGCAAAGTCACGACCAAGAGTAAATTCTAAGCACTGTTGAAAGAAATAGTTTTACTCTGTCAAGGTCAAGATAGAAGATCAAGGTTAAGAATGGGTTGAGCATTACAAGCAGGAAAAGAGTGAAGGCAGTAGCAACAGAAGGGGTCTTGATTTATTTTCAACCTGTTTCCTCATTAGAGGCAGTTAGAGTCATTAAAATTTCCTCTTGCTGTGTAGCTCTCAGTGTCCTTTGAAGTGGTATGGTGCTGGCGGAAAGGGCGGAAGGGGAGGGCTTCATCAGTCAGTCTGAAAGGAAGCACATTAAAATAGTGAAACATGGAGACTAAGCATTTTAGATTTGGAATTTGGAATTTGAAAGGCGTTTGCTAGACAAGTAACATTATTCCTGGGGTGATTTTTTTTTTACTTAAATTTCTGTGAGGATTAAGATCAATAAAGTAATTAGGAATGGCTTTTCATTCTAGTAACTCATAAATAAAATAGGTGTACAGCGAATTGTAACAGCTACCATAGATGTGATGTTCCAAGCACAAATGAGTTTTCTCAGTATGATAAGCAGATCTCAATAATTAATTATTCTCCTTGTTTCTTTCAGTTGTTCGCTTGATTGAATCATCCCTTTGTGATGATATTTATGAATTTTTAGGTTTGATTTTACTTATGGAGTATAAAAATGTAAATATTATTACCTTATATGAATGGCAGACATCTGCATGGTACTTTTGAGTTCATAAAGTATTTCTATATGCAGTGATTCACTGTGACACCATGATTACATAGGCTTGTTTAGGGTTATAGAAGTAAAGAGATTAAGAACTGAGCATTTATTTGACGCTTCTTGATTCTGAGAGTGCTTCCATAATAGGCAAATATTCACAAATACCTCAATATTGTTTACTAATATTTTATATTTCTTATGCAGTGACCATTTATAACATTGGGAGCTAGAGATACTTTTCATAAACCTACTAAGATTAAAATTGGAGCTAAAAACCACAACTTTGAAAAGTTTTATTGAAAGTGAACTTTCTCCATTGTAACATTAATTTAGACCTAGTGTGGACAAAGGCCTCATAGAAAGTTATTAGGCTTGGTAAACTTTTGAATCTGCGTTGCAACTCTTCAGCTTTGCTGCGTACATGTGAGAATAGTCATAAAGAGTAAGAATATGAATATGCCTATTGAGTGCCAATAAAACCACTTATGGGGACTGGGAAGATATGTTAAAGGTCATGTTTTACATCTGAGAAGTCCACATTAAATCCCCTATATCACAAGCTCCCTTGAACAACTCTCCAGAGTACTGAGCTGGGGATAGCCACTGAGCTCTGCTGATTACGGACCTACATGAAAACCAAGCACATACACACACAGACAACCCCCCCATACACACACACACACACACACACACTCTCTCTCTCTCTCTCTGTCTCTCTCTCTCTCTCTAAAACTTGACTAATAAACACTCAAAGCTGACCTTCAAATAATTTTCACATGTCACAAATATTTTCTTTTGGTTTCTTTAACTATTTAAAAGTATGCATACATTTTTCTCACCCATAGTTCAAGACAAAGCAGGCTGCAGATTGGACTTCTGCTGTAACTTTTTTGTCAACTTCTGTGTATGATAGCAGGTATTGGGAAGATTCACCTAAGTCTTGGCTAGAGTAGAGCAGGAGGAAAGGGGCTGGACGTCAGAACTTTAGTGGATGGTTCTGTGGTTGACTAAGGTGTCTTTATCTTCCCGATATTGTCTTATTCTAGATACCCCCCACTCATTTCAGTTACATGTTGGTGACTTCCTTCATTTCTCTATCACCTCGTGAGAACTCTTGCAACCAGCGTTCATATAGTTTAAGCAAATTGCACTTATACATTCATTGTGATCTGGAAGACATTTCCGATTTGTTTACTAATTATTTCCTGTGTGCAGACCATGTCCTGTAGTTTTTCCTAAGAGCAGGTAGATGCTTCTTGCAGCTTCAAGCCCAGAGTTAAATAAAGAGCCAACATTTGTGAAACCACATAATTGCTATTATTCTGTGAAGAGACTCTAGAAATCCTGTTGCAAGTGTCCTAATTTGAAGAAAGTCTAAAGTTACCCTTTGGACACACTTGCAGATAAATTTGATGAGGCCTGTGAATACACATGCTTTCCAGCCCATTATACAGGACTTTCTCGTTGACATTCTGTCACCAAGCAGCATCCAGAAATTAAAGATCTTTAAAGCACTTTTATCCCATTGTGACAACTCCCCCCCCCCCCCCCCCCAGAGATTCCTGAGTGCTTTCCCTTCTGCCACAGTTCAGCTCAGCATGTGAACAATCTTTCTCAGAGAACTTCTGGCACATTGCTGTTGGAAATTGGGAGGGCCGGTGACCAAATTAAATATGCACGACCTCAGAAGTTTGGTTCCACTTTAGTCATTTCAAAGAAGCAGTTCCCTTGGCTTGCCTCTGCTCACAAGCAGGCGGAGTTATTTGAACTGAATTCTGGATTGCCCCCTTCCTGTTGTTTTTAGGTTTATTTTAGCTTTCTGGTTTTACCTTTCCTACTTTGAGTAAATAGAGGTGGGTGGGGCCTTTAAGCTCAGGAGACTAGATTCTGAAGGGGGGTTGAACTTGGGCTTTCACCTTTCTTTGCCTTCTTTACCAGTCTCCAATGTGCTTGTTGCCATATGTGTATCAGCACTTGACAAGACCTGGGAGAGATAAAACTTTGCTTTAAGAGGAATTTTTTTTAAAGCCTTGAGACTTGAGGTTCTTCGGAACAGATCCAGACATTAATAAAATTTTATTTTCTGTCACTGATCTCCTGTTGTTCATCGATTTGCTCTAGCGGGCCCAGTAACATCTCCACTGGAGACTTTGTTGTTACTGTGTTTGGCATATTGAATATGTGACGGAGAGCTTGCCAGGCTCTGCCTTGCGGGGGAGATATTCTCGGTAGCTTGCCGGGCTCTCCGAGAGGGGCGGAGGAATCGAACTCGGGTCGGCCATGTTGGCTGCGTGCAAGGCAAACGCCCTACCGCTGTGCTATCGCTCCAGCCCTTTTATTTTCTATAAAGAAAAATGATAGCTTAATTTCTTTGGGATGGGATGTTGAGTACAAATCCAAAATCCTATTTTCTATAATGAAACATGATTGCCTAGTTTCAATGAAGTGTTTTATCTGATTGGCAGAGAAATAATTTAAAGAGCTGAGCCAAAGCTTCGCATGTAAGAAGTCTAGGTTCTTTCACTAGCACCATGTGGTCCCTTAAAAACTACCAGGAATGACTCCTTTCTTAGCAAAAATCTAAAAGTAGCAAGTGAGCATCTTTAGTTATGGTCTCAAAATAAGAAAATAAAATGCACTTATGAGACTTTAATAGATCAGAAGAATATCAAAAATAACAATAGCTATTTTTTATTTAGAAGATGAACACTTTTAAATAAGCAAATTAAAGAATTTAAAACCCAAAGCTAACTCCCCAAAACTATAATTAGCTAAATCCAAAGAGGTTATTAAGTTCACTTTTATAACTGAGCATCCCACATACTCCTTAAGTCATAAATTCTAATAATACATTTAAGCTGCTACTTTCACCAAGATAACCATTTTAGATAAATATATATATATACATAAATCTATTTTAGGAAAAAATCATTATTAAAGCTGAGAGATACATTTTTTAAAAAGTTGAGATTCCTTGGTTAATTATATAACAGGTGCATGTTTTGCACATCTAATCTCTTTTAACTCTGAACGTTTATGCTTCTAAAATTATGTTTTTAGTTTTTGTCATTTTTTTATTCAAGATTGGTATTTAAAAATTTTTGCAATTTTTATTTTGTTATACCACCTTTTCAGTACTATCATCATTCAGAACTAAGGACAGTTTGTTCAAAATCCTTATTTAAGACATCTGAATGGGTATGTGTTGTGCTGGGGGAGGCACCAAAAATGAATATGACCAGTTTGATCAAAAGGCCTGAAAAACTGGGATGTATCTGGGACATGAGATCTTAATGCAAAATTAGGAATACCCATTGCACACAGGTTCAGGAAGAACACCTGATATAATATACCTAGCACACAACATCATTGTTGTCTCCTACTTAAATATTGAGTCACTGAAAAGAAAACTCTTTGTTTTGGCCGTGATTTAACATACTCATACCTGTGCTCCTTGCTCACTGTGTACTGTGATTCAAAGACTGAAAACATAATGTATATACCCAATTTTGTATTTTTTGGATTATACTCATAGTCCTTGCCTTTCTTTTACTTGATTTCTATTTGTTCCTTTGCAGGTTTGTGACTCAGATACCATGCTTGACCCTGCTTCATCTGTGGAGATGGTTAAAGTTTTAGAAGAAGATCCCATGGTTGGAGGTGTTGGGGGGGATGTCCAGGTACTTGACTTTGTTCTTTTGCATGAGTCATGTTTAGTTCACTTCAAGCATTCTTACTAAATGATTCATTGAGTCTATAGTACTACATGCCAAACTATTTGTCAGGTATTATTTTTTGGTGATGAAGACCTTAGAAAGTGCCTTAAGCTCATTTCACTGTCTCTTCAGTCTGAATGAAATCACTGAGGATTTTTTTTTTTACTTAATCCTGGCCATTACCATGGCTATAGGGTGTAATATGTTATATTCAACAAAATGTCAATGTGTAATGGTTCTGCAGTAATGCTTTGGCCGTAACAGTATTCTTATAAAACCTGATGTTGGAATTAATTTATTTGTGAAGGCAAGGACATACAAGTATGATCTGAAGAGTTAGTACAAAATTTACTTTTCATGCAGCTAACACCAAGTTAACCGGGGTTCCTTATATGGCTCCTGAACACATCAGGAGTGATGATTGGACTCAGAATTAGGAGTAAGTCCTGAGCACTTCCAGACATAGTTACAAACTCACCACCCCCCATAAAAATAATGAACTATAGTATGTCAAATATGTATTCCATGTCTTATATCTGGAAATTTAAAAGCTATTCTGTAAGTGCTTGATCAAAAAATCCAGATTGCTAAACAAAGAAAGAAAAGAGAAACAACTCAAAGTTATATTACTGGTTAAAGTTTTAGAAGGAGGCAAGGGAACAATTAGTTGATGAGTTGATAACTAGAAAGGCTTTCTAGTTATTATTTATTTTCCAGTATTTTATTTAGTTATCAATGGGGAAATAATGATATAGTAATTTTTTAATTGACTTTTTTTTTCCTCTTTGGGCCACATCTGGCAGTGCTCAGGGGTTACTCCTGGCTCTGCACTCATGAATGACCCCTGGTGGGACACCAAGGATCAAACCTTGGTTGACTCTGTACAAGGCAAGTGCTTACCCACTATATTATGGCTCCAGCACCCAAATGATACAGTGTTTTTTGTTGCTTGGAGTCATACCTGGCAATGCTCAGGGCTTAAACCTAGCTGTGCATTCAGGAATTACTCCTGGAGGGTCTGAAGGAACCATATATAATGCTTGAGGATTGAACCAAGGTAGGCACAACTTATCAAATTGATCTAATAATACAGAATCAGAGAAAAATTCCAATATAATTATTTCACAGAAAAAGGAAATCAAATAACAAACTTCACTGTAGATAGTAACCTCACAATGGTGCAGATTTTCTTGGTATTTTTAGCAGTATCTTAGCTTTTATTTACTCATATTTTTCTTCTTGCAGATCTTAAACAAATATGATTCCTGGATCTCCTTCCTCAGCAGTGTTAGATACTGGATGGCTTTTAACATAGAAAGGGCCTGTCAGTCTTATTTTGGGTGCGTGCAGTGCATTAGTGGACCACTGGGAATGTACAGAAACTCATTGCTACATGAATTTGTGGAAGACTGGTACAATCAAGAATTTATGGGAAGCCAATGCAGTTTTGGTGATGACCGGCATCTAACAAACCGGGTGTTGAGTCTGGGCTATGCAACAAAATACACAGCTCGATCTAAGTGCCTTACGGAAACACCTATAGAATATCTCAGATGGTTAAACCAGCAGACTCGTTGGAGCAAATCCTACTTTCGGGAGTGGCTGTATAATGCGATGTGGTTTCATAAACATCACTTGTGGATGACCTATGAAGCGGTCATCACTGGATTCTTCCCTTTCTTTCTCATTGCAACAGTCATCCAGCTCTTCTACAGGGGTAAAATTTGGAATATTCTTCTCTTCTTGTTAACTGTGCAGTTAGTAGGTCTCATTAAATCATCTTTTGCCAGCTGCCTTAGAGGAAATATCGTCATGGTCTTCATGTCTCTCTACTCCGTGTTATATATGTCAAGTTTGCTTCCCGCCAAGATGTTTGCAATTGCAACCATAAACAAAGCTGGGTGGGGCACATCTGGAAGGAAAACCATTGTTGTCAATTTCATAGGACTCATTCCAGTATCAGTTTGGTTTACAATTCTCCTGGGTGGTGTGATTTTCACCATTTATAAGGAATCTAAAAAGCCATTCTCAGAATCCAAACAGACTGTTCTAATTGTTGGAACATTGCTCTATGCATGCTATTGGGTCATGCTTTTGACACTCTATTTGGTTCTTATCAATAAATGTGGCAGGCGGAAGAAGGGGCAACAGTATGACATGGTGCTTGATGTATGATCTTACATTGCTTGATGTTTGCAGTCACACATGCAGACACATACAAACCTTAGTTCCTCAAGGGACTGTACAATATTGTGGCATAGGATAATGCCAACAAAGGAGACATATCACTGCTGCTGGGACTTGAACAAATACATTTCTAGGTGATTATGTTGATTTTGCCAAAGTACAACTACCATCAACAAGAAGAAACATTTAACTTGTTGTTTCTATGAAAATGGGAAGAATTCTTTGTTTATGCACTTTTTTTCTTTACTGTACATCTGCCTAACAGTGTTTTGCCCTATATACCTCACTAGTCATGCTTTATGTGGGTAATCATGGAAGAGAAGGATTTTGGAAACTCAAGGAAAAGATCTTTCAACATATACAACCTAACTTATGGACTGTGTTAATAGTTTTTGGTTATTTTTCCCCTTAGAATTGATTTCTGTTTAACTCCGCCAAATGAAATGCCAAAGGAAATTTTAAAGGCCATTGGCTGTGCTGTATTTTTATATAAATGTACTGTGTTTTAAAATTTTGTATGCCAATTTTTAAAAGAATTTTTTAATATTTTATATTACACTTCTTTGCACCAAAATACACCTGTTCTTCCCTTCATTTTTAATAAAGTAGGTTCTGAAAAAATTCACTCTTAAAAAAAGAAACCTGCCCAAAATGTGAAACTTTGTTGACTGATGTTGTTCATGATAGAAAGAATAAAATGTTTCTCTCTCTTTCTTTTAAAATGGAATAGATTATTTCTGTGAAAAAAATTAAACTTTCAATGTTTAGACTATTTTTTAAGAAAGGCCAATTACCTGTCATACTTCGGGAGTAAAAATGCATACTAATTTTACAAGGAGAAAATCATCAAAACATAGGGCCAAAGGCTAATGTAGTGCAATCTTTTTTTATAAGATTATAAAAAAGAATTGCAGCAATGGACCATTCATGCATATCAAAGAAGAATGATTTTGAAGATTCTGACAGTGATTTTTCCAGGCTCAGTTAAATGAAAAGTAGAAAAAAATTACTTGAATTATTTGGATAAATACAATGCATGCATTTCATCATTTTCTTCTGTGGTCTGAATTGACCAAATCTTGGTCTACATATTGAGTATATTTTACTTGTCTCTTACTTTAGCATGCTAATTCACTTTACATGTTAGTATGAGGTTTACATGGTTAAGTCGGATATGTTTTAACAAGTATATACATATGAACTCAAAGTTGGAAGATTCAACATCCAAGTGTCCCCTTTTTCTTTCCAGGGAATATTTTCAGCCCTCCTGCCCCAAATAAATAATTGCTTCACCTCCTGTTTTTGGTTTATATAAATTTGTTTACAAAGTAGAAATTATTTTAAGGTTTAGTAACTATATCAAAATTTGGCACATAAAAAATCTTGATAAACCAAGAATCCTTATCCCTGTTGATTTAGCTACTCCAGAACTTCAGTAATCCAGTTTGAGTTTGGACAAGATGTAGCTTGCTTTGTAGCTGGTGCTTTATTAAGAACTGTGTTAGAAACACAACTGAACATACGAGTGATTTCATCAAAAGTAGATATAATTAGGAAGCAGAAATATGGGGGACATGTTGAACTATATTCTTTCTGCTTTTGTGCTTCCTTTACATCTATTTTCCATTTATTCTGCCTAAGAAAAACTGCACAGTTACCTTTGTAGTACCAAAAGATACATGACATCTTCAAATCAAACTTTTACTGAGTAGAGAGCTCATGGGAAGGAAATATACCATGCCAATAAGTGAGACTAAAACTTGAGTTTTGCCTTTTTAACTATTTATGTTCTGAGATAAGCTTGATAACATTCAAATGTCAAATTCTCTCATTCTTATAAAAGATTGAATTAATTGCTTGTATTTATTTTAGCAATTATTCAATGTATTTCCAGTATAGGATGTATAGTATAATTAATTTTTTGTAAATAAATATTTTTGATAAGATTATTGCCTTTTATTCTGAGGGAAGGGGGGGTTTAAACAGTTTTAGAAAATTCTTGTCTTTCTGGTGTGGACTTAAAGAATGGCAACTTACATGATTGGTTAAAAAAAACATGTCATTTGATATTATTCAAATATAAAATAGAAATTCCCCCAACAAGTATAGTTGTGGAAATCTGAAAAATGAGGGAAGATAGACACACAAAGACACAGAGATAGGTAAAGTCACAATCAACACAACTCTGTTTCTAATTTGTTTTAATTTCCATGAAGCATATTCAAATTTAGAAAAAAGTCATTTTATTTTGGTATTTTTTCACAGCAGGAACAAAATAATAGAATTTTCAGAAAAACCATGAGCAAGTTTATTTATTGAAGCATCATTAAATAAGAGCAAAACTTAATTTAAAATCCTATCATGAGAATAAACTGTTATTTCCAAATGGAAATATTAGTCTCTAGAGATAATGTTCTCAGAGAATGCAAGGATGTTGGAGAAACGTTGCATTGGAAACATGTGATCATTTTTGCCATAATATCCCAATTTTGTAACAAATTAAAACTGTTTCAACTTGGCTAACTCTAGTACTGGGAATATGATCAATTTATATTCTGCATATGCTTTTGTATTTTCCAAATACCATGATGTATTATATTTATAATCAGACAAAGTTCAATAAATATTGCTTAGAAAAATAAAGTGGTTTGGGGACAGAATTGAGGCTGTCAAAGGGGAGGGTCTAAGCATTACAGAAAGTGGGAGGGGTCAAATAAAGGTGGAGCAATTTGGTGGTGGGTATACAACTTATTTTTGAAGAGGTGTGAAAAATCATTTATGAAGCATACACTATTGTAAATCAATGTTACCTCTAAAAATAATGATATTTTAAAATAGAACAGTTATAATAATATACTGTAATGAAAGTTATATGAAAAAAACAAAAGTGAGTTGAGGCATCTGATAGCGTTTTCTAACTGGAGAAACTTTAAGTGTAAAAATTATTCTCTTTGGCCATTTCTTATGACGTTTACCTTGTCTTTCATTAAATTATTACATGGTTCCCAGAAATCCTGTATCATCTTGGTACAAGTATATTATAAGAAACATTAGTCACTGAACATCATGACAATTCTAGACAGTTGAATTACGATTCCAATAATGATGCATTGATAAAGTTACAGGTGCTATATTAGAGATTGGCAACTTTTAACATAACCACATGGTATGTATATATCTTTGACTTTGCTGGTCTATGATTAGCAGTGTGATAGCTCAACTCTACTACTATGTAGTCAAACACAAAAACATCTATAGATAATGTGTACATTAAAGTGTGCCAATTAAGAGTGAGATTTTATTTCTGAACACTTAAACTGAAATCTTATATAATTTTCACATGCTAAAATAAATTTGAAATATTTCAATCACTTAAAAACTAAAACCTATTCATTATTACTATTACCAGGCAAGAGTTGAGTCAATTTAGGCTTAAAATACAAAGTCAATAATCTCTGTCCCATTCCTTCCTCTTGTTATGTTCTTTAGTTTAAATACTATTTGATCTGATACAAGTATAGCTATCCCTGCTTATTTTAGCTTTCTATTGGCAATTGTTATTATTCCCCAACCTATCCGAGCCTTTATTTCTTGTGGGAGTTCAGGTTTGATTTTGTTTTTTGATCTATCTAGTTACTCTGTACCTTTTAATGGAAGAATTTAGTTCATTGACATTTAAAGAAATTATTGCTAAAAAGGGACTTATTATCATTTGTTTACGAGAATTTTAGTTGATTTGCCATTTGACCTTTGGGTTTTCTTTTTTTGGTTTTATTGTTTTGGTTTTGGTTTTTTGGTTTTTTGTTTTTGTTTTGGTTTTTTGGTTTTTTGTTTGTTTATTTGGGATGATTTGGGCTACAGTAATGCTCAGGGATTACTCCTGGCTCTGCACTCAGGAATTATAATCTGGTAGTGCTCATGGTCCATATTAAATCCTCGTCAGCTGTATGCAAAGAAAGCATCATACTTACTGTACTGTTGTTGCAGCCCTACCGTTGGTTTTTATATGAGGCCATTCTGTATCCCTAGTAAAGCTAGCCTTCATTTTCTGTTTGAGAATGTTTTATCACTCTTCTATATCTAAATAATAACTTCCATGGTTGGAGTTTTTTTTCCCACTGAGTATACTTTGAATATGTAAATATTTTCTTGCTCATTGGGTTTCATTTGAAAAAATCTGATGTGATTTTTTTTCCTTGTATATGAGTGTTTGCTTCTCTTTTGTTGCTTTAAGGAGCTTATCTTTAGTTCTTGCCAATTTTATTTCAAAGTGTCTTAGCATTATTCTATTTGGGTTTATTTGATTTGCATCTTGTGAATGTCCTGAATTAGTACAAGATCTTCCTCTTCAGGTTGAGTAAGTATTGAACTATTACTTCTTCAATTAGCTGTTCTTCAGCTTGCCACTTTCTCCTTTGTTCTGGGTTATTCCTCCTGACATTAAGAACGATATTACATTGAAAAAATTTTTTTCACTTCTCCTCAACTTCTTCTCTATCACCTTTTATTTATTGATAGAGCTGTGTTCCTTGTTTTTGATTGGGTGGAGCAGTGGTATCATACCTAGTAGTGTCCGAAGGTAGACACTCTTGACTCTGATTCCTCAGGAATCAGTCCTGGCTGTGCTCAGGGGACCATAAGTGACTCCAGGGATAGAACTGGTGTCTACCTTATGCAAGGCAGGTGACCTAAACTCCTGTACTTTCTCTTTGGCCAATGGATCATTTAAAATGGAAAGGAATGTTTTCTAAAGTCTTAAAATTGAAAGGTTTGTTTTCTTCCACTTAGAAATATCTGCGTAGTCAAGGCTCTTCCTAGATTTTGTCACCATCCATTGATGCAGTGAAATTTCTTCCTCTTCCTCTTAACCAAATCATTGATGTTAATGATTTCTATCAGTGATGCATGTTCCTTCACCAGATTTGAAGGAGCTAAGTGGTTGAGTTAATAAATCATGATTCTTCACGGTCACAAGTTGTGATGCACAAGTTCTTTCAACATTAGTGGGTCAAGACTTCAGAACTGCCCCAAGGTGGCTGAGTTCCTGTGCTGAGAAGGCCTAATTGGCAGCAAGGAGATCTCTTTTCTCCAGTAACTTGGAGACTGCTGTACTTCTTTGCTCATGCCTGTTCGAATCTGCAATTCTAACTCAACATTGTTCTAATCTTCATTGTTCTAACTCAGCTATCCTCAGACTAAATCTTATTCCTATAGGGTTCAATTCTACTATTTGTGAATCCTTAGCCTTCTTTCTGTTTTGCTCCCTGTTTGCCTCTCCACAGTTATTCACCCACAATTTCTTGGCCTGCACCCATATTGAACCAAGCACCCAGATAGGGTAGCTTGTGAGCCAAAAAAAATCTGATCACCACTGGGTGGCTGCACATGATTGGACTGTGTGATCAGGGAACCACAGGCAGACACTGAGGCCTGGTTCCTCAGGGAAATGGCTCTGTTACCAGTTCAAGTCCTGTGATGTGTCTGCTGTGCTGTGTCTCTCCAGTGTTTAAAGGGGGTCCCTCAGTTTCTGGCTCAGACACAGGAAGAGCTGGAGATGCCTCTGCAAATCCTATGCAGGACTCTTACTGCCATAAGCTGTCATTGAGGGCCCTGCTTCCTATTTGCCTATGGGTTCTGAGTTCCCTGGTTGATGAGAAATTTGATGTATAAATAGAGCCTCAGACTTGACTCTGTGGATCTCAGCACTGGGCAGGAGCCTCTAGCCTCTTTCCCACTGTTTCTCCATGAAGCTCTGGTGAGTTTTCTGGATGAGGTCCTTCAAAGATTTCTGCAGTATACTCGTTCTGTTTATGGACCCAGTGAGTCTTCATTTTGCTCTCTTGTCTGCCATCTTGGCTGGTCTCTCTGCAGGTTTATCTTTTTAAACTGTTGCTCCTCAGTAAGTTGTCTACAGCCTAGCATCATTAGCATCATCTGGGAACATACTGGAAATGCAAATTCACAGTCTGATCCCAGACACACTCAAAATCTCTGGAGTTGGGTCCAGGAATCTGCATGAAATAATATCCCCAGAAAACTTTTAAACATATTAAAGGTTGACAAGTATTGTTTTAACCCAGCTATCCTCAGACTAAGTCTAATTTCTACAGGAATCAATTAAAATATTTGTATTTTTCTCTTGGACATTTTTCTTGTATTTTAGTAAAGTGTTCGCCTTACAAGCGGCCAACATGACCGACCCAAGTTCGATTCCTCCGCCCCTCTCGGAGAGCCCGGCAAGCTACCGAGAGTATTCGATATGCCAGACACAGTAACAACAAAGTCTCCAATGGAGACGTTACTGGGCCCGCTCGAGCAAATCGACGATCAACGGGACTTTTTTACCTTATACAGTAACAACAAGTCTCACAATGGAGATGCTACTGGGTCCACTTGAGCAAATAGATAAACAACAGGAGGACAGTGCTACAGTGCTACAGTAAAGTATATGGTTGTGGTGATTTTTTGTTTTAAATAAGGTTACAGAACCCTGTAATAAATATTCAAGATGTATAAATTTTCACTATACTCAGTTTATACTCATAGAAACATCTATGCAAAAATAAAAAAAGTAAAAGTAAAGGCCCTCCCGTTGATCATCGATTTGCTCGAGCGGGCCCAGTAACGTCTCCATTGGAGACTTTGTTGTTACTGTGTCTGGCATATCGAATACTCTCGGTAGCTTGCCGGGCTCTCCGAGAGGGGCGGAGGAATCGAACTCGGGTTGGCCATGTTGGCTGCGTGCAAGGCAGACGCCCTACCCGCTGTGCTATCGCTCCAGCCCAATGCAAAATATGCAAAAATATAACTATAAAGACCAAAGAATTACATAGAGATACAAAGAGTTACATAGGGATACAAAATAAAGGTATTCTTATATTATTATTGTTATTCTTATTCTTATTCTTATATTATCTACATAAAGGAATGCTTAATATATTGGAATGATTTTTTAAAGACTTAAAATTTGAATAGGAATGGTGGACTTTCCAGATAGAAGGAATAGCATATATAAGGTGTTCTTTCCGTGGGTATTTTTGTTAACATTTGCTTACAGTATCCTGTAGTGCAGAGTTTAGGTGAAGCAGGTATCTAATTCCTGACACCACAAGATAGATTTGTTTTCACTCAAGATGTAGAAGCAATGCTCAGAGTTTTACCTCTGTACGTTAACCTCTAGTACCCTGTACTAGAGTAATCAGTTCCACATGTGGAGATCTTAGGGATATGAAGAAAAATATTCAGGTTCATTTCCTCAGGTATAGAAACAGACTCTTCCCCTATTAGCTGTGATGGGAAGTTTGTCACTGTTAAACAAGCCTAAGTGACTTATTGCATCATTGATAGTCAGGTAATAAGGATGTTAATTTTAATTAATGGGAAAATGTACAGTGAGTAAGTTAGCCTAGTCTTTAAAATAGCTTTGACAATGTATAAGAGCATTTGTTGAAAAGAAGCAGTTTCTTTAAAACTAATAGAAAGGTTGCACTTTATTTACTATTTTACATTTAGTTGATTGTTGAGTAACAGAATCAAATGCAATCAGAAAAGGGCATGGGTATGCTATGCAAGTACATGCCCCAGCTCTCCCAGACACACAGATGTGTCAGTGTCATCAATTAAAAACAAAACCATAGATGCATGTTTTAAGGAAATAAAATTCCTGGAGAAAGAGGTCCAGGGATATGGTTTGCAGTAGAGATCTTGCCTTGCATGTGTGAGGTCTCAACACTACAGTAAAATTAAACCACATAAAGTAAAACTATGGAAGAAGGACTAAGGGGAATTAAAGCTTAATCACCATTTTCACGAACCAATTAGAATCATTGTAGGAAGGCAAATTAAGGAACATTTAGTTCAGGTTAGAAACTTCACATTTTGTTATTATGAGGCAAGAAAGAGGAAGTAGCCAGCCCAGACCCCATAGTTGAACTGCAGGCAGGTTGATTTTAATGTCTCACTCAAGGCTGTTGCTGAGGTCACAGACCCCTGGGCTAGCAACAGTATCTTTTTTAGCCAGATGTGCTGAGGTTATTTTTCAATGCACAAGACCTCACGTTTGCAGTTTCTAGGTAACTTCTCTACTCTTAAACTTGACATGCTTAGACTATGCTTAATCCATATTGATCAAAAGAAGTTGTATGCTACACTTCAAAAATGGAGATTTTAATTTCTCTCCCCATGCCCCAAATTGTTGCCATATTATTCACTCTGGATGTGAATAGAGCCAGGAAAAGTTGGAGTACACAAGATTCATTGTGTATTTTGTTTGGGTTGCATATTGACTTGTTTCGAAACTAGTCTTTGCTACTTAATGGTTGTGTCAGGCTGAGAAAATTATACCTCCTTGAGTCTGTCTTCCTCATCTGAATAAAAATAGACTGTCACCTATATCTCACTTATTGTATAATTCAAACTTCCAACAAAAAATCCTGAGGGAAAAATACTCACCAGATAACATGTTTTTAACACTTTTCTTCATTCCTCCTTGCAACTCACTCAATTGATTTCTTTTTATCTTTCATTCCTTCCTTCTTTCCTTGCTTTCTTTACTAAACTTTTTTTCTCAGCACACTACTGGGCCAAGGTCTAGAACAAGTTTTTTTCAAACATCAAATTATTTTAATTCTCAAACATGCATTTTAATTCTCCCTCATTGACTTTTGTACAGCCTAAAGATTTTGTTTAGGAACATGCAGTCTTCTTTAC
This sequence comes from Sorex fumeus, assembly GCF_029834395.1. Lineage (NCBI taxonomy): Eukaryota > Metazoa > Chordata > Mammalia > Eulipotyphla > Soricidae > Sorex > Sorex fumeus. The sequence goes on from NW_026606059.1 coordinate 59,284,757, forward strand.
ACAAACAGTAGGAAAACTGTTAAAATTGTCTCCTGTGTTCTTCCTTCATAGAGAACATTTAACACAAACAATTTTGTGTCTGTCAAAACAAACGCTATGGGATATAGAAAATGCAACAGGTGAGAAGGTAGGAAGAACATGGTTTTGGCACCAGCTGTATTCTAATTAGGCCTCATTAGACACTCAAATATCTTTATCTGTGCATATGTAAGGATGTCTATAGACCTCCATGAATATAAAACTTGTAGCATTGCTGTCCGGGTTGATAAAAATAACAGAAGGGAGAGATGCTTGAAAATTTAGGGGGAAAAAACCTACTTATCATTTTTAAATTCTAGTCACTGTGACTTGCAACACAGTTAAGGAGTTTCATGTATACAGTAATCTAAAACTAGGCTTTCTACAATATTGTCTTCTCCACCTCAACCCAACTCCATCCCCCCTTCCCCCACTTACCTTCCACCATGGTAAGCTCAATTTTATAGACCATTTATAAGGTTCCGTTGCCTTTGGACATCTGTTATTCCTTTATGACATTTCTTTATATCCCCTATATGAGAGATGATCTGTATCTGTTCATCTGTTATCTGTTCTTGGACATGAGTGGTTTCCAGATTAGAGTATAAGTAATGCTATTCCATCCGGCCAATATAGGCTAGCCTACAAAATTATGAAACTTCTTTTATTGATCTATGTTAAAGTACATGGCTTTCAAAGGTTTTTCTAATCTGACCTTTTTATTAAAAATGTATCTGTGTATACATTTATATATCTTCTGGAGTGATAGTACAGTGGGTAGGGCATTTACCTTGCACACGGCCAACCTGGACTAACTTGGGTTCAATTCCTTTGCCCTTCTCAGAGAGTTTGGTAAGCTACCGGGAGTATCCTGCCCGCATGGCAGAGCCTGGCAAGCTACCCGTGACATATTAGGTATTCCAAAAACAGTAACAACAAGTCTTACATTGGAGACGTTACTGGTGCCCACTCGAGCAAATCGATGAACAACAGGAGGACAGTGTTACAGTGCCCATTGCGAATATTGCTGCAATGGACAAAGGAGTGCAGATACAAAAAACAAAACTCTTTGTATTTGAGTTTTCATTATGAGTCCTGGGCATTAGAAGAGGATGACCACAGCAGAGGTTAGATTAAGGAGCTGACTTCTGATGGGTTAATCAATTCATTTTTACTGCTATCATCCTGGCACTGACTTCCGTATCTTGTGTCTTTTGTCAGAGACATTTATCTTATACTCTAATAATTCTCTATTTTCCACGACAGAGAGCAAATGAGTGACCCTTATGCTTAGAAATTTTCAGATGTCTTGAAATAGGAGCAAAAATTTAAAAACATACCATGTTTCGCTTGTCAGGTAAAGATCAAACTTATATCTCTTTCTACATATTCTTATTGAATTTCTCTTTCTTCCTTGACTTTCTGGCACATGTCCTTATTTGTTCTTTAGCCCATATAACCTTGTTCCCCATGTCAGGATCTTTGCCTATTGCTATTTATACTGCCAAAAGCATTCTTCTCCAAGAATTTAACATAGTTGATTTCTTGTTGTCATATAGGTCAACTAGTCAGAAAGATCTTTTCTGGCAAGGCTATTTAAAGTGATACCCCCATCAACATAAAGTAACAAAATAGGAAACTAACACCCAAGAATGGCTGAGATTAGTACCAGGAATTTTATTCCATGACTTGGAGGCCAACCACACATGCTAGGGGAAAAGGGAGCTCAGATAAAGAGGGGAACACCAAATAAAGGTGTTGGGAGGATCCTCCCAGGATGGGAGAAGCACACTGGAAGTAGACTATAGACCAAACATTATTGCCACTCAATGTTTCTTTTGCAAACCACAACACCCAAAAGGAGAGAGAGAACAGAGGGGAATGTCCTGCCACAGAGTCAGGGTGGGATGGGGGGTATGGGGGATGGGAGGGATACTGTGATCCGTGATGGTGGGAAATGGGCACTGGTGGCGGGATGGGTATTTGATCATTGTATAATTGAAACCCAAGCACAAAAATGTGTAAGTCAGCAACTGTACCTCATGATGTCTCACTATTAAAATTTTTTTAATAAAAAAAAGTGATACCCCCATGCCATAATCACTTTCAACCATATTATTTAGCAAAATTTTTGATAAGTGATTTATTTTTAATTATAATTAAAAATATAGAGAGACTAACCAAGAAATAGAGAGAATATCCACTTCTCCTAAAAGCCAGAGTGATCCCAAGAAAGAGCACCTGGCGGAGTGAGATCCTCATGTTATGTTAGTGAGACGGCACATGACTATCTCACTGAATGATTGAGAAGTCACTTTGAAGTGATGTTGGAAATCAACATTGTGTAATTTGACACAAACTAGACTTCTTGTGGTCTCTGGAAAGTTGTTCATAGGGAATAAATTACTCACCTAAAGCATTCCATTATTTATCCCCCTGATGGTATGTAGAGATGAAGCTACCAATGACTTCGAGTTGTTGGATCCCATGCACTGAAGAAACAGCCCATGATGCAGGAGCCTGGTGCTGGAGGAAATTACAGGCACTGTAGCAGCCAGACGCTGGAGAACTTGCTTAGTCTATAAGAAGATACTCCCCAAAGTTATCTATTATGAGGAGTTCTATTCAGAAATCTACTAGAAGCACAAGATTCTTTCCTTCTGAAATGATCTCATTATTCCACATTGTTCTCTATCCAAAATACTTAAAAACATCATACCAGCTGGGAAAAAGAAACATTTTAAGTTTCCAGATTCAATTTCACAGAGCAGGAAAAATGCATGCATTTGAGTTGGATAAATAATAAAGTAGTACCTGACGTGGTATCTCATTAGGTTCAGTGCTAAGCACAACAGTGTTTGGGTATTGATTTTGAAGCTAAAATTAAGACTGAATGATTGGCAAATAGAGGAGGGAAACGGGAAGAGAAGAAAGAGAAAAGAGGGTGAAAATTTAGGGGAGGAAATGGGGTGGTAGAGATCTTTGGTATTTAAACCTCAGATTGGTTATCACTAGTGGTGAGAAATATTTTGTGACAAAACACCATTCTTCATTTCTATTGTTAAATCTTAATTATTTATATTATAAAAAAACTGAGATATAATCTCACACCACAGAGACGGACACACATAAAAAAAAATAAGAACAACAAGTGATGATTTGGATGTGGAGAGAGAAGAACTCTCTATCATTGTTGGTGAGAGTGCTGACTGGTCCAGCCTTTTTGGAAAACAATTTGGGCATTCCTTAAAGAAATCGAACTTCCATATGACCCTGTAATATCACTTCTGGGAATATATTCCAAGGATGCAAAAAGCACAGTAGAAATGACATCTGCACCTGTATGTTCATTGCAGCACTGTTCACAGTAGCCAGAATCTGGAAACAATCTGAGAACCTGAGAACAGATGACTGGGACTGGCTAAAGAAACTTGATACATATACACAATGGAATACTATGCAACTGGTAGTAAAGATGAAGTCATGAAATTTGCATATAAGTGGATGATCATGGAGAGTATCATGCTAAGTTAAATGAGTCAGGAAGAGAAGGGGAGACATAGAATGACTGCACTCATTTGTGGAATACAAAATAACACAATATTAGAATGACAGTAGAGACAAGGGCCAGGAATATTACTTCATGGTTGGAAGCCTGCCTCATGAGCTGGGAGAGAGGGAAGCTGAAATACAGAAGGTATCGCTAAGTAAATGATGTTGGAAGGATCATTCGGGATGGGAGATGTGTGCTAAAAGAAGATAAAGGATCAAATGTTATAGCCTCTCAATATCTGTATTGAAAAAACCATAATGTCCAAAAGTAGAGAGAGATTATGGGAAAAAATTGTCTGCCATAGAGACAGGAGGAGGGTTGAGATGAGGGTGAGGATACTTGGAGACATTGGAAGTGGAAATTGTGCACTGATGGAGGGATGGGTGTTTGATTGTTGTATGACTGAAATTCGAACATGAAAGGTCTGTAACTGTATCTTATGGTGATTCAATAAAAAAAGTGGTGTTGGTTAAAACTGGTCTGTCACATACAAAAATAATAAACTAAGTCAGAACCTCATCACAAAAGAAGACAGACTAATACTGAATAATGTCTCACATTTTTGAAATGTAAAGAAGCACAGTAAGAGAATAATAGAAGATTCAAAGCAACAGTGTCTGAGAAATGGTCTATAGAACTGAACTTAATGTGGCAGGAAGCCATTGGGCAAGTTAAGGGGCTGAGTTCTGAGACAATTGTGGATGGAAGCTAACACTCTGGTAGAGGCTGTTGGATTAGAATACTGTGTGCATGAAACCCCAACATCACCATAACCTAAACGTAAATCATGGTGACTTAAAAAGAATAAAAGGCCTATAAGATCGCATGTTAATTGGAAACAGAAGGATTATAAGAGTTCTGCTTGCCTGCAATGTTTCCTTATTTGTAATACTTCATCCATGAGGTTAAGAAAGTATGTTTTCAAGGACACACTGATATATTGATCACAGAAACATAATTTAAGAGTCAAAAGAGACATCACTATGTCTAATACAAATGTGATGGGAAAAAATATAGCAAACCTGAAACTCAGTTAAGAAAAAGTGGTTACAGGGGAAATTGCAAATCATAGGTCTTTATGATTTATATGACTAAAATGGTGGATCCATAAGAACTAAATGGCACTTAGATTTGAAAAATGAGGTAACCTATATAATTCTTGTCTTTTTCCATATATGAGATTCTTTCAAGGCACTGTGCACAAGGGTATTAATGGATCTAAGTCCTGGCTTGGGCATCTTGAAGATAAGTTGTACATCAACAGAATTCTGGGAGTAGACTACAGAACAAGCAGTACTCAGCCAGTCTCTGGACAAAGAGCTTAATGAGATGATCTGAGCCTAGGAGTAGTGGAGATCAACTGAAAGCAAGTAGGTGGGAGAATGCTGACTTCGTTCTTAACAGCTAAGAATGCTACCTGCTTTAGAAACCATTGACACTAAAGGTATTTTATAAAGATCATGTGTCTGAACTTTTAGAACAAAAGAAAGTCGCACATTCCTAAAGAATAAAAGCAGCCATGTGTCATGTACACAGCCTCCTGAGGGTTTAGAAGCCAACATGGCATTCGGGAACACCTAATTTAGTACCCTGAGTTTCTTATAACACTTAAAAGGACTGTCTCTGGCAACTTGCCCTTATTACGAAGCTGGTGTTCAAACTTTAGGATCCCTCAGGGCAGGCCATGATGGTTTTCATTTAGGCCTGGTTAGGCCCCACAAGTTGAAAGCTTGGAGATTACTTCTGAATCAACTCTGTCATGTTTGGGGTACCAGAGATGGGGGTTGGGGGGAAGCAAAATAGAAAAACTTGTCAAAAAAAGCTTGATCCAAACCTATGTGAGCTATAAAAAATAACAACGAGGGGGGAAAAAGTGCGTTTGTTCTTATAAAATGTGGAGTTAGTGCTTTGATTTATCACCAAGCTTCCATGTCAAAACTCAGACACAGCTGTTCTAAGTGAGAACAAGCTGGGAGAGAAGGGTCCAGATTAGGTGAGATTCTTGAGTAAAAGCTGTCAATTTCCACATCCTGGCAAGGTGACCTGACACTGGTCTCAGAGTCATTCAACTTAGTGATTTAAGGAAGTTCAGCCACTACTCTTCACCCACACTCAGAACAGGCTGTCCTCAGGCTTGGTCTACTGAACCCAGAAAGAAAGAAAAGACAAAGAGAAATTTCTTTCTGCCCTTTGGAAACGCAACTTGAGCTCAGGCTTCAAAAGGCAAATGGGGCAAATGAGAGATTCCCACATCCCAGTTTTTGACCTTTTCTGCAATTCAGTCTCCAGAACCTGAAGGGTTTTAAGTCAATGTGTCTCCATCCTGTTTGGAGAATGTCACATAAATCTAACAAAGTTGTAATTTTCTTCGACTCCAGCCTGTGTGGACGCCTTGTGAGTCTCTCATCTGTGTCAGTCTATGACCCTTGGGTTTTGATGGTACTGAACCAGCTCTCTAATGGTTGGTAGATTTTGTGATTAGTGTTGTGGAGTGTAAAGGTTTTAAATGCAAGCTTCAGGATTGAATTGCCTGTCATTAGCAAGGGCAGTAATATTGCCCCAAACTGCATAAGCTCAGATTAGTATTCCTGAGTCTGTTTCCAAATCTACAAGATAATGCTAAGAAAATTTGTTGAATCCTTATCCTATGAAATAAGTTCAGGACACTGTAGGATTTCAATCTGGTGTGCATTTCATAATTCCTTATTGCTGGAGCGATAGCACAGTGGATAGGGTGTTTGCCTGGCATGCGGCCAACCTGGCTGACCTGGGTTCGATTCCTCCGCCTCTCTTAGAGAGCCTGGCAAGCTACTGAGAGCATCACGCCTGCACAGCAGAGCCTGGCAAGCTCCCCATGGTGTATTCAATATACCAAACACAGTAACAAGTCTCACAATGGAGACATTATTGGTGCCCACTAGAGCAAATTGATGAACAACAGGAGGACAGTGCTACAGTGCTATGAAAAATGTTCAAGACACTACAGTATTTTAACCTGTGTACTCTTACTCATATTCTTATGAAGCAGGGATTTATGAATAAAGCACATTTATTCAAAAATAATATAGCACAAAATGATTAGCAGATGCTACGAGATAGGACAGTGCAGAATAGCAAGGATTTAAGCCCATAAGTTAAGCTCCATAAGCTGTCTAATTTTTATAATTTCTGCTCCTATATTTTCATTATTTTTGGGCCATCCTCAGCTGTGTGCCTACTACTGGCTCTGTGCTTAGGGTATCATATATGGGGTCGGGAGTGGAACCCGAGTCAACTGTATTCAAGGCTTACTACATAGACCACCTCTCTGGCCCCATTGCTACAATTTTCTTACTTAACAAAGCATTCAGAGGTTCCCTAAGTCATTTGGCCTACTCCTTTCAGAAAAAAATTACTCAGAGACCAGCAAAAGAGTACATAGATTAAGGTACTTTCCTGGCATGTGACCATTACCAGTTTAATGCATGGCAGTTCAAGAGCGTTGCCAAGAGTGAAATCTGTGTACAGAGCTAGAAGCAAGTCTTGAACACAGCAGGTCTCCCTACCCTCCCCCCTACTTTGGGCCCCTGATATACACACCAAAAAATAAAGCCTCAACCCCCCCCAAAAAATTCCACTCAGAGTTCCCCTAGAAATCTACCTTCTTTTATCAAGAAACCACAAAGTACCCCAGTTGCACTTATATCTACTACCAGCCCCTGCATCATTCCAGCACCCCCTACCAAGACCCCTGGGTGGTATGACCCACTTTGAAACAATGGATTAGATAATGCTGAAATGAATGCTACAGAAGCAGGTTTTAGCATTGACTGGCTCACAGTAAACATTAATAAATGCTGACTAGAATTATTATCAATGAGTGTGTTGACAGCTGGACCCAGGAATGTGATGACGGCAATAATTATGAAGCTGGAAGAACCATACATCTCTCCTTTGCTAACACATATTACCTTCTTGGAGGCACGGATTTAGTATAGTTTCTGATTTCTTTGAATTGGTGGGAATAGAATAAAGCTCCCTCTTTCTTTCTTTCTTTCTTTCTTTCTTTCTTTCTTTCTTTCTTTCTTTCTTTCTCTCTCTCTCTCTTTCTTTCTTTCTTTCTTTCTTCTTTCTCTCTTTCTTTCTTCTTTCTTTCTTTCTTTCTCTCTCTCTCTTTCTTTCTCTCTCTCTTTCTTTCTTTCTTTCTTCTTTCTCTCTCTTTCTTTCTTTCTTTCTTTCTTTCTTTCTTTCTTTCTCACATTTTTATTGAATCACTGTGAGATAGACCCTTACAAAGCTGTTCATGATTAGATTTTAGTCATACAGTATTCCAACACCCATCCCTCCACCAGTGTGCATTTTCTAGCACCAGTGTCCCCAGGTTCCCTCCCATCACCCCACACCCCTTGCCTGTCTCTATGGCAGACTCTCTCTCTCTCTCTCTCTCTCTCTCTCTCTCTCTCTCTCTCTCTCTGTATTTCTCTGTCTCTCCTTTTGGGCATTGTGGTTTACTATATTGATACTAAAAGGTTATCAAGAATATCTCTTTTTCTACTTTTAGCACTCAGATCTTGTCCAGCATGATCATTCCCTGCTATTATTGTCATCCTGGTCTCTTCTCTCCTACCTACCCTCACCTCCTGATAGATCAACAAGACCGAATCTCAGAAAGGAAGTACTGGCTCTGAAGGAAGAAATAGAAGAGAGAGTGTAATAGATCTATTCATGGCTTTTCATCCTTCTTTCTTAAAAATTAAACCTTACTTAGGGCCTCCTCCATCCACAAGTGACAGCAGAAAAGGGAACAGAAAAAGAAAAAAGTTAAAACAAGAATTTCCCTCTTCTACTCAGCCTACAACTTTGACCTGCATTTCAGGCTCTCTGCAAAGTGATTCTCACAATAAATCAATTGAGTGGGTTGCATTTTATAGTTTCACCTATTGAAAAATGAGACGAATAAAGAAGCTCAGTGAAGAAATATGATTATTGGAGAAATATTCTGTGTGCCACCATCAAATAATCAATGAGTCAAGATTTACTCTAAGCCATTGTTTGTGGAAAATAATGAAAATACATTGAATTTTATTTATCCTCCTGCTGGGAATCTTCACTATCTCTTTGCAGCATTCTCTCCTTTGACAAACATTTATGGAGCGTCTTATAGATATGGAGGCCCTGGGCTTTCCTGGTCTTATGCAGCAGACATCCAGAGTCTGGTCCAGGCAAAGCAAGACTTCCAAGATGTTGCAGCAAGAGGCAGCTTCCTGGGAATATACCAAACAAGCATACCAATTCATAATTTGAAACAGTTGGGAGCCTTTGTTTGAAATGCTCTTCAATTCCTCTTTAGTTCTTTATATGTAAAAACAGCTCTGTTGCCAAGAATACTAGGAGTGGTGATAAGTTTTCACTAAACAGACACATAAATGTATTGCTAAACTCAACCCTACCCTATAATATACGTGTAGCATAGATTGTTCATTGAAGTTTTGACGTATGTTTGCAACAGTCTAAGATGAGTCCATCTCAGTACCCTGTATTTATTTATTTATATCAAAATATCATAGGAAAACACATATGTCAAACAAATGAAGAGACATTGTCTCCATCAATCTCTTCTAAGTCATGGCCTCTCATGGCTCGGACACTGTGTCTTTCAACATATTTTAAGAAAATTGTTATAAAGGAAGAATGGACATATATCTGGGTTACCTAAACCCAAACCACACGTTACTGGAGTAATCTTTTTAGAATCTTGGGCTTTTTTGTTTGTTTTGTTTTGGTACCTTTGCTGTTGTGGTGGTAGTGATGCTAGGAAGGGAACAGAAAGACACATCCTTGGTGCACAATCTGCTGACTGTGGTTCTCCCACAGGTTACACACATTAGTTTGGAGTTGTGTGCACTCGTGCTCACAGAGTCAAACTCATTTAGTAGCACTGACTGATCACATACTGGCTGTGGGGTTTGGCTGAGATCACTGTGACAGCCACATACAGTCTCACAGAAAAGTCATGCCCCTGGCTTGGTACTTACACATCTTTGGTTGTCATGTGTGCCAAGGTTTGCACCCTTGGCTTGTGATGACTCTCTGTCTTTTGTTACCTTTTTCTTTTTTGGTTTTAGGGCCACACTCAGTGACATCCTGGGTATATTCCAGGCACAGTGCTTGGGAGTCACTTCAGCTGGTGCTCCACAAACCAGGGTTCTTAGGATCCTTGGTCTAGGATCAGGTCTCTTTCTTCTCTTCTCTTCAACTTTTCATCTGTGCAATAAGACAACTGACTAGCTGACTTCAAACAGTCTCACAAGCACTAGGATTCTGAATCTAGCTCCATTCACTCTCAACGGAATGACCATCTCTGGATGCAACAGTTATGTGTAACTAGGTCGAGAAGTCAACATGACGAATGACCTGGCACCTGAGTTGCACAGGAGGAAGAGAGCGGCTTGGAACGCTTTCAAGAGCATCGAAGAAATAGCTAAGAGGATGAAGAACCTCTGTTCCCAGGCACATCTCTTTGATTCCACTGTTCTTCCTGCAATAACGTACACCTTAGAGACCTGGGCCCTATGAAAACAAGATGAGAATGCTATTCGGGTCTCTCAAAGAGGAATCGACAGAGCTATACTTGGAGTACCACACTTCACTCAAGTGAGAGAAGGAATCTGGAATTCCAACCTCCATCGATGATCAAGAATCAGGGACGCTGTCTCATTTGCCAAGGCATCAAAAATCGGATGGGCTGGACGTGTAATGAGATTTGGAAATGACTGCTGGACTAGAGTGGTTACTGACTGGATTTCACGGGAAGTCAAAAGACCATGTGGCCGCCCACCTACCAAATGGTAAGACTTCTTCATCAAGACCCTGAACAATCAGTTTGAGGCTCTTCGTGTTCCTAGAATGGACACCCTTGGACTACACTAGCATGTGACAGGGACAAATGGAGACGTTACTGGCACCCACTCGAGCAAATCGATGATTAACGGGAAGTCAAGTGATCAAGTGATCAAGTGACATATTTCTAGAGAATTAGTTCTTGAATTCATAGGTACTGGTCTTGAAAGGAAATTTTCTTGTCTTATCTCCTTCTGATAATTGATTCTCGAATTTATTGTATACTTGTTATCTTTTTTTTTTAATTTTTTCCCCTTTATTTTATTTTATTGTTTTTTACAGTTGTAGATTTACAATTTTTTGTGCTTTGGTTTCAATTATACAATGATCAGATACCCATCCCTCCACCAGTGCCCATTTTCCACCACCATGGATAATATCCCTCCCACCCCCATCCCCCCATCCCCCCTGTCTCTGTGGCAGGGCAATCCCCTGTGTTCTCTCTCTCCTTTTGGGTGTTGTGGTCTGCAAAAGAGGCATTGAGTGGCAAACATGTTCAGTACATAGTCTACTTTCGATATGAATCTCCCCTCCTGGGAGGATCCTCCAAACATCCTTTATTTTGTATACTTGTTATCTTTGAGGTTACAGCATGACATATTCTTTGTGTCTACAAAGGGGTACAGACCCTAAAACAGGAAAAAAAATAGTTGCTACTGGCATTTATAAAGCAATTTTATGTTTTTTATGTATTTATTCTATACATTACCCTCTAGTATACTCTCTGAGTTTAACTCCATTTATTAATTAAGAATAAATCACAAGAAAATAAATTTTTTAACCTTTACCTCTTAGTTTTCAAATTAGATCATTTTTCTTGGGCTATAGGGATAGCACAGCAGGTAGGGCACTTGCCTTTCATGCAGCCGACCCAGGCCAACCCCGGTTTGATTCCTCTGCCCCTCTCGGAGAGCCTGGCAAGCTACCAAAAGTATTGCACTTGCATGAAAAAGCCTGGAAAGCTAACTGTGATGTATTTGATATGCCAAAAACAGTAACAAGTTTCACAATGGAGACATTACTGGTGCCCGCTGGAGCAAATCAATGAACAATGGGAGGACAGTGCTACAGTGTGGTGCTATCATTTTTCTTACAAATAACAGCTGTTATTAAGAACACTTCCTCTTCATTCTACATACACAGGTAAACAATATCTCCTACTTTCCTTTGTCATTAGATCATATATTTAAGTTTTGGTCAATAGAATCTGAATAGAAATGTACTGAGCTTCTGGTAAGATCATCCACACAGTATACATTTTTGTTTATGTTTTTTATGACAGCTAAAATCACCCTAACTTGCAATCATTATCAATATGTTTTTTTCTCTGTTCCCAAACATTCTATATTTATGCTTGTCCTGCAAGATGTTTTCCTTCCATAGAAGACTTAACCTATCCACCTACAACGCTGATTTAATGGGATGATTGTGTTCTCCATAATACCTTCCCAAAAGTCCCTTTAAATACTTTATCAATAGCACCAACAATCAGCATGATGCATTTGGTTACTTAATTAAATTAGATAATACTGGTCATATAGACTAGGGTTTAGTAAAATCATATTATTCTAATTTACTATGTATATAATGATTCCCTTTTAGCAGTTAATCAAAACAATACATTTTGGCTGATTCACTAATTAAAAGTTACTTGCTTGAACTAGAGAGATAGGTACTTACTTGGTTAACCTGAATCTGATTTCTGAAACCAAATATGGTGTTCAGAGCATCGTCAGGAGTGATTCCTTAGTTCAGAACTAAGAGAAATTCCTGAGCACTGCTGAAATTTTGACCCCTGGACAAACAAAAAACGTTATTAGTCTGATAGGAAAAACTTAAAATTCTTCATGATTTATTTGGTATATTATGAGTTTGGCATTGTTCTAGAAACTAAAACCACAAAAGCATACTCCCTAGACTAATTAATGTTCAGAATAAGAATACTTTTACTTAATTAAACCTACAGCTATTTTCTTAATTTTGCATACTTTCTAAGCACTGGCAAAAAGTAGCTATATGGTTTGTTGCATAAACAATGCTGGAATTCCAGACAATTTTAGAGTCAAATTCTTGCTCCTTTATTTACTATCTCTGTGTCTTGGGACAATGTGCTTGTGCTCTCTGATTCCCTAGTTCTGTCACTGTAAAACAGAGAAAGTGATAGAGAGGTAGATGGATAGATAGAGATATGTAGATATAAAATAGCTTCTAAGTTGTCATGTTGTCATGACAATGAAATAAATAACTTATGTAAATAATATGCCTAAACCTAAATCAATATAGCAGGTATTCAGAAAATGTTAATTTTCCCTCAATATTTCCCCTCTTGCATTGGGAAAAGTGGACATCTTTCTCATAGAGGTACTCCCAGAAATCTGAAATGAATGATGCAGAGTAGGTGATCAGACTACAAATCCTAGAGTAACCATTTGCCTTATTTGTGAGAATTCCCTAGAATTCTTCATCTGGGGCCTTCACAGATAAAATACGGATACAGAGAATTTGTATAATCTTTTTATTCAAAGGGAAGACAGTACAAAATTGTTTATTTATTAAGTGGGAGAGGTTGGGAGAAACTGATATTCTTCCTTTTTATATCTTTCTATTTTACTGAAGGCATGCTAATCTCGAGGGCAAATTAATAACAGTATAAGCTTGTTTTATCCCTCTGTTATGGAGATTATACATTCTATAAAAGTTCCATATTTGTAAATGAGATGATTTTAGGCAATCTGAAAACAGCATTCAAGCTCTGAGAAGCTCTGAACCAGACAAGAACGGGACAGCCGCAGTTCAACAGCTGCACGTGTGAGGGGGATTTGCAATTTTAGCTGACTGCCAGCCCAGCATGAGTCACCCGTGTACGCTGGCTGCCAAGGGGATAATTTGATCTGGGGCTGAATTAACAGGACTACAGTGTCCAGACCAAAGGGAGGGATACTCCTGCTGTCTCGGCCTGAATCAGACCACACCTAAAGAACTACAGCTTGTTTACCCAAAACACCCTCTTTCTTTAGAGCTCACCATTTAGAGAGGAGCTTATTATACCATAGGAATGGATTGTTTAATACTCATATTCAGAAACACAAGTATTTGCTAGGATGTATAACACACATTTCTTTTGTTCTATATTTAAATGTTTGCATCTTCAATGATTAGAAATGTGTGTTATTCTTTTCTTTATCTGCTAACATGCAGAGCAAAAGATTTCTGAATCTATCTTTCCAAGAAAATGAATCAACCCTTGGAACTATCTTCTGTATTGAACTTAGACATTTTTTTCTAGTCTGAATTTAAATTCTATTTAAGCTCTTAGGAACAACAACAAAAACTGGCAGTTGATCTGCTAATGACCAATCTTATATATGGAGGTACACATGTTTTTCTTCATGTTTTTCTTCTCTATCAATGCAAAATAGCAGACTCAAACCCATAGACTTATACTGCCCATATCTTACTTCCACACAAAACAATAAGCATTGATTCTAGAGAACTCCATTTCCCAAACAGAGAAAATATGGTAGTTAGGTAGATTGGTAAGATGGTAACACGGTGATAGGATGATCCCTGAGCTCTATTAATATACTGGGAATTTGGGACAGAGTGAGAATGAAACATTCATCAGGGATTAGAGAGACTCCTGCTTGAATTCAGCAGAGTTTAAAGTAAACGAATTCATATCTGAATGGGCACAAACATAAATTTTTCCAAATTATGAACCAGGGAGATAGCTCAAAGAGGTGGAGAACTGGTTTTGTATGCACGTGTCCCTGGTATGGCACTGAATGGTCCCCTGGTTTAAGTCGTGAGAAGCCCAAGTTCTAAAGTGAGGATCCCTTGAATACTGCAGAGTGTGACCCCAAACAAACACAAAACTTATTAGACTATACCCCTATTAATCTGAATCCACCCCAGCTCTAGCCAGTGATTAATCTGAGGAAAGCCACAGCAATTCCCACAGAGATTTGCTGGCAAATAGCATATCTGGTTCCATCTCTTTTTCTTTCAAAATCATTTTTTTTCAAAATTGTTTTCAAAATTGTTTTCAAATTTCAAAGAAAAGCACAGCATTTTCCCCTAAATTATAGTTCCAACTTCAAAAGCCATAGACACATAGACACAGGGAATGGGAAAAAGAACTTTATTCTGAAGATTTAGGACTTACATCTAAAATATACTTTTGTATAGGGAGCAAAACAGAATGTTGAAATGAAATCTTGGAACAGAATGTGGGAGAAGAAATCAAAATAACTAAAGAGTTAATATCTAAATTTTCTAAAGAAATGACTAAATAAGAAAAAAAAATATATACTGCACTCAGATTTAAAGGAATAAGCCGAATTAGGCAAAGAAAATAAAGATAGTTCCATGGAAATAAATAATAGAAAGAGTAGAAAGTGAATTAAACATTGGGGAGTTTTATTTGGTGAGAGGTTTTTACTGAGCTAAGTCTGTGATGACAGGACAATGCGAGAAAAATTCACAAAGGAAGACAAAAATGGCAATGAGAAATAAAGAATGATTGAAGTGATAGCTCTGGAGGATAGAGAACCCAGACTTCCCATTAGACTTTGCCTGTGAAAATTGTGTACAGAATATTTTTAGAAGACAGGAACAGTAAATAAGGGTCTGAGTAGTTAATATACATACTGTCACCAAGCAGCATAGAAACCATGAACAGATTTCATAGTATGAACAAATGGAACTCTTGAATCTCTCCTCTACTTACGGTGGAGTGCTGGTGCTAAACTTGCCTTCCTTCTGTAAACAGATAGAATGTTGGAAAAAGTAAATGAAACATCCATACTCAGACACCAGCTGACAGGACTGACTATATGAGAGACAGAAAATAAAAGGTAAATTCTTTGATAATTGCGACTTTGCCTGGAGATATTTTTGGATCACTAATACTCTGAAAACAAATCGAAATTAAATTCATAATTAAAAATCTTCCCATAAAGAAAAACCAGACTCCCATGACTTCATTGGTAAATTACATCAACCTTTTAAAGAAGAAAGAGTACCAATTCTTAGAAACTTTTAGAACACTAGGCGGGGGGAGGGGGGGAGGGAGGGGCACACTCTCATTTTATGATTTCAATTACCCTGATATCCCAAGATACTATGTGACAACAACACTGAGGTTGGTATTCTTCACAAACAAAAATATTCTCACACAGTGACAGAAAGTTGAATTTAATCAAATAAAAAAAATACTAAATCACAAGCATGTGTTTATCCCAGTATTGAACATATAATTTAGTATTTAAAATTCAGTAAATAAAATTCAGCATAAAGAGAAAATAAAGAAGAAAAAATCATTTGATTTTTATAATAGAAGCAGGAGAGGTATTTTAAAACTCAACATTCATTCAGCTTCAAAGACCTCAGCAAGCTAAAAGAAGTGGGAAACTCCCTCCCTGTGAAGAATACTCACAACAAACCTAAGTATTTTGAGCTGTAAAAGAATAAGTGCTGTAATTACTGTAGAATAAAGAACATTGTTTCCAAAAAAGAAGCCTCATTTATGAATTTATGAAAAGGAAGAGATGATGAGTACTGCAATAAGATCCAAATAGAAAATACAATGCAGTACAATGTATTTTATTGCCAGGATTCAAAACTTAGTTACATAAATGAGGGTAGGCAGCATACTATATTGTATTAAATAATTTGAATTTCTTTATTTACATAGGTTAAAATCATATAGCAATCAATCACTACAAATATACTTTTGTTAATTCAGTTTTTGATCATTTTATTTTACTATTATTGTTTTGTTGAATATGAAATAGATTATATGCCTGCCAAGTGGGCAGGCTTTGGGGTTCAGGGAATTTGGGGACACTGGTGGAGGGAAGGGGTATTGGTGATGGAATTGCTGTAGGAACATTATATGTCTGAAACAGCTGTATTATGAACAACTTTGTAAGTCACAGAGTCTTAAAAAATATAATGAAACTATTATATTAAAAGAGGATTTAAAGGTAGTTTCAGCTGCATGGTTTTTTTTTTCTCTCAATTTGCTGTATAGAAAGTATTTTATTTGTATACTAGTCTTCAAGCACATAAGTATTTCATTAGTAATAAAAAAATGCATTGTTTCTTTTTTTTTCTTTTTGGGTCACACCCTGCGATGCACAGGGGTTACTCCTGGCTCTGCCTTCAGGAATTACTCCTGGAGGTGCTGGGGGACCATATGGGATCCTGGGAATTGAGCGCAGGTTGGATGAGTGCAAGGCAAACGCCCTACCCGCTGTGCTCTTGCTTTAGTCCCCCATTGCTTCCTCTTTTTTTTTTTAATTTTTATTAGTGAAACACCATGAGGTACAGTTGTAGACTTACAAATTTTTGTGCTTGGGTTTCATTTTAGTTATACAATGATTGAGTACCCATCCCTCCACCAATGCCCATTCTCCACCACCAATGATCCCAGTATCCCTCCCATCCCCCATCCCCCAATCCCACCCTGCCTCTGTGGCAGGGCATTCCCTTTTATTCTCTCTCTCCATTTGGGTGAGGTGGTTTGCAAAAGAGGAATTGAGTGGCAATCATGTTCAGTCTATACTCTACTTTCAGCATGCATCTCACATCCTGAGTGGATCCTCCCAACACTCTTTACTTGGTGCTCCCTTCTCTATATGAGCTGCCCTTTCCCCTAGCATGTACAGCTGGTCTCCAAGCAATGGAGTGAAACTCCTGGAACTCATCTCAACTATTCTTGGGTGTCAGTCTCCTAGTTTATCACTTTATATTTCCCAGATGAAAGCAATCTTTCTATGTCTGTCCCTCTCCTGCTGACTCATTTTTCTTAGCATGATATTTTCCATGTAGTACCACTTGTAAGTAAATTTTATGACTTCCTCTTTTCTAACAGCTGCATAGTACTCCATCGTGTAGATGTACCAAAGTTTCTTTAACCAGTCATCTGTTCTTGGGCACTCGGGTTTTTTCCAAACTTTGGCTATTGTGA
The DNA here is from genome assembly GCF_029834395.1 of Sorex fumeus. Classification (NCBI taxonomy): domain Eukaryota; kingdom Metazoa; phylum Chordata; class Mammalia; order Eulipotyphla; family Soricidae; genus Sorex; species Sorex fumeus. Next base: position 59,302,180 of record NW_026606059.1, read on the forward strand.
ACAGTGCAGCAATGAACATAGAAGTGCAGATGTTATTTCAACTATACCTTTTTGTCTCTCCAGGATATATTCCCAGGAGTAGTGTTGCTGGATCAAACGGGAGCTCAATTTGTAATTTTTTGAGAATCGTCCATACTGTTTTCCAAAAAGGCTGAACCAGCCGACATTCCCACCAGCAAAGGAGAGTCCCTTTCTCACCACATCCATGCCAACACCGGTTGCTTTTGTTCTCTTGGATGTGGGCCAGTCTCTGTGGTGTGAGATGATATCTCATTGTTGTTTTGATCTGCATCTCCCTGATGATTAGTGATGTAGAGCATTTTCTCATGTGCCTCTTAGCCATTCAGATTTCTTCTTTGAGAAAGTTTCTGTTCATTTCATCACCCCATTTTTTGATGGGATTGGATGTTTTCTTCTTGTGGAGTTCAACCAGTGTTTTGTATATCCTTGATATCAACCCCTTATCGGATGAGTATTGGGTGAATATCCTTTCCCATTCTACAGTTTGTCTTTGTATTCTGGTCACTGTATCTTTTGTGGTGCAGAAGCTTCTTAGTTTAAGATAGTCCCATTTGTTTATCTCTGTTTCCACTTGGTTGATCAGTGGAGTATAGTCTTTGAAGATACCTTTAGCCTCAATAACATGGAGGGTTTTGCCAACCTTGACTTCAGTGTACCTTATGGATTTTAGCCTGATGTTGAGATCTTTAATCCATTTTTTAAAGATTTTTTAAAAAAATTTTATTAGTGAAACACCATGAGGTACTGTTGTAGATTTGCAAATTTTTGTGCTTGGGTTTCAATTATACAATGATCAAGTACCCATCCTTCAAACAGTGCCCATTTTCTACCACCATGGATCCCAGTATTCTTCCCACACCCATCCCCCCATCTCACCCTGCCTGTGTGGCAGGGTATTCCCTTTTGTTCTCTCTCTCCTTTTGGGTGTTGTGGTCTGCAAAAGAGGCATTGAGTGGCAATCATGTTCAGTCCATAGTCTACTTTCAACATGTATCTCCCCTCCTGGGAGGATCCTGCAAACACCCTTTATTTGGTGCTTCCTTCTCTATCTGAGCTGCCCTTTCCCCTAGAGTGTCCTCTGGCCTCGAAGCCATGGAGTAATCCTCCTGCTACTGATCTCGGCTATTCTTAGGTATTAATCTACTATTTTGTTACTTTATGTCCCCCAGATGAATGCAATCTTTTTATGTATATCCCTATCTATCTGACTCATTTTGCTTAGCATGATACTTTCCATGTGGTACCACTTGTATGTAAAATTCATGACTTCATCTTTTCTAACAGCTACATAGTACTCCGTTGTGTAGATGTACCAAAGTTTCTTTAACCAGTCATCTGTTCTTGGGCACTCAGGTTTTTTCCAGATTCTGGCTATTATAAAGAGTGCTGCAATGAACAAACAAGTGCAGATGTCACTTTGACTATACATTTTTGCCTCTCTGGGATATATTCCCAGGACTGGTATTGCTGGGTCAAATGGGAGCTCAATTTCTAATTTATTGAGAATGGTCCATACTGTTTTCCAAAAGGGCTGAACCAGTCGGCATTTGCACCAACAGTGAAGGAGTGTCCCTTTCTTGCCACATCCACGCCAGCATCGGTTGCTTTTGTTTTTTTGGATGTGGGCCAGTCTCTGAGGTGTGAGATGGTATTTCATTGTGGTTTTGAGATCTTTAATCCATTTTGATCTGACTTTTGTGCATGGTGTTAGGTCGAGGTCTAAGCTCATTTTTTTTTTTTTGCATGTGGTTGTCCAATTATGCCAGCACCATTTGTTGGTGAGGCTTTCCTTGTTCCACTTCATATTTCTTGCTGTCTTATCAAAGATTAGATGTTCATACATTTGGAGTTGTATGTACGGATATTCCACCCTGTTCCATTGGTCTTGGAACAAAGGTGGCCCTGCCGTTTTTCCAGTACCATACTGTTTTAATTATTACAGTTTTGTAGCAAATAATGAGACAGAGGAAAATGACAAGAAAAAAATAATCCCATTCACAATTGTGCCCCAGAAAATCAAATACCTTGGAATCAGCATAACCAAAGAGGTAAAGGACCTCTACAATGAAAACTACAAAATGCTACTCCATGAAATAAAATAGGACACAAGGAATTGGAATCTTATCCCCTGCTTATGAATAGGAAGAATTAACGCCATCAAAATGGCAATACTCCCCAAAGCATTATAGAGATTCAATGCGGACCCTATAAGGATATCCATGAAATTCTTCAAAGAAATAGATCAAGCACTCCTGAAATTCATATGGAACAACAAACGTCCATGAATAGCTAAAGCAATTCTTGGGGAAAAGACGTGAGGAGACATTATCCTCCCCAATTTCAAGCTTTTTCTTAATACTGCTCCTGGACATGCCAGTTCAATAGCATAATAAAAGTACAGAGAAAGTCCTGGGTAGGTTCAAAGGCAAAAAAGAATCTAACCTGCAAGCAGGAGTCTCTGAATTTCACCCTTTGAATTGTCCACGTATGGCTTCTGAGTTTCTGATAGCTGTGTTACTTGACCTCCAGCATCTTCAAAGGTGTGACATTTCTGGTGCCATATAGTTGGATGAGAGTAGCACACTGGACCTGGCTTGGGGATGCTGGGACCCAGACAGCTAGGCATCTGGCATTGACTCTGGGCCTGAGCCTGAGGATCCCAGGACTCAGCCCTTCTCAGTGCCTAGAGATGAGCTGGCTGACAGCACACTGGGCCCCCACCCACCAGCCTGCTGAACAGAGGGACTGTGGTCCCTGGCAAACATGTATAGAAGCCGCACGATGACCCCTGACATGTACAACCAGAATATGTGTGAGCTAAACAACTATGAGGATGTGATCCCCAGGCAACTCATGTGGGCACTTATTAACAACGAGTATGTACTGTGGCTAAATTAGGGAGCACCACAACTAGATATATAATCTATAGCAATTCCAAAGCCTAGTGTGTGAGTCGAGGATGTCTATGACCCCAAGCCATTACAGTAACAACAAAAAAAGTAAAGAGAAAAACTAAAAAAATTAAAGACTTTCAAAATGAAAATGGAGGACTAAAACTATCTTTACAAATTGATGATATGATTGTGTACAATTAACATTCCAGGGGATCTGTAAAACTGCCCAGTATGTACAGGCAAACTAGAAAAGTTCTGAATATAAGTTCAATGAGGAAAAACTAATTCTATTTTTTTATGTTATTAATTAAAAATTAGGAAAATACTTGATTTTTGGTGAAGAGCTTGAAGATAATCTAAATGCTTGAAACATTCACTAAAAACATACACTACATATATATTAAAATAAAAATTAAAAGCTCAAAATAAATAGTGACATACTATTGTCACAAATTGGTAGATTTAATATTGATAAGATATTGATTATTTCAAAATTGACCTATAGATTTAATATATTCCCATAGAAACAAATGTACATTTCCTTTTTGTTCCATCGCAACAATGAGCTGGAGTCTAAGTTTTTATTGTTTGGGGGCCTCCCAAGTAGAATGTAAGAGGTCCAGTGACCCACTGGTCATTCTCAGCCATCAGACCTAGAAATTCAACATAAAATCCTGATGATATTGTGATGATGGGCTGGAGCGATAGCACAGCGGTAGGTAGGGCGTTTGCCTTGCACGCAGCCAACATGGCCGACATGAGTTCGATTCCTCCGCCCCTCTCGGAGAGCCCGGCAAGCTACCGAGAGTATCTTGCCTGTATGGCAAAGCCTGGCAAGCTCCCCATGACGTATTCGATATGCCAAACACAGTAACAAGAAGTCTCACGATGGAGACGTTACTGGGCCCGCTCGAGCAAATCGATGAACAACGGGAGGACAGTGACCGTGACTGTGATGATAGAGCACTACAGTGTCAGGGACACTAGGTCACTCTAAAAGCACTTGGAAATCTCCAGAGCCATTTGGAAATCTCCAGAGCTGCACATGGCAATGCTCAAGAGACCTCATGGTGTTAGGAATCAAACCAGGAGAAGCCTGTGCTAGGTATACGCCCTAACCTCTGTACTGTACTATCTCCTGGCTCCTAACTCTAAAATTTTATGGAAAACAAAAGTGCTGAATGGAAAGACTTCATAAATAATTGATGAGAGAAGCAAAGAAAGTAACATGGTACTGGTGACAAATAGATAACAGAATACAACAGAAAAATGCAGAAACATATCTATACATTTTTATGATCAGATGGTAATTGATTTATGGTATCTGGTTGTACCAGTGGTTCTCAGGGCTTATTACTGGTTCTGTGCTCAGGCACCACTTTTCACGATGCTGTATAACCATATGTGGTGCTGAGGATGCAATCCAGATCATATGTGTACAAGACAAGTTCCTTAAACCCTGTATTAACTCTCTAAACCTGACTTAATTTTTAACAAAGTTGCCAGGATAATTCAATGAGAAAGAATATCATGATTACTAATGGTTCTCAAGCAATGTAATAAAATTAAACTATTTGGAAAAAATTAAACTTTATCTCACATCTTATATAAATTATCTGCAAAATTATCAAAACTAAATGTAAAAATTAAGTTTATAAACCTTAGAGAATGAAAAAGAAGGAACACTTATGGGCTGGTGAGGGGAAAAGATTTCATAAAATATTTCAATAAAAAATAATAGTGACAGAGAAACAGAACTTAAGCTCCATTTGTGGGGTTGCTCTTCTTATGAAGTATTGATAAAATAATCAGATCTTATACTTAGTACACATCAGAGTCAACTTTAGATTGGCTTCTAAAATCAGTATTGCGCAATCCAACCCTGAGAACATTAGACAAAGTAGGTCAGGAGTGTGACCCTGATATTTCATCTTTATGTTCCTAGGTGAAACTAGTGCTTCAGCTTATCCAAGAATTATGCTTTTGGAATCATTAGCATTTACCATAAACTTACAGTTTCATACTGTTTCATGCACTATGATATCAAAGCAGTCTTGTGTCTCATTCAAAACTCATGTACAGATAAAATATGTTAAAATATGTTCATTTTAAGAAAATAAAATGTTAAGTCACTGATGAAGATATCTAAGACAATCTTGCAAATATCTTCAAGCCAGAATGCATAATATAATCTTATAATCAACTGCTATAAAAACAAATAAAAAATTAACAACACATACCTTAGGCAAGCATTGTTTCATCCTTTTTTATCAGCTGGCTACCTTTATCTTATATATTCAATATGGGAGAGTGAGAGGAGAGAAATAGAGTTTTTCTCTTTTTATAAAGGCATCAGTTCCATCATTAACAACTCATACTCATGACCTAATTACCTCCCAAAGATTTCATTTCTCAATATCATCATAATGGGGATAACTATCTTAGCCCATACATTTGGAAAGGGGCTCAACACATATTGAATCTTTAGCAAAGTCCAAAGAGTATTCAAATCAAATACCAATCAAGAAGTAGATGAAAAATACAAGTTGCCTTACTGATTGAGCATGTTGATACCATAGATATGCGGAAGAATCTTTATACAACTATGCTGAGTCAAACTGAAAAGATTCTATGTAGTAGGCAATATATGACATGACCAGTATTTTCACCCCTGTGTCATCTCTGTTTGGACAGAATCTTGCAACTTATTGTTAATGAATAAAATATGGAAAAAGTGGTATAATACTAGTCAGACATTTAGTTTTAGAAGTTTTGTTTATGTCTTGCTTCTTGTTTCTCTCTGGCTCTTTTAAATTTTTCTCTGATTAGGCAAACTTAAAATTCTCATGTAAAGGTGACATAGAGCCACTGGTCCACAAAAAATTAGTTCTTTATTCAAAAAACACTTAAGGAATGGAATTCTGTCACAAATCACAAAAGATTTAAAGTGATTCCTGCTCTATTGATGTCTGCTGAGACTCTCTCTGTAGTGAGCTTCTTGATTAGAGCCTTATAAAAGACCCTGGAGTGGAGGATTCAGGTAGCTATGATTAGATTCATAATCCACAGAAACTGAAATAATCAACATTAAATGGTTACAGGTAGGAACACTTCATTGACAGTAACCTATAGAAAAAAATAATGAGAGTTTGGTATCTTGAAATAGAATTCTGTTGCAGTGCATGCAGATAAAAACAAAAGGAAACCTCTAATAACATCAACATCACGGATAATTTTCCTTGTTTTAAATTGTTTTGGGGGCCAGGGCACACACATTTGTGCTCGGAGGTGACTCCTGGTAGTGTTTAGCATAATGTAGTGCTAAAGACTTAATCCTGGTCAGCTACATGCATGGCAAGTGGTTTAAAACCTGCTTTATGTCCTTACTCCATGAGTTAAAATGCAAAATTATAAACAACTGCTTCCTTCCTCCCTTTTCCCAAGGATGAATGCTGTTGATGTAACTGTTGCAAGTACTAGGGAATCACACGCTCGCCTTTAATTGAGGTGCTCACTGCAGGTAACACATCAGTTTGCTGTGCTCAAACTGTTGGTTGTGGTATTCGGAAGACTATAGACTATTATAGCTGCGATACATATGTGTATTGGCAATCACATTACTTATATGAGGCATAAAAACAATGGTTTCAAGCCCATAGAGACCAGTGGGTCACTGCAGTTCTCACATGTATGCTCACCAGAGGTTAAATTTTCTGGCCAATGCATTGTACATCTTTGTAGTCGTGATCCTCACCAGAGGTTGCATTTCTTTGTGGTGCTTACATACTCTTGGATGTGGGCAGCAAAAAGTCCCTTTTGCACCACAGTTGCCAGGCTCAAAAAAGTAGTGCTGGCAGGATCATGCCTGGGTATGCAGACACAGGATATTTTAATTCAGGATCGTATATTTACAAGGCAGACACTCAAAACCACTGTGCTATTCCTCTGGTAATTGATGAATCTTACAGACATTAAGCCGAGACAATGAGACAGAAACCAGGACCACAACAAACTTTATGATACCTTTACTATGAAACTGTAGAAAGATAAAACTGATTTAGACTGACAAATAAAACCAGTGGCTTCTGGAACTTAGAGGAGTGGGTAATTGAATAGGAGAAAATAAAATTGTGGCAATGGAGAGATTTTATATCTTAATTGAAGTGGTAGTTGAATGAAATCCATTTATTTGTCAAAGCTCAGATATCTGTGCTTGTCTGGTGGGTGTGTTTCATTTTATGTAATTAATGTACTTTACATTATGACATCTCCTAAATAAAATTAAAATAATTAAAAATTCACTCAAAGTATTTATAACTTTAATGGAAAAATATATTAGTATAGAAAATTGGCTAAAATATTCAAAGTAATAATGCACAAAAGTCCATAGGGTTAAAAAATTTGAAAAATTCACCTCTAATTTTGATCTACTAATGCAAATAAAAATGATTTCTTTTTATTTTTTTCAAATTTTAAGTTTAAGAGAAAAACTTATCAAAAAGATGTTTAGTGAGTGATTCACCAGCAAATTTTAGTAGAAGAATCTCAGCAGTATTTTTTGAAGGCACACTGGAGAAGACAATATAAATCAGATACTTGATATAAGAATTGTAGCTTAGACCCAGTAATTATATTTCTTGAAATATGTGTTAAAGAACTATTCCTTTAAAAACAGGCTTGTGTGAAGGCTTATTTTCCATGAATTTTTTTTGTGTCAGAAGACAAAATAGGCCATATATTCAGTACCAAGAAAATGGTAGAAATAAGGTCATGTCTATGAAAAAAAATCTACTTAAATCAAAGAACATGATAACCTGAATAACTCTGTGAAAGTATGAGAACTTGATAAACTATATACATATAAATTAATAATAGAAATATTCACATTTTGTGTTCAAAGCAGTATAAAATAACGTAGTATTATCATCTTAATTTCTTTATATTTTTTTCCTTTTTTTGGAGGGGGAAGTTAGAGCCACATCCAACAGTGCTCTTGGATCTGAATTTAGGAGTAACTTTTGAGAGGGCTTGAAAAACCATATGCAGTTGTCTTGAAATTGAAACATAACTTGTTGCATGTAAGGCAGGAACCTTAACTACTGTGGTTTCTCTCTGGCCTGAGATTTTGTATTTATTAAAATTACTCTCATGACCCTGCATTAGATGCAAAAATATTGTCTAATACGAATAACAGATATTTTGAAAATCATTTCTAGAAGGACATGATATTTATTGGAAACTCTAGAAAGTCATGCATGACTTCAGAACCTGAGCAAATGCAGCAGCTCTTTGGAATGTAAATTTACCATAGCCCCAAGGGAAGCAGGAACAAGAAGCTCTAGGAGCTGCTCTTTCTTTAAAGGTGAGACAATTTTCGCATTCACATTTTGGGTTTTTTATGTTTACAATTTAATATTAACAATAAGTTATTTTGAAGAGGACTATTCATTCATTCTACAACTTTACCAGTTTGGTGCATTCTCAATCGCTCTCCTGAAGATATTTGACACGCACACACACACACACACACACACACACACACACACACACACGAACTTGAACCAATAAAACAAATAATGCTAAAACATAAATCAATCCTTCTGAACATTAGGAGAAATAGATTTTATTACCAATGATAATATAGGCTACCTGAAAAAATAGGTATTAAAAGCAGGGGCAGAAAGTATAAAATAAAGTATGTCTCCCAGATTCTGTTCCCATTTCTCTATTGTTTCCTGCAACAAGGCCTTGAATAGTACTCAACTTTATGTTTGAAAAAATGTCGTTGTAAAATGTTAAAAAGGTTTCATTTTATATTAATTTTTGATGATGTATATGCATGCTATTGATCTCCAAATGAGAAATATCTCTAAGCTCTACTCAATTATATTTTATAGATTCATTTGTAATCTGTAAACAGAAAATTATATTATCTGTGGTTATTGCAACTTTGCATTCTCTCAGAACTTATCATTTTATTTACTGTTCTTCTTTGTTGAATCAGGAAGGAAGCTAAACTGAGTTAGATCCTATAGGTTATATGTGTTAAACTATAGGCACCATCATGCTTTTAGTACTTCATTGTTAGATAAAATATTTGCTTTAATATTTTGCATTGAATTAAAAAAAGTTGAGGGGATGGAGCGATAGCACAGCAGGGAGGGCCTTTGCCTTGCACGTAGGGATCTCTGGGTTTGATCCCCAGCATCCCATATGGTCCTCCAAGCACTGCCAGGAGCAATTCCTGAGTGCAGAGCCAGGAGTAACCCCTGAGCATCGACAGGTATGACCCAAAAAGCAAAAAAAAAAAAAAAAAAAAAAAAGTTACAACTCCAAATCAGGGATGTTTCCAGAAGTTTCCTTGTGAAAATGAACAATAGTTCGGGATTTGTGCAGGTTTGGCTTTATTGTAAGCCAAGTCAAACTGTGAGGAGATTGCTTCGTTGGTCTTCAAAGACTGAGAGATAAGGTGAGAGATAATGTGGTCTGAGTGGGTCTCCCCAGATACTCCACCCCCAATGAAATTTCTTTTCCAAACTATAGCCTAGAGATAAGTGCTAAGTTTAGGCTCTTAGAGATCACAGAGATATTTCAAAATATCTTTAATTTAACACTGATCACTGGAAATCCACTTGGAAAGTAAAGGGGAACCCAGTGTACATACGATGCTTATTCAGGGTTTACATATTGCAATAAGCAAACAAGAGCTTTGCAGGTGTTGACTCACTTAACTTTGGCAACAATTTCATGCACATATCATATTCCCACTGTAGAGCTGGAGAAGCTGATGTGAGGCTCTTGCCTAGATTTCACAGCTTGTACATATCAGAACTGAGACACAGCCAATATAGAGGCACCAGACACAGGCTAGCTGGGGAAAAAATTCTGAACCTTGAAATTGATTTGTAGGAACATTCAGAACACATTTTGTATAAACGACTGTTTTCTACTTTAGAAGTTTTGACTAGGGACTCTGATCACTGAATGAAAATTTTTTTTTCACATTTGTAAGACTTCGTTTCAAACTGGTTGTGTACCATTTTCCAGTTCTACCAGCAATTATTGCTCTATAAAGGACAACAATTGCCAATAGTGTTTCTAGTGTTTCTAGTGTTTCTTTCTAGTCTTTGGAATTTAGTCAGTGTTCTAGATTTTGCTCATTTTAAATGGAAATTTAAATGTTCTCTCCCAGAGCGAATAGGCTTTTGAAAAGGTGTTCATCATTACTGATTATTAGGAAATGTAAAGAAACACAGCAATAAGAAATCACCTCATGCTAGTGAGGTTGGTCTACATCAAAGTGCTGGGAAAAAAAACAACTCTGACAAAGATGTGAAGAGAAAAGGAGTTCTTTGTGTGTGTGTGTGTGTGTGTGTGTGTGTGTGTGTGTGTGTGTGAGTGAGTGTGTGTGTGTGCATGTGTGTTTTTTTTTATTTTTTAGACTTACAAATTTTTGTGCTTGGGTTTCAGCCATATAATGATCAAATACTCATCCCTCCACCAGTGCCCATCCTCCACCACCACGGGTTCCAGCATCCCTCCCACCCACCCCCGTTCCCCCCAATCCCACTCTATCTCTGTGGAAGGGCATTCCCCCTTGTTCTCTCTCTCTTCTTTTGGGTCTTGTGTTTTGCAAGAGAGGCATTGAGTGGCAATCATGTTTAGTCTATATTCTACTTTCAGCATGCTTCTCCCACCCTGGGAGGATCCTCACAACACCCTTTATTTGGTGCTCTCTTCTCTATCTGAGCTTCCTGAGAAAAGGAGTTCTTATATTTTGTTGTTGGAGTTGTAAAATGATTTCGGCCTCTGTGGAAAACAGTGGGAAGACTTCTTAAAAAATGGGTATAAAAACACCTAATGGTATAGAAATTTTTCCCTTAATATAAATCCCAGTTCACAAAAATAATAATTCAGAAAGATACATGTACTCCTATGTTTGTTTTGCTGATATTTATAATAATCAAGGTCTAAAAATGACTAAGTGCCCTATAGAGGATGTTGAACCGAGAAATTGTTCACTTAATCACTTAATCACTTAACTGCCTGTTAGTCGTCGATTTGCTTGAGCGGGTGCCAGTAACGTCTCCATTTGTCCCTGTCGCGTGCTAGTGTAGCCCAATGGCATCTGTTTGCTCCGGGAACATGAAGGGCCTCAAACCGATCGTTCATGATCTTGACGAAGAAGTCTGACCATCTGGTAGGTGGGCAGCCACGCGGTCTTTTGACATCCCGTGGAATCCAATCAGTAACAGCTCTAGTCCAACGGTCGTCTTTAAATCTCATTACGTGACCAGCCCATCTGATTTTTGACACCTTGGCAAATGAGACAGCGTCCCTGATCCTTGATCGTCGACGGATGTCAGAACTCTGGATTCTTTCTCTCATTTGAGTGAAACGTGATATTCCAAGCATAGCTCTTTCTATTTTTCTTTGGGAGACCTGAATAGCCTTCTCATCTTGTTTGCATAGGGCCCAGGTCTCTGAGGCATACGTTAATGCAGGAAGAACAATGGAATCAAAGAGATGTGCCCGGAGCCGGAGGTTCTTCGTCCTCTTAGCTATTTCTTCGACGTTCTTGAAGGCGTTCCAAGCCGCTCTCTTCCTCCTGCGCAGCTCGGGTGCCAGGTCATTTGTCATGTTGACCTCTCAACCTAGGTACACATAGCTGTTGCATTCGGAGATGGTCGTTCCATTGAGAGCGAATGGGGCGTCAGGAACAAGGCTGTTTCTCATAAACATTGTCTTCGTAAGATTCAGCTGTAGTCCTACCTTTCCACACTCACGGTCAAAGTCGGCCAGCATTTGTGCCGCTTGGCTGATGTTTGGTGTTATTAAAACAATGTCATCAGCAAAGCGGAGGTGGTGTAGTTGCCGACCATCTATCTTCACTCCCATTCCTTCCCATTCCAGTCGTCGCATGATGTTCTCGAGGGTGGCACTGAAGAGTTTCGGTGAAATGGTATCACCCTGCCGAACCCCTCTCTTGACATCAACGATCACTTCTTTGTAGAATGGTGAGATCCTGGTAGTGAATCCACAATGCAGCTCACGGAGGATGCTGATGTATTGGGCTTGAATGCCCTGATTGGCTAGGGCTTCAATGACCGCTTCCGTCTCAACAGAATCAAAGGCCTTCTTTAAATCAATGAACGTTAAACAGAGCGGCATCTTGAACTCCCGAGAAACCTCAATGAGCTTGGTTATCGTGTGGATATGGTCGATGGTGCTGAATCCTTTGCGGAACCCTGCTTGCTCGCATGGTTGTCCTTCATCTAGTGTTCTGCCAATCCTATTTAGGATGACTCGAGTGAACAACTTGTAGATGACAGAGAATAGGCAGATGGGGCGATAGTTGCCAATGTCATGGATGTCTCCCTTCTTGAACAGTAGTACGGTCCTGCTGGTTTTCCATTGGGACGGAACCTTGCATTCAGACAGGTAGCGAGTGAAGAGCCGAGCCAGTGTATTGATGAGTACTGATGGCAGGTTCTTCAGTTGTTCAGGTCTGACCTTGTCTGGGCCAGGTGCTGTTTGTTTCTTTACCGACGAAATGGCGTGTCGGATTTCGGAAGGGAGAACGTTGGGAACGACATATCCATCCTGTGGAATTTGGTATGTCGGCAAGTGGACATGGCTATCGAAGAGATTTGAGTAGAAGTCATGGATAATCTTCTCCATTGCAGTTCTGGAGGATGTGATGGATCCATCAGGACGTCGGAGGGCAGTCATCTTGGTCTTATAGTTGGCGAAGGACAGGCGGGCATTACGAATACTTTTCCCGGCTTCTGCCGCATCTACCAGTACTTCTGCTCTTCTCTCTTTGAGGTCTTCTTTGATCGCATCTCTGCACCGCTTTGCGAGCTCTGATGTTAGCTTGCGGTTGCCTGAGGCATGCGCCAAACCACGCTGGCGAATTAGCTCAAGAGTTTTCGAAGATAGGCGATTTTTTGTGGCTATCTCTCTCTTGGTGTTCCTCGCACATTCATGGAGGTGCTGAACCAGTCGATCGTATTCCTCGTCAATGTTGTCAACAATGGCATCTTCCCATGTTGCCGCAATAGTACCAAAGAGTTCCCAGTTGGTGGTCATTCTGGGAGTTCTCTTTCTGAACTTTGCAGCCCTTTCTCCCCGCTCTGTGAAGTAGAATTTTGCACGAAGGAGACGGTGGTCCGATCCCGTTAGAAATTTTGGGACAACAGCAACATCAGTCAGGCAAAACTGTCGATTGAATATGATGTGGTCTATTTCGTTGTGGAATCGTCCACCGGGAGACTCCCATGTCCATCGTTTAGATTCTGCCTTCTGGAACTGTGAGTTACCATGAATGGTCTTGGTCGACATGATGAACTCAGACAGTCTCTCACCCTGAGATAGATATATAGATACTACTCAGCTATGAGAAAAGATTATGTCTTGTCTTTTTTTAATAACTTGACAGAACTAGAAAATGTCATGCTATGTGAAATAAATCAAAAGAAGAAAAACCAATAGTAGTGGGTGATCTCATTTATATGTGGACATGTGGACTATAAAGGAGCAAAGCAAGGGGGTAGACAATGATCAATTAATAAATAAAAACAAACCTCAAGACTCTACTAACACATGAAAGGATAAAGAGAACAAAGGGTTGAGAAGGAATTTAAAGCAGTTTAGTGACAGAGGCAGAGTTATACAGACATTTTAGTGGTATTGTGTGTCAAAAAAATGAATAGTAATACTATTGTAAAACATCTTAGCACTATAGCACCATAGCACTGTCCTGCTGTTGTTCATTGATTTGCTCAAGTGGGCACCAGTAACATCTTCATTGTGAGACTTGTTGTTACTGTTTTTGGTATATTGAATACACCATGGAAAGCTTACGAGACTCTGCTATATGGATGGGATAGTCTCAGTAGTGTGTCAGCCTCTTTGAGAGGGATAGAGGAATTGAACCTGGGCCGGCCGCATGCAAGGCAAACGCCCTACCCTTTGTGCTATCATAAAACATCTTACCTGAGTAAAAATAAAATACAATGTAAGATAAAATATTGTTAGAGTTTCATTTAAAATTAGGCTAAAACTTATTTGTGGGAGTATTATCTAATTTCAGAGTCATTAAATATCATAATGGTAAATAATATATTTTTGTTTCCCATATTTGATAGATATTACACATCTGAAGGTACAGTATCTTTTTTCCTTTTGTGGTAAAGTAAGTTCTAGATTATTCTACAATGTCATACAGAACACTCATAGTAATCAATGACTTTTTCCATTGGAGGCAAGGGATTCATGGAGGAAACCAGACTATAAAGGAAGGATCCTGTCTCCAGAGAAGTACAGACTAACCTACACTTCTAGCTGCAACTTCTTAGTATGATCCAAATCCTCCCTGGCAGCAATTTGTCATCACAAAGGTGTTAAGACATTTTAGTTTTTAAATCTAATTGAACTTGGGTGATGTTGCACCCAGCAGTGCTTGGGGTTTTCCTGTCTTCTGCACTCAGGGATCATTCCTGGTCGGACTCAAGAAACCATATGAGGTGCTGGAAATTGAATCCAGGTTAGCTGTGTACAAAGGCAAGTGCCTTACCCACTGGTGCTATCTCTATGGCCCTTTATATCATCTAAAAACTGTTCAGAAAAGACAAAAAAGATAAAGACATGATATTTCTGTCAAGTAGTGTAATTTTTTAAAGAAAATAATCTAAAAACATTTTTAGACCTTTTTAGACTCTGCTACAACAGAGTCAAACATAGAAATTATGGCCCAAAAGGCATCAAAAAAGCTTCATGGGATAGAAGGTAGTCTTGAAGAGAAAGTAGGACTTAGCTAGAAAAAGTAAAGAAAGGGAAGGACATTTTTAACAATAGCTATAATGCAAGCAATGATGCTTTTCATGGGAATGCAGGTGTACTTGATGGCTGGAATGGATTATTTTCCTTCCCTGTTTAAAGACAGCATGTTTGCTTAACTTCTCATTACTTTGTTTCCCATTAAAAATGAACAGATCACTACCATTCTAGGATTTCCTTGAATAGCTGATCAACCTCAAACTTGTTTTACTAGTGACCTAAGGTTGCATTTTTTTTATACCATTACCTTCTAATTGCCTTTGGGCATAGATTACGCCATTTGACTTGGCAGCACATTATATTATTGCGCAAATTGGTACATATTTAGACAACTAGAGAAATCATTTTACAAGTGATTTTTGATAATATTACTGGTTTCTCTGTTATGTATCTAGTATTCTTCTATGACAATACTAGGTCTCTTGGGTGGAAGATATAGGTATAATGAATCTGACAGTAAGAAAGCCCTCATATCTGCAACTAATTATGTAAGATCTCAGTCAAATCACTTATGTTCTTTCCAGAGTTCTAAAGTAGAGTAAACAGAAGGGATTTATAAAATAGCTTTAAGCACAAAACTAAAAGTTCAATGTTAAAGGCATACAGGAAACATGGATAGGGAAAGCTTTAACTTTAGAGGATGGCTTAAAAAGAAAATTTTCTTTTGTGGGAAATGTTGTAGATGATAAAAAGAAGAGTCAAAGAATGAGAGAACTCCCTTAGCATGAGTCTCAATTCACTCTCTCTCTCTCTCTCTCTTGCTCTCTCTCGCCCTCTTTCCCTTTCTCTTTCCCTCTCGCTCTTTTCCTCTCTCTATCTGCCCTGCAACCACAGTCTCCCTCCCATACACCACAAGAACATATGTACTCATGTTGCGTGTGTTGTATGTGTGTGTGTGTGATCTATAACGGAAGATTGACATTAGGATCAATTAAGAGAAGACAATTCATATGTTTTCCCATGATGCATTTTTTGAAAAAGGAAGAGGCTGCAAGACAAAATAAAGTGAAACACCCACCACCGTGATAACTATTACAAAAGATAACCAGCAGCACTGTAGCACTGTAGCACTGTTCTCCCATTGTTCATGGATTTGCTAGAGCAGGCCTGTTAACATCTCCATTGTGAGACTTGTTGCTGCTGTGTTTGGCATATCGAATACGTCAGGGGTAGCTTGCCAGGCTTTGCTGTTTGGAGAGCCTGGCAAACCAGCAGCAATTTAGCAAAAAATTGCTAACTGCCAGGTATTTGGCAAAAACTAGTAAAACAAGAAGCAAAAGATGCTCCCCCCCACACGCATGCACACACACACGCACACACACACACACACACACACACACAAACATCAGGTATTTGATGCTTTTAAACTCAGTACTCACAAACTTTCCATCCATATAAAAGTAATATATACAGCAGGAATTTTGAGTAAAAGAATAAATATTGGAAACAATGGCTTTGACAGCCAGAAAAATTAAACCATCAGTATCAATCAACTTGCCAAGTGTTGAGGAAAATGGTCATCACGGTCCTCCCGTTGTTCATCGATTTGCTCGAGCAGGTCCAGTAATGTCTCCATTGGAGACTTTGTTGTTAACCGTGTTTGGCATATCGAATACATCATGAGTAACTTGCCAGGCTCTGCCGTGGGGGCGAGATACTCTCGGTAGCTTGCTGGGCTCTCTGAGAGGGGCGGAGGAATCGAACTCGGGTCGGCCATGTTGGCTGCGTGCAAGTTGAGAAAAACATAAAAAACAATGCTTTTGCTGGAAAAAGAAGGTACTTGCTTGCATGTGAATGTCCCGGGCTCAATCTCCAGCACCACTTATGGTTGCTGAGCACCACTAGGAGTGTCCTCTGAACGCAGAGCTAGGAGTAAGTCTTAAATACAGCCAGGTGTACACTCATTTCCCCCCTTGAAATAAGAATAATGACACAAAAGCCTTCTAAATCTGCCTTGTGTTATGGAATTCTGTGAAAACAAAAAACTGCCATAGAATTTGATTCCTCGTTCTGTTTTTTTCTCAGCTGCAAAAGGAAGTACAAATAGGTCACTACAAGCAGTTCCTTCTTAACTACTCTGAGTATGCTTTCCCTGATCAAGGGAAGACTACAGAATTGGCTTTGAAGAATATATTGGATGTGTTAGTAATGGTAAAATAAATGTGCTCAAGAATGCAGTCTCTGGGAAGCTTTTGTGAAGTGATTACCAACTGCCTGTGGAAAATAAGCATGGGCTTCCCAGGAGTTCCACTTCTCAACAGGAGGAAGGTGTTGTTTGATTAGTAAAAACAGCTCTTCTTGTCCCTATCCAGGGTTAATGTGATATTGGATGGCTTTTATGTCTTTATTTTGTTTTGTTCTCTTCTTCACTTTCCTCTGTAAAACAGCTAAAATTTGAACTTTGCAATCATCTTTTCTCTCTTATCATCACTGTCACTGTCTCTGTCCTCCAGTTGTTCATTGATTTGCTCGAGTGGGCCCAGTAACGTTTCCATTGGAGACTTTGTTGTTACTGTGTTTGGCATATTGAATACATCACGGGTAGCTTGCCAGGCTCTGCCATGTGGGCGAGATACTCTCGGTAGCTTGCTGGGCTCTCTGAGAGGGGCAGAGAAATCAAACTTGGGTCGGCCATGTTGGCTGTGTGCAAGGCAAATGCCCTACCGCTGTGCTATCTCTTATCATAAAGATACAATTTATGGTTGAAAAGAAATATGTATTGATTCCCTCACCCCTACAAATTCTGATCAATGGTATTCAGTTAAATTCTTTTTGTGTTTCTATAGACTGACAAAGTAGCATGCATGCATCTGTAAAAGACTTGTGACAATAATATATCTTGAGTTGAAATTATTCTGCTCTGTCTTGCTATATCTTATTGCTTCCCAATAGAAATAGCTCACACCAGCCGTTTCTTTCCACTCCTAATAGTCCCAAAGGAGTAAATATGACACAAATGGCTGTTTAGTCATCTTGTTGGCATCTAAATTCTACACTGGTCTCCCTCAGTTAGAAAAATATTTGGTGTATCCTGGTTCAACCTGCTGCACTCATATTTACAGTCAGAAAACACAGTCCTCTTTCTTAAAATACCCTGAAATGAGTAATGCAAAATGGCCAAGGATGCCATGGGCCAAGGGTTAATACAAACTACCACTTTTGTCCAGTGTGCACAGTGTTCTTTATTGGCAATTCTTAACCCTCTTAAAAAGCAATGCCCACCTTAGCAACACCTGCCTGCCAGCAGAATCACACCCCTCAGTCTGTGCACCTCATTTCACAGACACTAGAGAAGTTCAGCCTAACTTGGCAGGGATTTGCCTAGTGATGGTGAGAAGATTCCAGGCTCTTCTCCACATACCTGCACTTAGAAGTTGACAGCCTGTCCAGAATAAAGTGTATGGCATTTACAGTCTCTCCCCTAACAGTTGCCGCCTCAGAAAAAAAATAAGTAAACTTCATCTGGTCACTTTCCTGCCTCCTTATCTTCTTCCAGCAACAGCCCTTTGGCATGGCTCACATTTGTAGTGGCAGGAGACTGCAGAGAACCCTGTAGCTGACTGGGAAAGAGGATGATAGTTTACATTAGGGTGGAAGACAGAATCAGTCATTAAAGTAAATGCTGATTTTCCTGTCACTTGCTTTTTTTTAATCTAGTGAGGCTAAATCTCCACACAATGGACCCTTCCTGTTGGCTGCTCTGCCTGCTAGATAGTGCTGCCATCAGAATTCGGTCTTTCCTCTAAAACAAATAGAGTGAAGTAAGTACTCCTCTTCTTATTCTAATCTTCCTTGGTAGACTTTGCAAATTTATGAGCAAAGAGGAAGAAATTTCTCATTACCAAAACTGCTGCAATCATACAGCATTTTGTAATCATGCTGAATCAAAATTTTGTACTTAAACTGGCATTTATGTTTTTAAATCACTGTATAAGCTCCATTGATATTGGGAATTCCAAATAAATTATGAAAAAACATAGATGGTTATAATTTTTAGAAAAACAACTTGCTATTCTTCAAGCAATGAAATCAAATCATACCTGCTCTGACTCCAGCTCCAATTCGTGAGTCATGCCTAGGTTATTATTAGCTATAGTGTGTGTATGTGTGTGTGTGTGTGTGTGTGTGTGTGTGGTGACTTCCTGTCTGTAATTGTGAGTGCATGTGCTTGTCTGCTATGAGCAATTGGTTTTTCCACAGTGTGAGGGGCAGTTGCATAAGTGGAAGGTAAATACACTTTCTTTATCTATGGTGACAATTACTGGGGCTAAAGATTTTAGTAGGTTTACTAGTTCCTTTTATTCTGAAAAAGTCCCTTTTCCTCTCTGATATCTGAGTCTTGGTGGTTTTTCTTTGTTGGTTTGTTTTTGTTGTTGTCTTCTAGTGGCTGTGGTTTGTATTGTTTTTTGTATTATGTACCTTTCTTTCTTCATTTCCTTCCTTCCTTTCTTCCTTCCTTCCTTCCTTCCTTCCTTCCTTCCTTCCTTCCTTCCTTCTTTCCTTCCTTCTTTTCTTCCTTTCTTTATTTCTTTCCTTTCTTACTCCCTCTTCCTCACCTTCCTTCCTTCCTTCCTTCCTTCCTTCCTTCCTTCCTTCCTTCCTTCCTTCCTTCCTTCCTTCCATCTTTCCTTCCTTCCTTCTCCTCCATTTTTTCTTTCTCTTTCTCTCTTTAATTTAATTTTTTTCTTTCTCTTTCATTCTCTCCCTTTCTTTCTCTTTCTATTTTATCTTTCTCTCTTTTATAATTTTCTCCTTCCTTTTTTCCTTCCTTCCTTCCTTCCTTCCTTCCTTCCTTCCTTCCTTCTTTCTTTTTTTCTCTCTTTCTCCCACCATACCCATTTGTGCTTATGGTTTATTCTAGTTTTATGTTCAGGGATCACTCCTGAAAGGATTTGGGAGAACACATATGTTGTTGAGGGTAGACCCCAGGTGAGCGACTTACAAGGCAAGTGCCTTACCTGCTATTCTCTCTCTGGCTCTTTTTTTTTTTATTGAGATACAATTCACAGGCAGAGCTGAATAGATTTAAAGTGCACCAAAGGATCTGAAATACTGAAAAATATTTATTGGGATCTGATGTCTGATTTAATTTGCTTCCTATTTACCTGGATCCAGAACAAATATTGTACTGAAGCATGGTCTCTGGAATGAATACTTTCTCCACCTATGGGACTGAAGATAGTTCTAGAAAGTGGCTGGAGTGCATTCTCAGCCTTTAGATGCACTGTAGCACTGTCCTCCTCTTGTTCATCGATTTGATGGAGTGGACCCAGTAACGTCTCCATTGTGAGACTTGTTGTTACTGTTTTTGGCATATGGAATACGTCACAGGGAGCTTGCCAGGCTTTGCCATGCGGGCGAGATACTCTAGATAGCTTGCCGGGTTCTCTGAGAGGGGAGGAGGAATCAAACCCAGATCAGCCAAGTCGGCCACGTGCAAGGCAAAAGCCCTATCGCTCTGCTATCCCTCAAGCTCTTAGATACATACAAAAATTCTTATCAGTAAATTTCGACCTTTAACAAATTAATCCAGTGGAATATTAAAAATAAAGTAATAGTTAAAGACATATGTGCTTTAGTAGGACAATGTTTAATTCAGTTCCACAGTTATTTATTGAGCAATGTCTGTGTACCTAGCATTGTATTAAATATATGCAATCTGCATTATTTATGTGTGCATTACATACAATAGATTAGTTAGTATATATAGTTACCTATTTCATATTGTTGCAGGTAGACAGGTAGCAAACTATAATAATAATAAATATAATTACTATATAATATTATTATATTTCATTATCCTATGAAATAAAATTATTATATTATAATATATAATACATAATTATATATCAAATATACAGTATATTAAATATATCATAGCACTATAGCACTGTCCTCCTGTTTTTCATCGATTTGCTCAAGTGGGCATCAGTAATGTCTCCATTGTAGACTTCTTGTTACTGTTTTTGGCATATCGGATATGCCACGAAGAGCTTGCCAGGGTCTTCCGTGCAGGCGGGATACTCTTGGTAGCTTGCAGGGCTCTCCAAAAGGGATGAAGGAATCGAACCCAGGTCGGCTTCATGCAAGGCAAACACCCTACCTGCTGTGTTATATCTCCAGCCCATTAAATATATCATATTATTATATATTACATGATTATATAATTATCACTGTATCACTGTATCACTGTCATCTGTCATCCTGTTGTTCGTCGATTTATTCAAGTGGGTCCCAGTAATGTCTCCATTCATCCCAGCCCTGAGATTTTCTCTTTCTTTCTTTATTATTATTTTTTTTTGGTGGACTATGAACCATCTTTTTCCCCCCAATCTTTATTATTTTTTTATTAGTAAAACACCATGAGGTACAGTTGTAGACTGTACTTGGGTTTCAGTTATAAAATGATCGAGTACCCATCCCTCCACCAGTGCCAGTTCTCTACCCAGTAGCCCTCACATGCCCCCCCAGCCCCCCCACCCACCCCTCCTCTGTGGCAGGGAATTCCCTTTTGCTCACTCTTTCCTTCAGCGTCTTGTAGTTTGCAATAGAGGTATTGAGCGGACATCATGTTCAGTCTATAGTATACTTTCAGCATGCATCTCGCATCCCGAACGAGTTCTCTAAACACCCTTTACTTGGTGCTCCCTTCTCTATCTGAACTGCCCTTTTCCCCAGCACGTGCTGCCAGCTTCCAAGCCCTGGAGCAGACCTCCTGGTACTTATCTCAACTATTCTTGGGTGTTCGACTCCCATTCTGTTACTTTATATTTCCCAGATGAGTGCAGTCTTTCTATGTCTATCTCTCTCTTTCTGGCTCATTTCACTTAGCATGGTACTCTCCATGTAGTACCACTTGTATGTAAATATCATGACTTCATCTTTTCTAACAGCTGCATAATATTTCATTGTGTAGATGTACCAAAGTTTCTTTAACCACCACTGATCCCAGTATCCCTCCCACCCACCTTCCCCCCAATCCCACCGTGACTCTGTGGTAGGGCATTCCTTTTTGTTCTCTCTCTCCTTTGGGGTGCTGTGGTTTCCTTTGAGTGGAAATCATGTTCAGTCTATAATCTATTTTCAGCATTCATCTCCCAACCTGGGAGGATTCTCCCAACACCCTTTATTTGGTGCTCCCTACTATTCTTGAGTGTTTGACTCCCATTCTATTACTTTATATTCCCCCGTAGTTTTCTTTTATTGTGGTGTCTTTGTTATCTTTTGGTATTAGAGATATATGTGCTTCATAGAAACTGTTTGGGAGAGTTTCTGTTTCTTCAATTTCCTGGAGAAGCTTGAGAGCATTTAAGGTCCTCTTTAAATGTCTGGAAAAATTCACTAGTGACTCCATCTGGACCTAGGCTTTTGTTTTGGGGGAGACTTTATATTACACTTTCAATTTACTTGATATTAATAGGACTATTCAGGTATTCTATATCTTCTTGATTCAGGGTTTGTAGATTGTATGAATCCAAAAATTTATCCTTTTCTTCGAGGCTCTCTTGATTTGTGACATATAGACTTTCAAAGTAGTCTCTGATGATCTTTTGAATTTCTTTGGTTTCTGTTGTGATATCCCCCTTCTCATTTCTGATTCAGTTTATTAGGGTTCTCTCTTTCTCTCTTTCTTTGTGAGTCTTGCTAGTAGTTTATCTATCTTGTTTATTTTCTAGAAAGACCAACTCTTGGTTTCATTGATCTTTCGAATTGTTTTTTGGGTTTCATGTTGTTAATTTCTGCTCTAAGTTTTATGATCTCTTTCCTTCTGCCTGTTTTGAGCTCCTTTTGTTGGTCCTTTTTTAAGATCTTGAGCTGTGAAGTCAAGTTGTTTATGTGGGCCCTTTATTCCTTCCTGAGAAATGCTTGCAGAGCTATAAATTTTCCCCTTAACACAGCTTTAGCTGTGTCCCATAGGTTCTGGTAGCTTGTGTCTTCATTCTCATTTGTTTCCACGTATATTTTGATTTCTTCCTGGATTTTTTTTCCTGACCCACTTGTTGTTGAACGTTGAGTTTTTTTTTAATTTCCAAGTGTGTGATTTGCTTTTCTGCATCTTTACATGATTAACTTCTATCTTCAGTGCATCGTGGTCTTGGGAAGATACTTGATACAATTTCTATCTTCCTGATTCTGTTGAGGTATGCTTTGTGGCCCAGCGCATGGTCTATTCTGGTAAATGTTCCATGTGCACTAGAAAAGAAAGTGTATTTTTTTGGGGGGGAGGGTATAAAGTCCTGTATAGTTCTATTTGCCCTCTGTTTTCTATTTCTTCCTTCTGAGCCATTATTTCCTTGCTGAGTTTTAATCTTCTTGATCTATCTAGGGGTGATCAGGCAGTGTTGAAGTATCCAACTACTATTGTGTTGCTTGTATTGTCCTTCTTAAGGTCTGTTAGCAGTTGTTGTAGGTATTTGGCTGGTCCCTCATTGGGTGCGTATACATTTAGGAGTGTGATTTCTTCCTACTGTACATATCTGTTGCTTAATAAAAAAATGGCCTTTGCTGTCCCTTCTAATATTTTTCAACCTAAAATCTATGTTGTACGTTACTAGTGAGACCACTCCAGCTTTTTTGAGGGGGTTGTTTTCTTGCAGGGTTGTTTTCCATCCTTTGACATTGAGTTTGTGTTTGTTCTGATTGTTCAGATGTGTTTCGTGTAGGCAGCAGAATGTTGGATTCTGTCTCTGAATCCATTTTGCCACTCTGTATCTCTTAATTCATGAATTTCGAACCTTGACGGTAAGAGAGATTATTGTTATGGGATTTTGTGTCATCTTTCTGTAAGGGTTTATTGTGCTTGTAGGGGTTTGTCTAGTCTTCCAGTACCCCCTTTAGCCCTCCTTTTAGGTTTGGTTTTGAGTCTATGAAGTTCCTGATCTGTTGTTTATCCACAAAATAGTGTACCATTCCTTTGAGTTTTAGTAAGAGTTTAGCCGGATAAAGTATTCTTGGTGAAGTGTTCATTTCAGTGAGTTTTTTCACTATATTCCACCATTGCCTTCGAACTTGGAGGGTTTCCTCTGATAGGTCTGCTGTGAATCCAAGGAGTGCTCCTTTGTATGTGATTATCTTATTTGACCTTGTTGCTTGCAGTATTGTGTCTTTATCGGCAGCATCCATCATTCTAACTATGATATGTCTTGGAGTGTTTTTGTTAGGGTCTCTTTTAGCTGGCACCCTTCAGGCTCCTTGAATTTGGATGCCTGCATTGTCCAGCTCTGGGAACATTATAGCAACGATTTGTTTAATAGTGGCTTTTTCATTGAGACTGTTTTCCTGACCTTCTGGTACTCCAATGATTTTAATGTTGTTCCTCTTGGAATAATCCCCTAGAACTCTGATTTGTTCTAGAGCTATTTTGAGGTCTCTTGCCATTGTTTGTTGTTGCCTGTAGGCTTTCTGCAGCTCATCTTCCAGCTCACTGATTCTGGCTTCAGCTGTAGCCATTCTACTGTTGAGGGCACACACTGAGTTTTTTATTTCATCTACTGAATCTTTTATTCGTGACATTTTCGTGCATAGCTTTCCAATTTCTACTCTCATTTCTTCCTGTATTTTCTTGATGGTTTCTTTCATGTCCTCCTTTAAGTTACTGGATACCTGTCTCACTGTTTCACTGAGTTCATTGAACATCTTCATTACTTCATATCTGAATTCTTTCTCAAAGAGGTCTCTTAAGTGAGCAACCCCTAATGAGGCTTCTGGACTCTTTTTATCATCCTCTCCTCATGGTGGCGATTTGTGTTCTTTCTACATATTGGTGTGGTGGTATGGAGACAGATGTTACACGAGGTTGCTGGGTATGTGTAATTTACCTGCAGCCACATGAGTGTCAGCTGGGCCAAAATTAGATCACACTCACTTCTGCGGAAGCCACGCCCACTACTGCAGAGGCCACCCCCCTATGAGTACCTGGTGTGTGTGGGGGACACAACCTGTGGGGAGAAGAAAACCGGGGATGGTGTTAGGATCGAACAGGAAGAGGCTCATGGATGTGGGCAGCCCAGGGTCCTAGAGGATGCCTAGGGTGGGTATGCAGAGAGAACCAAGTCCCAGGTTCAAATAATTAGTGACCTCAGAGGAGAAGAAAATCTGGGATGGCAGCTCTGAGATTTTAGCAGCCTCTCCTTACTTATCTTTCCCAATGCTGTCGTATTGGAGGCTCTTTCAGGATCAGGGGAATGAGACCTGATATTGTTACTGTTTCTGTCATATTGAATACACCACAGGGAGCTTGCCAGGCTCTGCCATGAATATATAATTATATGTCATGTTATTTTGTAGCACTATAGCTCTGTCCCCCCGTTGTTGATTGATTTGCTCAAGCAGGCACCAGTAATGTCTGCATTGTGAAACTTCTTGTCACTGTGTTTGACATATCGAATACATCATGGGTAGCTTGCTAGGCTTTGCCATGTGGGCAGGATACTCTCAGTAGCAATAATAAACATAATTATAAAATAATAATAAAACTTGAAAAGACATTGTGTGGACATAAAGTAGCCCAAGGACATAAAGACCACTTCAAATCCTAAACTCTTTGGAGATTAAAAGCTAAGGGATCAACTTGATGCAGAAATTTAAGGCCCATTCATAGATGGGTGAACCTGTCAGTAAGTGAGACGCTGTAGAGATTATGAAGAGATCATCAATAGTGCAAGGGATGAGATTATGAGAAGACCTCCAACAGTTAAAGGTTTTCTTGTGCCAAACTCAGATTAACTTTTATGTATGTAAAACTCAAGTGTAATTGTCCGATTCGGGTTGTTAGGTATTCGAATGAATCAATGCTTATGGCCAAGTTCATGTTGACAAGGACACCAATTAATCCAATGCCTCTTCTGTTGCATGTTCCGAGGAACAGTTCTCCAGTGTCAAAAACTGCATGATGTGATTGATGTCTTATTGTCTCGGTCAGACCAATGATGTCTTACTTGATCTTTCATACTTGTACCATCAGGTCCTCGATGGATGCATCTGATGCCAACATATGTGCATTGAAAGTACAGACAATCATTTCTGTCTTTCTTCGTTTTGGCAGCCTAGTTTGGCCTTGAGATTTTATCAGCCTCTCCTTCCTCATCCTTCTCAACGCTTCCATATTGGTGACTCCTACAGGGTCAGGGGAATGAGAACCATTGTAATGACTGGTTTTGGCATATCAATTACACAATGGATAGCTTGCCAGGCTCTGCCTTGTGGGCAAAATACTTTCAGTAGCTTGCCAGGCTCTCCAAGAGGGATAGAGGCTTTTGGGGCGGCCTATAATCGCCCTTGTAGGTGTTCCCATGGTTCAAACCATATTTGAGCCCTGTCAAATATGGTGCAGCAATCCTGGAAGATGGGTATTAAGTGTCATGTGATGTGTCACGTGGCCTCCAAGCAGAAAGCATCCTGGAGCGTGGTGGCGGCTGGGTAGTAGAGGTAGTGGAGGTAGTGTAGGTCTGCCTGTGAGGTATTTATCTGGTACTCTGGTACCAGTAGGATGGGTTTTCTGTGCATAATCCAATCCCTGGGTCTCCTGCACTTGGTGGAAGCAGACGGGGCAGGGTAGGGTGGGGCTCCTGGTTTTAATCCCTTCCATTACACTTGAATAGATGTGGCTCACTGCCAGCAGTTTCTGTCTTCATTGTCTATGCACAACATCCAATTATGATGGAGAAATTGAGAAGTTCTACATGAAGCTGGAGAAGTGCTATAAAGAAGACCACACCTTCTACAAGATCATTGTCAGTGATTTTAATAGGACCAAGAAGATCAGCCGAAGATCTCCACATCGGCACCCATGCCCTAGAATGGAACAAACAGGGTGAGAGACTGTCTGAGTTCATCATGTCGACCAAGACCATCCATGGTAACTCACAGTTCCAGAAGGCCAAATCTAAACACTGGACATGGGAGTCTCCCAGTGGATGGTTCCACAATGAAATTGTAAAGTAAAGTAAAGTAAAGGCCCTCCTGTTGATCATCGATTTGCTCGAGTGGGCCCAGTAACGTCTCCATTGGAGACTTTGTTGTTACTGTTTCTGGCATATTGAATACGTCACAGGGAGCTTGCCAGGCTCTGCCATGCGGTCGAGATACTCTCGGTAGCTTGCTGGGCTCTCCGAGAGGGGCGGAGGAATCGAACTCGGGTCAGCCATGTTGGCTGCGTGCAAGGCAAACGCCCTACTGCTGTGCTATCGCTCCAGCCCAATGAAATTGACCACATCATATTCAATTGACGGTTTGGCCTGACCAATGTTGCTGTTGTCTCTAAATTCCAAACGGGATCGGACCACCATCTCCTTCATGCAAAATTCTGCTTCACAGAGTAGGAAGAAAGGGCTTCAAAGTTTAAGAAGAGAACTCCCACAACAACCACCAACTGGGAGCTCTTGGCACTATATCTGCAACATGGGAAGATGCCATCGTTGATAACATTCACAAAGAATATGATCAACTAGTTTAGCAACTCCATGATTGTGCAAGGAAATCCAAGAGTGAGATAGCCACAAACAAACAAACAAACAGACGAAAAAACGCCTGTCTTTGAAAACTCTTGAGCTTATTCACCAACATGGCTTGGCGCATGCCTCAGGCAACCACAAGCTCTGAGCTCACAAAGCAGTGCAGAGATGCGATAAAGGAAGACCTCAAAGAGAGAAGAGCAGCAGTGCTATTAGATGCTGCAGAAACTGGGAAAACCATTCGTAACGCCTGCCTGTCCTTTGCCAACTATAATACCAAGATGACTGCCCTCCGATGTCCAGATGGATCTATCACATCTTCCAGAAGGGCAATGGAGAAGACTATTTATGACTTCTACTCAGATCTCTTTGATAGCCATGTCTACCTGCCCACATATCAAATTCTGCAGGATGGATGTATCATTCTCAACGTTCTCCCTTCCGAAATCTGACATGCCATTTGGTCGGTAAAGAAATGAACAGCACCTGGCACAGACAAGGTCAGACCTGAACACCTGAAGAACCTGCCATCAGGACTCATCAATACACTGGCTCAACTCTTCATGCGCTACCTGTCTGAATGCAAGGTTCCTTCCCAGTGGAAAACCAACCTTCTTATAAACTACTGTATAATAAGGGAGACATCCATGACATTGACAATTATCTCCCGATCTGCCTACTGTCTGTCATCTACAAACTGTTCACTCAAGTCATCCTGAATAGGAACAGTAAAACACTAGATGGAGGACAACTATGCGAACAAGATAGGTTCTGCAAAGTATTCAGCACAATTGACTATATCCACATGATAACCAAGCTCATTGAGGTTTCTCGGGAGTTCAAGATGCTGTCTAACATTCATTGATTTAAAAAGACCTTTGATTCTGTTGAGACGGAAGCATTCATCGAAGCCCTAGTAAATCAGGGCATTCGTACTCAATACATCAGGATCCTCCGTAAGCTGTATTATGGATTCACTACCAGGATCTCACCATTCTACAAAGAAGTGATCATCAATGTCAAGAGAGGGGTTTGGCAGGGTGATACCATTTCACCGAAACTCTTCAGTGCAACCCTCAAGATCGTCATGCGACGACTATAATGGGAAGGAATGGGAGTGAAGATAGACGGTTGGCAACTACACTACCTCCGCTTTGCTGATGACATCGTTCTAATAACACCAAAGATTAGCCAAGCAGCACAAATGCTGGCCGACCTCGACCGTGAGTGTGGACTCCAGCTGAATCTCACAAAGACAATGTTTATGAGAAACAGTCTTGTTCCTGACATTCCATTTGCTCTCAACGAAATGACCATCTCTGAAGGCCACAGTTATGTGTACCTAGGTTGAGAAGTCAACATGATGAATGACCTGGCACTTGAGTTGCGCAGGAGGAAGAGAGCAGCTTGGAACGACTTTAAAAGCATCGAAGAAATAGCTAAGAGGATGAAGAACCTCTGTTCCCAGGCACATCTCTTTGATTCCACTGTTCTTCCTGCATTAACATACACCTTAGAGACCTGGGCCCTATGAAAACAAGATGAGAATGCTATTCGGGTCTCTCAAAGAGGAATCAAAAGAGCTACACTTGGAGTATCACGTTTCACTCAAATGAGAGAAAGAATCTGGAGTTCCAACTTCCATCAAAGGTTAAGAATCAGGGACACTGTCTCATTTGCCAAGGCGTTGAAAATCAGATGGACTGGTCACATAATAAGATTTGGAGACAACAGCTGGACTAGAGCCATTACCAACTGGATTCCATTTAAAGTCAAAAGACTGCGTGGCTGCCCACCTACAAGATGGTCAGACTTCTTCCTCAAGACCCTGAACGGTCAGTTTGAGGCTCTTCATGTTCCTAGCATGAGCAGACGCCATTTGGCTACACTAGCACGTGACAGTGACGAATGGAGACATTACTGGTCAATGCTTATTTCTCACTTTTCCCTCCGGATCACTCCTGGTGGGGCTGGGTGGATGATTATGAAATGCTGGGGATTGAACACAGGTTGGCCGTTTGCCATACCTGCAATAGAATGCATTGGCTCTCTGACAATGCTGATTTTTATCTTATTTTGAATGTTGGGTTATTTCAATTAATAAACATTCCATGAAAGAAAAAATATTTTTACTTAAAAAATATTTACTTAAAAATATTTACTAAAGGAGCTGGAGTGATAGCACAGCGGGTAGGGCATTTGCCTTGCACGTGGCCAACCCGGGTTTGATTCCCAGCATCCCATATGGTCCCTTGAGCACTGCCAGGAGTGATTCCTGAGAGCAAAGCTAGGAGTAACCCCCGAGCATCGCCAGGTGTGACCTGAAAAGCAAAAAAAAAATTACTAAAAATATTTGGGGGGTCACTCCCAGTGGAACTCGTGGTCTTTTCTAGACTTTGTGCATTGTCACCATTCTGGAAGTCCTCAGGAACTACACTTAGCGCCAGAGATCGAACTGGGGTTAGCTGCCTGCAAGGCAAATGCTTTAACCTCTGATTATTACCTGGCCCTGTGCCTTGATATAATTTCCTCAAGTTAGCTGGCAACTTTCTGCTGATCTCTTGCAACCCAAGGATAAAACCATTAAATTTTTTCTTTCTTATTTGGATATCCAGTAGAATTGAGTAGATATCTTTGATATACTTGTCTAGAAAATTGAGCAAGAAGTGATATTAAAGCTTTCTTCTCATTTAAATTCCCAAATTTTGTATTGAGATATTCACAGTGAGATGTTCATAGTAAACACCTATTTGATTATACCAACACTGATATTTGTGAAACTAGTGGAAATGTGCCAACCAACAAATTATAAGAGATTAAACAATAAACTATACAACAAAGACCAGGTTCCATTGCCTGTTTTCCTGACAAATCCTTATGAATTAAGACACCATTGTTTTGATTGCTTCTTATAGTCAAAAGCTGAATAAGAAGCCAACTCTCACTGAGGAGAATGACCAAAGGAAAAGATTATTTCTGAATCCTGCTTCCACCAGCAAAATTCATCTTGCATTCAGTAAAAAAGCACCACCTGGTTAATGGATTAGGAGTTGTCAGAGTTAGGGGCGGGGGAAGAGAGACAGGTGATTATAATTAAAAGAGTAGCATTGAGTATCCTTTGATGAAATATTTCATATCTTGACTGTGATGGGGATTACTGGAATCAACACATGTAAGAATAAAAACATAAGGTAGTTTTTTTTCCCTTTTGGGGAAACTTCTCTTTTAAATACATATCTCACATATTCTTCAGTGAATTTATTTAAATAAAACTTTTCTTCTTCACTAAAACAAAACCCACATGCACACAAGAGAGGTGGATGTGTGAACATATATTTTATAAGAGTTGTATCAAGTCATAACAAATTCCATTTCCTAATTCACGATCACGATCACGATCATTCTGTTGTTCGTAGATTGCCTCGAGCAAGCACCAGTAATGTCTCCTTCTCCCTAGCCCTGATATTTTTAAAGAGCCATATTCAATGCTCTTTCAGGGTTAGGAAAACGAGACCTATCATTGTTACTGGTATTTGGCATATTGAGTACGACATGGGAAGTTTTCCAGACTCTGCCGTGCGGGCAGGATACTTTCGGTAGCCTGCCGGGTTCTCCAAAGTAAAAAATGAGATAATAAAATGGGAGCTGGGCCAAAAAGTAAAGCTGTTCAAGTTACCATCTTCCAGGAGCTTGGTTTTAGTCTCTGGGTCTTGGCCGTTGATGGGACCACCTGGCTCCAGCAGCAGCTGGTGGGTGTAACACTTACCTACTGGAAGATGGGGGATCTGGATGGAGAAGGCCCAGTCCCAATTCGAGCAGTTTCTGAGATCTCAGCCCTGGGACCCGTATGCCTGGGTTCCTCTGCCGGTTCCTTCATGCATGAGGCTGGTTCAGATGTGTGGAGAGTGGTCTCAGTATATATATCATTATAGTATATATAGTATATATACTGTTATTGGAAGAAATTAGGTGAAGGATGTAAGGGATTTCTGTTATTTCTTACATCACCATGTGAATGTACTATTGTCTCTAAATTTAAGATTATTAATAATACCGATAAATTGAGCTGGAGTGATAGCACAGCAGGTAGGGAGTTTGCTTGCAAGCGGCCAACATGACCGACCCCAGTTCGATTCCTCCGCCCCTCTCGGAGAGCACGGCAAGCTACCGAGAGTATCTCGCCCGCACGGCAAAGCCTGGCAAGCTACCAGGGAAGTATTCAATATGCCAAACACAGTAACAACAAGTCTCAAAATGGAGACGCTACTGGGCCTGCTCGAGCAAATCAATGAACAATGGGAGGACAGTGCTACAGTGCTTCATATGTATATATAAAGACTGGATAATAAATTCTGAAAACACACACTTAAGGTTTTTTTTGAATTTTTGGGGTGAAGCATGTTGTGATGTTATTCACAAATAGTGTAACTACATTATGATAATTATATGTTCACTTTCATACATATGGTTACACTAGGAAACATCGATTTAATCTATTCTATTGTTGATGACATTTGAATAATAAAGTACGGGATTATAAATAGAAACGTAATAACATAATTGTCTGAATACTTTAATGGAAACATACTTGCATTTTAGTTAGGTCTACATAACCCAGAACGGAAATAATGTTGCATTGATATTCATCTACAATAGATCAACATACATTTTTCCCTTTGTAGAGAGGGAAGATACTCTCTAACTTGGATTAAAGTAGATTGCATGCTCATTTTTAATATTCGTCAATATAACCAAGCAATTATTCCTTGTGATTTCATGAACTTAAACTCCTACCAGCAATATTTGAAAGTTTCTTTATGCATGTTGGTATGCTCTGCATTTTAGTTGCTCTGTAGTAGCATTTTGTACTTGCTTGCCACATTCCTTAAGCAACATAGCTTTCTGGGCCTAATTAATCCTACCTACAAAATGGGACTAAAAAGAGCACTTGAACATAGATTTATTTTGAAAAATATGTCAAAAGTCACATGAGGTTTTTGTGCCATGCCAGACCCAGAATATGCTGTCACAAATAGCATGTGCCAGACGTCATCATTATCACCATCATCATTCTTATCATGGTTGCTGGAATGCTTAGGAAGCATTCAACACACAGAAAGCAGTATTCTAGACAGAGTGACAAACATATGCAAAGACATCAAGGAAAAAGAGACTTCTCTGTCAGAGGAGAGGTGAGAGGTTTCCTCTTTTACTCCATGGATGCTTGGCCAGGGTGAGAGACAGAAATGTTTGACTAGCAACTAACCCAATTGTTCTGTTTCAAAAAGAGGGTTATTAAGTGCCCATTTCATTGAGTAGATTGTGCATCTGTAATGAGAAGCAAACAGTTATTTAAACAGTATGCGTCATGGGTGTCTCATCCAAAAGAATGAAACCAGAACAGTGCCTGCACTGTGCAAAGGACAGATCTGCTTTCTGTTTGACTAGTGTGGGGTTTTTTTCTTGCTTTCCTTTTCAGATAAATGCATATTATTGGGAAATCTATGGAAAGCCCCTGCCTTTGTAGGTTAAAATATTTCCATGTCCCCTTGAATTGACGGTATCCCGGAATGCTTCTGATGAAAAGCAGAATCATAATCTTGTCTTCCTTGATTTCACCTCTGAGCAGGATGCCAGGTAGCCTGAAGCAAGTCGAGGCTTCCCAGAGCAAAGCCAAATTAAGTCCAGCTGGACGAAATGGTTTACCAGCGAAGCTCATGTGTTCCAGAGCCTTTCCTCCAAATTGCAGTTTGGTGGGCTTTTGAAAGTTGCTTGTTTGTTTTATACCTTGGCACTGTGCTTCTAAGAGTAATGGAACCTCAACCTCACTTCCTCTGTCTCCCTTTGGGAATTGGAAACTGTAGTTGCTGCCTCAGGAGTGAGTAAAGTAAGCGGTGGCTCTGGCTGGAAGGGCTTCCATCGATACAGCAAAACATCTGCACAGATCTTGTCTTGCTTTCAGGATGTTGTGACCAATGATCTGGACTCATACCAACTGTTTGGCTTCCTATTAGAAGCACAGTGTGCTACAGCTGTTTGGGGGCAATTCCTCTGAAGCTAGAAATAAATATTCCTTTGCAGGAAGATCAGAAAGAGATGATGAACTTGGAGAAATTTTTACTAAGCTGGGACTTTTGTGATTTTGGAGTGGGCCAGAAGTGGCATAGTTAGTTTACATGGGAATTCTGTTTTAAATTTTTTTTTGAGCGGGGGCAGATATTGCATACCGCTTTCCATAATGGCTGTATAAATTCCTACCAACAGTGTCTAAGGACTCTGTTCTCTCTATATCCTCTCAGCATTTGTGATTTCTTATCTTTGGAAAAGCCACAAGTGCCAGGTGATAACCCCTTGTGGTTTTGGTTTCCATTTCCCCAATAATACCAGACAATGAACTTCTTTTCATGTGCCCATTGGTCATCTGTGCAAGTGTGCCTTCCTTGGAAATCCTCTGCTCATTTTCCACTGGTTATTTACTTTTAATTTTTCTTGTTGAGTTGCATGATTTTTTTTAACGCATTAAACGGCCATCGACCCTCTGTCAGATGTACAATGTGCACATATTTTCTCCCATTCTGTAAGCTGTCTTTTCATTTTGATGCAAGGTCCTCTCATTATGCAAAAGAATAATGCTTTTGGTTAGTTTGATACAATACTATTTGCCTTGCTTTCGTTTTCCTCCCTTTAGAAGTCAGGGATACTTCCCACCCTTTCCACTCTATCCGTAATGAAAGAGCTGAAATGGTACCTGCAATAAATCCTGCATAGATTTTATCTTTAAATTTTTACAACATGGTATAGAAAGTAAGTCTTGCCTGATACTACATATAATCTCTATGTAAAGGAAAAATGCCTAGTACTCCTCAAAAGTAACATGGTCACTAAATACAAGGAAACTTTGAGAAACCATTATAGCTAAGAGGATCCTCAGAGAAATGACAACTGCATATTATGATTTTCTTTTTCTTAAATTATATAAAAAAATGAATTACCGTGAGATACATAGTTACAAAGTTGCTCATAATTGAGTTGCAATTATACCATGTTCCAACACCCATCCCTTCACCAGTGCACATTTCCCACCACCAATGTCTTAAGTTGGAATGGAAGTTTGGAGTAGGAAAAAAAAGGAGCCCTGAGTAAAAACTGATAAAGTATGAATAGAATATGAATTTGCACTAATAATAATATATAAGTATTAATTCACTAATGATAACAAATGCATTAGACATGAAGTGTTAACCAGAGGAATGTGTAGGTCTATGAGAATCAGATGTGTTGTTAGTATTAAGTATTATTAGTTCTGAACATTAGATTAGAGACGTCTTTGGATATGGGGAAGACATTATTCAGTTTAATAACTGATAGTTTGGCCATAAGAAGTACTACTCATTGCCAAAACTCATTCACTCTTTCACTTCTGCAGTTCTTTGTTCATCTCATATTCCAAGGTTATTCACTGCTGTCCTTGTTCTCTTAGTGAACTATCAATTTTTAAAGCAAGTGTTACAGTTTTGTAGTGAAAAGTTCAGGTTGCTGGTGACTACAGTTATGTAAGTGGGCTTCCAACTGGAAGTTATAGTGCCTGACTAGGAATACATAGTTCCAAGTATTAATTTGAAGATCCAGTTCCACATTTATCATTATATCTTAACTCACTCTTCAGGAAACTATAGTCACTGAAGGTGGAGATTCCCTGACTTACATTTATCAAATGTGTCTAGCAGTTGAATGATATAAAGGCAAACATAATGTTTAATAAAATGAATGAATGGATGGATGATGAGTGAATGATTAATGAATGGACGATTTTCCATAAGTTTGTAGAGCTAGACTCTGCTGTCTCTCCCCGCTAAATAACAAATATATAGTGGATACAATTAATAACTGTTCTTGATTTGCAGACATCTTTCCTGGTCTTAAAATGGAAAGTATTCTTTCCCTTTCAGTCTTGGGAAAACTAAGAGAGATACTTTATCTACTTTTTAAACACTATTGTTATTGCAATCTCACAAACACAAATGCCTTCATTGATTAGAGTAAGGAAAATGAAAGTGTATCCTCCTCAGCATAAACTGGAAACTGGTCAGAGGCATTCAAGGAAAAACAAAACCTACCAAGAGCTGAGTCTGTGAGATTACTGGCATTCTGGGAAGCCAATACTAACAGAAGAAACAGAGATAATTCCATTCTATAGTCAACTGTCAGTTTATTTTTCTCTCTTTTAAAAATCAAGCACCAATTAGAGATTACTAAGTCTTTAAGATCTTTTAATCTATTTTATTATATATGAAATAAAAAAGTATCAGACACAGAATTAATGGAATCCATAAATCTAAAACAAAAAATGCTCAAATGTTTTGTATTTTCAAAAAATAATACACTCAATGGAAGGTAACTTGGACTCACAGTTTGAAATCTTGTTTAAACTATAGTTGTATAATCATGAAATCATTTAACATCTCTGGGTCTCTGGTTTCTCATCCATAGTATAAGAGGATTTGACAGCTACTTGCTAGAGTGCATTACATTATTAGGATTTGATTACCTGGAGAGCGCTTTTTGGAAGGAAAGTTGGTGCTAGGGATTAAGAGCTCAGGCTGAGGGATCATAGAGACCCAGACTCCGATCCTGGCTCTGTAACTTAATAGATGTGTACCTTTGAACAAAAATTTTAACCTTTTCATGGCTAGATTTTCTTCTCCATAAAATGTACACGTTTTACTATGTCCATTTCCTGTGATTGTTGACTTTTGAGAAGAAAAAATATATATGTAAGTAGATTAAAATAGAAATGGAAAGAAATAGTAATTACTATTATTAAAATGGCCATGCTCAAATGATCAGAGTCTAGTTAAGTGCTATTCTGAGGTTTGAAAACAAGAGTTCTGAGTTCTTACTATTTTTAATTTTTTCTACAGTTTATACTAAATTAAAACTCTTTTAATGATAGTTTTAGTCTTCTCACAATAGCTCCCTGATTTGAGAAATAAAGTTGTCCTGCATCCCTTTTCCTTCTAGAACCTTAATCTCTGCTCTAGTTGTAGAAGTTCATGTCCTTAGAAAAGTCAACTTTTCTTCTCTTGAACGGAATTTTCTGTGCAGCAGAGGAAAGAAAGAAAGAAAGAAAGAAAGAAAGAAAGAAAGAAAGAAAGAAAGAAAGAAAGAAAGTTTTGCAAGGCAGTCCTATTTAATTTCATTTTTAGTGGCTCCCTTTTCCTTATTAGAAGCATGGAAGTTAATTTTGAATCAAAATATAATATTACTGGTTTATCTCTAAATGCTGCTGGTAATGGAACTAACAGGCATTCAGTTCAATGACTGGTGAAACTGCTTCTATGTATTTTTGCTTAAATCTATGGTCTTCTGCCAGTGCTGGCTTTGTAGAACTTTAAAAAGAATTAAATCGGCATATACCACAATAGAAAGGGTGCTGTGCATATGTGTGTCTGTGTGTGTGTGTGTGTGTGTGTGTGTGTGTGTTTCTGTATTCAGTGTTGGAGGAAACACTTGAAGTTTTGATGTTTGCAATGCTTTCCCCCCTTTAGAAAAAAAAGCATGTAAGTGGTTACAGCTGTTTAAGACTTAGATTTAGAGACAGCTCCTTTCAGGTGACCTTCAAATGAAGTTTGTTAATATATCAAATTTGTCTTCACCTGCTATGAGAGTATGTTAAAGGTCTAGCCAAGTATGTTCTGTGTAATGGAAAACTCAGCACCAAATTAAGTTATCTTTATTACTTAACACAAATTAAGAAAAAGTGATGGAGTTACTCTACAAATTGTCTTTGTGTGTATGTGACACTGAAATTATGGACAGATAAAAGTTTCTCAGTACTTGGATTGAAAAAAATTGGTGCGAGACTGCATCATCAGCGGATATATGGTAGTTGAGAAATGCCAAGCACAAAACATCTGTTCTGTATCAGTTATTACCATGATCACGCTGTCATTTTAGCAAGTATTATGTTAGCCCAGCATTGTACTGCAATACATTGTATTAAAGTAACATTTGATACTACACTTATTAAATTAAATGTTATTAGCTTTTTAAAATTTAATTTATGAATTATGATGGCAGAAGTAAATAAATAATGGCAATTGTAGAGAGTATATATCTACTTTTCATATTTGTATGTCTTTAGATAAAAATTTTAAAAATTTAAGTCTATGTGAGGAGTTTAAAATACTTTTTCTTTCTCTGTGTTTGATTGTATCAGACATGGAAGTATTTAAGAAACATTGATATAAAAAAAACACTAAACTGACTCACAAGAAAATGTTTGTTAATGAATTTGGAGCAAAACAATGATTAAAGGTAAGGACTTTGGTATCAACAGTACCTGAATTTTAGTGCCACTTTAATAAATTGTGGAATTTTACTTTTATAAATATTTGCTTTTTCAAATCAAAGAACAAAAGTCAATAGCAATAGTGTCATAAATTACTGTGATGATTCATTGACATAACATTATAAAGAGTCAATGGTGGGGCAGAGCAAGGTATGTGTGCTCTTGAGACATATGGGTTTCCACTTGCAGCAAGCATCACTTGCTAAATGTATCACCATGACACTTGCTGAGTGGTTGGGAAGAGCTTTGACTTCCTTGCATCTTAGTTTTTTCATAGCACAGTGGAAGGGCGTTTGCCTTGCGGGCAGCTGGCCTGGCTGAGTCAGGTTCAATTCCTCTGTCCCTCTCGGAGAGTCCCACAAGCTACCGAGAGTATCTTGCCTGCACGGCAAAACCCGGCAAGCTCCCCATGACATATTCAATATGCCAAACACAGTAACGACAAGTCTCACTACGGAGACGTTACTGGGCCCACTCAAGCAAATTGATGAACAACGGGAGGACTGTGACCGTGACAATACATAAAAAACATAACTGTCAACATCATGGAGTTGGTATAAAATAAAGCAAGTTAATGCAAAACATATAAAGCACGGTCATTTAAGAAACATGACATAAGCATTTTTATTATCAGGATATTGGCAAGATGTTTAATAAATCTTGATAATTTTGCTTATTTTAAGGCAACTGTTCTCTTAGTTTCATCACAAGACCAAAATCCATTCGATTGGAAGAACTTTCATCATGTTTTTGAAATAATGACTGAGGCTGAAAAATTAAGAGATTAAAGAGCACCACTTGGATGGGTGTATCCTCCACCAAAAAAAATGAAAGAAAGGAAAGAGGAAGGAAAAATAAAGGAAAGAAAAAGGAAAGGAAAGGAATAATAGGAAAAAAGAAAAGGAAAGGGAAGAGATGGAAATGGAAGGGAAGGGAAGGGAAGGGAAGGGAAGGGAAGGGAAGGGAAGGGAAGGGAAGGAAGGGAAGGGAAGGGAAGGGAAGGGAAGGGAAGGGAAGGGAAGGGAAGGGAAGGGAAGGGAAGGGAAGGGATTGGGAAAGAAAAGTAGGAAGGGAAAGAAAAGGGGAAAGGGAAAGAAAAGGGGTAAGGGAAAGGGAAGGAAAGAAAAAAAAAGGGAAAAGGAAAAGGAAAGGAAAGGACTTGGGAAGAACTTGGGAAGAGGTGTTGGGGAACAGTTTTACCCCCAGTGTGCCGTTCTGTGGCTTTCCACAGTGCCACCGTCATCCTGACTGACAGGCGAATGGATTCTCTTTCTTTTTAAATTTATTTATTCTTTAAGATGTTATTATTGAATCACTGTGAGATAGATCTTTACAAAGCTGTTCATAATTTGGGTTCAGTTATACAGTGTTCCAACACCCATGCCTCCCCCATTTCCCAGAACCAGTTTTTTGTTTCCAACCCATCAACCCCCACCCTCACCCCCAATCTGCCTCTATGGCAGGCATTTTTCTTGTCACTCTCTCTCTCTCTCTCTCTCTCTCTCTCTCTCTCTCTCTCTCTCTCTTTCCTTTGGGGCATAGTGGTTTAAAATACAGATACTGAACAGTTATTTTGTATATCCCTTTAACTACTTTTAACATTCAGTTCTTGTCCAGTGTGATCATTTCCAGCTATTATTGTCATCCTGGCCTCTTATCTATCTTATCTACACTCTGCCCCCACACACTTGTGGTTGATTCCAACCATTAGCCAGTCCTCCTAGTGTGGATTTGTCTTCCAAAAAAAAAAAATATATATATATCCATTGTTCATCGATTTGCTCGAGCAGGTACCAGTAACGTCTCCATTGTGAGACTTGTTGTTACTGTTTTTGGCATATGGAATATGCCATGGGGAGCTTGCCAGGCTCTGCCGTGTGGGCAGGATACTGTTGGTAGTTTGCAGGGCTCTCTGAGAGGGACAGAAAGGTCAAACCCGTGTCAGCTTCGCGCAAGGCTAACTCCCTACCCTCTGTGCTATTGCTCCAGCAATATACATATATACATATGTATATATATGTATATATTATAAAATATACTAGAATTCTACAAATGAGTGCAGTCATTCTATATCTGTCCCTTTCTTTCTGACTCACTTCAGTCAACATGATACTCTCCATGTCCATTCATTTACAGGCAAATTTAATGACTTCATTTATACTAACAATTGAGTAGTATTCCATTTTGACAGTGTTAATTCTCCCAATACAAGAACAGGGGATATGTCTCCATTTTCTTATTTATTCTTTTATTTCATGAAGGATCATGTGCAGTTTTCTTTGTACAGGTCCTTTACCTCCTTAGATAAGCTGAATCCAAGGTACTTGATTTTCTGTGGCATGATGGTGAACACAATTGTTTTTTAATATGACTTTATTCTCTTTCATTATTTGTATCTAGGAAAGCCTTGGACCTGTGTGTATTCTTTTTGTAACCTGCCACTCTAATATACAAATCTATTGTTTCTAGGGTTTTTTTGCTGAAGGTTTTAGGATTCTCTAAGTATAATACAATGTCATCTGCAAACAGTGAGAGCTTGATTCTTCCTTTCATATCTGAATGCCCTTAATGATTTTTCCCCCTAACTGCTATGGCAAGTACTTCTAGTACTTTATTTAATAGAAGTTGTGAGAGTAGGCATCCTTGTCTTTTCCCTGATCTGAGAGGGAAGGCTTTTAGTTTTTCCACGTTGAGAATAGTGCTTGCCCTGGGCTTGTGGTAGATTGCTTTGACTATATTGAGGGAAATTTCTTCAATTCCCATTTTGTTGAGAGTTTTCATCATCAATGGGTTCTGGATCTTGTCAAATGCTTTCTCTGCATCTATTGATATGATCACCTGGTTTATCATTCATCAGGGATATCAACTTGTAATTTTCTTTTTTTGTGTGTGGTGTCTCTGCTTTGATACAGCAGTGATTAAGCGCCTCATAGAAACTGGGAGTATTCCTATTTTTTCAATTTCCTGGAAAAGCTTGAAAAGGACTGGCAATAGGTACTTTTTAAATGTTTGGAAGAATTCACTAGTGAATCCATCTGGACCTGGGGTTTTGTTTCCGGGAAGATATAATAAGGAGATTACTATTTTTATTTCCTTGATAGTGATAGGTATATTCAGGTATTCCAAATAATCTTGATTCAGTCATGGGAGGTTATAGGAAACCAGGAATTTATTATTGCTTCTAGGTTCTCTTGTTTCATGGCATACAGCTTTTCAACATAATCTCTGATGATCTTTTGAATTGTTGTGGTTTCTGTTATGATGTCCCCCTTTTCATTTCTAATTCAGTTTATTAGGGTTTGCTCTCTCCCCCTCCTCTCTCTCTCTCTCTCTCTCTCTCTCTCTCTCTCTCTCTCTCTCTCTCTCCCTGTGTGTGTGTCTTGCTAGTGGTTTATCAATCTTGTTTATTTTTTCAAAGAACCAGCTCTTGGATTCATTGATTTTTCTGATTGTTCTTATGAATGCTAGTTGGGTCATTTCTACTCTAAGTTTCTTTCCTACTGACTGGTTTGGGCTCCTTTTGCAGGTCACTTTCTAAGATCTTAAGCTGTGCAGTCAAGTTATTTATGTGGGCCCTTTATTCTTTCCTGAGAAACACTTGCAGAGCTATAAACTTTCCCTTTAACACTGCTTTAGCTGTGTCCCACAAGTTCTGGTAGTTTGTGTCCTCATTCTCATTTGATTCCAGAATTTTTTCATTTCTTCTTTGATTTCCTCTCTAACCCACTGGTTGTTTAGCAATGATCTGTTTAAGTTCCATGTGTTTGATTTAACTTTCCATTTCTGTGTGTGATTAACTTCTATTTTTTTTACCACATCATGATCTAAAAATATAGTTGATACAACATCTATCTTCTTGATTTCCTTGAGGTGTGTTTTGTGGAACAGCATGTGGGTTGATCTTTAACATTTTATGTGCAGTGGAGAAGAAATTGATCGCTCTTTTGAGGGGATGAGGAGTCCTGTATATATCTATTAGCCCTCTCTCTTCCATCTCTTCCTTTAGGCTCAGTACTTCCTTGTTGCTTTTTAGTCTCATTGATCCGTCAAGAAGTGATAAGGCAGTGTTGAAGTCTCCAGCTACTATTGTGTTGCTACCAATGTCCTCCTTGATGTCTATTAGCAATTGTTTGAAGTATTTTGCTGAACCCTCTTTGAGTGCATATAGTTTAGGAGTATAATTTCTTCCTGATGTACATATCTCTTGATTATTAAGAAATGGACTTGGCTGACCCTTCTAATATTTTTTCAGCCTGATATCCATATTGTCAGATACTACTATGCCAGTGGGTTCTAAGGGTCAAATAACTTTGAGAGATTATGCTCAGTAAGTAAATAAGAAGTCAATGATTGAATAAAGGAACATTTAGCTCTTGTTTGAGAGAGAATTTTGTAAACAGAAGTGAACTGCTAGATGGAAAAACAGAAGCACAAACTTTCTAGTGAGGCCTGTAACTACAAGAGTTTTCTAACCTATTTGCACTCTTCTAGTGATTTTAGATCTTCCAGACCTTTCGAGAGACAGTGATGAGTAAAGACCTACAGCCTACATTTAATCCACACTTTCTATGCCAAACTATAGTTTCAATTATC
This sequence comes from Sorex fumeus, assembly GCF_029834395.1. Lineage (NCBI taxonomy): Eukaryota > Metazoa > Chordata > Mammalia > Eulipotyphla > Soricidae > Sorex > Sorex fumeus. Next base: position 59,344,332 of record NW_026606059.1, read on the forward strand.
AGACTTAGTTTCCCTTGAACTGATTTATTATCTTTCAAAACAGTGAGATGGTCTTCATTCTATTTCTTCTCTTATACTCTACCTCTTGGGATTGAAATGCAGTTCTTAAAACTATGCAATCAGTAGTAAATTATATGATTTATATTAAACCCAAGGTACAGTTCCATAGGGAAAAAATTAGTTTCTGTTCATCATAGTATGGGCAGTTAGTTGTAACATGGGCTTAAAAACAAAACAGTGGTAATCTTGATTAGTTCTTTCTCTCCCAGGACTTTAAAAAGATAATAAAGTCTTAGATTACAAGAGATCTAAGGTTGTACCTGTAATTTAAATGAATATGCCATTAGACTAAGAGCACATATATCTTTTCTGTCACATTGATTTCTATTCACTGCAGTCTCCTCTTATTGAAGGTTTACTGTGTCCTAGGCATTGATTGCTCCTTATGTCCCCAGCAAACTTTATCTCCAAATACTCTAAGCATTGTGTCTTAGTCCTGTTTGACATCAAGGGAACTGAGGCTGGAAAAGCTTTACTGAATAAATATTTACTGAGCAGCTAATGTATGTCTGTCACCAGGGATACAGTGATGAAAAAGACAGAAGTGGTCCCCACCTCCAAAGAGCTTTTAAGCTATCAGAGCTGGGAAGTAACATCTCCAGTGACTTACAATCAAATCAGTGGAAATAAGAAGTGGAAATGAAACCTTCAAGGTGTGAGTTGTTTTCTCTATCAGCACACAATTTTAAGCAAGACTTACTGAGATCCTAAAAAGACCTTGATTTTGTGTTGCCTAGATTCTTGCATTTTAAAGATTTTTCCCAGAATGTTTCCCAGGGTGTTTTCCAGAAGACTTTTCTACCCCTCCCCCTGGCAAGTTGCTATCATGAGTCACCAACAGATCTAGAGGAGCAACTGCCAAAGGCCTCCCATCCACCCTAGTTCACCTCTGATTGACAGACTCCCTTTAGTCCCTGTAGATCAGTAAAAGGGAACAATGCCTTAGACCAAATATCCAGAACATGCTGAAGGCGTTTGTTTCCTTCATGTAGATTACGATTAAGCCTGGTAAACGTGGGAACATTTCAAAGGAACTGCACGTTTCCCACAACCTCTTGTTGTACACAGACCTTGGCTGTGAGAAGAGTTGTCTTTTTGCTGCCAGAGGGATAGGTGGGTCCCTAATAGCTGCGTGAGGATTCTGGTTAAAGGGGCACTGTCCCCAGATACCGGTAAAGGCATTAATGAGCACGTTTTCCTGGAGAGCATCCACCATTTGTAAGATGCTTCCAGAGCCTCTGTAAAATTTAATTTCAAAAAAATAAAAATAATCAACCAGGTAAGCAGGTAAGTCATTACCATTCGCTTTACAAAGCACTGCACAGACGTTTAGGAAGGGCTGAACATTTTCTTCAGGATGACAGAATTATGAAAACCAGATGAATTTCTCCAGCCAGGAACTCATTGCTCTAAAGAGGTTGTCTTTTCACTAGTGATTTTCAATCTGTGATCCTTGTGCCGGCAGTACCAGTATCTCTTGGGACCACCTTAGCAATGCAAGTTATCAAGATCTCTCAAACACCTAGAGAGCAGAATTTCAGGGTTTGCATCTAACAATCTGCCCAGCTCTCCATTTGGGTCAGGTGCTTGGTCTAGTGTGAGAATTGTTGGGTCAATGCCTGCTGTTCAAATCACCCTTGAGATGGTTGACTCATCGCAGACTGTATACTTGGAAAGTGGAGATAAATGTTAGGTTGTTCAATTATGCCTTCTTTTCCTATTGTGGTACGTGAAAAAAAATATCATTAATATTTTCTTTCAAAAGCAAAGTAAGAACCTGTTGATCTCTGTGGGGCCCAGATTCAAGTGACAGCATTGTCTTATGGAAAAAATGACCAATAGACTTGGTCTTATATTCAAATTTTATATCTGAACGTTCTTTCTGGTTGCAGTTCTGGGCTCACTTAGAGGTCTGTCATCAATTAGCAATATCTATGACAGCCAAAAAAGTGGGGCAGGCTTTATTTATTATACTTAGCCTAAGGAGGAAGAATATTACTTGTGATATTTTAGTTTCAACCCTTTACTTTTCTGGATGACTGCAAGCAAATCAACAATGGTAAAAGCTGGATCTATTTGTTACCTTTACAAGAATCTTTCAAGTTGCCTGGCCTAAAATAATTGTAAGGGGACAGAACCAGAGCTATTATTCTCATTGGGTAGTAAGAACATATAAAAATTTATGATCCATACAATGTCTACTAATAAATTTGCAGGTGCAAAATATACATCCTATTCTTTGTTTTGAATTATTTTTGCCAAACTTGATGCCTCCTTTCAGTTATTTGTGTTTCAAAGTTATTATTAGCAAGTTTGGGATTTAAAAATTGTTTTTCCTGTGTAATTCCCTGTAAAATACACACAGAACTGTTCTGAAAAATAGTAGAACTATTTATGCAATGTACATAAGATCAATAAAATTTCACATATTTTACAACTCAATATTATCTATTCAGTCTGGAGGTAGAGATTCTAAGGCAAAATCAGTGTTTTAACTAGATTCAAGCTGGGCTTCTCAAAAGGGGTAATTTTTGCCTCTAGAGAGACATTTTTGGCAGTTGTGACTCAGGCATAATTTTTACTAGGGGCATCCAGGGATGCTGTAAATATTCTGCAGTGCACAGTTTAGTTCCCATAGCAGAGAAATAGTTGGCTCAAGACATTGTTGAGACCGAGAAATCTGGATTAAAGAAAATGAGAAATATGTGGCATAAACAAGGTTCTGTCATATGGGGATATGCTTTGTCCATAAGCAGAAAAGGTTTGTATGTTATTTGACCCCAAAGTTTGATTTTCATGGCCAATAATCCCCTTCCTGGTATTCCTTATGCTGGGACACACCTACACATTCACTCTGTTACTTATCTCGAGTTTCTTAGTTTTGTTGTGAGTCAAATAGGTACTACCAGAGATTCCTCATAAAGCTAATGTCAAGATCAACAGAGATGCATGTGAAACACTTAAACAGTCTCTAGATCATAGTAATAGGCAACATATGTTCAAAAAAAGTTAAAATAATCTTTAGAATAAATGCTGTGCATACTCCCTGGTTTATCAGGGTGATGATTATTATGGAAATTTATTACTTAAATGTAATTTGTTGAAAGCTCAGATGACTTTTAGGATCATCATGACATTTACTAATTCATCATTATTTTCAATGACAGTAAATGGGTATTCAGGGGAGGATCGAGTCCAGCAGTGACGATCATGGCAGGTTTGGCAAGTACCTCAAAGTTGTACTGGGCACTGCCCCACAGGACTACCACCTTCATCTTCACCATCATCCTAGGCAGCCTGTTCTTCTAACATACCTTTGATCAAGGCATGGATCCCATCTATTATTTTAACACCAATTCCACTACCAGTGTCAACTTTCCTTCACCAATATTCCCATATTCCCTCCTTGCCCCTAATACTTGTCCCATCCCCCACTTGCCAACTTGACAGGCACATTTCAAATTCTGTGGTTGCAGTTTAGACCCCATGTTTCAGTGCTGTTGAGTCTCTTGCAATCCATTTTGACTTTACATTGAGTAAGAAACTTAGATCAATGTATATTTGTTAGTTTTGCAATAAATACCTAGTTTTTGCCCATGAGTGCAATAAAAATGAACATTCAATTTTACAAAATACTTTCATTCTTGCATTTAAATGTTTTATTTATTATAAGATATACATGCAGAGCACAGTTTTATCATAATCACAACTTCAGTCCCATTTTCTGTAAGAAAAATGTGTAATTTTACATACAGCCTTAATAGAAAGGAAAGGAAAATAAATCACATATTTATGGTAAGAAACAATTATATTCATTTACTTTCACAAGTGAGCACCTGTGGCTGTATTTCTGGTGACCCCAAAACATTACTGGGAAAAGTTTCATAACAAGAAAAAAAAAGTAAGTTGAGCTATGTAGATAGAGTTCCACCCCATTTTAGGAGGAAAGCTGATGAAAATTTGCTTTTAATATATAAATGTATATGAAAACACATTCACTACTATCTTATTCAAACACTCAATTATTTGAGGTTTTAACATATCTTATTATTCTAACTATAAGTATTAAATAAAAACATTATTTCAGAATTTTACTCTTCATGGGATAATCAGTTTCCTGTATTAAGTTTTTGCATGTTCATTCATTCTACCATCATCTATCTAGTCCATCTCTTCTTGAAAAAGTAAAAGTTTCCTGAAATCATTCTGATAGAGAACATTTTGAATAGTAAATAGGGAAAAGTTAAGTTTGGGATGGAAATAAATGAATGTTAGAAAACAAAGAGTCAGGCACTTTAGAGCAAGTTTAGGAGAAAGTCTCTGCTGCCACTGCTCTACAGGTGAGCAAAGAAAGCAGTGTAAGATTAGAATACAACATCAAGCAGTGACAGAGGCAGACCTAGACCCATGTTTCTTGGCTGCTAGTATTTGACTTGTTCTCATTGTTAGGTCTACTGGCAATGTGGGGCTGGAGTGATAGCACAGCAGTAGGGAATTTGTCTTGCATGCGGCTGAGCCAGGTTAGATTCCTCCGCCCCTCTCAGAGAGTCCGGCACGCTATCGAGAGTATCTCGCCCACATGGCAAAGCCTGGCAAGCTACCCATGACGTATTCAATATGTCAAACACAGTAACAACAAGTCTCACAATGGAGATGTTACTGAGCCGGCACAAGCAAATCGATGAACAACAGGAGGACAGTGTGACAGTGTGTGAGTGACTGGTAATATGGTGATGGGTCATTTCTATGCATAAGTTCATCAACAGGAAAATCCACACCTTTTCATTTTAATTTTCATTTTTGTTTTGGTGCCACAGCCAGTGATGCTATGGGGATCACACAGTGTTGAGGATCAAATCCACAGCTCCTGCATCCCAAGTATACACTCCAGAACTTTGAGGTTATTTACCAGTGAAGACTTTTAAACTTTTATAGTTTGCTTTCAAAGTATAGAAGAAGCTTTGCCATCAAAAATCCTGCATGTGACTGTTATATATACCTGTCTAGGAGCCAAGAAACACAAGCGGGTGAAAATCAGAAGATGCACAACTTTGTAATTGCACACATAATAGAATGAAAGATAGAATATGTAGGAAATACTGGAATAGGATTTTATTCAACAGCGTAAAACAGTTGTGACTTCATGTTAATCTCTCATTTTCAATATTCATACTCACATATATACTCATTTATATCCCATATAAATGAGATGGGATATAAATGCGTATATATATATATGAGTCTGCATATTGCTCATTTGGGATTTACATACTGAACTATATCCTACTGTAGCACTGTAGTACTGTCCTCCTTTGTTCATCGATTTGCTCGAGCTGGCACCAGTAACATCTCACAGCAAATTGTGTGATGTGCTGTTACTGTTTTTGGCATATCGAATACATCACAGGGAGCTTGCCATGCGGGCAAGATACTCTAGGTAGCTTGCCGGGCTCTCTGAGAGGGGTGGAGGAATTGAATCCAGGTTGGCCACGTGCAAGGCCGTGGGTCGGCCACGTACAAGGCCACGTGCAAGGCCACGTGCAAGGCCGATAGTAAGGCCTTACCTGCTGTACTAACACTCCAGCCCTGCTAGTGGGAATTAATTTATCCATTTCCTAGTTGAAAAATAGAAATTTATGCTTTTATTTTTCATATTTTGGTGTCTCACGTCTGTTTTGGGGAATTTTACATGTGGGAAATTACAATGAGGGTGGGGAAGAAATATGATTAATAGATTTTTGAAAAGAGCAAAGTTATCTTCCTTTTCCTCTTGCTTTGAAGATTTTTCAAATTTTCCTAAGTTCTATTTCCTGTAATTTCAAGTGGAAACCAAGCTGCCAAATTCTAGTGACAAGAATGAGAAAACTGTCACTATCTTTGAGCACCCAAACATCTGGCTAATTGTATAAAACATGCTCACACTTAAATAGATCACGATCACGACCATCCTGTTGTTCGTCGATTGCTTCGAGCAGGCCCCAGTAATGTCTCCTTCGTCCTAGTCCTGAGATTTTTTTTTTAAGTGCCATATTCAAGGCTCTTTCAGGGTTAGGAGAATGAGACCTAACCCTTTTTTTCTTTCTTTCTTTCTCTCTCTCTCTTTCTTTCTTTCTTTCTTTCTTTATTTCTTTCTTTCTTTCTCCTTCCTCCCTCCTTCTATCTCCCTCCCTCCTTTCTTTCTTTCTTTCTTTCTTTCTTTCTTTCTTTCTTTCTTTCTTTCTTTCTTTCTTCTACTTCATCCCTCCTTCTCTCCCTCCTTCTCTCTCTCCTTCTTTCTCTCTCTCTTTCTTTCTTTCTCCTTCCTCCCTCCTTCTCCCTTCCTTCCTTCCTTCCTTCCTTCCTTCCTTCCTTCCTTCCTTCCTTCCTTCCTTCTTTCCTTCCTTCTTTCCTTCTGTTCTTCTTTTTTTATTTGCCTTTTCATTTTTGCTTTTGGACCACTCTTGGTAGTGCTCAGGGATCACTCCTGGCTTTTTGCTCAGGTTCACTCCTGGAGGGCATTAGGGGACCATATGCCATGTCAGGGACCATACCCTGGTCAGCCGCGTGCAAAGTAAACACCCTACCCATTGCACTATTGCTCCAGTTCCTTAGTCCTGTTCTAATTAGTCAATGGATTAGTCCAAACTATTATATAAGAATTTGGGAACTTCAATTGTGGTGACATACTTAAATTACTCACATGAATAAGTCAAAAGTACTTTTCTGGAGACACATCCACATTACACAGCTGCTGCCATGTAAACTCAGCCCAGCTTCCCAGATTCACAATTAATCTAAGAAGACATGTAAACTATGCTGCTAACATTTGCAGGTACATTGGTCATCCAGCTGAAAACTTTTGGGCAGTCTTAGGAGGTGGCTAGGCCCAGACCCCACTCTGCCAAAGCTCCAACAGCCACGTCTAATCACCCCATAGCTGCTGTCATGTCAATGGCCAAACTTCACTGTTTGACAACTAATTTCTGTAGAAACACAAAAATGTCAAAACTTCTAGGTACTTCAGTTTTCAGGCTGAAAATCAGCAGTCTTCTCAGGATGAGGGCTGGCAGCCACCTCCCACGTTCCCCATACTTCCAGAAGCCCCAGCAGCCACAACTCATCCCACAGTCACCACCATGTAAACTCATTTGGCCCAGTTCCACAGTTCATGGAGCTCCTGGAGAACGACACCTCCAAATTCCACAATACTGACACGCCCATAGAAACACACCAAATTACATGAGAAAGTAACATGTCAGTCAACTAAGCTCAACAAACAGAATAACATAGCGGGCTCAGCTAGCAACAAACAACTTAGTCTACCCTGAGACAATGACAATGACCTCATGGTTAGATTAAACAATTTTCACAAATTTTCTTCTCCTGGAGTCTTTTTCAGTAACATCATCAGCCAACCCTTTAGTTGCAACAAGCAAGATGAAATAATTATGTGCCTGTACGGTGGCCGTCTTGGGCATCTGGGAAACTAGGGACAATGGTGGAGGGAAGGTTACACTGGTGGTGGGATTGGTGTAAAGAATTAAAATCTTCACAAAATCACAAATCATCCTGTTAGTCGTCGATTGCCTCGAGCAGGCCCCAGTAACGTCTCCTTCATCCTAGCCCTGAGATTATATTCAAGGCTCTTTAGGAGAATGAGACCCATCATTGTTACTGGTATTTGGCATATTGGGTATGCCATGGGGAGTTTGCCAGACTTAATTAAAAACTTAATTAAAAATACTTTTCTGGGTGCCAGAAAGATCATTCAGTGGGCATGACTCTAACCTTGCATGTGGCACAACTAGGTTCAGTCCTGGGCACTTCATATGGTTCTCTGAACACTGCCAGGAGTGATCGTGGAGCAGAGAGCCAGGAATAAGCCCATACAACAGCTTCTCCAAAGAAAATCATTTCTGGATAGAAATATTATTTTTCTTCCTTGAATGTTTTACTTCATCACTCTATCTCGAAGACAGTAGAATCAGTGTCATGCTTAGAATTTACAAATTATTATCAATAGGCACATTTTTAGGGTATACACTTTGATAAACTCCAAATATTTAGTCAATATTAGCTCAGTAATCCTAATAGCAGCATGTAGGTAGATATTTCCTAAATACATATGATATTTCCTAAACACATATGGTATTTCCTAAACACATACACACACATTGTACATGTATGTATATTTTGGAATTGGAGGCCCAAAATTTAAATAGATTGGTCAGGTTCGTCCTTCACGCCCTACTGAGGTCACAAGTTGCCCCCCATGAGCGGCTCTCCAGCACGGCCATGGCTCCAGAAGCACAAGGACTTAATGCAGAGCTCGGCAGCTTGTGGCAGAAAAGTGAATGGACTCTGCGTTAATCCATGCCACCATGCCTGCCCGGGAGGGAAAGGGTGTTGGCCCCTTTTGCCTTTTTCCCTCTGGACAGCAAGATGGCGGCCGCCTTGGAGATTTTTGGAAATCTAGGTATGAGCCGGTCGTGACGGGCAACTGAAACCTCATGGAAAGGGGGACGTTTCCGGCTTGTCCTTCACACCCTACCGAGGTCACGGGTTGCCCCCCATGAGCGGCTCTCCGACACGGCCCTGGCTCCAGAGCCACAGAAACCAATCTCATAATTATCTGACTTTTGGCAGAAGTACTTCCAGGCTTAATAAGTAAAATATCAGAAATCCAAAATCTTTTGGTTCTTGTAAACAGCTGTAGAAAACACATTATTTCACAATGCCTTTTCAGCAGGTCTGATTTGGGGGTGTAAACTCTAAATAATAATGGTGCATCTTTTGTCGAAACAATGAATCTAATCAAAGTAGATAGAGTGTTAACTAGAATTTATCTGCCTCACAGGCATTGGAAGGGTTGGGAGGGAAGGTATATTGCCGTTCTTGGTGGTAAAAAATAAGTACTGGTGAAGGAAAATGTATTTGATGATTGCATGACCAAGATCTAAACCTGAAAGCTTTGTAACTTTTCCCACAGTGATTCAATAAATAAAAATAAATTAATTAATGAATTAATTTAATTAAAAAACAGATTGGTCAATTTTATACAATGTGAAGGTGTCAAATACTCAGTATTCAAAAACATGTTGTGTTATCACTTTTAATAAGCTATAACAATAACATAATGAGTCATATTTATAGGAATTACACATTACAAAATAGCTGTATTCCTAAAAGCTCATGTCATTCAGACATGAGCGTCCCCCTTCCCATGAGGTTTCAGTGGCCCATCACGACCGGCTTATACCTGTTGAATGAGTAGTTTCTTTCACTTGATCACTTGACATCTGGCTACTCATTCATTTGCTCAAGTGGGCGCCAGTAATGTCTCCATTTGTCCCTGTTGCATGCTAGTGTAGCCCAATGGTGTCTGCTCGCTCCAGAAACATGAAGAGCCTCAAACCGATCGTTCAGGGTCTTAACAAAGAAGTCTGACCATCTCATAGGTGGGCAGCCATGCAACCTTTTGATGTTCCATGGAATCCAGTCAGTAATGGCTCTAGTCCAGCGGTCCTCTTCTAATCACATTCTGTGTCCAGCCCATCTGATTTTTGACGCCTTGGCAAATGAGACAGCATCCCTGATTCTCGATCTTTGATGGAGGATGGAACTCCATATTCCTTTTCTCACTTGAGTGAAGTGTGATACTCTAAGCATAGCTCTTTAGTTCCTCTTTGGGAGACCCGAATAGCGTTCTCATCCTGTTTTCGTAGGGCCCAGCTCTCTGAGGCATGTTAATGCAGGAAGAATGGTGTAGTTGAAGAGATGTGCCCGGAGCCGGAGGTTCTTCGTCTTCTTAGCTGTTTCTTTGACGCTCTTGAAGGCATTCCAAGCCACTCTCTTCCTTCTGCACAACTCAGGTGCCAGATCGTTTGTCATGTTGAGTTCTCGGCCCAGGTACACATAACTGCTGCATTTGGAGATGTTCATTCCATTGAGAGGGAATGGAAGGTCAGGAAGGAGACCGTTTCTCATGAACATTGTCTTCATGAGATTCAGCTGCAGTCCAACCTTTCCACACTCACAGTCAACGTCAGCCAGCATTTGTGCCACTTGGCAAGCTACCAAGAGTATCTCGCCCGCATGGCAGAGCCTGGAAAGCTACTCGTGGCATATTCAATATGCCAAACACAGTAACAATTGTCACAATGAAGACGTTACTGGGCCTGCTCGAGCAAATCGATAAACAACGGGAGGACGGTGACAATGGCAGTGGCTAATGTTTGGTCTTATTAGAACGATGTCATCTGCAAAGCAGAGGTGGTGTAGTTGCCGACCATTTATCTTCACTCCCATTCCTTCCCATTCCAATCATCGCATGATATTCTCGAGGGTGGCACTGAAGAGTTTCGGTGAAATGATGTCATCCTGCTGAACCCCTTTCTTGACATCGATGATCACTTCTTTGTAGAATGGTGAGATCCTGGTAGTGAATCCGTAATACAGCTCATGGAGGATCCCGATGTATTGAGTTAGAACCCCCTGTTTGGCTAAGGTTTCAATGACCGCTTCAGTCTCAACAGAATCAAAGGCCTTCTTTAAATCAATGAACATTAGAAAGAGCAGCATATTGAACTCCCGAGAAACCTCAACGAGCTTGGTTACTGCCTGGATATGGTTGATCATGTCGACCAAGATCATCCACGGTAACTCGAAGTTCCAGAAGGCCAAATCTAAACATTGGACATGGGAGTCTCCCGGTGGACAGTTCCACAATGAAACTGACCACATAATATTCGATTGACGATTTTGCCTGACCGATGCCACTGTAAATTCCAAATGGGATCAGGCCACTTTCTCCTTCATGCAAAATTCTACTTCACGGAGCAGAGAGGAAGGGCTGCAAAGTTTAAGAAGCGAACTCCCAGAATGACCACCAACTGGGAGCTCTTTGGCACTATTTCAGCAACATGGGAACGATGCCCTCGTTGATGACATTGATGAAGAATATGTGTGCGAGGAACGTAGAGGGAGATAAAGCCACCAAAAGACGCCTGTATTCAAAAACTCCCAAGCTCTTTCACCAACGTGGCTGAGCTCGCAAAGCAGTGCAGAGAAGCAATAAAGAAAGACCTTAAAGAGAGAAGAGAGCTGCTTGGAATGCCTTCAAGAGCATCGAAGAAATAACTAAGAGGACGAAGAACCTCCAGCTCCAAGCACAGGTCATTCGTCAGGTTGACTTCTCGACCTAGGTACACATAACTATTACATTGGATAAACAGAAAGTAACAAAATAGGAGACTAATACCCAAGAATAGTGGAGAGTAGTACCAGGAGGTTTAATCCATGGCTTGCAGGTCAGCCACACATGCTAGGGGAAAAGACAGCTCAGATAGAAAAGGGAGCACCAATAAAGGGTGTTGGGAGGATCCTCCCAGGATGGGAGAAGCATGCTGAAAGTAGACTATAGACCAAACATGATTGCCACTCAAAGCCTCTTTTGCAAACCACAATACCCAAAAGGAGAGAGAGAACAAAAGGGAATTCTCTGCCACAGAGGCAGGGTGGGATGGGAGGACGGGGAGGACGGGGGGTGGGAGGGATGCTGGAACCCGTGGTGGTGGAAAATGGGCACTGGTGGAGGGATTGGTATTTGATCATTGTATAATTGAAACCCAGGCACAAAAATTTGTAAGTCTACATCTGTACCTCATGGTGATTCACTAATAAAACATATATATATATATATATACATATATATATATATATATATATGAGCAGCAGTTCTGGCTGATGCTGCAAAAGCCAGGAAAAGCATTCGCAACACTCACCTGTCCTTCGCCAATTACAAGACCAAGAATTTCTTTTACAAGGAGAAAAAAATAACAGTTGAAAAGAAGTAGTCTTTTCTCTAAGTAACAGCAAAACTAGCCCAGGAATAAGCTAGAATGCTTTCTGTGAGAGGCTGAGGCACTTTTGCCACCGGAACGAATTTTAAAACTCTTACTCCATAGCTTAGAGGCCAGCTGGGCATTCTAGGGGAAAAGGCAGCTCAGATAGAGAAGGGAGCACCAAATAAAGGGTGTTTGGAGGATCCTCCCAGGAGGGGAGATGATGTTGAAAGTAGACTATGGACTGAACATGTTTGCCACTCAATGCCTCTTTTGCAGACCACAACACCCAAAAGAAGAGAAAGAACACAAGGGATTGCCCTGCCACAGAGGCGGGGTGGGATGGGGGGGATGGGGGTGGGGGGGATATTATCCATGGTGGTGGAAAATGGGCACTGGTGGAGGGATGGGTATTTGATCATTGTATAATCGAAACCCAAGCACAAAAAAATTGTAAATCTACAACTGTACCTCATGGTGTTTCACTAATAAAAATTCTAAAAAAAAAAAAAAAGAAACAGAATAAATCCCCATTGAATGTCATGCATAGGGTCCGGAAAGCTGAAATTTTAAATGAAGTGAAGTACAGCATTTTTTTTTTGAGTAATGTTTTGTTCAAAGTTGTCAATGTTTGGCCAAGATCATTTTTCCTCATCAACATTATAATAAAATTAAGCTAAACAAAGCAAAAAAAATCATGGTTTATATTTGTTACCTAGAACATCTCATAAAGAGATGCTCGAGCAAATCGATGACTAATGGGAAGTTAAGTGAGTAAGTGATAAGTGACCTAGAACATCACCACAAAGTTAAAACAGAACACCGATTCTTGTACAGTTTTGGATATCAGAAGTCAGAGATAGGTTTCACTGGACTCAAATAAGATGTGGGCAGGCTGTGTTCCCTATGGATAGTCTAAGAGATAATCCATTTCACTGGCTTTTAGTCATGTTAGTCCAATCTCTTTATTCATCTCTTTGTAGTACACTATTCCTCTGTCTTTCTCAGAAGAATATTTGTAATTAAAGGTAGTTGGAGCTGGAGTGATAGCACAGCGGTAGGGCATTTGCCTTGGACGTGGCTGGCCTGGGTTCGATTCTCAGCATCCCATATGGTCCCCCAAACACCGCCTTCCTTGAGTGCAGAGCCAGGAGCACTGCTGTGTGTGACCCAAAAAGCAAAAAAAAAAAAATACAAGTAGCACTGTAGCACTGTTCTCCCGTTGTTCATCAATTTGCTTAAGCTGGCACCAGTAATGGCTCCATTTTGAGACCTGTTGTTACTGTTTTTGGCATATCAAATATGCCACGGGGAGCTTGCCAGGCTCTGCCATGCGGGCAGAATACTCTCCGTAGCATTCCAGGCTCTTCTAGAGGGACGGAGGAATCAAACCTGGTCTGGCCGCGTGCAAGGCAAACACCCTACCTGCTGGGCTATCGCTTCAGCCCATACAACTTAAAGGTATGCCCATACAATTCAGGATAAACTTCCCCATCTCAAGGTTACTAATCTGTTTCTAAAATCATATTTTCTACTTAAATGGAAAGGATACGGGAAGTAGGATTTGGATATTTTGGGGCAAGGCATTCAGTCTGCCATAAAGCAGATTATTTTTTTCAGATGCAGGTGATAAGTTATAGGGAAACAATTTGTTCTAGGCCTTTTTATTTATTTATTTATTTATTTATTTATTTATTTATTTATTGCATACACCTGACTATGCTCAGGAATTACTCCTGGCTATGCACTCAGGAATTGTACCTGGCAGTATACACAGGGGGCCATATGGGATTCTGAGGATCGAACCCAGCTCAGCCACGTGCAAGGCAAGTGCTCTCTCCTCACTGTACTATTCCTCTGGCCCATCCTAGGTCTTAAACAAATTCAGAATGTTTAATGTTCATGAAATTCAACTTTAGGATACTCTGAACCATCCTTAGTCCTCCCTCCCTCCCTCCCTTCCTTGCTTCCTCCTTTTTCCCTGAGCCACACTTGGCAATGCCCAGGAGCTACATGCCTGGCGCTGTGCTCAGAGGTTCTTTAACTCCTGGTAGGGCTAAGCAGATCTTATAGGGCTGGGAATAAAACCAGGCCTTCTGCACACATAGCATGTGCTCCTGACTATTGAGTGCGCTCTCTCTCTCTCTCTCTCTCTCACACACACACACACACACACACACATATGCGTGCACGCACGCACACACACTCTTTTTCTCTCTCTCCATTCCTTCCTCCTTCACTCCCTCCCCCCACACCTGCATTCTTAACCACTACATGCTCTTGGTTAAGAGACCCTCAGGTACCAAGGCCACATTGGATAAATTACTGCATACTCTTTCATCTCTCTGTCCAACTGTTGTATTTATGAAACTCACCCAACCGAAAGAGTTCAGAAAAATGTTTAAAAGGCTTGTTGAGTTTTTACTATTTTGTTTATGCTTCATAATATAGGACTTCCTTAAAGGGTACAACACCAAGTAGTATTAGCACCACTTCATATATTTAAACAAACAACCATCACCAAAAACAGTAGATGAAAAGGTGTCAGGATCCTATCAAGAGCCATTCTGGAAGACTAGGATCAAATACCCGATGCCCCGCTCTGGATTAATCATATCCAGTCCTGATTAATCAATCACATATTTAGAGGAAGAGTGAGTCTGAGACACATCAACTGAGACCTGATACCCCAAATTCAGGATCACAGATTCTTGTACTAATCTGCTATTCTCATTCTGTATGAGAAAAAATTTGCTCACAACTTTTAATATCCTTTCACACTTTAGAAAGAATGAGCAGCTTTAGTCCTCTGGCTATGGCCTATAATATGTTGGAAAGGTAACTGGCAAGTTCATCTGCAAACCCACCCACTATGTGTATGGAAAATTCATAAAGTTTTAGACCTAATCACTACATTTTTCTGAGGATCAGTAATGATTTGCTGAAAAGATCAGCCGCGCTTTTCATAAGCCTGCTGACAGGGCATGATCTCTTTCTTCCCTTCCCTTACATCTGTGGGCAAGAGTTTGTACAAATATTTGAGACAGGTATAGTTTCCCTAGCTGCCTTTTTTTTTGGTGTCACACCCAGCAATGCACAGGGGTTACTCCTGGCTCCGCACTCAGGAATTACTCCTGGCGGTGCTCAGAGAACCATATGGGATGCTGGGAATCGAACCCGGTTGGTCATGTGCAAGGCAAACGCCCTACCTGCTGTGCTATCGCTCTAGCCCCACACCAGCTGCTTTTCAATATATCATCTCAGCTCTTAACATTTTTCAGATGAGACTATAAAAATTCAACTTAGGTGGGTTATCAGAGGCATTCTTTTTTTCCCTGTTCCACATCTTTTGAATTATGATGTCCTTTATGCCCTTTGGGGCTCTAATGTGGGGCTGGAGCAATAACACAGTGAGTAGAGCGTTTGCCTTGCATGCAGCCGACCCAATTCGATTCCCAGCATCCAGTATGGTCCCCCATGCACCACCAGGAGTAATTCCTTACTGCATAAGCCAGAAGTAAGCCCTGTGCATTGCCTGGTATGACCCAAAAAGAAAAAAAAAGACTCTAATGTGTTTTTAATCGCTAGTACTCATTATTATATTTTCAGGGCTACAAAAAAAGATAGTTGGTACATTCATTAAGTACTCCTGATGGTTTATGAGTGATTTGCTAAAGATGACGTGTTTTGGTGTTTTGCAAAACTCAAGGCAGACACAGTCTTAGGAAAAATTCTCTTCATTGTTCTCTTTGTGTTATTGAACACAAAGTAGATTCATCTAATGTAAGTTTTTTTGTTTTGTTTTGTTTTGGCCATACCCAAGGTGTTCAAGGCTTTGCTATTCTTTGGGATCACTCCTAGCGAGAGCTCCAGGAACCATAGTGGTGCTGGAGATTGAAATGGTCAGTCACATGCAAGGCAAGATTTTTAACAATCTCTATATTATTTCTCTGACACCCAGATATTGCTATATATATTTGCAAATGAACTGGATCAGATTTGAAGCATTTAATGTTTTCTGATGGGAGGTACTTTGCATTTCATAAAATAAGATTCACTCCATGTGAGGAACTTCGTTTAGTTCTTTATCTGCTGTCTCTCAGATATCTCCTCTGCATATTGCTGTACAGGAAATTTCTGACAAAGTCATTGGTCAAATGACATATTTTCTAGTTCACCATTTATTCTTTACACTTTGGATTGCACTTGCCTATGTGAAATTAATTTTTTTATATTTGATTTTTCCCCTACATTTAATTATTTATTTTTTGGTTTGGGGGTCAAACCCAGTAGTGCTCAGGACTTACTCCTGCCTCTGTGCTCAGGGATTGCCCCAGGCAGCAGGGAATACCACAAGGAGTGACGGGATTGTACCCAGGTCAGCCCCATATGAGGCTGTTCATACAAGGTAAGCGCCTTACCTGCACTGTGTACTTTGGCTCCTGCCTCAGAATTCTTGGATTTTTGTGAAGCCCATCCACTGTCTTTTTAACGTTTCACTGACTTAATCATACTTAATCACACCAAGACTATGCTTTCTTATTCTCTTTTGTATTTTTCTAAAGAATATTTTTCTTTCAGCGTATCTTACCAAATGGATTACAGAAAGTCCGCACTTTATCTTTCAGCTCTGCGTGAATTTCAGTTACAACCGTACGGTTAAGTAACTCCAGTTCTGTCGGGTGCACTCGCGTGCTGGAGCGGGTTGGTGTGGAAGGATCACTGGAGAGGGCACAAATGGCCAACTTAAATAGAAGGTCTCTGTAAAAAGTCCTTGGATGGGAAAGCTTTCATCTAACATGTGGACACTAACTTTCCAATAAATGCTAATGGCTCAACTTCAAATTAGGTAATAGAACCACATAACATTAGTATATCTGCCAAGACAAGGAAAAAGCCAACAGTCTGTCTGTTCTTTACTGAAATTTGTCTAAAGACAGTTATTCCTCATTATTTGAAACCTGGTTTTCCTACTTGCAGCTTTGGTCAGCTGGATCATTATAGTAAATTTGTCTGGACTATTTAAATAATTGGCAGAGGATTCTATATACAGGGAGAAAGAAGCCAGAAGAAACACCTCCACCTGTACTGATTGCAGCCTCCATTAAAATTTATTGAGCATAATCACATTCATTCAAGCATATCACAAATATTAACCTGTTTAACAACTTTGTAAAATATATATTATTATTTCCCACATTTTATGCACAAGGAAATAAAGACTCAATGCATTTAAGTAGTAAAGGTGAAATATTACTACTGATTATAGACCAGGACATACGCACTTGATATTTTAACATCAGATTAAATGAATCCATGCCAAGATAAAAAATAAATTAAATGTTGGGTTTTATAACATTTTTCTTGCTCTAAAATTATATTATATAATTCATCAACTTTTGTGTTTTATGAATCTAATTATATAACCTTTAAACAATAACATTATCTCAAATAATTTTAATTCAACACTAAGTCTTCAGACTAGCTTTTATATATCTGTCACCAAGATTTGTCTGTGTGTTAAATCCCAAAGTAATATTTATAATAGATTACTTCACTGAAATCCTGACTCACCTTATCTTTCATCACTCCACACAAATAATTACCAGTTTCCATCCTTATCCAACTCTTTCTCTGGTTCCATAATTCTAGTCAGAATACAAATTATTTTATACTAGAATTACTATTACTATGTAAACTACACTTCTGGCCTATTTGATGCCAGTTTCCTTTTAATTGACCATGGTTTACTGCTAGACTATTCCCCAAACCTAAAACATTAAGTGATGCTTAAAATAATGTATATATATATGTGAATATATGTGTGTGTATGTATATATGTATATGTATATAAAAATTAGGTCTTTGAGCCACACTCAGCAATACTTGGAAGTTATTCCTGGCTGCCATTAGGGGTCACTCCTGTCAGAGCCTGGGCAACTCTGGGTGCTGGGAATTGAACCTTGGTTGACTTCATGCAAGGTTAGCACACTATCATTTCATCTCTCTCCAGCCTTGATATTACGTGCTATGAGAGTCATTTTCCCAAATACCTCTAAAGACTTTCAGTCAATATCCAGGCTCACGCTAATTTATTCTTCCTTATTTTAGGAGATTTCATTAAAATGCAGAAAGCACAAAGAGATAAGACTATCCCATATCTGCACTGCTTGATAATAGCTATTATCTTGGTTTAATAACTTTATTGACTGAAAAAATAAAACAAGCATGTAAAAATTATTTTTAGGAAGTTGTAGCAGACAATTTTAAGTTCTTCAGGTACATACATTCTCAATCTTTCTGTTAAGCCTACAGATGTTGTGATTATCATCTCCATTTTGCAGCTGTGGAAATCACCATGGAAAAGGGTGGAACTGAAATCATAGGTGAGTTAACTAGAACCAAACTCAAACCTACATGCCTCTGCTGTTGAATACACATCATTCAATTGTTACGATGTCTTTTACCTCCTAGGTAGCTTCTTGTGAGAAGTTGTTCTTTTTTTTTTTGTTTTGTTTTGTTTTTGTTTAAAGGGGGAACCATATCCAACAGAGCTCACTCTTACATCTGACTCTGTTCATAAATCATCCTGGCAATGTTTAGGACTTCATCTCTGGTGTGCGGAATTGAACCTGGGCCAGTTTCATGAAAAACAATCACCCTATTCATTTACCATCTCTTCAACCCAAAGTAGTAATCTTTTGTTAGTTTTTAGTTTTCACAATACTCTTTTTTTTCTCATCCTTGCATCATCCTTTTCCTTAGCTTAATATTAGAGCTGGCTCTTATAATTAATTTATTTAAAAGATTTTCCATAAAAGTAACAAAGCACAATAGCATTATCTAAATCTCAGGTGAGCGTCATTGAGATATCAGCATATAATGCTATTTGTCCTGATTTATTTACTGATCTTAGAGTCCAAAAGTTTATTGTCAAAAAATAATTGAGTGAGTAATTGAGTGAGTACTTGAATATGAAGACACTCATAGACTTCACCCTCCTGTAACAGGTTAGCAAAGAGAAGTAGGTGATCTCTGTGGAATTTGGGGTGCAATTTCTTCAGTTACAAAGCACTTTTGCTGGAGAAGCAGTTAAAGAGAACAATTGCCAGTGAGATTTCAATGTCTTTGACTTTCTTTTAAGTCAGGAAGACACAAATAACAAATGTAGACACCTAATACAATACTGTGATATCCAAGGATTAAATATAAGTTATAGGATTGTGGGTGTGCATATGTGTATATATGTGCTCTCTTTTGAGAGATGTGCATGTGTTGTGTGTTTGTGTGTGTGTGTACATGTGTGAGATTGGCACACCCTGGGGTGTTACGGATTGGAACACCCAAAAATACAAGAAATAAGTGTGTAAACTTTTTGAATTTAAATGTCTAATCATAATGAGAGAGGACTGGGAGAGGCTGATAAGATTTACCTCATAATAAAATTACCATCACTTTGGCACAGACAACTCAGAAGTAATTTAAAACACAGTCAGGAAGCTGGAGTGACTAGTTTTACAAAGAATTCCTCATGCTTTACCAGCGTCAATAGCAGTTTCAATTTCCTAGTAATGTTCTAGTTTGGTTCTTTATCGAGACTTCCCCTTTCAGCACCATGCCTTAGCATTTCTTCATACATAGAAAAAGAAAGTGGTACATTTGTACAATTATATTGTTTTGTGCCAATGACATGTCAACTTTTCCTCCACCCTGCTAAACGGAATAAATCATCACTGCAAATTTCCTCCTCCATGATGTTTACTCCTATTTTTTATTTACTCATAAATTCTTGCTTCAAAGTTTCATTTTTCAGTAAAATGCTTAATTCTAGAGAACATTTTAAGATAAAGAAATTGAGACCCAGGCAGATGAAAGAAATTCTTCAAGATCAGAGAGTCAGTTTTTGATAGAAATAAACAGTATCTTTTCCCAATACGTGTCTCTGTTTATAACTCTATTAATTGTGCATGAGATTTCATTTAGGTGTCCTTGTAACTTAATTTGCATATAAGGCTGACCTACCATATGTCCTTTTGAATATATTTTCTTCTCCTTTACACCTCCATCCTTAAATTGCTCCCTCTTTTTTTATTCCATTTAAAAATAATAGTATAAATATTTCTAGTTTCTGCATTTTTCCCCAGGAAATTTGGGGAAGTAAGTTTCAGCATGGTTAGGCAGATGGGTATGTAAATGTGACAGGACACTGAGGGCAGGAAATAGATTTGAGTATGTCAACTCTCCCACCTGGAAGTTATTACAGAGAATATTGTCCTCTGAGGCAAAGAGCAGTCTGTGAATGGAGAAGGGGGTGGAAGGGAAAAGTTTGCACAAAGAAAATACTAGTACCTAGTAGGACATTTCAAGAAACTTTCTTCTTCGTTCTTCCAAAAAGCAATCCAAAGACAGCTATGTGAAAATATAGGGGATAGTGATGGTCTTGTGTTGTCGTGGCCAACTCCTTTTGGATTTTTCCTTTTATAGTTGGAGAAAGATGCCAAGTGTATTTCCCAAATGCCAGAAGAAGCAATTTGCACAATGCCCTATGTTATAATTATTCATTCTATGCCATGAGTAGTGAGAAGAAAATAGCTTAGAAGTTAGTGTCAGACTGTAGGAGGATAATACATCTTCTGAGCTCTCTTCCTATTTTGGAGATATTGAAAGAATACTACAATTCACTAGAAATATGCTACTGCAATTCTCCTATTGCAACATGACCACATTTATGACCTAAGCTAAGACTTACGATAGACAAAGCCACAACAGACTTTCTGTACCAGCCTCCTTTTGAGCCTTCCCTTGTAATCATTCCCTAGCAATGTTGTTTTGAATGTGGCCTATTACAAATACCTACAGTAACAGGAAATATACTATAAGCTGAAGCACCTAGTATTCTTTCCACCTAGTATTCCTTTTTTAAACACCTACTATTTTTTAGCGTTGAAAATTCTCATTAAGCTCGGCAAAATTCTCTTAGACAACTGCTCAGAAATCTTCATTCCTTTTTTCTTTACTCAGTAGCCCATATTTGGGAATAGGGAATATGGAAGATCTGATATGATGTGTGTTTTTATCAGTGTTAATTCACCTCTAAACAAAAATAAAAGTGAGAACAATATTTAATTTTTACTGGGTCTTATTTAATAAGGTTTCATTTCACAAATCTCAGTACTAAATTTATTTATTAGTAAAAAGTTTTTTTAAAGAACTTTAAAAATTCTAAGGTTTTGGAGGT
The DNA here is from genome assembly GCF_029834395.1 of Sorex fumeus. Classification (NCBI taxonomy): domain Eukaryota; kingdom Metazoa; phylum Chordata; class Mammalia; order Eulipotyphla; family Soricidae; genus Sorex; species Sorex fumeus. The sequence goes on from NW_026606059.1 coordinate 59,365,452, forward strand.
TTCTTGATTTCTGAATCTCAGATAAATGCGTTCTCGCTTAAAGTGACTAACGAACATTTCTCTTTTATAATGTGTCACACAGGGGTAGGGCATTTGCCTTGCACGTGGCCGACCTGGGTTCGATTTCTCTGTCCCTCTCATAGTGCCCGGTAAGCTACCAAGAGTATTCTGCCCACAAGGCAGAGCCTGGCAAGCTTCCCATGGCATATTTGATATGCCAAAACAGTAAAACAAGTCTCACAATGGAGATATTACTGGTGCCCGCTTGAGCAAATCTATGAAGGGAGGAGAGTGCTACAATGCTACAATGCTACAATGTGTCTCCTCCCACCCCCCACCCTCATACTCATCTACCTTTTCAGTAGACACTTCAGTGAGCAATTGAAGCATTAAAAAATTGTTCTCAAGACAATATATTACTTCCTCAATTGTTATGCAAATAAATAAGCAGATATTTTTATTCTTATCTGAACCTTAACCTTTTGCTTAAATACAAGATATATTTGGCCATGTATTTTTATTTTTTCCATGGTAAAATTTCAAGAGTGTATTTGTTAAGTAATATTACGGTAATATTAGTCACTGACTGACTAGTCAAACAATCTAAAACAATTTTCAGTGATAATTTCACAATGCCCCAGTGACTAGATATTATGACTAAATATTACATAAATTAAAAATTCGCTTTCACTGAAAATACTTTTCTGGAAATTTGTGTCTAATTCTTTATGTTCCAATTAAAAACTCAGTAAGTTTTAAAAAACAGCTTCTACAATAAAACTTTCAAACAATAAAAGTAACTTAAAGCCACTGTAATGTTTCTATCTGAAATCTGAAATACTTCTCCTCCTCCTCCTCCTCCTCCCTCTCCTCCTCCTCCTCTTCCTCCTCCTCCTCCTTCTTCTTCTTCCTCCTCCTCCTCCTCCTCTTCTTCCTCCTTCTCCTCCTCCTTCTCTTCCTCCTCCTCTTCTACTTTTTCTTCTTTTTCTTCTTCTTCCTTCTCTTAACATGCTCTTTATCCTTTGGTGAAGTTTATTAATAAGGCATAATTTTAATCAGCCTTTGATTAACAAGTGATATTTAAATAAAAGCAAGATGATATGTCAAACATGCAAGTAGGTAAGAACTGTATTCAAGAGACCATAAAAATACTGACCTGAAAAATAGGAAATAGGTAAAGATTTATTTAGGAAAGTATTTCACACTAGTGCTAATAAGAACTTAGTATAAAGAAATAAGAATCTCAGCTAGAGGGACTGCTATTTTTTTTTTTGTTCTCTGTCACAGATTTCTGAGAAGTAATGGAACCTGATAAAATAATCAAGCCAGTGGTATAGACTGACAGAGACAGGGTGATTAGCTATATTCATGGGAACACCCTGATTGTTTGGGAGTAGGACTTTAAAAATAAGTATGTTATTTAAAAAAAATAGAAAGAAATATGCTGATGTGGGGAAAACCAAAAAAGAAAGAATGGGTCACATTTTGTGACTATTTAATTTTCAATCTTTTTTGGGGTGGGGGCACACCTACTTGTACTGGAGGGTTACTTTTTGCTCAAAGCTGGAGCTGGTGATCACTCATGGTAGTGTCCTGGGGAGCTTGCTGTACCGGGGATCAAAATTGTGTCTCTTTCATGAAAAATATATGTTTCAGCTTTTTGAGTTATCTGCCTAGTCCAGCATAAGCAATAATTACTTATTCTATCAGAGTTTACTCCTCTATTATAGTGGATAATACTTTTCAGAACAAGATTTAGTCATAAGAAGTTCATAAGCATAATTTCCTCAGATAAGCAGAAAAAACGGGTTGGTCTACTTGACTTTACAATAGGTATAATCTTGTTAACATAAAAATGATAATTCTAGATAGATGATTATGGCTTTATTGTTTTCTTTGGTTATCCCCATGGAGGTATAAATACAGGATAGTTGAAAGATGAAACAGAATGCAAATACTAATTCAGATTCCCTACAAGAATTTGCTAGAACTTTCTCATATTAGATTTATATTTAACATTTTCTTTTTAACCCCCCTCCCAAATTTACCAGATTTCAGTTATTTAAATTCCTCCATTATTTGGTACCTATCATTTGAACTTTATCAACATGAAGTACATAAGACTACCATATGATCAAACAATTTCATTCCTAAGCATCTCTCTGAAGAATGTAAAGCTCTTATTTTAAAATATATATGTATGTCATGTCAGTTCTTCAGGTAGTATTATTGACTGGATGATTCCTCTGTCTCTCTCAGAGAGCCCAGCAAGGTACCAAGAGTATCCCGCCTGCACGGCAGAGTCTGGCAAGCTCCCCTTGGCATACTCCTGTCACTGTCACTGTCCTCCTGTTGTTCATCGATTTGCTCGAGCGGGTCCAGTAACGTCTCCATTGGAGACTTTTGTTGTTACTGTGTTTGGCATATCAAATACATCACGGATAGCTTGCTAGGCTCTGCCGTGCGGGCGAGATACTCTTGGTAGCTTGCCGGGCTCTCCAAGAGGGGCGGAGGAATCGAACTCGGGTCGGCCATGTTGGCTGTGTGCAAGGCAAATACCCTACCACTGTGCTATCGCTCCAGCCTCTAGGCATACTCAATATGTCAAAAACAGTAACAAGAAGTCTCACAATGGAGACATTACGGTGCCTGCTCAAGCAAATCAATGAACAACGAAGGGCAGTGCTACAGTGCAGTGCTACTTCTCGGTTATTTAAAAAAAGGATGAAATACTCCCATTTAGAATGACATGATTGAGACTCGAAGGCATTATGTTAAGTGAAAATTAGAAGGAGAAAGATAACTATATGATTTCACTCACCTAGGGATTTTTTAAGTCAAAGAAATAGGCAAAAATCAAAACAAATTCATCCTTTTATTGTGAAAAAAAGGAAGTTTTCCGAAGGGGCAGAGTCATGTGAGCATAGAGAGTAAGGGACCATGGTAGAGATTTATTGGTACTTTTGTGGGGGGAGTAACTTGGTAATAATTGGAGGGTATAAAATTTTTATTCCTAAAGCACATTCAGTGTTGTAAACAAATATTACTTTAATTATAGCACAGCGGGTAGGGCGTTCGCCTTACAAGTGGCCAACATGGCCGACCCGAGTTCGATTCCTCCGCCCCTCTCGGAGAGCCCGGCAAGCTACCGAGAGTATTCGATATGCCAGACACAGTAACAACAAAGTCTCCAATGGAGACGTTACTGGGCCCGCTCGAGCAAATCGACGATCAACGGGAGGGCCTTTACCTTTACCTTTACCTTTAAAAATGTTTATCATATTTTGGATAAAAAGGGGAACTTCAGAAAACATTGCTGTGTAAATAACTAAGGTAAGAAATATGAAACTGAAAAGACTGTCAAACTGAGAAAATCTTAAGTATCTCTGGATAGTGGTTTACAATATTATCTTTCCCTAAGGACCTAAGAAATGGAAAATATATTAGTTTTTCTATGAGTAGCTTTTGGCACAGCACCATCAATGCACTTCGTTAAAAATATATTGATGCCTTAAACCCACAGACTGGAATATGTAAGACATATGTTGAGAGTTTAAATGGGTCTTATGTGGGAGGAGCTCCTCTGAGTTCCCATGAAAAAGATACTTACAGAACAGACTTTATACTTTCAGTGGATTTTAAAATCCAGTGAAAGAACAGATCAATTGCCACGATGTGGAGCTGTGTTTGCAAATCTCTGTCCTTTTCTCCTGCACACCTTCCCCTAGAAATGGAGAAAATCGTCCCATTTATCACTTGGAGCTATGTAGTCATAATTTCTGTATCCAGTGCAATTTTGAGTTAGAACTTTGGGTCTGTGCCATAATCACAATGAGTATGGTTTGGGGAGAGATTGGGTGGGGAAACAATAATTATCAAGTAGTTTTTAACTCAGAAACCATGAGTTAGATGTTATTACACAATCGCTTCATTTTATCAACAAGGAGAAAGGTCACAGAAAATTTTGTCAAAACTCTTCCAGCTAATAAATAAATGAATTCAACTCTGAAGTAGGCAGACAGAGCTCCATGTAGCAAAAACTACTGGCTCCTAATCATATCCCTTATGCCATTGAGCAAGTCAGCCATTGCCCTAGATAAGAACTTTCATTTCAGGGGCTGGAGTGACAGTACAGCAGGTAATTTACCTTGTAGGCAGCCGACCCAGGTTCGATCCCCAGTGTCCCATATGATCCCCTTAGCACCACCAGGAGTAATTCCTGAGTGCAAAGCTAGGAGTAACCCCTGTGCATCGCTGAGTGTGACCCAAAAAGAAAAAGAAAAAAAAAAGAATTTTCATCTCAGGCATAAACATATGTACACACACACACACACACACACACACACACATACACACACACCAGACAGCTAATATTAGATGAATGAAGGCAATGTATAAATACTTTGACTCAGTATTCTCTTGGTGGGAAAATTCTGGAGCCCATATATTATTAGTTCTCAGAGATCTCCAGAGGACTAAAACTTCTGCTACTTAGAGTGGTAACTGGCTTCATAATGCACACTTTATTTATTATTTTCCTCATCTCACTTCCCCACCCTTCTGTGAGTATTTTTGTAACTACCTCCCACATAAATCTCTTGACTCATGGCAATTTTCCAAGGAAGCCCAAACTAGGAAAGAGTCCAAAGGCAAACATATTCTCAAGGCTTATGGAAGATAACCTGCTGGACAGGCTTATACCTCTGCCTTTCAGCACCCTTTCATTTCCTCCACTTTCTGAATTACTCTATCTCCATCCTTCTGTAACCATGTCTCTTCCAAGTCCCCCCCCTTTTTTTATTTCCCTCCTGAACTAACAAACCTTGATTTTTCTCAAGGAGGTTAGGGGATATTTCAATGCCTTAAAGCAAATCTACCTCAGACATACATGATTTATAGTATTACACTCTTGAAATACTTTCCCCACAACCAAACAACCTGTTCTTTATCCAAATGGATATCCAATGGGTACTGGATCTGAGATTTAAAGTTCAATAGAAGTGAAAACTTTTGGGTCTGATGATAAATAATTGCCAAGGAAACTGCTTGAAAAAGCTAAATGATACATTACCAAGAAATTAACATTAATAAGGCAAGGAGTTGCAAAGAGAAGACAGTCTATTTGCAGCAGAACTATTTTATAGTCTTTAATTTTGAAATAGTTTTAGATTTATTTTAGATATCAAAGGAGTTTCAAAGAACATGCAGAATTCTTGTACAACCTTCTCCCAGCTTCCCTCCATGTCAATATCTTATATTAGCACGGTGCCTATATTTTTGTTTTGGAACCTATGGTACTCAGGAATTATTCTTGACAGTGCTCAGGGGTCACTCTTAGAAAGCTCAGAGGACCATAATAGGTGCTGGGGACCAAACCAGGGTTGGCCTCATGCAAGGCAGACACTCTGTCATACTATGTCTCCAATCCTACAGTGAACTATTAAAATTAATAAGTTAATGATAGTCACAATAGGGTTAACTATACTAGACTCCAGATTGCACAGTTTTTTTTCTATAAAATATACTTTTTATGTTCAAAGATGCTATCTATGAGGCTACATTGCATTTAACCTGCCTATTTCATTAGTCTCCATGAAGATAAGACAATTGCTGCATCTTTTTGAAAGACTCTTCCACTTTGAATTACTGTAGCATCATCCTCCTCTGTATATCTGTAAGCTCTTTTCTGTGCTCTCCTCCCCAGCCAGTTTATCGTCTTTTCTTCCTAATCAGATTAGGAATGGGAGTGACTTGAGAGCACTGTGATGGGTGTAACCCGATAAACCTAAGCTCCCTGTGTCAAGGGAGAAAGGACAAACCAATGTTATCCTACACTCTGTCATAGGCATGGATAGGCACACTAAGCAGAAAATGAAATTATCTCTTCTACTTCTCATCTTTATGATCTAGCATTAGGCTTCCCAAACCCAAGTACTGCCTCAGGGGCTCAGACAACCCCTGGCCAATTGACCTTATGGTTTGGTGCTCAGTCCCTGCAGAATTTAGGAATATGTGTGTCACCCTAGTGGTGCTGGGGTGGCCCACCAAGGCAACATCCAGTTGTGTTCCAAAGTTAAACCTGGCAGTTATCTGGTTACCATATGTCTTGTAGGGAATTTAGCCAGACTTGCTGCATGCAAGGCATGCATCACATCCCCTATGCCATATCTCCAAGCCCTATGCCAGTTTTGCATGATCTTTAATAGACTTGTGCCATTGGTTGCATATCACCATTCTCATTCATGCTTAAGTTGTTATTAAGCTTAGCCCAGAGTCGTTTCTCTCGAAGTAGATAAAAAACAAGGAATTGCTACACCCTGCCTGGAGTGCTAGACTATAACTATGTCCTAGTGGCACTTTTCCAAGATGACCATAGGCAGCCAAACCACGGCCATACATGTGGCTTTGTACCAGGGGAGGATATAAATCATGCTTCACACCTGGACATGTCTGTTTATAAGAAGTCATTTGCAAAGCACTCTGCTTACTCTTGCATTCTGTAGTTAATAACTCTTTCCTTCATGGTACAACTTTCCCCTAAAACCAAGACTTTAGAGGGTTACCAGCTTTATTTATGAACATAGCTCAGGGACTGATCCAAAGGACAAATGCTGAAAAAGCTATTAGCACAACACTAAATGAACTTAAAGACCTCTACCTCCATGCTAAACAACCACTTGTGAGAAACTACAGGGAATCTGCAGAACTAGAAGGCAGGCAATAACTCAGCATGGGGTAGAGATGATATCACAGCTTTGTGCTTGGGATTTCTTCTTCCCACTTTTCATTCTGTTCTCCATAACTTGTGATGGATATGTAACCAGATGTTGGTAGAAAAACAAGAGACTTGGGTGGAGGCAGAGAGATACGTCTGTGTTAGAGAACAATGGTTATAAATAGAAAAGACCCTCTACTGAGCGTTAGTCCTAAGAACAAAATAAACTAAATCCCTTCATTGAGAGAAGAATGAAGTCCTAAGGGACTCTTATCTATGCAAAGGCAACCATTTAACTGGAGCAGAGTAAGCTAGAAATATGAACTTCTTCTAAAGGGAAAAAAGTATTTCTATATAGGAAGAGTATTACTATCCATTCAAAAGATGAAGTCTTCTTAAATTCAGTCAAATGAGAGCTAAGATGGAACTCAGCATAAATTAGCAGATAGTTATAGTAAAAGGGTGAGTAAAAAGGCTCAAGTATTGTTCCCCAGCTTATACCAGGAGTTAATAAAGCCACATCCTATAAATCAAAACAGTGTTTTCATCATGAAAATGTTGTCTCTCCAATGTGTCATTTTTTATGGTAGTTTCAATGAGATAAACAAAAATGATGAGTTCAATGCAAACAGCAACTATGTTTATTTGGGTAATTGATGTATCTCTAACATGGAATGTCCTTATCATCTTTCTTAACTTTCTGTAAAACTGTCAAAACACCAATTCTGCATAGTTTGTGTGCCTGTTTTACTCACTGTCTAACACACATTGTATGTCTTGATTCTATAGATTATATTTGGTTATACTCTTCACTGGATTTCTAACTCATGTGTTTTATCTGGTAGATTAACATTGAGTAGGGTACTGAAAACAAACAAAATTCCCAAGCTTTTAATTTCCAGAGAGAAGACCTATATTTTAAATATAGCCTTGACAGTAATTATAAAGCCCTTGGCTAATCAATGAGCATCTCAATGTTCAGTTTCCTCAACTGTAATCATAATAGCATAAGACATTTAGCTAATACTTTTCACAAATTTTCATGGGCCAACTTTCATGCTATGAAATGCTAGAGACAGCATTTCAGAAGAAGGAATCTGCCCTTAGTCTGGCCTGAAGTAAGAGCATGGATGCACAGATCTTGATGAACTGAGAGCTGTCCATTCTGTGTTTCTGCAGTAAAATGAGAGATCATGCAGGGAAAAGGTTCCAGAGAGCTGAGCCAGAATAGGGATCTGCAGAATATTGTAGATAGAAAGGACTATATCATAAATAGTGTAGGAAATCTGGTTTCCTTTTTTGTGCTTGTTTTCCTGATTAACCTGGCAAGTCATTGGAGGATTTTAGATGAATCTGCTAAAACTTTGTAACAAACTCAGTATACAGAGAGATCTGACAGTATATCTCGTTTTCTACATTTGGAGTAAAGGATAACAAACCTTACCGAAATACCTATTTCAGTGGTTTATTGTAGGCTATCACTGTTTTGTTCTTCCGGCATAGCCTCAGGTAGTTTAGGTTTATTGGGTGGCTCCCATCACAGTGCTCTCATTCCTCTGTGTTTATTTGTAACTTCTTTCTTTGTGCTCTGTTAACTAGTAAATATTGTTTTTCTCCTCTCCCTAAGTCCTTTGCATAGTTTATTCAGAGCTTTTCATAGGGACACAAGAAGACAGTATATGCTATGCTTTTGTAACATGACTCTCAGTGTTATTTTTGTCCTGGGCATCTGTTCCCTCGACCTAAGCCTCAGCTTCCCTTACTTCCTAGCACCTTCAAAGACAGGGTCCCAACATGGAAAGGGATGGAACCAGGGCAAGCAGTAAGCTATGTGCTGTACTGGTATCGAGATGGCCAAATTGCCATAATGCTTAATTATAAGTTAAGATCTTGATCATGGACAAATGCTGTCATGATCCAAAAAGTAATAATTAGACTCGGACCCTGCTAGGGTACACTTAACTTAATCACTTAATCACTTAATCCCCGTTATTCATCGATTTACTCGAGCGGGTGCCAATAACGTCTCCATTCATTCCGGTTGTGTGCTAGCGTAGCCCAATGGTATCTGTTCGTTCTAGGAACATGCAGAGCCTCAAACCAATCATTCAGGGTCTTGACGAAGAAGTTTGACCATCTTATAGGTGGGCGTCCACGTGATCTTTTGATGTCCCGTGGAATCCAATCAGTAATGGCTCTAGTGGAAGATGCTCGACTCCAATTCGAGTAGGCTTGGAGGTCTCGGCCCCGGAACCCGCGTGGCTTTGTCCCTCTGCCAGTACCTTCAGGTGTGCGGAGAGTGGTCTCAGCATGGTGGTGGCTGGTCCTGGAGGTCTCCGGCTGCCGTAGCCCTGGCCGGGGCGGGGAGGAAAGCTCAACCCGCTCCCCTCCAAGGGACTCCAGGAAGGAACACCCAGGCGCGGGGGCAGAGACTGCACTGCTCTCGTCCGGGATCTGGATTTTATAGTCTCTGAGTCTTGGCCGCTGATGGGATTACACGGCGCCAGGGGGCCAGGTGGTGGGTGTGACCCCCGCCTACTGGAATTTGGAGGATCTGGGTGGAAGATGCTCGACTCTCCGCACACCTGAAGGTACTGGCAGAGGGACAAAGCCACGCGGGTTCCGGGGCCGAGACCTCCCAGCCTACTCGAATTGGAGTCGAGCATCTTCCACCCAGATCCTCCAAATTCCAGTAGGCGGGGGTCACACCCACCACCTGGCCCCCTGGCGCCGTGTAATCCCATCAGCGGCCAAGACTCAGAGACTATAAAATCCAGATTCCGGAACCGCGCGGCCGCATTTGCGGCCGCGCGACATCTTATCAGAACTTTTCTTTATGACATCTTATTATCTGATTCCTACTTTGGACAAACTTGCAGGCTATCGAATGTAGCCTGCCCATAGGGCAGAGTCTGGCAAACTCCCTGTGGCCTACCAAATATGCCAAATACCAGTAACAATGATGGGTCTCATTCTCCTAAAGAGCCGTGAATATAATCTCAGGGCTAGGATGAAAGAGACGTTACTGGGGCCTTCTCGAGGCAATCGACGATTAACAGGATGATGAAATGAAAAAATGAAATGGCTCTAGTACAGTGGTTGTCTGTAAACCTCATTACGTGTCCAGCCCATCTGATTTTTGATGTCTTGGCAAATGAGACAGTGTCCCTGATTCTTGAGCATTGACGAAGATCAGAACTCCGGATTCTATTTCTCATTTGAGTGAATCGTGATATTCCAAGCATAGCTCTTTTGATTCCTCTTTGAGAGACCCGAATAGCGTTCTCATCCTGTTTTCGTAGGGTCCAGGTCTCTGAGGTATATGTTAATGCAGGAAGAACAGTGGAATCAAAGAGATGTGCTCGTAGCTGGAGGTTCTTTGTCCTTTTAGTTATTTCTTCAACGTTCTTGAAGGCATTCCAAGCCGCTCTCTTCCTCCTGCGCAACTCAGGTGACAGGTCATTCATCATGTTGATTTCTCAACCTAGGTATATATAACTGTTGCATTCGGAGATGGTGGTTCTGTTGAGAGTGAATGGAGCGTCAGGAACAAGGCTGTTTCTCATAAACATTGTCTTCGTAAGATTCAGCTGTAGTCCGACCTTTCCACATTCACGGTTAAAGTCGTTCAGCATTTGTGCCGCTTGGCTGATGTTTGATGTTATTAGAACGATGTCATCAGCAAAGCGGAGGTGGTGTAGTTGCCGACCATCTATCTTCACTCCCATGCTTTCCCATTCCAGTCGTCGCATGATGTTCTCGAGGGTGGCACTGAAGAGTTTTGGTGAAACGGTATCACCCTGCCGAACCCCTCTCTTGATATGGATGATTACTTCTTTGTAGAATGGTGAGATTTTGGTAGTGAATCCGTAATAGAGTTCACGAAGGATCCTGATGTATTGAGTTTGTATGCCCTGATTGGCTAGGGTTTCCATGACCGCTTCCGTCTCAACAGAATCAAAGGCCTTCTTTAGATCAATGAACGTTAGACAGAGAGGCATCTTGAACTCCCGAGAAACCTCAATGAGTTTAGTAATCGTGTGGATATTGTCGATGGTACTGAATCCTTTTCGGAATCCGGCTTGTTCACATGGTTGTCCTTCATCTAGTGTTCTGCTAATCCTATTCAGGATGACTCGAGTGAACAGTTTGTAGACGACAGACAATAGGCAGATTGGGCGATAGTTGCCAATGTCGTGGATGTCTCCCTTCTTGTATAGTAGTACAATATAACCTCCTAGGGTTAGGAATGATTAATCTGGCCTGAGCTTTGTAGTCTGAATCTGTAGAAAGATGTTCCCAGATGTTCCCTACAAACCTCAGTGTATCTCTTACTGTGTCCATACAAAAATAACTAGTATTAAGATGTTGATAGAGTTATTGAACTGAGGAAAGGAGAAAAACACCTTAGGAGGCATTTTACCCTTGGGCAGTCAGGAAGGACTTTGGAATACCCCAGGTGGTGTTTCCTTTGAACCTGGTTGGGCCCTCAGGAAGGACTTTCTTATGCTTTCTTACGTTGATTTTGTTAGGGGCGGGGTAGTGGGCAAACTGAGAGTGGGAGTTGAAGAGAGGTAATGAACTGGGAGAGTTGGTGAGTGAGAGAGAGAGCAGGCAGGGCAGCAAGATGGACCGTGCAAAATGGACCATGCAAGATGGACCGCACAAGGTGGACTGCGGGGAGACTAGCAAGGGGGACAGAAAGAGAAGAATGTAGAAGAATACAGGAGCAAGCACGTGGAGAGAGAGCCCAAGCTGTGAGATGGAGCGTGGAGAGATGAGCAGGAGACGCAGAAGGAGACTAGAATGAGGAGCAGTGTGAGACTAGAATGGGGGACTCAGAGAGACTGGGGCAGGCGCATGGGGAGAATGGAATAAATGGCATCTGATCAATCAACCGGCTTGACTGTCGTTTCATCCACCATTTGCCCAGCTGTGCCAGCCCTGGGTCCACCCCGAATGTGGATGGCTAGGGGAAGAGTCCCTGGCTGCCCCCAGAGGTTTTATGCAGTATATGACACCATAGAGGCTTCGGGTACTCAGTTAAACACATGCATATACAGCAGAGCCTCAGGTAAGATTGTTTCACTCAATGTCATTTTATCTGCTTCTATTTCAAGTCTCAGTTAAGCAACAATTAGCTGTAGCAGTTATGATTATCACTGGATATCTAGTTTCCATCCTCCAGCATAGAACTGACAATTTTTACTCATCTGTCCACTGTCTTTCTCTTCTGGAAAATATTACATGCTATGTTTCAGAGTTTGTATTTGTCATTTTGTTTTGTTATTAATTTTTGTTTCATCACCCACATAAAATAAATCACACTAGAGTTGCCTTTCTTCATTTGATTTACTTCACTTAGCTTAATGGACTCAAGGACCTTTCATGTTGTAGTAAATGGCAATTTGGCTTTTTGAATCTAAGAAATTTTTCATCAGGTGTACATACCACACCCCTTTTCCCATCCACACATATAGGGATTGGATGCGAATATAATGCTAGAAGATCCACAGATATTCCTAGTGATGCTCAATCAGGTGTGACTATTTGGTGTTTAGGCCTGATGGTGCATTGTTGAAGCCTCATGGTGCTGGGGCCCAGTGGTACCCAGGAAACTTCAGAGCCACACACTGCTGCGTTGTTAAGAGAGCATGTTCAAGGACTGAACTCAAGCTACGTATATGCTCTGTCATTCGCGTATCTCTCTGGGTTCCACTTATTGATGGGCATTTAGGTTGCTTCTAACTCTTTACTATTGTGAACAATGCTGCAATGAACATAAGGGTTCTTATATAATTTTAAATTAGTATTTTTGTATTCTTTGGACAAATACACAGAAATAGAAGAGCTGGATCATATGATATTTCTACTATTCATCCTTCTGGTGAATCTCTATGTATTTTTTTCTATAGTGGTTGTTCAGTAGGTTTATTTCTATATTGACATGTTTGTTTTTCTTTCAGTAACATGCTACCTTTATTACTATAGCTTTGTAGTATAGTTGGAAGTTGAACAGCTTAATACCCCCACTTTTATGTTTATCAGGATTGCTATGTCTATTGAGAGCTTTTTGCGCTGTGCTTATATTCTATTTATGTAAAGGGTTTCTTTGGAATTCTAATTGCAATTACACTAAGTCCATGCATGTTTCAGGTTGTATAACCATTTTAATAATGCTAATTCTTCCGATCCTTTTCTTGTGATAATTTTTTATTTCCTTTAGTTGGTTTTTAATTGCTGCCAGCAACATTTTTGTATTTATCAATGTACAATATGTCAAGAAGTCCTCACCTCTTGGTTAAATTTACTTTTAGGCATTTTATTTTTTAATACAACTGTAAATGGTATTTTCTTAATTCCTCTTTCTACTGGTTTATTTTTTGGTATAGAATAGCATCATATTTTTATATTGATGTTGCATCCTGCCACTTTATTATATTCATTTGTTATTTCTAATAGTTTTTCTAGTGAAATCTTTTGTATATTATTTTCATTATCATAATATTTGCAAATAATGACTTTACTTCTTCCTTTTTTAATTAGTATATTAAAAATATTTAGTTTATTTATTCTTGATTAGTCATTCTGTCTAAGACTTTTAATACTTTACTCACTGCTAGTGAGAGAGGACATCCTTGATTCCTGAATTAGAGGAAATGTTTTTACCTTTTTACTTATATATAATGATAGTTGTGGATTTTTCATATGTGATCTTTATTATGTATTTTCTTTCTATGATAATTCTATTGAGTTTTTAAAGAAATATAATTTGTAGGTATTATGTTAAGAAATGTTGAAATGTGTCTATGTTTTTCGGAGATATTGGTCTATAGTTTTTCTTTTTTGTGATATTGTCTGACTTTAATATCAAAAGAATGTTGATTTTATTAAGATGTACTAGAAAGCACTAATTCCCCTTCAATATTTTCAAATAATTTGAGAGGAATGAAATTGGTACTTCTTTATAATTTTACCAGTATTTTCTATGTAGTCATGTTGTTAGACTTCTATGGAAAGGAGACTTTTTGACATTTTTTGGTCTCTGAATGACCTCACTTGTGATTTTTCTATTCCTAATTTTATTTATCTTTATTCAGTATTGGAAAATGATGAGTCTAATAATTTGTTCATTTCTTCTAGACAGACATCTTACTCCTTTATGAAAAGTATATGAAAAATACATGAAAGTTCTATAGAGGAGTGAAGCCAGGCAACTAGTGTTTTCACTTTTCGGTTTTTCGGCCATACATGGTGGTGGTCAGGACTTACTCCTGGTCTGTGTTCAGGGATCACTCCTGGTGGGGTTTGGAGGATCATATGTGAAGCTGGGACTATACCCAAGTCAGAGTGCAATGCAAGCTCTTTTTCCACTGTACTGTCTCTCTGGCTTCAGGCAACAAAGAACTCCAGAGAAGTTCTCAATAAAAGAAATTTATTTAGTCAGTGGGTATTGATAAATAAGTCCATTATTTTTAGTGATTTGAAAAGATATGATCACTGCTACATTTAATACGATAGCCAGGATATTGAAACAATCCAAATGCTTAATGACAGATGGATTGCTAAAGAAGCTATGGCATACAGACACAATGGAATACTTTGCTGGCACAAGAAAAAAATAAAAACCATGATGTTTATTTGCTCGAGTGGGCCCAGTAACGTCTCCATTGGAGACTTTGTTGTTACTGTGTTTGGCATATTGAATACGTCACGGGGGGCTTGCCAGGCTCTGCCATGCAGGCGAGATACACTCGGTAGCTTGCCGGGCTCTCCGAGAGGGGCAGAGGAATCGAACTCGGGTCGGCCATGCTGACTGTGTGCAAGGCAAACGCCCTACCACTGTGCTATCACTCCAGCCCATAGCAACTTAAAAGCAATTTGAGGATACCATGGTGAATTAAAATAAGCCAAAGAGAGGACAGCTACCAGAATATCTCACTTAGTTGTGGCATATAGGAAAACAAACCAATAGTATATAAAATAAAAAATTTATAATAAGCTATGGGCACTGAATTACAGACCCAAGAACAATAGATTGACTGAGTGTAAGAGGAGCAGGGGTGTAGAGCATGCGGACGATGACTTGAAACAAAAAAAAAATCACAAGGGTACTTCGGAGGGTCTTGTGTATTTTGCTGGTTGAAGAGATAAGGTAACTATATATATATATATATATATATATATATATATATCAAAACCAATATTGTAAACAACAATAGTGAGGAGAGTGAGGAATTAATATTGAACTAGAGGTTACATAAGAACAGCAGTGGAGGTTCATGGGCACTTTGGTGGTGATAAGGCACAATAACTTTGTATATCAATACTGAAAATTGAACACTATTATGAGAAAATTACCTAAACTATAACAAAATTTATTTTATTTTATTTTTAAATTTTTATTAGTGAAACACTATGAGGTACAGTTGTAGACTTATACATTTTTGTTCTTGGGTTTCAGTTATACAATGATCGAGTACCCATCCTTCCACCAGTGCCCATTCTCCACCACTAATAATCCCAGTATCCCTCCCACCACCCCCATTGGCCCCCATCCCACCCTGCCTCTGTGGCAGGGCAATCCCTTTTGTTCTCTCTCTCTTTTTGGGTGTTGTGGTTTACAATAGATTTATTTGCTGTAGATTTGTAGTTCTGCCTAACACACTCTGCCTGGAATAACTTTCTGCTCTACGTATAGAGTTGGACTTTTCCATAACATCCTTCTCTTTCTCATATCCTTGCTACTCTGACCCCATATTTTATTCTGATGTATTTTACAAACTCATTTTAATGTGACAGCTCTTGTTTAACCTGTGTTTCTCTTGTAGATCAACTTCAGTCTTAATTTATAAAGCCCATTGTGCCTCCTTCTGCAATGCCCTCTAACCCTTCATCTGCGGGGTCGTGATTTCTCTCTGGGACATTTCTCTTCTTGCCAAAGCGCTTCCTCTAGTGTTTCTTGCTGCGCATGTCTGCTGTAATTCATTCTTTTATTATTTTTTAAAAATTTATTATTTTTGCTTTTTGGGGTCACACCAGGCGATGCTCAGGGGTTACTCCTGGATTTACACTCAGGAATCACTCCAGGCGATGTTCAGGGTACCATATGGGATGCTGGGAACCCAACCCAGGTCGGCTGCATGCAAGGCAAACGCCCTATCCACTGTGCTATCGCTCCAGCCCCTATGATTCATTCTTATGTCTCAAAGTCTTTCAATCTGCTGCTCTACAAGGGCCTCTGGATGAATTAGAATTCTAGGTTTACGTGTTTTTCGATGTTGCTTTGCCGTGAGCTGACTTGGATTTTTGTTCTGAGGAGAAATGTGTGACTGTTTTACTCTATCCTACTACCTTGTGATTTAAAAAAAAAAAAATGGGGCGGACCCCCCCCTCCCCCCCCGGGCTGAGCACCACTGGGTGTGGGCCCCAAACATTTGGATTGCCATCTGACGTCATAAGATTCTCTTTATATATTTCTTGTATGAACCCACCTTCACACAGAAGGTAAAGGTAAAGGCCCTCCCATTGTTCGTCGATTTGTTCGAGCAGGCCCAGTAACGTCTCCACTGGAGACTTTGTTGTTACTGTGTTTGGCATATCGAATACGTCACGGGGAGCTTGCCAGAATATTGGGGTTTATGCTTTTCATCAAATTTGAACAAGTTGTCAATAATTTCAGCACCTTTTAGTCCTTTTCTTTCTCTGATTTGATTTTTGGGGATTCCTTATGATGTGGGCAGGGAGACAGGGAAGGGCCCCTGGCAATGGAACTCCTGGGAAGTGATAAAATCTCAGCTCTGAGGCTGCCAAAAACCTTCTGAACACAGGGACTAAGGGCTGGTAAGACTTTCCCTGTTGCCAGCAGACCCAGAGGAGGCTGGACCCCCTCTGAGAAGCTGCACTGGGAACAAAGGCCAGGAAAGGAGCTTCCAAGAGGGCCACAACCACTACCCACTCTCCAGCCACTCCCCAGGGCCCAAGCAACCTCGCAGCAATGGACTCTCATGTCGGCCGACACCTCGCACGTGGCAGCTTGGAGAAAGCCTCTAAAAGCTACCTTGAACCGAGCAAGCACGTGCAGCTCGAGCCCATGTGCTGTTGGTGTCCACGTGACTGAGCACATGTGCGCCCCGCCCTCTCTCCACCTTTGGAGAAGCCCTGCTCTCTCATGAGTGAGCACATTACTCTGTCTCCCTTTGCTCTCCTGATTCTCTTCCTCAAAACCTCCAAATAAAATAATTTTACTTGACTGCGGGGCTGGAGCACTAGCACAGTGGGTAGGGTGTTTGCCTTGCACATGGCCGACCTGGCCAACCTGGGTTCGATTCCTCTGCCCCTCTTGGAAGGCCGGGCATGCTACTGAGGGTATCTAGCCCGCATGGCAAAGCCTGGCAAGCTCCTCGTGACATATTCCATATGCCAAACACAGAAACAACAAGTCTCACGATGGAGACGTTACTGGGCCCGCTCAAGCAAACTGATGAACAATGGGAGGACAGTGCTACAGTTGTTTGCAATAGAGGTATGGAGTGGCAATTATGTTTGGTCTATAGTCTACTTTCAGCATGCGGCTCTCATTCTGGGCGGATCCTCACAAAACCCTTTACTTGGTGTTCCCATCTCTATCTGAGCTGCCTTTCCCCCCAGAATGTGAGGCTGGCTTCCAAGTCATGGAGCGAACCTCCTGGTACTTATCTCAACTATTCTTGGGTGTTAATCTCCTATTCTGCTATTTCATATTCCACAGATGAATGCACTCTTTTTATGTCTGTCCCTCTCTTTCTGACTCATTTCACTTAGCATGGTACTTCCCATGTAGAACCACTTGTATGGAAATTTCATGACTTCATCTTTTCTAGCTGCACACTACTCCATTGTGTAGATGTACCAAAGTTTCTTTAACCAGTCATCTGTTTGAGAAGTGTCCATATTGTTTTCCAAAAGAGCTGAACCAGTCTGCATTCCCACTAGCAGTGTAGTAGTAGGGTCCCTTTCTCCCTACATCCACGCCAACACAAGTTGCTTTTGTTCTTCTGGATGTGGGCCAGTCTCTGTGGTGTGAGATGGTATCTCATAGTTGTTTTGATCTGCATCTCCCGGATAATGTGCCTTTTTGCCATTTGTATTTTTTCCTTGAGAAAGTTTCTATTCATTTCATCACCCCATATTCTGATGGGGTTGGATGTTTTCTTCTTGCAGAGTTCAACCAGTGCCTTATATATCCTTGATATCAAGGCCTTGTCGGATGGGTATTGGGTGAATATACTTTTCCATTCTGTATATTGTCCTTGTATTTTGGTCACTGTATCTTTTGTAGTGCAGGAGCTTCTTAGTTTTAGATAGTCCCATTTGTTTATCTCTGTTTCCACTTGGTTGGTCAGTGGAGTGTCATCTTTGAAGATACTGTTTAGCCTCAATATCGTGGAGGGTTTTTCCGACCTTGTCTTCAATGTACCTTCTGGATTCTGGCCTGATGTTGAGATCTCTAGTCCATGTTTATCTGACTTTTGTGCATGGTGTTAAGTCGAGGACTAAGCCCATTTTTTGCATGTGGTTGTCCAGTTATGCCAGCACCATTTGTTAAAGAGGCCTTCCTTGCTCCACTTCACATTTCTTGTTCCCTTATCAAAGATTAGATGTTCATACACTTGAGGTTGTGTGTAAGGATATTCCGCCCTGTTCCATTGGTCTACACTCTGCCTTTTTTCCAGTGCCATACTGTTTTAATTATTACCGCTTTGTAGTAGAATTTGAGGTTGGGGAGGTTGATTCCTCCTGTTTCCTTTTTCCCAAGAATTACTTTAGCTATTTGTGGGTTTTGTTGTTTCATATGAATTTCAGGAGTGCTTGATCCATTTCTTTGAAGAATTTCATGGGTATCCTTATAGGGATCACATTGAATCTGTATAATGCTTTGGGGAGTATTGCCATTTTGACAATGGTAATTCTTCTTATCCATGAGCAGGGGATATGTTTCTATTTCCTCTTATCCTCTTTTATTTCATGGAGTAGCATTTTCTAGTTTTTGTTGTAGAGGTCCTTTACCTCTTTAGTTAGGATAATTCTGAGGTACTTGATTCTTCTGGGGCACGATTGTGAATGGGATTGTTTTTTTCATGTCACTTTCATCCATCTCATTATTTGCATATAGGAAGGCCATGGATTTTTGGTATTAATTTTATAGCCTGAAACTTTACTGTACAAGTCTAATGTTTCTAGGAGTTTTTTCGTAGAGGATTTAAGATTCCCTAGATAAAGTATCATATCATCTGCAAATAGTGAGTGCTTGATTTCATCCTTTTCTATCTGAATGCCCTTAATATATTTTTCTTGCCTAACTGCTATTGCAAGTACTTCCAGTACTATATTGAACAGAAGTGGTGAGAGTGAGCACCCTTATCTTGTCCCTTATCTTAGAGGGAAGGTCCTTAGTTTTTCCCCACTGAGGATAATGCTTGCTGGAGGTTTATTGTAAATAGCTTTGACTATATTGAGGAAGGTTCCTTCTAAACCCATTTTGATGAGAATTTTCATTATAAACAGTTGTTGGATCTGTCAAATGCTTTCTCTGCATCTACTGATATGATCACATGGTTTTTATCTTTATTTTTGTTGATATTATGGATTATGTTGATTGATTTCCAAATTTTAAACCATCCTTGCATCCCCAGGATGAATCCCACTTGGTCGTGATGTATGATCTTTTTGATGAGTTGTTGGATTCTATTTCTAATATTTTGTTGAGGATCTTCGCATCCGTGTTCATCAGGGATATTGGCCTATAGTTTTCTTTGTTGGTGGTATCTTGTTTGTTTTTGGTGTTAGGGAGATATGTACCTCATAGGAACTTTTTTGGAGAGCTCCTGTGTTTTCAATTTCCTGGAAAAACTTGAGGAGAACTGGCAACAGGTCCTCTTAAAATGTTTGGAAGAATTTTCTAGTGAATCCATGTGGGCCTGGGCTTTTGTTTTGGGGAAGACTTTTGATTACAGTTTCAATTTCCTTGATATGAATGGTTCTATTCAGGTACTCCAAGTCTTCTTGGTTCAGTCTTGGGAGATTATAGGAATCTAGGAATTTATCCATTTCTTCTAGATTCTCTTGTTTAGTGGCATACAGACTCTTAAAAGATCATCAAACCAATGATGATCTTTTGAATTTCATTGGTTTCTGTTGTGATGTTCCCTTTTTCATTTCTGATTCGGTTTTTTAGGGTTCTCTCTCTTTCTTTATGAGCCTTGCTAGTGGTTTATCAATCTTGTTTATTTTCTCAAAGAACCAGCTCTTGGTTTCATTGAACTTTTGGATGGTTTTGTGGGTTTTCATGTCATTAAATTCTTCTCTAAGTTTTATTATTTTATTATTTATTTCCTTTGGTTGGGTTTGGGTTTCTTTTGTTGGTCTTTGTCTAAGATCTTGAGCTGTGAAGTCAGGTTATCTATGTAGGCACAGTGTACAAAATTTATTTTAAATAGTGTATGATTTTAGATGTTTAAGAAGTGATTAAATCTTTAATTTTTTTGTTGTTACTTTAAGCCCAAAGAGAAATAAAAATGTTTTATTTCTCCTGCTCTTCTGTCCAACTCTAGTGCTTGTCACAGTGTACAGCACATATGAGGCACTAAGCAATTGCCGCTGAATCAACTGAACAAATTAATTGAATTATGTATGTTATATTTTCCAAAGCATTATAGGCAATAAAACATTTTTTCCCCTCACAGCCATAATGTTTTTAACATATCTTAAAAAGCATCTGTGTGTGAGAACTTAAAAGAATACTGTTGAGTATGTTATTTTAGGTAGGGCATAAAGGTTGAGCAATAAAAGTAAAGAGCTGAATTAGGTCATGTTAAAATTTCAGGGTCTTAGAGTTCATTCTGTGCATAAAGGAGACTCTTTTTAAAACTATATAATTACATGATACAATTTGTTTTCTTTTGGAGATAACTACTTACATGCATTAAAGATGAAAGGGAAAACAGCTATAGACCTGAGCATTAACTAGAAGTTATCAATTTCTCTAAGGAAAAAATTATAAGGTTATAAACTCATAAGGGTATTAGGGGTTTAGGATGATTTTGATGTTCTAAACTTTTTTCTATAATCCATATAAATGTATCAGAAATGTAGGACTACAGGATATTTATGTTTTAATGGAGAAGGTAATCTAAAAGCTATTGCCAGAATAAAATATATTTGCCTTTCAGATCTTTATGTGTGGTCACAGAATATATTCATTTTCCAGTTTCAGGAAAAATGTTTTTGAGAAATTCGCATGAAGTTTTCTGGACTTTAGCAGTCTCAATAATTTAAACAGTGCCTGTAAATGCCTTATTTTAAGAATTTGAAAAAAGACTGTAACTAAAGAGGTAAAATTGGCCTTCAAAATTTTCTTTATTTGTTTCAAGACTGTTTGTCCAATTTGATTATTTCATTGAATTTTAAAATAGAAAATGTCAGGGCATGGGAAATAGCTCAAAAGGCTAGAGTATTCTCCTTGCATACACAAATCCCAGAATTCTCTCCCACCCACCATTATGGTCCCCGGAGCATTGCCTGGTGTGTATCCAGTGGCTTTGAGCATCACTACCCTGAGGCCCCTGTATTGCAAGCCTGGATGATTAGACTGGAGCAATCAATATCACCACCATTGGCCCCCAAGCTTCCAGAGCACTTCCTGAAAGGCCAATAAATAAAAGAAAAACATTTTTATTAAAAATCTAGACTTTTTTGTTCTCTTAAAATATCAGATCTATCAATATCGCTCTACCTGTTTCCCCAAATATGCTAGATCTAGTCTATAGACAGATCCAGTCAAAAACAGCAATTAGATGTTTTCACTCAATAGAACACCTGAATCTGTGGCTATCTTAATTGCACGTCATTATGCTATAAAGGTTATTAAAATGCTTTTATTTTTCTTTTATGGCTTGAGCAATAGCACAGCAGGTAGGACATTTGCCTTGCATGCACTGACTGGGCCGACCCAGGTTTGATTCCTCCACCCCTCTCGGAGAGTCTGGGAAGCTACTGAAAGTATCACACCCGCACCCGTGACTTATTCAATATGCCAAACACAGTAACAATAAGTCTCAAAATGGAGATGTTACTGGGCCCGCTCGAGCAAATCGATGAACAACGGGAAGACAGTGTTTGTTTGTATTTAATTGATGCCTACTTTAATTCCCTTGGACATAAATTTTTATTTTTTCAGTTTCTTTTTTTCACAATGCTTTCTTCTGTGCAACTTTGTCTTCTGGTATGAGAACTAATAGGTTGCTGACCCCAGCCCAGCCAGCACAGAGAGTAAAAGCAAAAATGAAGTACAAGTAAAAGTGAAGGAAATAGGAGACATTGATTGGTGTGAGTTCCCAGACAGAACTCTACAACCTCTGATGAGACTGGGGTAGAGTTGGACCCTTTGAGAGACTAAGTGGGATTTTTAAGCTGTCTTGGGCTGGAAAAGGGAACAGAGATCAGTGGAACCAGTGTGCTTGGTCTAACCTTGTTGTCTGTGGAGGTTCAATGTGAGGAACCAAGGAATGCAGCTTGGTGACATCTTGTTGCCAGGGGTCCTGTTTTCCGTGCTGTTGGCAGGGTGATCTTCGGTTCTGGGAATGTCACTATTTCTGCCTTACAGTCCCAAGCAAACCTTACAAGTACCAGTTGCTTTTTCAAGTTAGAATTCTCTCCACGTGGCAGGGAGAACCTGTATAGAGGTGAATTTGTCCATGGGCTCTGTAAGTTCTACATCATAAAACTAAAGCTTGGGGGTTTTGTTCACCTGTATGTGCTCAATGATCAGAGAATCTACATCTAAACACTTAGATACAACATCTTCATCATGTGAATTAAAGATAAGCACTCTTTTCACACAACTAACCCTTGGTCCAGACCCATAATTTGGCCTGGTCACACATATCAACTCTGGCACTGTAAGGACAGTGGCACACAGAGTGGAGAATGATGTGCTTCAGATATTAGGTTGCTTTTTGAATAGGTATGCCCTGGATGGCCTAGGAAGTTTCATAATTGCTGGTAGAATGAGTATGGGCATTTGAACCCCTTTACTTATGTGGTTTTGCAGATTTACTGAGGTCACGTGAACCGTAAGTTTGAGATCACCTAAGGAGTGTTACAGGAAGAGAAAGCCTGATGGTTTCTGGGAAAATTCTTTAGAAGAGAGTTTTAATTTTTTTAATGTATCTTTAGGGTAATTTAATTACCTCAATTTTCCTAGAAGGCATAAAATTTATACATGGAAGTAAATGTGGTTTTAAAACAAAGTTAAGCTTTCAGTGTAGAAGTGAATTGTTAATGGAATGTGGTAATAATAACAAAATGCAGTGAGTATAAGGTGAGACTATTTTGTTTTAGTTATCCCTACATTTTATATATAGCATATTGTTTTAATTAGGAATAGTTAAGTAGCATCTCGCTTAACTAACAAAAAATTAAATAACTATTGACTGGAATTATTTAGGAGCAGTTTAGAGACACAAAGTTAGGTGAATTATCTGAGTCTCATGCAGGTCAAAGTTGAGAAGTAAAAAATTAGGAGCTACAGTTAGTATCTTGAAAACTTTATTTTTGGCACAGTTGCCACAATCTTGTTTGTGGACTTGAAAGTGCCAAACAAATCCTAATTGGAACTGTGCCTTCCCATTCCTAATGTTCAAGGTTTCTGACTGGTCCATTTTGGACCGGGGTAAGCCAGGAGAAAGTTCCAGTTACTCATAAACTTCTCACATAAAATAGTTAGGCTACAATCTTGTGGTTTACAAGTGAGCACATTTCATTATGGATAGGCGTGGGTGTAGGAAGGAAACAACTGACATTTTTTGTTGTATGGAAGGATTTTATTAAGTACAAAGACTGTGATTTTTGTGATGGTTTGCTTTGGGTTTTATATCAAAGTTAAAGTAGTTTAGGAAGTGGTCAAGAATATTCTTGAGTCATTGTGGCTGAGAACTTCTGGGATTTTGTAAAGTGTGCTTGAAACATTCAGAACCCAAAACCTTCTGTGCTTACTAGAATCCAGACATAGATTACTTTGATCAATTGTATATGGTTAGTGGAGATGTTTGTGTGTGTGTGTGTGTGTGTGTGTTTCCTCTAAATAGCATAATTTTTTCTTGGCTGGTTAATTGCAGCAGATTCTCAGCTGTGAGGCACTTTTAGCTTGTGCCTAAAGAAATCTTTTGGAGATATATATATATATATATATATATATATACACATACACACATATATATATCTGCCCAAAAGAGAAATATATATGTATACATAGTATATACATATATGTCTATATAGATACATATAGATATAAATATGTATATGTCCTGTGTATATAAAACACAGGGGATGAAAGAGTCAAAATTATAGTACAATTTTATCATTTATGTCATGTTATAGTAGTGTAAGTGTGGCCTATTCTAAGGTTTTTTTTAAGTATCTCAAATTTTAAAATGTTTTTGTTTACGCTAGCAGCAAAGTGCACTTACTTTAATATACTCACATGTTTCTCATTTACACTAATACTTCACATATCAGTAATTTACAATCAGCACTAAGGAAGCTTTGGTTTCTTCCCTATCTTTTCTAGAAGAAGAGGTGGTGTCCCTTTTGTCAGATGATCTTAAGTTCTTTTTCTTAAACCAGTCACAAAGTCTTTATATTTGGCAAATAATTTGTCCACAAAGGACAAATTTAAGAAACTATTTAAATATGTAAAACACTCATTAGGAAACCAGGAATACAATTCTATTCCTCAGGAATGCAGAAACACAAATGGAATCATTTAGATATCCTTGAAAGATGACTAAAGGACAAATTTCCATTTCTACCCTTGGTGACAGTGCCCAATCTAACACATTCTAGAAAAGTTGATAGCACTGTAGCACTGTAGCACTGTCCTCCCATTGTTCATCAGTTTGCTCGAGCGGGCACCAGTAACATCTCACAAGAAACTGTGAGACTTGTTACTGTTTGGGGCATATTGAATACGTCATGGAGAAAAGTTGATATCAATACATATCTTAAGGCACGTTCTTTGACTTGTTTTCGGAACCGAAGAAGAAAGTTCTATCTATACATAATAAATTCATCATTAACAGAATCATTTAATTAGAGCTCATTAGTATATAAGGTATTTCTCTTCTAAAATGTAAGTTGTTTCAAAATTGTTACTGAAAGAAATGTAGTGAGATCTTAGAGATAAAACTTTGTTCTCTTCAGAATAGAAAAGTCAGAGAATGGCTTTTGGGAGAAGGCTGAATTTTCTTGGCCTGGAGTTCTCCATATACATAAAAGTTAACTTGAGTATTGTCACTAAGAATGTCAGTGAGAACTTTTTTTAAAAAAAAATTGGTTTGGGGGCCACACCCAGGAGTTCTACTGCTGGCTCAGTGCCCAGGATTACTCCCAGAAGTATTGCTCTGATACCATATGAGATGCCATGTATTTGTTGGTCAGGTGCAAGGAAAGCATCCAGAATCACTCCAGCCCCAAAGCCTTGAACTCTGGAAGATCCTTTCAGATTCTTATCAAAACCTTTGAAGTTTCTGCAAGCTTCTCATTATTTGGGTGCTGCCTCAGCATCTCCATCTACAAAGAACTCAGGATTAACATCTCAAAGGGATGTGTTCCTCATGCCTTTGGGCTACTACAGGGCTAGTTAATTTGCTCTTAAGCTTTATTATTTCTTAAATGTTTATTACCAAGCCCCCTATCTATTTGTCTGCAATATTTTGATATTAATAAGACTGAATGACTTGTGTCAATTTTCATTTGACTTGTCTGGATAAGTTTTTCAGGATATTTAAACCTGATTATTTTTTACTACATAAAGAACAACTAAACAGTTGTGCATAATGAGGACATTAAGACTACATTTTGCTGTAAACTCTAAAATTAATGAATAAATTATAATTTTATAAAGGTCTATGAATTCTGTAGACTTCAGATTATCAAAGCAGGAAAACTTCCTTCTTACAATTGAAATTTCACTACTCGAGTTGTTTAGAGGAATCAACATTTGACAGAAAAACTTATGCTGAAAATAAGTTTAGTGATAAAATTTATTAACACTAGTATTTTACTAATTATTTATATAAATTGCTGTTACTTTACAACTCCCATTGAACTTTATAACTGGCCAGTTAGGAAAGAGAGAGCTAAAAGAGAGCAGTAGGAAACAATTTAGCAAGACAAGTGGTCTTAAAAGAGAGAGATGCTTTAGCTAGTAAGTGATAGTTTTAACAAGCAAGGAACTAACATATGAGGTATGTGTGTGTTAGGTCCAGAAAGATAAGTAGATTTTCATACCTTCCACCAGAATAAAGTAGATATAAAGGAGTGGGGGTCAGCATATATGGTCTCATCAATATATTGCTTTCTCAAGGTTACATCTTTGAATTAGTTTTAGCTATAAAAATGGCAGTGCATGCCAAAAAGAGGGAAAAGGGCAAGGTGGACTTGGAGGCTTTACAGGTCCTCTCACTGACCTCTAACAACACAAGCTGATTTAATACGTTTATTCTTTGAATTAGTCAATGCAAGCTGGGTGTTCACATTACATAAAGTAAAACTGCATAAGCTTTTGACCTGTGCAAATTAGAGATATGTTATGACACAAATTAGAACAAACTGAAATGTGGAGAAGAGTAAGTGAAGTGAGAAAGTTAAAGATAGAATTCTGAGGAAGAATTATGGATGAAGAAACTAATAATTGGATCTACTGACTTGAAGAACATTCCTTAAGGCTTGTCCCTCCCAGGAACACTGAGCAGCAAAATAGTGAAGAGTCTGGGCTAGAGCTCAGAAACCTGGGCCAAGAGCCCTGGCTCTACTGAAAACTGGCTGCTGGGTCATTGAGAAAAATTACCCTTCTATACCACCGTTGTGAGTTGCAGGGAAGTTCAAATGAGGATAATTTCCACTCATTCTTATTTTTTTCTAAATTCTGGTTTCTCACTTTTTAATTCACTGTGGATATGCTTTAAGCTGACACCTTTAGTATATATTAGAGAATTAGGAAGAATAGCTACACTGAGTTTTACTGCCTTCCTTAGATGCTTAGATTCAAAATTTGCAACCTGAGCTTTTTTTTGCATATTTTATGGTTTCACACAGTTTTAGTAGTATTTGTTCAATATCCTTGAAGAGTGTGTGGTGTTTATAAAAGGGAGAGCATTAAATTTGTAAAGTTCTTCGGACAGAATTGTTCTTTATCTATGTTGATTCTTCCAGTCCCTTAACAAGGGATTTGTTTCAATTCTTTGTATCTTCTTTAATCTCTTTCAGTATTGACTTAGAGTCTTCACTAAATAACCTTTGTTAATATTATTCCTAGATATCTGATTGGGGTTGAGGGGTATGATTATGAATGTCTGGTATGTTTTCATTTTTTTCTTTCTCGTTGATATTGTTGTTTCCATAGAAGACACAATATATTTCTGCATCTTGATTACTTCTTGTTTGTTTTTGGATCACACTCAGGGCTTCTCAAAGCTTACTCCTGATACTGCACTCAGGGATCACTGAACTATGTGGTGTGGTAAGGATAGAACCGAGGTTGACTGTGTGCAAGAGAAGCACCTAGCCTGCTATCCATCTCTCTGGTGCCTCACCTAAGATCTATTGAATTTCTATCACTATTTATCTTGATATCTGTTAGTTACTCTCATTTGGTGAATTAATGAATGTTAAGTCTTATTGATGCATAGACACTGTATTATATAATATCCTCATCTGACATTTATTACTTTTTACTGTGAAATCTGTGTTACCTGATAGCAGTAATTCTAGTATATTTAAGTTTTACCTGTATGGCTATTTTTTCAGCCTGTAACTTTAAGCTTTCTACTTTATTTAGCATAACAACACAAATGTGTCTCTTGCAAGAAGCAGAAAGTTGGAGTCAATTACCTGATTCTTCTAAACCATTTAGTGTTCTTTAATTGGTGAACTCAAGCTCGTGATATTAAACAAAAAATAGATAGACTTGGATGCATCTGTTCATATAAGTTCTAAGAATTTGTATAGTCTTTATTTTGATGGCCTTTTATTTGCCTTCTAAATTTGTCCGCTTAATATATCTTGCACCATTGGCTTAGTATTCATGAACTTCTTTAGCCACAGTTGAAAAGTGAAACTTTCCATTATTCCTTTGAACTTGAATGATAGCCTGGTTGAATAAAGTATTGTTGTTCGAATGCCTATTTTAATTAGTATATTGGCTTTGTCATCATTCTTTAACCCTTTTATACCTGTGGACTGACACCTGTACTTCATACTGATCCAGGAACATGTTGTTAAAATCAAGGTTGTAGCTAAGCAGTTTTCAACCATTTTATACCTGTGAACCAGCCTCTGTCCTTGCTCTAGTGGCTAAAAGGCACTGGACTATACCATATTGTCTTTTTTTAGTTTTTTGGATTTTATTTCTTATAACTGTCACGATTCTGCTTTATAGATTTTCTTTTTATAAATATTGCTCTTGTTCCTTCAGATTGTATCTCTATTTTTAGCTATTATCGTTCTAATTAATGATGTTTCTTGGTATATTGCATATTTTAAAAGTGAACTTACTAATAGGTCAGAATATAATTACCTTTCTTAGAAACATTTATTTTAGGCCTGAATCAACATATGATTGCTAGTGCAATGAATTTGTATTTTGGCTTGAGTATCAAGAGCTACATCCTTTTTTCATGTCTTATTATACAAAGAAAACTTTTATCCACAACATACATTTTTGACTGTATGATACAATTTTGACTGTTGATACAATTTCAATCAACAGAGGGTATAAGTAGACACATATACTATTTATTTTCATTATTGTTTTCAATTTCATTTATCTGAGGAATAGAAGTAAATGAGATAATGCTTTAAAGGTAAGAACAATAATTCCCACCTTCCTTACCTTCTTACTGAACAAAGATGGAGAACTACCTTCTCTTAATTCCCCCATTATTCCACTTTCCACCAAAAGATTCTCATCATATCCACGTACCTTCAAGATCAATTCCTCAGACAAGTTAGTGAAGGACAGGAAATCTCTAACAGTTGCCTTAAAAATGATCTAAAAATCTCCTCAAAAGCCATGCTCACTACAAGTTTGACGTATTCAATCTTGTGAATCATTTTAGATAAACGAATATTTAAAAGCTTAAATAATTGTTTCCAGGGTAGAACATCTTCCTCAGATTTTTTTTATGTTCTGAATTTCTTTTACCTAGAATCTGAGAAATACATATTGTCATAAATTCTCTGGGCATTGGCTTCTCTTGGCATATGCTCAGCTCAGTTTATACTCAACAATTTTAGTCAGTGAACTTTTATTTTTCATCACTAGCTAAGCAAATGATTTCACACCACTGAGCAACATTTCTAGGGTATTCGTTTGTGAACTGGAAGTGGAGCTACTACGAAGACTCATTGGTTAAAGAAAAGTAGATGTGTATCTCTAGGAGTCTAGTCCCCAGAGATTAAGATCCACAATTACACGAATCTCTTTTATTGAGGACAGCTGTCATTTTATTTAGCTAAAGTGCAGCCCAAAAGAAATGCTCGTATACAGTAAAAAGATATCGAATAGTGTTTTTAAAGTGTTCCCAGTATTTCATCTAAGGGCCTGCTTTCCAGTACATTTCTTTACCACAACCATAGGAAAATAATGTAGGTTGTATGGTCTATGATTCCATGTAATTTAAACCCTGATTAAAGCCACCCATCTGATTTAAAATGATATACTTATTAAAAGTTAGCCAGTTGCTTAATGAGTAAGGTGGATTCCTGAATTTTAAACCAGAAAAATTACTACTTGCAACCACGCAAGATCATCTATATTCATTGACAAAGGTAACCACAGCCATTTAATTGAACAGAAAGAATACTATTAGTCCAGTTTTTATTGCCTTAGATATTCCTTTGATTCTAGCATTACTACCACTAGTGCGACCAAAGTAAGAAGAGCAATGACTTCACTGGGGAAAATGGCAAATTTGTACATTGGCAAGAAATTAGTAAGCATAGCTTTGACATTGCTTTTTGCTTTTCTACAGAGCAATAGTGAGAAAAGTTCTATCCCCTTCTATTTTGGAATGGAATTTATATGTGATGAATCAGACTGTTACTAAGGTTTCATAGAAGTTTTGGACAGAATGCAGGGAAATTCTGATAGGATATGATTTTTGAGCTTACCAGTAGTGTTATTTTACTTTTCTGGCAAACTTTGCTTCATTTATATAGAGAAATGCCAAATGCTACTATTTTATGGGACTTATGACAGTTAACATCAATGCCTGAATGACTCACACCCTTGCACCTGTTTCACTGCAATTTTTATTTCTTCCAGTTGTGTTCAAATCCCTAACACAGATAGCTTGCTTCTTAGGCTAAAGTTTGTACAGAGACAACTCTAAATATCTTTACCATATATATTTTTTCAATAATGTCAATGATTATATCCAGGATGCTTTACAAAATTTTGTTTTTGATAACACCTCAGGTTCATGAGTATCATGTCTTAATTGCAATGATTTCGTTTTGGAAAATATTTTTTGCTGAGCTGAGAATAACCAAACTAAAGCATAAAAATAAACCCATCAAATACCCCATCAGTGAAAGGATGGTCACAGATGTTTCTCATCTTCAAATAACTCTGGGGAGGCCAACTGAATGGTTTTCCATGTTTCCCAGATGCCGTGCAGTATGTCTGCATTCCCAAGATCCACCCAATTGAAGACACATCAAGATTTGCAAATAGGAATTCCCCAGCTGAGACATTCATGCTAAGAGAACAGGGCTAATCAGGAAAAGGGGGTTTACATCTGGAATTCCAAGATTTCCTTGGGATGTTCAATGTTTGAATTTAGGTCACAGTTTTCATACTGTCAGAGTATTCAGAAAAGGAACCAAAGATATTCCATCAACTGCTCTAATTTTCTTATCTCCTTTAAAACTTTCCAAAATACCTTACTAATAATGGGGGGAGAATGTAACTAAAAGAACAAGAGGTAATAAGGAAAAAAAATCACAGATTCCTTTATTTTTCTCATCAATTTACATCCATGACAATTTAATAAATATTTTATCTCTATTAAGATTTCAAACAGACATCATATTGTTCTCAAAACTCTCTTCTAAACTCATGCCATTATTATATCAATCTTGCATGCATCTGACAGTATATCATAGATAAAACATTATTTCTTATGCATCCCAGTGTTCTCCATAATTTATATTAATCAAATAACTTAATATTAAATTATATGAGCTATACATTATCATATTTTCAATTATACAAGAAACTAAAGCAATATAGTTTAATTTTTTAAACCATCATATAGAAAATGAATAGAGACATCAAGTTTTGAATTGAGCATTCAGATCTCAGAATTCAGATTCTGAAGCTCTGTGATTTGATGCAGGATTAAAATACATTCTTTTAGACTGTATTCTTTGGAATTGAATCAAATTGGAACGTGTTATTTAAACTCTAAGAAGCCTATTAATTGCTTCCCTCAAAGTAGGCTGAGCTTTAATTCTTGCCATCTATGAATTTAGTCATGTTAGCCAAATAACTACTTTCCTGAAAATTGAATTCACAATCTATAAAACTGAGATGAAGAGGCAAGATTATTTACTTTTTCTAGAAAAGTCTCTCCTAGTTCTCTGCTCCTAATATGCTTGGGAAATATATTGTGGAATATCTAGATAACTTCATATGCTGCTGATAAGCTCCTTTAATTGCCTCTAGGGACTAGAGCTATAATTTACTGGTACATCAAAGGAATGGCATATGTGAGACTGATTGTTATTTTTGGTTCAGTCTTTTACATCAACTGCATACAATAAAGAAATAGATAATGAGTATTAAAACCCATTACGTCACCCATGAAGGAAATATGTATCATTGATGTAATCTAGAAAGAACTCTCTCCAAACATAAGGTTGTCATAGAGATTATATCCTCCAAACAACCACTTCTCAGCTACTGCTACCAAGAGCTAGGAGTTTGGCTTTCTCCTATGTAACGGTCTTAGTTCAAATCCTAAGAACTACTGAGAAAAAATATTCTTTTGTGAAAGCACTAAAAACAACTAACTTTGTTTTTTAGTTATGTCTGTAAAAATGTACAACTCTAGAGACCAGAGAAATAGCTTAAGATGCATAAGGTGCACTTCTTGCTTGTGGCCCACACTGGCCTGACCTCTGGCACCACATGGTCCACTGATAAACTCCAAGTACTACAGGAATCAAGTAGCACCTCATCCTCTCATCCTAACACTGAGACACAAGCTGGGTTGACTTCCTGAAAACTACTTATGAGCCTCACACCTTTGGCAAATAAATACATAGACTTCTTTGTTAACTAAATCTATTGATTAGTTTTCTAGTCAACTGCTCTTCAAGAACTAGTTGAAGTCACAGGGGTTTGGAAAAAGGAACACAATAATATAATTAAGTTGCAAGTATGTCATACTTTTCCTCAGTTAAAATAATTCATACAGCCCATAGAAGCAAAAGGGCACTTGCCTTAGCGTGAATTTCTGATTCTTAACAGGATACCAAATATAGATCATGGCTCTATTAAATTTTTTTCTTAGTTCCAGCTAGTGTTTTTTTTTTGTCTACCTTCAGGATTGTTTTCTCAGATCCAGTTTTCAGTTCCAGCTCTGTTTTGTAACTTTATTTTTACTTTCCTTTCCCCCCATGTAATTCCTATCCTAAATTCTCAGAAATAGGGCAGAAGGGGAAAAGAAGAACACCTTTTGAGCAGCAGAGGTCAGTTGCTTCCTGACTGGTCTCATCTTGCTCTATAACCAGTGGGATTTTATTCTGCTCCCACCCATCCCGACCCCATGAGGTACCACATCACTATGACAGAGTTTGCCCAGTGGTGCATGGGGACATCAGACTAAACATAGCCATGCTAATGGGTCTCTTTAACCCCTCAATCCTATTGTTTACCCATATCACACTATTCACTATCAGCAAAGATAATACCCTATCTTTCCTCTGCCTGATTTTCTTGAGAGGTTATTTCAATTTACACATACAGTTATAGCTTTGTGTATGTTTCTCTGACTTTCAAATTTGGAACCAGCAAGTTAGGTTCTCTAAATATATCTTGTTAGACCTTACCTCTCCTGACTATATGGTGTTCAAGACCAAACAATCCAGCTCTTTAAAAAATTTTTCCCAACCAATTTGTGTTTATTTCTTAGGTAATTGATAACTTCTAATTCTACTCCAGTCTGCTTGTGGGTTGTACGTACTGAAATTGGCTCTAGATATATCAAACATTTGTCTATTCTGCATACCATGATATTTTGGAGTTTCAAGACATGTATACAGGACTCTATCATTAATCTCTCTGGAATAAAACATCAACCTTATCAACACTGCTGGCAGATATATTAATTAGGTACCCTAAACTGTGTTTCCTCTGTGAGAACTTTATTTTTCAAAAGTCTTCTCACTTTTCTCCACCTTTTTTTTTGACCCATATCCAGCAGTGCTCAGGGCTTACTCCCGTCTCTGCACTCAGGGTTAACTCCTAATGGGCTCAGACCACAGGGGGTGCTAGTGCTCAAATTCAGGTGAGCTGCATGCAATGCAAGCACTCTACCCACTGAATTATCTCTCTAGGCCCAAACTCATCATTCTTACAAATAAATTTTTATCCCTCTATTTTTATGGTTATGCATGCTTCATTTGGGGTTGAGAGTGACAGAAAGTAATGACATGGAAGCAAGAGAAATGTTAAAGTGAATTCAAGCTGCTTTATTTTCTCCTCTTAATATTTTTTTGGGGGGCGGGAGTGATAGCACAGCGGGTAGGGCGTTTGCCTTGCATGCGGCTGACCCGGATTCGATTCCTCCATCCCTCTCTGAGAGCCTGGCAAGCTACAGAGAGTATCCCGCCCTCACAGCAGAGCCTGGCAAGCTCCCCAAGGTGAATTCAATATGCCAAAAAAACAGTAACAACAAATCTCACAATGGAAACATTATTGGTGCCTACTCCAGCAAATCAATGAACAACAGGAGGACAGCACTACAGTGCTACAATATTTTGTTCAAAAATCCATAGTATTTATGATAGTAGAATTAATGCAAACATAATGCTTGAATATTTGAAGTTATAAGACTATGCAAACTAAAACTTTTGTTAGAAGTGCTTCTTGTCAACCCCTGATATTTAATTCCATCAAGAGGAAACTAAACATGTATTATTTCTAGTGTCTCTTCTGTTCTCTTATCTCCTACTCTTTAAGAAAGGAGAAATGCTGATTCTAGTAATTTTGGAAATGAAAACAGGAATATTTATTTAGACAAACTCATCTTACCTCATTCTTTATTATTTCTTTCTTGAAACTCACCTGTTGTGCAGCGATTATTTCTTCCAATTCTGTTCCCAAAGGGAAAGCTCTCATTTTACAGGATTTTATATATCTTAGATGGGGATGCTTGCCTAGGTGAGCAGAGTACTTCTAAATTTATTTTTCCCATAATATTAGCCACTTATTTTCATACCAACATTATTAGTAAGGGAAATGTTTTTTCTCTCATCTGCTTTATTGGTGTAATAATTTTGGTTTTGGGGCCACACCAGGCTGTGCTCAAGGATTACTTCTGTTCTGCACTCAGAGATCACTCTAGTGGACAGACCATAGAAGGAAGCTGGTACCAAACCTGGTTCAACAATGTGCAAGTCAAATACTCTACCTGCTATATTATTGCTCCAGCCACCTCTCCCTCATTCTTATATGCAAATCGTCAGGCATTAGCCAATGGAGAGAGTTATTATCTGACCTCAACGCTATATATTTTCATCTCCAAATTCTCTTCTTTTCCCCAAATATGTGAAGACTTTGGGTCAAATTTTGATTGTGTCAAGTACAAATAGTGACATATCAGATAACTCATTTCATCTCTGAGCTTTAGATTTTTTGTCTTTAAATTGAAGAGGTTTGGGATTCCTTTCAAAAGTTATTGAAGAGATTTTTTTTGTGTGATTTTGATTAGGAAGAGACAGCAACAATATTGCTGTCTCTTCCCTTTTAATTTTTGGCAACAATAAGGAATCAGATACTTCTCATTTTAACAATCAAAAGTACTTTGACATTGAACTATTTATTTTTCCATACTATTTTGGATATGGTTTCAATATTTCCAATATTAACGCAAGAACAGATCCCACATACAAAGACTTTTCATCTCCATATTGCTTCTTCTAAAGATATTTATAGCTGAATGAATTTATAAGACTGTATAATTCAGGAACTTCTGTTTCTTTTCTGAAGTATTTCCTCACTTTTTAAAGTACTGGAATATGCATTTATTATGTTTCAACATCACATGTTTTAGCCAGAAAGAAAAAAATGTTTAAAAATGAATAAGTTGTCTGAGGACTGTATCCAAATTCTTGCTTGCTTTTGGAAACTTGAATATCCTTCATCCTTTGTCTGAGGCAGAAACTGCAAATGAAAGAGGATTTATTAGAAAAAAATACAGCAAGAGAATTTGGGTTAATGTGAATTAAAATGCCATATAATAGCTGAAAATACTGAAATCTGAATTTTGTCAAGGGAGTCTATTACTTCCTCCTAATAGAAAAAAACAACTAAATTAATCACCATAATAAGAAAAGGTGGGCAAAGTGTTCTGGATAAAAGAAAACCCAAAAGTGTCAAGAAAAATGTTATTGGGACATTCTCAATAGAACTAATTTTAGATAAATGATTTGATACAGTATTATTTGCTACCCAATATCCTTAATATAATTTATTTCAATGACCTCAAGATTCTTCAGCATATAGGCTATGTTTAGCCATAAATTAAAAAATTATATAAGGGCAATTTTTCATTTTTCCTTTAGGAAGATTTATTTCAAAAATGGTAAAAAAAATTTTTTTAAGGGATGGTCAAATAGGTAGTACAAAGATTAAGTCACTTTCCTATCACAAGGTTGTCCCTGATTTGATCCTCATCACCCCATATCCTTGAGCACCGCCTGGAGTGAATCCTGAGAACAGAGCCAGGAGTAATCCTGAGTGACACCAGGTGTAGCCCCATTCCCTTCACCCAAATAAAATAAAACAACATATTCAACTGAATTAATTTACTCTACATTCATGTTTATTTTCTTATACAAGCAATATGTTCTAAGAAATGTAAATCATAATAATAAGAAAACAAAAAGAAAAAAAGAGCTCTTCCTACTTAGCATTATTACACTATAATCATAATATTGTGTTTATTTTTATTATGTTTGTCTTTTTACTGACAGAAAAATCCACATTAATATATCTGTGTATATATAATATGTATAATATAAACATAAGCATACACACATATATCCATATAAAGAGTTACTTCTGGAAATGCCAGAGAGAAATTATAAATATATTGTCTTATGGTATGATTTGTGTTTAATAATATTAGAGACTTTTAATATGTTTTTATCCCAGGTTGCATCATTATGTTGATGGCTAGTTTCCTTTATAAAGTACACATAAATTTTTGACCAGTTTCTAATTAAAGAACAGATAGATTTCTGATTTCAATTCAAATTAAGAATTCTAAGTTAAATATGTGTTTATAGATATTTCCATAAATATTTCTTAAATATATGGTTTAAATTAAATGTTTTTGTGTAATTAATGGGTAGAAAGGGATACGTGTGTTTATACACCTCATACCTAGTGACAAATAAACCTTATATTTTACTAATCAATGTTCTAATGTAGTATTTGAGAGCAGTCATTTATTCCAATTAATTTCCAAAACATACTTTATCTTTATTTTTAATATCTTGCAACTGAATATCTCACTTCCACAACATTCTTTTTTTATTTTTATTTATTTTTTTTGCTTTCTGGATCACACCCAGCGATGCTCAGGGGTTATTCCTACCTCTGCACTCAAGAATTACCCTAAAGGTGCTCGGGGGACCATATTGGACTCTGGAATTGAACCCGGGTCATCCATGTGCAAGTCAAACGCCTACCCGCTGTACTCCAACCCCATCACTTCCACAATATTCTTTAAACAAAATGAAGCAAGTTTCTACATGTCCACTGCAAATCCGTAATCACAGGGAAATTAAAGAATAACTTTGGAAGAATTAAACATTGAAGAATATACACATTTATCCTCAAATCTCTTTTTTAGTTATTTTTCTTGCCAAAAAATTCTCTTGAGCACATTTCATGGCACAAAATTGTTTCAGAAGGCAGTGCTATTTAAAATTTTGGCCATTAATTCGAATATTAGAAAAAAAATGTAGTTAAAGACATTGAATCTAAACATGTGATTATCACCATAGCAACTTCTAGTAAAAAGGCTTATATTAATTAAATTAGACAGAAATTATATATCAATACTGTTAGAAGGGATTTGGACTTGAAATTAGAGACCTATATCTCTGTATCACTGATTCAAATCATAAAATGTGTTTGACTTTTAAGCAACATCATAATTTATAGTGTCATTAAGAAGCAGTAATTAATTCTATGTCAAGACTGCCAGAGTGATTGACTCTGAGCCACCAATATATGTAACTAACTCCTATTTATGTGAGAGGTTAAAATGAAATATTTAAAGCCTACTTTTTGTGGAAAATGAGTAAAGAATAAAGTGTAAAAACTGTTATAGGTATCTGTACTGTTTTATTTTTTTTATTTTTTTTTATTTTATTTATTTATTGAATCACTGTGGGAAAGGTTACAAAGCTTTCAGGTTTATGTCTCAGTCATGCAGATATCAAACACATTTCCCTTTACCAATACTTATTTTTTACCATGAAGAACCCCAATAAAGCCCTACCCCCCACCCCTCCCCGTCCCTGTGAGGCAGATGAATTCTAGTTAACACTCTATCTGCTTTGATTAGATTCATTGTTCCAATAAAAGATTCACCAATATTATTTAGAGTTTACCCCCCCCCCCAAATCAGACATGCTGAAAAAGCATTGTGAAGTGATTTGCTTTCTACAGCTGGGTTCAAGAATTAAATGTTGGTTTTAGATTTCTGGTATTTTACCTATTGACCCTGGAAGTATTTCTACTGAAAGTCAGATAGTTAAGAAATTGGTTTCTGTGTTCTGGAGTCGTGGCCATGCTGGAGAGCCGCTCACGGGGGGCAACCGGTGGCCTCGGTAGGGCGTGAAGGGCGGAGCGAAACGCCCCCCTTCCCATGAGGTTTTAGTCGCCCCCACACTCCCAGCTCATACCTGCTGTCCACAAGGCTCCCATGTGGCCGCCATCTTTCTTTCCAGAGAGGAGAGGGCGAATGGGGCAACACCCTTTCCCCTCCGACAGACTTGATGGGCTGGATCAACACATAGTCCGTTCACTTTTCTACTCCAAGCTGCTGGGTTCTGCATTAAGTCCTTGTGCTTCTGGGGCCATGGCCGTGCTGGAGAGCCGCTCGCGGGGGGCGACTGGTGACCTCGGTAGGTCGTGAAGGACGGACCGGAACGGCCCCCGACCCATGAGGTTTTAGTTGCCCCCACTCCCCCGGCTCATACCTGCTGTCCACAAGGCTCCCATGTGGCCGCCATCTTTCTTTCCAGAGGGAGGAGGGCGGAAGGGAGCAACACCCTTTCCCCTCTGGGCAGAAATGATTGCCTGGATTAATGCATAGTCCTTTCACTTTTCTGCTCCAAGCTGCTGGGTTCTGCATTAGGTCATTGTGCTTCTGGGGCTGTGGCCGTGCTGGAGAGCCGCTTGTGGGGGCAACTGGTGGCCTCAGTAGGGCATGAAGGGCGGACCGAAACGCCCCCCTTCCCATGAGGTTTTAATCGCCCCCACACTCCTGGCTCATACCTGCTGTCCACAAGGCTCCCATGTGGCCGCCATCTTTCTTTCCAGAGAGGAGAGGGCGAATGGGGCAACACCCTTTCCCCTCCGGCAGACTTGATGGCCTGGATCAATGCATAGTCCGTTCACTTTTCTGCTCCAAGCTGCTGGGTTCTGCATTAAGTCCTTGTGCTTCCGGGGCCGTGGCTGTGCTGGAGAGCCGCTTGTGGGGGGCGACTGGTAACCTCGGTAGGGCGTGAAGGACGGACCGGAACGCCCCCCTTCCCATGAGGTTTTAGTCGCCCCCACACCCCCGGCTCATACCTGCTGTCCACAAGGCTCCCATGTGGCCGCCATCTTTCTTTCCAGAGGGAGGAGGGCGGAAGGGAGCAACACCCTTTCCCCTCTGGGCAGAAATGATTGCCTGGATTAACGCATAGTCCTTTCACTTTTCTGCTCCAAGCTGCTGGGTTCTGCATTAAGCCCTTGTGCTTCTGGGGCTGTGGCCGTGCTGGAGAGCCGCTCGTGGGGGGCAACTGGTGACCTCGGTAGGGCGTGAAGGACGGACTGGAATGCCCCCCTTCCCATGAGGTTTTAGTTGCCCCCACACCCCCGGCTCATACCTGCTGTCCACAAGGCTCCCATGCGGCTGCCATCCTTCTTTCCACAGAAGAGAGGGCGAATGGGGCAACACCCTTTCCCCTCCGGACAGACATGATGGCCTGGATTAATGCATAGTCCTTTCACTTTTCTGCTCCAAGCTGCCTGGTTCTGCATTAAGTCCTTGTGCTTCTGGGACTGTGGCCGTGCTGGGGAGCCGCTCGTGGGGGGCAACTGGTGACCTCGGTAGGGCGTGAAGGACGGACCGGAACGCCCCCCTTCTCGTGAGGTTTTAGTCACCCCCCACACCCCCGGCTCATATCTGCTGTCCACAAGTCTCCCATGCGGCCGCCATCCTTCTTTCCAGAGAAGAGAGGGCGAATGGGGCAACACCCTTTCCCCTCTGGGCAGAAATGATGGCCTGGGTTAACGCATCGTCCGTTCACTTTTCTGCTCTAAGCTGCTGGGTTCTGCATTAAGTCCTTGTGTTTCTGGGGCTGTGGCCGTGCTCCAAACTTAACTCTGATTTTCAGGGAGAAAGATTGGGTGGTTTACTTCTCATTGATCACTTTGTATATAGAGAGATGTCGCGCGGCCGCTTACGCGGCCGCGTGGTTTTGAGAAAAAGTCCTCGTTCCCGCATACTCGAGCTGTGTTTGTAGAGGCTTCTGGTCACCGGGGTTCCATCTGGGGGAGGCGGGATGCGGCACCTACTCCATCTGGAACTTGCCGGTGATCTCGGCTCTTTTTGGAACCTGTTTTTTCTTTCTTTTTTTCCCTCCGGGATCTGTGGTTCCCGCACCCTCCATGTGTTCCTTCTCTTAACCTCTGTACTGTTTTAATTTTATGGAAACATGAAATTTCACAGTAAATATTTTAAACACCACCATTTCTGAAGTCTATACTACAATATAAACATAAAATAATATTCTCTGAACATGCCACTTCATTTAAATAATGCCTTAAATAGTGATTTCGAATTTGATACAACAGACATGGAAATGTGATGACAATAAACTTTATTGCTTAATAGTTAATTTTTTTTTCCAAAAATGCAAATCATCCAAAATCTCTCATGCTAGATTAGAGAAGGAAAAGACTGGAGCAGACACATGCTATGCTGGGAACTCCTGAACCATTTTAGAGAACAGCTCACAATTTGGAAAACAGTGACGCAGACCCTGCTTGCAAACCCACGTGTGAGAACATAAATCATTAGTTTCCATTTGAAAACAGCAAAGGGAACCTCCTCTCTGGCTCTCATGGTTTAAAGGAAAACACACAATGGTGATGTAGTGACCTGCCAGCTAAATTACATTTTTTCATTTATCAAATCATTAGTCATAGCAATGGAGAGAGCTTGGACTGTTTGGCCACTTAGGTCATTTTGTTCCCTCCCTATTCCTTCTGGCTTGTATAAGGCCACCCTCTCCCTCCTCTAATGGATTGTCCTGCTCCCTGAATGTGGCTTGATGAGGTCCTGCTAGTGTCCATTAGTTCAGTTCCCTAATAGATTTTTGCTCATTTGATTTTTGATGACAGTATCAAATGTGACTTTTAGAGAAATTCAGAAACTTGCTGCAATGCAGGCTAAATGAACAGAAATAAATCTGTCAAAATACCAAACTACTGCAAACTACTCCTACTTCTAGGTATTTTCTGGGGGGGGGGGGGGAGGGTAGTTATAAAGAGAGTTAGAGTCTTTATTTCCTCTTTTTCTTGTGGTAGTCTGACTTTTTTATTGGATTTGACTGTTGGCACCTCTATGCAACTATATCCTTTGCAGAGATATTTTTAATTGACTTTTTCACTTAGTGGTGCCTCCGTATGCTTGACATATACAACAGTAGATGTG
Source organism: Sorex fumeus (assembly GCF_029834395.1). NCBI lineage: Eukaryota > Metazoa > Chordata > Mammalia > Eulipotyphla > Soricidae > Sorex > Sorex fumeus. The sequence continues at coordinate 59,406,438 of NW_026606059.1, forward strand.
ATTGAGATGGAATAATGCACACAGTAGAAGTTGTATATGTCAAGCACACAGAGGCACCACTAAGTGAAAAAGTCAGTTGGCTATGTCAATACTCTCCTACATGTTTTATAGCTTTTTATAACATAGTTTGAATTTCACTGTTGGTGGGAATGACTTCCAAGAGATAAAGAGTGAAAGAAGACAAGACTGAAATGGAATTTATTTTCAGCTCAAGTTGTATATGTTTTCTTCTTTTGCATTAGAAATATTCCCATGCAGTAATTCTATGATGTGGGTAATACTGGTTGTAGAGAGCAGGGAACACAATCTAGCTCATTCTCCTAATTTGTGTCAGTGCAGTGATTTGAATTTTGTCCTTGTTATAAGGAATTCTTCATTTTGGCCTCTATACTGTGTTATAGTTTTGATGTTTTTCTTTTGGATGCAATTAAATCATTAAGATAGATGACATACTGACTAGAGAGCAACAAATAAGATTCCCAGACATGTCCCTTGTTCTCATTTTGCCAGCATCAATCTTCTAAAATAAAAAGAGATTATTATTGAAAGTAGATATACAAACTAAAAATGGATTTTGAATTCAGGTTTTGTTTGATGTCTTCTAGTCGATCTTCTACTGGTGAAATGAAGATAAATACTATGTAATTGTTAGTTTAGTTTTAACAGCAAAATAAAATCCTCTAAATTAATTAAGGTGTTATAAGAAGAGCACTTCATATCAATTAACTTAACTTAACTTCCCGTTAGTCGTCGATTTGCTCGAGCTGGCGCCAGTAACGTCTCCATTTGTCCCTGTCGCGTGCTAGTGTAGCCCAATGGCATCTGTTCGCTCTGGAAACATGAAGAGCCTCAAACCGATCATTCATGATCTTGATGAAGAGGTCTGACCATCTGGTAGGTGGGCAGCCACGCAGTCTTTTGACATCCCGTGGAATCCAGTCAGTAACAGCTCTAGTCCAGCGGTCGTCTTTAAATCTCATTACGTGACCAGCCCATCTGATTTTTGACACCTTGGCAAATGAGACAGCATCCCCGATTCTTGATCGTCGACGGATGTCAGAACCCCGGATTCTTTCTCTCATTTGAGTGAAACGTGATATTCCAAGCATAACTATTTCAATTCCTCTTTGGGAGACCCGAATAGCATTGTCATCCTGTTTACATAGGGCCCAGGTCTCTGAGGCATATGTTAATGCAGGAAGAACAGTGGAATCAAAGAGATGTGCCTGGAGCCGGAGGTTCTTCGTCCTCTTAGTTATTTCTTCGACGTTCTTGAAGGCGTTCCAAACCGCTCTCTTCCTCCTGCGCAGCTTGGGTGCCAAGTCATTTGTCATGTTGACTTCTCTACCTAGGTACACATAGCTGTTTCATTCGGAGATGGTCGTTCGGTTGAGAGCGAATGGGGCATCAGGAATGAGGCTGTTTCTCATAAACATTGTCTTCGTAAGATTCAGCTGTAGTCCTACCTTTCCACACTCACGGTCAAAGTCGTCCAGCATTTGTGCTGCTTGGCTGATGTTTGGTGTTATTAAAACAATGTCATCAGCAAAGCGGAGGTGGTGTAGTTGCCGACCATCTATCTTCACTCCCATTCCTTCCCATTACAGTCGTCGCATGATGTTCTTGAGAGTGGCACTGAAGAGTTTCGGTGAAATGGTATCACCCTGCCGAACCCCTCTCTTGACATCAACGATTACTTCTTTGTAGAATGGTGAGATCTTGGTAGTGAATCCGCAATACAGTTCACGGAGGATCTTGATGTATTGGGCTTGAATGCCCTGATTGGCTAGGGCTTCAACGACCACTTCCGTCTCAACAGAATCAAAGGCCTTCTTTAAATCAATGACTGTTAAACAGAGCAGCATCTTGAACTCCTGAGAAACCTCAATGAGCTTGGTTGGATATGGTCGATGGTGCTGAATCCTTTGCGGAACCCGGCTTGCTCGCATGGTTGTCCTTCATCTAGTGTTCTGCCAATCCTATTTAGGATGACTCGAGTGAACAACTTGTAGATGACAGACAATAGGCAGATCAGGCGATAGTTGCCAATGTCATGAATGTCTCCCTTCTTGAACGGTAGTACGGTCCTGTTGGTTTTCCATTGGGACGGAACCTTGCATTCAGACAGGTAGCGTGTGAAGAGCCGAGCCAGTGTATTGATGAGTACTGACGGCAGGTTCTTCAGGTGTTCAGGTCTGACCTTGTCTGGGCAGGGTGCTGTTTGTTTCTTTACCGACGAAATGGCGAGTTGGATTTCAGAAGGGAGAACGTTGGGAACGACATATCCATCCTGTGGAATTTGGTATGTCGGCAAGTGGACATGGCTATCGAAGAGATTTGAATAGAAGTCATGGATAATCTTCTCCATTGCCATTCTGGAGGATGTGATGAATCCATCAGGACGTCGGAGGGCAGTCATCTTGGTCTTGTAGTTGGCGAACGACAGACGGGCGTTACGAATACTTTTCCCAGCTTCTGCCGCATCTACCAGCACTTCTGCTCTTCTCTCTTTAAGATCTTCCTTGATCGCATCTCTGCACTGCTTTGCGAGCTCGAATGTTAGCTTGCGGTTGCCTGAGGCATGCGCCAAACCACGCTGGTGAATAAGCTCAAGAGTTTTCGAAGATAGGCATTTTTTTGTGGCTATATCTCTCTTGGCATTCCTCGCACATTCATGAAGGTGCTGTACCAGTCTATCGTATTCCTCATCAATGTTGATAGGGTTCAAATATGGTAACACCTACGAGGGCAATTAGAGGTTGCCCCAAAAGCCTCTGTTCCTCTCGGAAAGACAGGCAAGCTACCGAGAGTATTCCACCCGCATGAAAGAGCCTGGCACGCTATCCGTTGTTTATTTGATATGCCAAAACCAGTAACTACAACTGGTCTCATTCACCTGACCCTGAAGGCTTCACCAACATGGCAGCACTGAGAAGGATGAGAAAGGAGAGCCCGATAAAATCTCAAGGCTGAACTAGGCTGCCACAATGAAGGAAGACAAAAATGATCTTCTGTACTTTCAATGCACGTATGCTAGCATCAGCTGCATCCATCGAGGACCTGATGGTACAAGCGTGAATGATCAAGTATGACATCATTAGTCTGACCGAGACAAGAAGGCACGAATCTCACCTTGCCATTTTCGACACTGGAGAAGAATTGTTCCTCGGAACATGCCATAAAAGAGGTGTCCTAGGCATCGATGTCCTTGTCAACACAAACTTGGCCATGAGCATTGATTCATTCGAATGCCGAACAATCCGAATCGAACGTTTACATTTGAATAGATGAGGCTCACTGCCTGCAGTTTCTATCTTCGTTGTCTACGCACCAACATCTCATTATGATGAAAGAGAAATCAAGAAGTTCTACATGGAGCTGGAGAAGTTCTATAAAGAAGACCACACCTTCTACAAGATCATTGTGGGTGATTTTAATGCCAAGATAGGACCGAGAATATCAGCTGAATAACTTCACATCGGGACCCATGGCCTAGAATGGAACGAACAGGGTGAGAGACTGTCTGAGTTCATCAGGTCGACCAAGACCATCCATGGTAACTCACAGTTCCAGAAGGCAGAATCTAAATGTTGGACATGGGAGTCTCCCGGTGGACGATTCCACAACGAAATAGACCACATCATATTCAATCGACAGTTTTGCCTGACCGATGTCACTGTTGTCCCAAAATTCTGAATGGGATCGAACCACCATCTCCTTCATGCAAAATTCTACTTCACATAGCAGGGAGAAAGGGCTGCAAAGTTTAAAAAGAGAACTCCCAGAACGACCACCAACTGGGAGCTCTTTGGCACTATTGTGGCAACATGGGAAGATGCCATTGTTGTTCATATCAATTAGTTGAATTATTTGTACTGATTCTCATTTGATTTGTATCTTCCTATTTTACAAAGACCCAGTTTTTTTCCCCACAGCTCCTAGAGAACATTTTTTTAAAATTTATTCTCTATAGCCTATCTGTTTCTATCTTAATACCTGAAAAATTTTAATCTCAATTTCATACATGAAAGGATATAGGGCCAATTTATCCTGAAATCCTTAACACTTGTACATAACTTGGAAGATAAAAATAGTCAATAAATATTGTAGAATAAACACATCAACAGGCACAATGCAAAAATACCATTATTATTCCATATTGTTCTGTTGAAGCTTTCAAGAAAAGGACAGTTATGGGTTCCTAAAATTCAAGTGTCATTTTTGAAATGAAAAGAATACCTTCATTATAAATTAAACAGAGCTGGAGCAATAATGCAGCAGGTAGGGTGCTTTGATTCCTGACATCACATATGGTCCCTGGGACCCTCCAAGGAGCAATGTCTGAATGCAGAGCTAGAAGTAAGCCTGAGCACCAACAAGTATGGTCCAAAAGTCATATAATATAAATTAAACATTTTAATTGTGTACAGGTATTCTGTTTTTAATAGCATTTAAGTTGTAAAGCAATCATTTCAAACTTTAGGGTGAGAACTTCATTATTTTGTGCATTGAAAGGAAATTTGTTCTGTACTGATTAAGGTGAGGGACTTATCCAAAAATAATAAAGCCACCCCCAAATAAGTATTTACTTAATCAAGCACAGAAGTCAAGCATAATCACTTTGCAAAATAGTTTAAAAGCCAACTAATGATATTTCCAAGCCTCAGCTGACTTTTGTAAAAATAGATGATATGTGAAGATATAGATTAGAAGTTGTAAACGCAAGTATTGTCCTTATACTAGGCATAAAAAGAGCAATTTAAAAACAATTTAAAAACTGGAAAATTTCCCCAATATCTTGTGCATTGAAGAAACTTAGTGCTCAGAATCCTCTGGTTTAGGACACTAATTTTAGCAAAAGCATTTAATGTGATAAAAAAAAAAATAAGACGGTTTAACAAGAGTTACCACTCAGGAGTAAACCTTGCAGCTCTGGCCAAGCAGCGGCATGGAAAGTTGCCCAGGATAGCAGCTGGCTCTGTTAGTTTTTACACTCCAGCTGGGCAGCTTGCACAATAATGAGGAGTTATGACTATTTTCCTCAAGAACGTGGTCCTGAGATACACACCTGGAGCTACCTCTGAGTCCCATTGATATTTTCTCTGTCCATCTCTGGTATCCACAAAATCCTGGGCCAGGGTCAGACTGCCTCCAGGAGTGAGTCTTAGCTTATCAGAGAGGGAAAGAAAGATGTTTGAGTTTCTTCTATTTCCTCCCGGGGTTGCTGACTGGGAGGTATAAGGAAACTAAGAGCACTGGAATGATGAGTCCTGATTTTAATCCTTTCAGTAAAAGAGACAGCTTCACTACAGGAAAGTGACTAGGGATATGGAAGCAGTGATCCAATCCCAGCGTTCTGATTCTAACCTGGGAAGAAGTCCTGGTACTATTTTAAGGGTCTGTCATGCACAAAATAATACAAACTCATACCATGTGAGAATACTGGTAGGATGAGTGATATTATTTTATACATGTGTATTCTATACATAGCGTTAAAGTAAAATGGGAAAAGCAAATATCAGACCAGAAAAAGATGAATGGGAAGGAAATACGTGCTGGGTGTGGAATTATACACTTTGTCAGCCATAACTACATGCTATTGCCAGCTGACATCCTGGATATTCTTCAACATCATTAAGGCAGGGTTGGTCCTGAGAAAACTGCTGTCATTGTCACTGTCCTCCCGTTGTTCATCAATTTTCTTGAGTGGGCCCAGTAATATCTCCATTGTGAGACTTTGTTGTTACTGTGTTTGGCATATCGAATATATCACGGGTAGCTTGCCAGGCTTTGCCGTGCAGGCGAGATAATCTAGGTAGCTTGCTGGGCTCTCCGAGAGCGGCGGAGGAATCAAACTCAGGTTGGCCATGTTGACTGCGTGCAAGGCAAACACCTTACCTACTGTGCTATCGCTCCACCCTGAGAAAACTACAATCAAATATTTTTAAGGGAGTAATACAGGAATGCTGTGAAATTTCCAAAACAAGACCTGGTGATCAGGAAATCAGATTTGAATGGAGAGCTAATGATGGAGCCTGGGAAAGTATTTCAAGGGTCGAACATAATTTTGCAAATTCTCTGCCTATTTTGGGATCTAATATTATGTTAAGATTATTCATAAGGTATCCACCATTTGGAAATGTGACTCAGTGATAAAGAGTGAAACTTGTCGCTCACATGTGTGCAGAATTGGATTCAATTCCTGGTCACACACAGATAAAAACATCACTGTGATGTCTACTACCTACATCCTAAAAAATTCTGTGATTCCTACAAAATTCTTTCCCTTTCACTTTTTTCTTCAAAAATTTCTAAACAATTCTCCAAATATTAATTTTTGTTCTTTCTAGGTTCTTTCTTAGCTAGCTGACTTGGTGTGATTTTCTTCTCTTTTCCTGTTCTCTCTGAACTAAACAATCTGAAACCTGGTTTCTCTCAGTGTTCCCTGACCCATCCTTAGCCAGGAATAGACATCAATATTAGTTGCTTTTGATCTATTGTTAAATTGCCCCTTCATTAATCGTTTGGTTGATAAGTCAACAATTATAGTCACATCTGCCAATGTATACATTTACCCTGAACACTCAAGGAAGGAAACCCCACATGCTCTAAATTCAAACACAGACACAATTGCAGAGACTATTTTTCAAACTGTGTTTTGGTTTAACCAGTGCATGTGCAAGAACTCTTGTGTAAGTACTAGTTATCTACAAATAGGCTTATCAATCCTGTTCAAATGGGAAAAGACACTTAAAGCTATTCAAATCTGAGAGACTTATTGGCTCTGACTTTAGATACATAAGATAAACATATCCTGCTCAAACCAGTTCCAACTCACCCCCAGACTTTAGATGAAAGTTCAGATGTCTCTGTACAAATAACAGACTTCTGTCAAAGCACAAGCACATGCTTGGAAGTAAAGGTACTTTAAATAATTTCATGTTAGACTAGAATCACTTGGTTCAAGAGAAGACAGAATAATAAGTTGATAAATAAATGGACTTCTGCAAAGAACTTTAATATAAGCATATAATATTGAAAATTTGAATTTAACTTGAAAAATTTTGTTTGCACAATTCACATGAATTTTATGTTTTTAATTGGATCCAGGCAATAATATACTAATGAAGTTTAATTTTACTGACATCGTTTGGAAAAAAAGTCACAATTTCTGTTATATAGCAATATTTTTTCTTTTCTCAAGACATGATTGGCAATATTTTTAATCTTGTTTATTGCAGTGTTACCTAGTAAAAAGCAAAACAAGAATTTTAGTAAACATTTTTCATAATATCTATTCACACCTCAAGCAGATGTGAAAAGAGAAGACAAATTATTAAGATTCCAATCATTCAGCCAAACCTAATAGAAATGGCTTTCATTCTTTAATAATAATTATTCTATATTTTCATGAAAAAATTGGCTCAATTTTGAAAACCTTACATTTAATAGCATTAATCTGAACACTTATTGAATTATGAGAAATTATAGACTCTAACCCAACACTCTAAGCATCAGTACTTAAAAGTGCCATCAGGATATTTCCATGTGATATAAGAAACTCTGTGTATAGGAAATAGGAAGATGTAGGAAAGAATAAAGAGCTTGTGAAACTCAAGCCCTTTTTCCTCTCTCCTTAGCAATTAGCCTGAAAAGCAGTTAAGAAGATACATGGCTTGTGAGACAGATGTAATTTCACTCTTCACCTTGACTATTTTACCTGTATATGGATGACTGAATATGTCATAATTTATAAACTGCTATGTCTCACACAATTATACAAGGATATTAGCTTTTGCTAAAAGAGAAATCTGTGGCTGTTTGTCGAACCCTGATCTACAGAAAGACCATTCATGCAAACATGCTGACTGACTCTACTTATTCTTTTGATAGATAAACAAAGGTCCATACTTATTGGGAGTCATATACTAAGCTCAACAACTTAAAATGGCTGTGATTCACCCAAAAGGAGAGAGAGAACAAAAGGGAGTGCCCTGCCACAGAGACAGGGTGGGATGGGGGGATGAGGGGAGTGGGAGGGATACCGGGATTAGTGGTGGTGGAGAATGGGCACTGGTGGAGGGATGGGTACTCGATCATTGCACAACGGAAACCCAAGCACAAAAATTTGTAAGTCTACAACTGTACCTCAGGGTGTTTCACTAATAAAAATAAAAAATAGCATATAAGTGATAGAGGTAAAAATTTAAGAGTGTATTATTAGATTGCTTTTCATTTAAAGAAAGACCATTCTTATACAAATTTCCCAAATATTGAGAAAACAGAATATAGTATTTTTTATTCGAGTTTATTTGTACACAAGACTTTTTCATTAGCTAAGATGTTTTAGTTGGCTTTTAAAGGAGTGATAGCAAAGTATGGTGAATAAAATATTTCTGATATTTTATTATCAAAATATAATTGAAATTCAAGCATATCCCATTCTGCCAATATATTATCTAAGCTAATTAAAAATTGGAATCTTTGCTGGAAGTGTCCAAATGGCTCTCTACTCTGTTTGTACACAATAGCCAACCCTAATCTTGTTGGCTGTATTTAACACTCCAGAATATTCCCTAGTACATTAATAAAGTCAGAGTCTTAATTTAAAAAAAATACAATGGCTGTGATTGTTCTAGTGCCTATAAAGCGACAATATTCAGTATGAAATACTCAGAATTCTGGGATATTTTGGAATCAGCCCTGATTCTGCCACTTACAATTGTGATAGTACAAATTACACTATTTCTCTGTGTTTCAGTTTCCTGGTGTACAAAATGGGGATAATAGTATAACAACCTGTATAGAGTTCTTGTTAGTCTTCAGTGGACAAGGCATGGCTAAAGTAAACCTAGAGTCAATGGTAACTATTGTTATTATTAGTGTTCACATACTTCTTCTCTCTTTAATTGGCTTATGGATAAGCAAGGCATCTATAAAAACATAGGAAAATTACAATAGTTCATAGACTACATCTCTTAATTTTTCAGAATATATTTTGGTATAAAAAGTCTTCTTTTTGGCAGGACGGGCACGGAGGCCCAGCTCTGGGCAACAAAGCTGAACGGCTCCAATTCCAAACAGGTACAGCCCACCCCCAAGGGCCTGGGACCCTCTCTGGGCATGCGCAGCTAGATCCAGCCCCTAGAAAGCCGGTTTTCAACCCCTGATCTGCGCGGGATGGGCATGGAGGCCCAGCTCTGGGAAACAAAGCTGAACGGCTCCAATTCCAAACAGGAGACGTTCCCAACTCCTCGCCCAGTGCCAGGGACTCTTTCCGGAGCCACGGCTGTGTTAGCGGAAATATTTTCTACTACGTATGCCATAGGAACCATAAGCTACCTTCTTAGATGGAAACTTCTCTATTTTAGCTCAGCCACTAGAAACACAGTAGCCAATAACTCATAAGCCTATCTTAACTCACACTGCATATCAAGCAGAATAGTAACAGTGAACGTGAAGGACTAAACCACACCTCTCACAATGGTAAAGCAACACAAAAGCCCACCAAACTTTCATATTGAAGAGTCTAGCCCAGATGACACCAACAGTACTGTAGTGTTAGACAACCTCTCTGACAAGGAATTCAGAAGGGAGCTACATCGGATGCTTAGGGAATTAAAAGAAACAATGGAAAGCAATGCCAATAGAAGACAAGAGGATCTGAAGGCAGAAATGAAGAAAATGCAATCAGAAATGTCAGACCTGAAAAATCTCGTAGGCGAATTGAAAAGCTCAGTGGAAGGCCTCAGCAGCAGAGTAAGAGCGGCTGAGAACAGAATCAGTGAGCTCGAAGATGAAGTTCAGAGACTCTCCAGAAAAGAGCAGAAAATGGAAAAGAGACTCACAATTTGGGAACAGATGGCAAGAGAAGATCGTGATGAAGCCAAGAGGGGTAACATAAGAATTATTGGAGTCCCAGAGGGACAGGAAGAAAACCTTGATGAAGAAGAAACTGTCAAAGACATCATTGCTACAACGTTTCCAGAGCTGAAGAAAACTTGTGACCACATTCAGGAGGCCCGAAGGGTACCAGCTAGAAAAAATCCAAATAAAAATACCCCAAGACACATTCTGATCAAAATGACCAAAACCTTAGACAGAGACAAAATTCTCAAAGCAGCAAGATCGAAGAAAGAAATCTCTTACAAAGGAGCATCCTTAAAATTCACAGCTGATTTTTCTGATGAAACCCTCATGGCCTGAAAACAGTGGTGGGACATAGTGAAAAAACTCAATGAAATAAATGCCTCCCCAAAAATACTTTTCCCAGCGAGACTCTCATTCAAAATAGAAGGAACAACACACAGTTTCACAGACAAACAACAGCTCAGGAACTTCATAGACTCAAAACCATGGTTACAAGAACAACTAAATGGGCTACTTTAAGGCAAGAAAGGCCGCTCAAATACACCAAATTTTAACAGAACAATGGGACAAAATCCCATAACAATAATCTCTCTCAATGTCAATGGGCTAAACACACCAATTAAAAGACATAGAGTGGCAGGATGGATTAGAAAATTGAACCCAACATTATGCTGCCTGCAAGAAACGCATCTCAATATTCAAAGCAAACACAGACTCAGAGTCAAAGGCTGGAAAACAATCCTACAGGCAAACAGCTCCCATAAAAAAGCTGGGGTAGCCATCCTAATATCAGACCACATCGATTTCAGAGTGAGGAAGGTCATAAGAGACAGTGAAGGCCATTTCTTATTGATCAAAGGATCTGTACAACAGGAAGAACTTACAATAATAAATATATATGCACCTAATGAGAGACCAGCAAAGTACTTAACACAACTACTCATAGATTTGGAAAAAGACATCAATAGCAACACAATACTAGTGGGAGACTTCAACACTGCTTTGTCACCTCTTGATAGATCAACCAGACTCAAGCTTAGCAAGGACATACTTCATTTGAGGGAAACAATGGAAGAAAGGGACTTAGTAGATATATACAGGACACTTCATCCACAAAAAGCTGAATACACATTCTTCTCAAGCGTACATGGAACATTCTCCAAGATAGACCACATGCTGAGCCACAAAACATGCCTCCATAAAATTAAGAAGATAGAGATTGTATCAACAATCTTCTCAGACCATAATGCACTGAAATTAGAAGTAAATCACACACAAAAACAGAAAACTAAATCAAACACCTGGAAATTAAACAGTGCACTATTGAACAACGAGTGGATTAGACAGGAAATCAAAGAGGAAATCAAAATATTCCTAGAAACGAATGAAAATGAGAACACGAGTTACCAAAACTTATGGGACACAGCAAAGGCTGAGTTAAGAGGAAAGTTTATAGATCTACAAGCATTCCTCAGGAAGGAGGAGCGAGCACACATAAGTAACCTAACCTCATAGCTTAAGAGCTTGGAGAAGGACCAAAAAAAGGAGCACAACCCGAACAGGAGAAAGGAAATAATAAAACTCAGAGCAGAGATTAACGAGATGGAAACCCAAAAAACAATCCGAAAGTTCAATGAAACCAAAAGCTGGTTCTTTGAGAAAATTAACAAGATCGTAAGCCTCTAGCAAAACTCACAAAGAAAGGGAGAGAGAAAACCCTAATAAACCGAATCAGAAATAAAAAGGGGGTCATTACAACAGAAACCACAGAAATTCAGAGGATCCTCAGGGAGTACTTTGAGAAGCTTTATGCCACGGAACATCAAAACCTCGAGGAAATGGATAAATTCCTAGACTCCTACAGACTCCCAAGACTGAACCAAGAAGACCTGGAATACCTGAACAGACCTATCACCATCAAGGAAATTGAAATGGTAATAAAAAGTCTCCCCAAGCAAAGAAGTCCTGGCCCGGATGGATTCACTAGTGAATTCTTCCAAATCTTTAAAGAGGACTTACTCCCAATGCTCTTTTAGCTTTTCCACGAAATTGAAATATCAAAAACACTTCTCAACAGTTTCTACGAAGCAAATATCACACTGATACCAAAAGCAGACAGAGATACCACAAAAAAAGAGAATTACAGGCTGATATCCCTGATGAACACAGATGCAAAGATCCTCAACAAACTACTAGCAAATAGAATCCAACTACTCATCAAAAAGATCATACACCATGACCAAGTAGGATTCATCCCAGGGATGCAAGGAAGGTTTAACATTCGAAAATCAATCAACATAATCCATCATATCAACAAAAGAAAAGATAAAAAGCATATGATTATATCAGTAGATGCAGAGAAAGCATTTGACAAGATCCAGCACCCCTTTATGATGAAAACCCTAGCCAAAATGGGTATAGAGGGGACCTTCCTCAACATAATTAAGGCCATCTACCACAAGCCTACAGCAAGCATCATCCTCAATGGGGAAAAACTGAGAGCCTTCCCTCTAAGATCAGGGACGAGACAGGGATGCCCACTCTCTCCACTGCTGTTCAATATAGTACTGGAAGTACTTGCAATAGCGATTAGGCAGGAAAAAGATATTAAGGGCATTCAGGTAGGAAAGGAAGAAATCAACCCCTCACTATTCGCAGATGATATGATACTCTACTTAGAAAACCCAATAACCTCCACCAAAAAAATCCTAGAAACAATAGACTCATATAGTAAAGTTGGAGGTTATAAAATCAATACCCAAAAGTCCATGGTTTTCCTATACGCAAACAGTGAGAGAGAAGAAAGCAACATGAAAAAAACAATCCCGTTCACAATTGTGCCCCAGAAAATCAAGTACCTAGGAATCAGCTTAACTAAGGAAGTAAAGGACCTGTACAAAGAAAACTACAAAACGCTACTTCAGGAAATAAAAGAGGACATGAGGAAATGGAAAGATATCCCCTGCTCATGGGTCGGGAGACTTAACATTGTCAAAATGGCAATACTACTGAAAGCATTGTATAAATTCAATGCAGTCCCTATAAGGATACCCATGACATTCTTCAAAGAAATGGAGCAAACACTCCTGAAATTTATATGGAACAATAAGCCCCCACGAATAGCTAAAGCAATTCTTGGGAAAAAGAAAATGGGAGGAATCAACCTCCCTAACTTCAAAGTGTACTACAAAGCAGTAATAATTAAAACAGCATGGTACTGGAACAAAGGCAGAACTGCAGACCAATGGAACAGGGTTGAATACACTGACATCTCCCCTCAATCATATGATCATCTAATCTTTGATAAAGGTGCAAGTAATGTGAAGTGGAGTAAGGAAAGCCTCTTTAATAAATTGTGTTGGCATCACTGGACGGCTACATGCAAAAAAATAGGCTCAGAACTCTGCCTAACACCATGTACAGAAGTAAGATCAAAATGGATTAAAGACCTCAACATCAGACCAGAAACCATAAGGTACATTGAAGATAAAGTTGGCAAAACCCTCCATGACATTGAAGCTAATGGTATCTTCAAAGATGCCACGCCACTGGCCGAGCAATTGAAAACAGAGATAGATAAATGGGACTATCTTAAACTAAGAAGCTTCTGCACCTCCAAAGAAACAGTGACCAAATACAAAGACAGTCTACAGAATGGGAAAGGATATTCACCGAATACACATCTGACAAGGTGTTGATATCCAGGATATACAAAATACTGGTTAAACTCCACAAGAAGAAAACATCCAACCCCATCCAAAAATGGGGCAATGAAATGAACAGAAACTTTCTCAAAGAAGAAATCCAAATGGCAAAAAAGCACATGAGAAAATGCTCTACATCATTAATCATCAGGGAGATGCAGATCAAAACTACAATGAGATACCATCTCACACCTCAGAGACTGGCCCACATTCAAAAGAACAAAAGCAAACGATGCTGGCGTGGATGTGGCGAGAAAGGGACACTCCTTCACTGTTGGTGGGAATGTCCACTGGTTCAGCCCTTCTGGAAAACAGTATGGACGATTCTCAAAAAATTAGAAATTGAGCTCCCATTTGACCCAGCAATACCACTCCTGGGAATATATCCCAGAGAGGCAAAAATGTATTGTCGAAGTGACATCTGCACTTGTTTGTTCATTGCAGCACTCTTTACAATAGCCAGAAACTGGAAGAAACCTGAATGCCCAAGAACAGATGACTGGTTAAAGAAACTTTGGTACATCTACACAATGGAGTACTATGTAGCTCTTAGAAAAGATGAAGTCATGAAATTTACATACAAGTGGTACAATATGGAAAGTATCATGCTAAGCGAAATGAGTCAGAAAGAGAGGGATAGACATAGAAAGATTGCATTCATCTGGGGGATATAAAGTAACAAAGTATGAGATTAATACCCAAGAATAGCTGAGATCAGCACCAGGAGGATTACTCCATAACTTAGAGGCCAGCCGGGTATCCTAGAGGAAAGGGCAGTTCAGATAGAGAAGGGAGCACCAAATAAAGGATGTTTAGAGGATCCTCCCAGGAGGGGAGATGCATGTCGAAAGTAGACTATGGACTGAACATGTTTGCCACTCAATGCCTCTTTTGCAGACCACAACACCCAAAAGGAGAGAGAGAACACAGGGGATTGCCCTGCCACTGAGACAGGGGGCGATGGGGGGATGCGGGTGGGGGGGATATTATCCATGGTGGTGGAAAATGGGCACTGGTGGAGGGATGGGTATCTGATCATTGTATAATCGAAACCCAAGCACAAAAATTGTAAATCTACAACTGTAAAAAAAAAAAGCAAAAAGAAATTAATTTATACTTTGTGAGTATAACTCTAGTTGCTAGAGTTTTTGTTAGATGTTCTTGTTTCCTAAAATATAATGATGTATATTTCAGCAAAGAAGGTCAAGTATGTCAGGGCGTTTAGACCAAGGACTATGTGCAGGGTAACATCATAGCTGAGACAATAGTAGTTATATTTGATTTTATGGCAAAAGAAAAAACATAGGTCTTTGAATAACATCTGTGCCAGAATTAAATAGAAAATTACTACAGGTCTATTTTGAGCCACTTGAGCCACTTGGGGTCTTATTCACACACCAAGTATGAAGTAGAAGAGATATTGCCTCTCAAAAACTGCTACTTTATCAATTTATAGAAAGGGCAACTGAGATAGTTTATAGAGGTTTAGAAAGGCAGTTATATACAGAATACGAAACAGAGCAGAATGGTTTATTTTTTACTTAAGAAGTATTGTCTAGTTGGTATCAATTTGCATAGTTGCAATCATGTCAAACAAAGGATTTTCCCCAAGGATTTATATTCTATGATCAAGAACTAAAAAAAATTAAATATAAACCACAGACAATTGTTTTGTTTTGGAGGATAGAGAGAAGGAGAGATAAACAGAGAAGGAATATGATCTTTTAAACAGAAAAAGAAAGAAAGGGGAAAAAATCTCTTCAAAAAAGTTTCACTAGTAGATATTCTCATACTATTAGTCAGGGACTTTTTAAGAAAATATTTTGAAAGGGTATTTGGTTGACAACTTTATCTCCTTTAAATGCTTTGCCAAGGGGCTGGAGAGATAGCACAGCGGGTAGGGCATTTGCCTTGCACACGGCCGACCTGGGTTCGACACCCAGCATCCCACATGGTCCCCTGAGCACCGCTAGGAGTAACTCCTGAGTGCAGAGCTAGGAGTATCGCCTGTGCATCACCAGGTGTGACCCAAAATGCAAAAAAAATAAATAAATAAAATAAAATTTAAAAAAAGTCTTCTTTTGTTATCATATAGGCCTACTTCCAGTGTGTAGCAAGAAGAAATTAGCTCACATTTTTCAAAGGGTAGAAATGATATCACTTAAAAGTAGTATTTCTAGTTAAAAATGAATGAATGTAAATAACAGTTTTATGTATATTTTATGAAAATTGAAAGCTTATATTTAAAAGATAAAATATGCAATATTAGAAGAAAGTATACACTTATTTCATAGAGGACTGTGTATTTTATGTTAACATATTTTTCTATAATTTTTCAGTATATTATAGAGATACTCTACCACAGCAGCTAGGGCATTTGCCTTGCACACAGCTGACCCAAGTTCTATTCCTCCATCCCTTTCAGAGAGCCTGGAAAGCTACCAAGAGTATTCTGCTGCCACGGCAGAGCCTGGTAAGCTCCCGTAACATATTCGATATGCCAGAAACAGTAACAAGTCTCACAACGGAGACATACTGTTGCCCTCTCGAGCAAATTGATGAATGGCAGGACAGTACTCCAGGACAGTGCTACATTATAGGGATTGGAGAAGTATATTTTGCAAATGTTCAAACCCAGTTAGCTAGTTATCAACATCATATTTGTCTTTAACATTGCAACTGAACATTGCAACTAAATAAAAATGTGAGATTTCAAAAGTTACATAATTGATAACAAACTTAAATGCACTTTGTATTAGCCAGAATTCAAATGTAGGAAGAGGAAATAGCTTCATTATTTTAAGCATTAAAAGATTTAGTTATGAGTGTATTAAAATTTTTTGAGGGTCCTGAGCAGGTGGGGCACTTGCCTTAGACGTGGCTGACCAGATTCAATGCCTAGCATCACACACATATGACCTACAAAGTCCACCAGGACTGATTATTGGCTACAGAGCCAGATGTAAGCCCTGAGCACAGCCAAGTGTGGCCCCCAAACAACAAAAATCTACTGAGAACTCTTTATACACTAAGTTCTGCTTCAGGGGTGATGTCTTCCAACTATTCTACTACCAAATTATTTCCTCATTTTTCAGATGAAAATCTCTAGTTCAGAATTTCCCTACTGACTTCAGTGTACTTAATGCATTAACATAAAAGCAAGATTTAAAAGATTAATTTCTGAAAGTAAATCTTCAAAACTGTGCTGTTAGAATTGACTGGAAGGGTCACTGCAGAACTGACCTGTCAAAGAGCTGTTTCTAGAACAGGCAGAAGTTATAGAATTGGGCAACCATGCTGCTTCCACATCACAGTTTCCAATGC
The DNA here is from genome assembly GCF_029834395.1 of Sorex fumeus. Lineage (NCBI taxonomy): Eukaryota > Metazoa > Chordata > Mammalia > Eulipotyphla > Soricidae > Sorex > Sorex fumeus. Next base: position 59,423,336 of record NW_026606059.1, read on the forward strand.
CTAGATACAAATAGTCACTCTTGAACTGTCTTTTTTATATGACCAATGTAAAATGGGTGTCTAACATCCTGCTTTTTCTCTTAATACTTAATTTTATTTGGAGTTCATTTTCACTATTAGTCACTAAACAAACTAAATGGCAGAACTTAAGTCTTGTATAAAACCAAGATTGGCATCCTCTGCATCTGGAATGCAAATGGAAGAATGGAAAAGATGTTTAGAGAGCTAGTTTAAAATATCATGATAGGCTCACTCATCCAGGTACCCAGCTGGTGTCAGGGCCCCTTCCCGGGGCTGTACATCTAACTAGAACCCCTGAGAACAGCCAGTTTTCATCCTTGGTATGCAGGGGATGGGAGTTGAGGCACAGTGTGAAAAACCCAAAGCTGAGTCATTCTGCCACCCTCTGCTCACTCCAGGTACCCGCCCGGCAGCAGGGCCCCTTCCTGAAGCCACAGCTGCATTAGCGGCCACAAGTTATTCTCCCCCTACGTATCCCATAGGAACCATAAGTTACCCTCTTAGGCTTTCACTAGGATAGCTTAACCACCAGCAACTCATTAGCCATAATTCATTAAGCCCGTCTCAATTTTTTCTGCATCTTAAGTAGAATAGTAACAGTGAGCATGAAGGTCTAAAGCACACAGGTCACAATGGTAAAGCAATGCAGAAGCCCACCCAGCTTACTTATTGAAGAGACTAGCCCAGAAGACACCAACAGTAATGAAGTGCTAGACAACCTCTCTGACAAAGAATTTAGAAGGAAGCTACTGAGGATGCCTAGGGAGCTAAAAGAAACAATGGAAAGCAATGCCAATAAAAGACAAGAAATGAGGAAAATGCAAATAAAATTACAAACAGTAATATCAGACCTGAAAAACCTGGTAGGAGAATTGAAAAATTCAGTGGAAGGCCTTAGCATCAGAGTAACGGCTATGATGATATAACCAGTGAGCTTGAAGATGAAGTATTTTCTCTTCAGAAAAGAGCAGAAAATAGAAAAGGGATTCCCCATTTTGGAACAGATGACAAGAGAAGATCGTGATGAAGCCGAGAGGAGTAACAAGAATTATTGGAATCCCAGAAGGATAGGGAAGAAAACCCCGATGAAGAGGAAACCGTCAAAGACACATCATTGCTATGACGTTCCCACAGCTGATGAAATCATGCGACCACATTCAGGAGGCCTGAAGGGCACCAGCTAGAAGAAATCCGAATAAAAATACCCCAGACACATGCTGATCAAAATGACCAAAACCTTAGATAGAGACAAAATTCTGAAGGCAGCAAGATCAAAGAAATAAATTTCCTACAAAGGAGCATCCTTAAGATTCACAGCTGATTTGTCTGATGAAATCCTGATGGCCAATAAACAGTGGTGGGATATAGTCAAAAAACACAATGAAATAAATGCCTCACCAAAAACACTTTACCTGGTGAGACTTTGTTTTACATAAGAAAGGAACAACACACAGTTTCACAGACAAACAACAGCTCAGGAACTTCATAAACTCAAAACCATGGTTACAAAAGCGACTAAATGGGCTACTTTAAGACTAGACAGGCCCCTCAAATACACTAAATTTCAACAGAAAAATAGGACAAAACCCCATAACAATAATCTCTCTCAACAACAATGGGCTAAACACACCGATTTAAAGACACAGAGTGGCAGGATGGATTAGAAAATTGAACCCAACATTCTGCTGCCTCCAAGAAACACATCTCAATAGTCAAAGCAAACACAGGCAAGAATCAAAGGCTGGAAAACAATCCTACAGGCAAACAGCTCCCATAAAAAAGCTGGGGTAGCCATCCTAGTATCAGACCACATCGATTTCAGACTAAAGAAGGTCACAAGAGACAGTGAAGGCCATTTCTTATTGATGAAGAGATCTGTACAACAGGAAGAACTTATAATACTAAATGTATATGCACCTAATGAGGGACCAGCAAAGTACTTAAATCAACTACTTATCGACTTGGAAAAAGACATTGATAGCAACACAAAACAAGTGGGAAACTTCACCACCACGTTGTCACCTCCTGATAGATCAACCAGAATTAAGCTTAGCAATGACATACTTTATCTGAGAGAAAAATGGAAGAAAAGGACTTAGTAGATATATACAGGACACTTCATCCTCAAAAAGCTGAATACACTTTCTTCTCAAGTGTGCATGAAACATTCTCCGAGATAGACCACATGCTGAGCCACAAAACATACCTCATAAAATTAAGAAGATAGAGATTGTATCAACAATCTTCTCAGACAACAATGCACTGAAATTAGAAGTAAATCACACACATAAACAGAAAATTAAATCAAACACCTGGAAATTAAACAGTTCACTATTGGACAAAGAGTGGCTTAGAAAGGAAATCAAAGAGGAAATCAAAAGATTCCTGGAAACGAATGAAAATGAGGACACAAGTTACCAAAACTTATGGGACACAGCAAAAGCTGTGTTAAGAGGAAAGTTTATAGCTCTACAAGCATTACTCAGGAAGGAAGAGCAAGCCCATATAAGTAACCTAACCTCACAGCTTAAGATCTTGGAGAATGACCAACAAAAGAAGCCCAACCCGAACAGGAGGAAGGACATAATAAAACTCAGAGCAGAAATTAACGAGATGGAAACCCAAAAAACAATCCGAAAGATCAGTGAATCCAAGAGCTGGCTCTTTGAGAAAATAAACAAGATCAATAAGCCTCTAGCAAAACTCACAAAGAAAGGGAGAGAGAAAACCCTAATAAACCGAATCAGAAGTGAAAAGGGAGTCATTACAACAGAAACCACAGAATTCCAAAGAATCCTCAGGGAGTACTTTGAGAAGCTTTATTCCACGGAACATGGAAACCTTGAGGAAATAGATTCCAATTTTTAGATTCCAATAGCCTCCCAAGGCTGAGCCAAGAAGACCTGGAATACCTGACAGACCTATTACCATCAAGGAAATTGAAATGGTAATAAAAAGTTTCCCCAAGCATAAAAGTCCTGATTCATATGGATTCACTAGTGAATTCTTCTAAATCTTTAGAGTACTTACTCCCAATCCTATTTAAGCTTTTCCAAGAAATTGAAATATCAAAAACACTTCCGAACAGTTTCTACGAAGCAAATATCACCCTGAAACCAAAAGCAGACAGAGATACCACAAAGAAAGAGAATTACAGGCCTATATCCCTGATGAACACAGGCGCAAAGATTCTCAATAAATTATTAGCAAATAGAATCCAACAACTCTTGAAAAAGATCATACAACATGACCAAGTGAGATTCATCCTGGGGATGCAAAGATAGTTCAACATTTGGAAATCAATCAACAAAATCTATCATATCAACAAAAGAAAAGATAAAAACCATATGATCATATTAATAGATGCAGAGAAATTATTTGACAAGATCCAGCACCTGTGTATGATGAAATGGCTATAGAGGGGACTTTCCTAAATATAGTTAAAGCCATCTACCACAAGCCTACAGCAACCATCATCGTCAATGGGGAAAAACTGAGAGCCTTCCTTCTATGATTAGGGATGAGAAAAGGATGCCCAATCTCTCCACTGCTGTTCAATATAGTACTGGAAGTACTTGCAATAACGGTTAGGCAAGAAAAAGATATTAAGGGCATTCAGCTAGGAAAGGAAGAAATTAAGCTCTCACTATTTGCAGATGATATGATACTATACTTAAAGAACCCTATAACCTCTACCAAGAAACTCCTGGAAACAATAGTAAAGTTTCAGGCTATAAAATCAATACCCAAAAGTCCATGGCTTTCCTATACACAAAGAGAGAGAAGAAAGTGACATAAAAAACAATTCCTCTCACAATCATGCCTCAGAAAATCATGTACCTAGAAATCAGCTTAACTAAAGAAGTAAAGGACCTGTACAAGAAAACTACAAAACGCTACTTCAGGAATTAAAAGAGTACAGTACACGAGAAAATGGAAAGATATGCCCTGCTCATGGATAGGGAGAATTAACATTGTCAAAATGGCAATACTTTTAAAAGCATTGTACAAATTCAATGCGATCCCTATAATGATACCCATGACATTCTTTAAAGAAATGGAGCAAACACTACTGAAATTCATATGGAACTATAAGCCCCCACGAATAGCTAAAGCAATTCTTGAAAAAAAGAAAATGGGAGGAATCAACCTCCCTAACTTCAAACTCTACAAAAAAGCAGTAATAATTGAAACAGCATGGTACTGGAACAAAGGCAGAGCTGCAGACCAATGGAACAGGGTTTAATTTAATATACAGTATACAGACATCTACCCCCAAACATCTGGTCATCTAATCTTTTACAAGGGAACAAGAAATGTGAAGTGGAGCAAAGAAAGCCTCTTTAACAAATTGTGCTGGCAAAATTGGATGGCTACATGCAAAAAAAGGGCTCAGATCTCTGCCGAACACCATGTACAAAAGTAAGATATTAATGGATTAAAGACCTCAACATCAGACCGGAATCCATAACGTACATTGAAGACAAAGTTGGCAAAACCCTCCATGACATTGAAGCTAATGGTATCTTCAAAGATGTCACACCACTGGCCAAGCAAGTGTAAACAGAGATAGACAAATGGAACTATACCAAACTAAGAAGCTTCTGCACCTCAAAAGAAACAGTGACCAAATACAAAGACAGTCTACAGAATGGGAAAGGATTTTTGCCCAAAACACATCCGACGAGGGGTTGATATCAAGGATATACAAAGTACTGGTTGAACTCCACAAGAAGAAAACTTCCAACCCCATCAAAAAATGGGGCAATGAAATGAACAGAAACTTTCTCAAAGAAGAAATCTGAATGGCAAAAAGGCACATGAGAAAATGCTCTACATCATTAATCATCAGGAAGATGCAGATCAAAACCACAATGAGATATCACCTCATACCACAGAGACTGACCCACATCCAAAAGAGCAAAAGCAACCGGTGTTGGTGCAGATGTGGTGAGAAAGGGACCCTCCTTCACTGCTGGTGGGAATGCCTACTGGTTCAGCCCTTTTGGAAAACAATATGGATGATTCTCAAAAAATTAGAAATTGTGTTTCCATTTGACCCAGAAATACCACTCCTGGGAATATATCCCAGAGAGGCAAAAATGTATATTTGAAGTGAAATCTGCACTTGTTTGTTGATTGCAGCACTCTTTACAATAGCCAGAATCTGGAAAAAAAACTGTGTGCTGGAGAATAGATGACTGGTTAAAGAAACTTTGGTACATGTACACAGTGGAGTACTATGTAGCTGTTAGAAAAGATGAAGTCACGAAATTTACATACAAGTGGTACTAAATGGAAAGCATCATGTTAAACGAAATGAGTCAGAAAGAGCAGGATAGACACAGAAAGATTACATTCATCTGGGGAACATAAAGTAACAAAATAGGAGACTAACACCCAAGAGTGACCAGGAGGTTCACTCCATGGCTGGGAGACCAACCGCATATGCTAGGGGAAAAGATATCTCAGATAGAGAAGGGAGCACCAAATAAAGGGTGTTGGGAGGATCCTCCCAGGATGGGAGATGCATGCTGAAAGTAGACTATAGACCAAACATGATTGCCATGCAAAGCCTCTTTTGCATACCACATCACCCAAAAGGAGAGAAAGAACAAAAGGGAATGCCCCTCCACAGAGGCAGGGTGGGATGGGGGGGGGAGATACTGGGATCAGTGGTGGTGGAAAATGGGCATTGGTGGAGGGAGGGGTACTCAATCATTGTATAATTGAAACCCAAGCACAAAAATTTGTAAGTCTACAACTCTACCACATGGTGCTTCACTAATAAAAATTAATATAATATCATGCTAAAACTACAACAAGAATATAAATTCTTCCTTTGCTTCAGCCTTTTCTCACTATATATAGGACATAATTTTATAGAAGCAGTAGGATGAGAGGGGCCAGGCAATCACATTTTCAGTTTTTTGTCTCACAAAACTTCATTTGTATAGGGCTTATGCAATTGAATTGGTCATTTACAAAACCCCATTTACATAGGGCAGTAAAATAGTAGAAGCAACTAGGGGATAAAGATAGTAGCATTAGTAACTCCATAAGCAAAAAGGCAGGTAGAGAGCATACGGTTGGTGAATACACATGACGCAGTGAAGATAGGTGGTACATAACTAACAGCAAGCAGTGAATAGTGAGAGAACTGCAAGGACAACAGTGAGGAAGAAAAAGAAGTCCACATAGAAGTGCCTACACGAGCTGTAAAATAAAAGGCCCAAATACGGAAGAAGTAAAACAGTGAAGGCATCTATTGTTGGATTCCTGGCCTTACATGCTATCCACAAGAATATGGAACTACTTGGAATCCCCTGTAATAGTACAACTTCAAATAAAATAATGTGCTGGGTTGTAAAAGATAAAAAAAAATTCCTGAGTGATTGCAACACAACATCTTATTTCCTGTTTTCTTTCTAGTTTCAGTGGAATATAACAGATCGATTCTTTAATCTTCTACAGGAAAAACCTAATAGCTGGGATGGCCATAGGAAAATAAACGAATCTCAGGTTTTGTTTCTGTTTTTGTTTTTCCTTTTTGGAGCTGTCATGGCAGCCTTTAGAGCTGCCATAATAGGTTGACAACTTCCGGGGGTAGAAATTCTGTCAATAGTATAAACAAAGAGAAAGGTGAAAGAAGGTTGGGCATTTCAAGAGCAAACATTACCAAAGCACTTTAATTGCACTCTTGTCTAATGAAAAGCAGTCTCTTCTTGAAGTTCAGCACCTGGCTTCTTCCTGAGGCCTGGAGGTAAGCTAATGTGCTGGAAATCAATGCCTATGTGCATCCCACAGATACTCCCTTTGATTTATCCATTCTATGGCACTGGAGCCAATTTATTGCTCCTAGGAGAACAAACACTTAAACTTGACTTATTGTTTAGAATCCTCATGAGTATCTTCTCTTTAGTATAGCAAAAGTTTCATAAGCCTAATACCACTTGTTCAGTTTGTCTCTTTTTCTTCATATTTAGTCTTATATATACTTTTTTAAAAAATCAATTTCTTATGAGTCAGAAAGAGAGGGACAGACATAGGAAGATTGCACTGATTTGTGCAATATAAAGTAACAAAATGAGAATCTAACACCCAAAGAAAAATTAGAGACAAGGAACAGGAGGATTTTATGGTTTGGAGGCTGTCTTCACATGCTGGGGGAAAAGGCAGTTCAGATAGAGAAGGGACCACCAAGTAAAGGATGCTTGGACCCGCTAGGGATGGGAGATATGTACTGAATGTAGACCATAGACCGAACATGATGGCCACTTAACACCTGTATTTCAGACCACAACTCCCTAAAGGAGAGAGAGAGTACAAAGTTTATCTGCCTGATACAGAGCCGGGATTGGGGGGATTGAGGGGAGGGGTGGGATTCGGGGGATATGTGGGAGGGATACTGGGAACATTGGTGGTGGAGAATGGGCACTGGTGGAGTACTCAATCATTGTATGACTGGTGGGTACTCAATCATTGTATGACTAAAACTTTTTTTTTTTCAATTTATTTTTTATTAGTGAAATACCATGAGGTACAGTTGTAGATTTACAAATTTTTGTGCTTGGATTTCGGTCATATCATGATCAAATACCCATCCCTCCACCAGTGCCCATTTTCCACCACCATGGATAATATCCCTCCCCCCCCCAATTCCCCCCATCCCCCCCACCACTGTGGCAGGGCATTCCCTTTTGTTTTCTCTCTCCTTTTGAGTGTTGTGATCAGCAAAAGAGGCATTGAGTGGAAAACATGTTAAGTCCATAGTCTACTTTCAACCTGCATCTCCCCTCCTGGGAGGATCCTCCAAACACCCTCCATTTGGTGTTCCCTTCTCTATCTGAACTGTCCTTTCCCCAGAATACCCGGCTGGCCTCTAAGCTATGGAGTAATCCTCCTGGTGTTGATCTCGGCTATTCTTGGGTATTAATCTCATATTTTGTTATTTTATATCCCCCAGATGAATGCAATCTTTCTATGTCTATCCCTCTCTTTCTGACTCATTTCGCTTAGCATGATACTTTCCATATTGTACCACTTCTATGTAAATTTCATGACTTCATCTTTTCTAAGAGCTACATAGTACTCCATTGTGTAGATGTACCATATGACTAAAACTTAAGCATGAAAGTTTGTAAGTCTGTAACTGTATCCCATGATGATTCATTAAAAAAAAGATAAAATTTTAAAAAATCAATTTGTTCCAGATTCTCCAACATGTGATATAAAGTTAGTCTTTATATTTCTGACTTAGCAATTGTAGCTCCTTCCCTTTAGTTTCTGAGGAGTAAAGAACTTACTAACAAAAGAGAAACGTACTGTTTTTTCCCTCTGAGGATTTTGGGTCTAGTGTAGCTTGTCTCTCCTCCCTGTGAGCACCCACTTTGGCTCTTTCTTGCTTGCTACAATCTACAAATTGTGATCAGCTTTCATCTTGTTTACTTCTAAGTATTTTTGTTTTGTGACTACCCTAGCATTCTTATCTAATTTTGTAAACTTAGATCCCACTGTACATAAGAGATTTCAGTCTTTCTTGCTGAGTTAGTTAAAGAGCTATGAAGTTCTTTCACTGATGGTTTTTTCCTGGAAAAAAATAACGTTTTTGAGAGTATGTGATAGCCTAGCTGGAAAGAGTTATTCTTCACCTGAGTTTTTTTTTACTTAATACTTTGACTTTACCATATTACACACTTACGACTTACAGAGTTTCAGTCGAGAATTCTGCTGTGAGTCTTGTCTCTGTATGTCACTTGATCACTTGATCACTTGATTTTCCATTAATCATCGATTTGCAGAGTGGATGCCAGTAACATATCAATTTGTCCTGCTCGCGTGCTAGTGTAGCCCAATGGCGTCTGTTTGTTCTGGGAACATGAAGAGCCTCAAACCGATCGTTCATGATCTTGATGAAGAAGTCTGACCATCTGGTAGGTGGGCGGCCACACAGTCTTTTGACGTCCCATGGAATCCAGTTGATATGAGTCTAGTCCAGCAGTCATCTCCAAATCTCATTGTGTGTCCAGCCCATCTCATTTTTGACGGCTTGGCAAATGAGACAGTGTCCCTGATTCCTGATTGTCAACAGAGTTTGGAACTTCATATTCTTTCTCTCATTTGAGTGAAACGTGATATTCCAAGCATAGCTCTTTCAATTCCCCTTTGGGAGACCTGAATAACGTTCTCATCCTGTTTGCGTAGGGCCCAGGTCTCTGAGGCGTATGTTAATGCAGGAAGAACAGTGGAATCAAAGAGATGTGCCCAGAGTCGGAGGTTCTTTGTCCTCATAGCTATGTCTTCGATGCTCTTGAAGGCGTTCCAAGCCACTATCTTCCTCCTGTGCAACTCAGGTGCCAGGTCATTCATCATGTTGACTTCTCGACCTAGGTACACATAACTGTTGCATTTGGAGAAGGTCGTTCCATTGAGAGCAAATGGAGCATCAGGAACGAGGCTGTTTCTCATAAACATTGTCTTCATAAGATTCAGCTATAGTCTGACATTTCCACTCTCACGGTTGAAGTTGGCCAGCATTTGTGCCACTTGGCTAATGTTTGGTGTTATTAGAACAATGTCATCAGCAAAGCAGAGGTGGAGTAGTTGCTGACCATCTATCTTCACTCCCATTCCTTCCAATTCCAGTCGTTGCATGATGTTCTTGAGGGTGGCACTGAAGAGTTTCGGTGAAATGGTATCATTCGGCCAAACCCCTCTCTTGACATCGATGATTACTTCTTTGCAGAATGGTGAGATCCTGGTATAGTGAATCCGTAATACAGCTTATGGAGTATCCTGACGTATTGAGTTTGAATGCCCTGATTGGCTAGGGCTTCAATGACCACTTCCGTCTCAACAGAATCAAAGGCCTTCTATAAATCAATGAACATTAGACAGAGTGGCATCTTGAACTCCCGAAAAACCTCAGTGAGCTTGGTTATCATTTGGATATGGTCGATGGTGCTGATTCCTTTGTGGAACCCAGCTTGCTCGCATGGTTTTCTTCCATCTATTCAGGATGACTCGAGTGAACAACTTGTAGATGACAGACAATAGGCAGATTGGGCAATAGTTGCCAATGTCATAAATGTCTCCCTTCTTGTATAATAGCACAGTCCTGCTGGTTTTCCATTGGGATGGAACCTTGCATTCAGACAGGTAGCATGTGAAGAGCCAAGCCAGCGTATTGATGAATACTGACGGCTGGTTCCTCAGGTGTTCAGGTCTGACCTTGTCTGGGCCAGGTGCTGTTAGTTTCTTTACAGACAAAATGGCGTGTTGGATTTCAGAAGGGAGAACATTGGGAATGACATATCCATATTGGGAACATTGGGAATGACATCTGCCATCTGTATGTCACTCATCTCTATAAGTCACTGACACCCTGGTCTTTTCTTTTCTCTTGATCCTTTTAGTATTCTTTTCCCTCTATCTTTGACTTTTTCCATTTCCATATGCAAGAATCTTTGGGGGATTATTTTAATTAATTTATTTTAGCTGGAGCAATAGCACAGGGTGTAGGGTGTTTGCCTTGCATGAGGCTGACCTGATTCGATTCCTCCATCCTTCTCGGAGAGCCAGGAAAACTACTAAGAGTATCCCGCCTACACGGCAGAGTCTGGCAAGCTCCCCGTGGTATATTTGATATGACAAAAATAGTAACAACAAGTCTCACAATGGAGACATTATTGGTGCCCACTCGAGCAAATTGATGAACAATGGGAGGACAGTGCTACAGGATAGTGCTATTTTGGCATTCCTTGAACCAGATTCTGTGTATGTCTCCTCTCTCAAATGAGGAAGTCTCAGATTATTATTTCCTTCTGCTCATCTCTCGTGTTCTGAAACCCATATAATTTGATTAGTGTTCCTCCAGTGCTCAGAGGACAAGAAATCTCCGTTAGCTTCAAATTTCAATTCATTCTTTCATTTCTTTTTGATGGATTTCTATGCATTATCCTTAAGTTCATTTCTATGCATTATCCTTAAGTTTGGGTTGGAGCGATAGCACAGGGGTAGGGCGTTTGCCTTGTGCACAGCCAGCCCAGCCGAGCTGGGTTCAATTCCTCTGCTCTTCTCGGAGATTCTGGCAAGGCACCGAGAGTATCTTGCCTGCGCAGCAAAGCCTGGCAAGCTACATGTGACGTATTCAATATGCCGAACACAGTAACAACAAGTCTCATGATGGAGACATTACGGGGCCCTCTCAAGCAAATCGATGAACAACGGAAGGACAGCTTTTAACACAATCCTTAAGATCATTGACTTATAGAAGGATATTTTCTATAAGTTGAACTTTTTATTGCATTATTTACTCAGCTATTATACTCTTTAGCTCAGTGGTTCTTGTTTTGATTTCTCATACTTTGTTTCTCTTGAAGTTCTCTTCCACCAAAATTGAAAAAAAAGGCACAAACAACTAAGATTGATACTGGGAAGACTTCATTAAAGAGTGTAGGGGGCTCTGCTATTCTAGGTGTTCTTCCCAGGATTTTTTCTTCTTTTTGATCTATTGGTGGAGGTACATTCTTTCATTTCTTGTTATTCTTGATGTTAAATGATGGACAGGATTCATGTTCTAGCACGTCTGGGCAGTGATTGGGAGTTGAGGGCATTGAGGGAGGTGAGGCAGCACTGGTTGTAGCTCTGCACCTGTTCAGTGTGAATGACTACAGAAGATGATTGGTTACAAGTGCCCGGAAGCAGATGCAGCACTGAAGTCATGTCACCTGGATGGCCACCCAAGGTTCAGAGTGTCTAGTTCCCAGCTATAGAAGGACACTTCTGCTTGTTAAAGTCAAACAGAGCTGTGCAATGAGGGATCACAAGCATGAGTGTTCAATAGCAGCTATCACACCAAGCAGATCTGTATGGCAATCAGAGAATTTGAGGGTAACTGGCAGCAACTGTAGTGCCCAGGGTTGCTTCTTATGGTGCAATGTTGAGTGCATCTGGGATGGCTCAGAACACCAAATTTAAGTGGGCTAAAATTCTACCTCCATGTTCAAATTCTAGGGTTCTCTGGGGCACCTGTGTACTGTTTGGGTAGATAAGAGCAGTGACCAGTCATTGGGGCTCATGAGTGCCTGTGAACCCCAACTTGTCAAGTTCAAAAAAATCTAGGGACTGACCCAGGTTTAAGATTGCTTCTGCAGGCCACCCTTGCCAACCTCCGACAGGCCGTGGGGTGCCCTGGGGTGCAAGCTTGCAAGTTTCTAGGAGCACCTGCATATTAAGATCCTGGAGTCTTTTGGGGAAACCAGAGAGGCAAGGTTGCCTGGCTCGAATAATCCCGACTACTCTGCTGTCGTCACAAAAGTCTGACCTGGTTGGTGGTCTCACGTGGAGCACTGGATTCATAGGACACTGCCCTTGAGATTGCTAACAGAGAAGGTAGTGGTGGGTCTTTGCTCACTGGCTGTACTTTGGGATATCCATAAGATGTTTTCTGACTCATTTAATATGTGGATAGGAAAGGGTGAACCTCTCTGCCGGACCCAGTCAGCTCAGTTATTAACTTAGGTTTGGTGGAAGAATTTGCCATCAGGAACGATTGCTAGGAAGAGAAATCTAATATGATATACACTACCAAGATGAAGAGATCACCAAAATGGTGCCTGCTACTGAATCCATTTCTATGGCAACTGGAACACAAAGTGGTATCCATCAGCTACTGAGTTGTCAGCATGATGTTTGCTGGTCATGGCCAGTATTCCATATTGATTTCAAAATAATATACCAGTTTTTTTTTATTTTCAATATCACGTGCTATCTCTAGCTTTTTATTATTCATAGAAAAAATGGCAATAATGACTACAAGAAAATTAGAGTCTATCTATATATGCATACATATTTGTAGAGACTCTCCCTATGCATACTGCCTCTCTCTATATGTACACACACAATCCTCCCTTATCTCTCTCAACTTAATTGCATTTTAACAGGCCATAAGTTCTAAGAGGGAAGGTAATCACACTCTGGAGCAAGAGAATCTTGAAGTAGTTCCTCTAAGGATATTTGGAGTGTGTTAAGGAAATACCTAAGTTCTAAATAAAGAAACCTCTCTCTTCTTAAAATTGCTCCTTTAAATTATTGGTGTTAAAAATTAATCTGTAAGACCTTTGAAGTGTGGACTGAAATTTTCTTTCCTAAGTGTGATGTACTGAGTGATTTATTGTCTTCCAATAAAATGTACCAAACTGCCAGAGACATAGAAGTCCCAAATATGAACACAATATTATTGCCCAGGAATGTTATTAAGAGGGAAGTCGGAAATAATCTTGTCAGACTCTAAAAGTAAAGACAAGGGGATGGAACAATAGTACAGTCGGTAGGGTATTTGCCTTGCACAAGAATGGCCAGGGTTTGATACCCAGCATTCCATATGGTCCCCTGAGCACCACCAGGAGTGATTTCTGAGTGCAGAATCAGGAGTAACCACTGTGCATCACTGGGTGTGACCCAAAAAGCTTAAAAAAATAAATAAAATTAAAAAATAAAATTTTGGCAAAAAAATAAAAACTCAGAAATGAAGTCACTGTTCCCAAACAGAGAGAGAGAAATCCAAATAATACAACCCTTGTGGTAATGGTAGGTCTATTAAAGAAATAAAAGTTTATCCATAAGAGGCCATGTTTAAGATAATAATTGTCAGGAAAGAAATCTTAAACTTCCCATTTGCATTGGGCATCTTCCCCCAAGAAGGAGATTGCTTCAGATTCCTTTGTTTTCAGTTCTAAAATACTTCTTACACAAAGTATAGCAAGTCACAGGTTTAAATATTTGAAAAACACAGTGTACAGCAGGATGGGTCCATTGAACAGAGTGGATTCAACAAGAGCTAATCGACCTATTAATAACTTTTATGACTCATGTCTCATTTTTCACCTTCCTCTGAACCCCCCAAAATATATTTTAATAATAGTTTCAAGTACTGCCACACCAGTGGCTAAAAAGAAATTTTAGTTTTAACTTCTTTGGCAGAGGGCCCCAACTGAGATCTAGAGCCCTGCTTCCAGTTCCCTGAGAGCTTTTCTTTCCTGATATTAATGGATTGGCCTCGTGTGTATAACAGCTTGAACATATTACAGAGGCACCCAGCCAGGAAGGTGTCTTGAAACATGTCCCAGCTTTCGAAGACAGTGACAAAAGACCCTGAAAGCCACATGGAGACAACCACCTGCGTAATTCTACTTCTTCAATTAAAGTCAAAGTTCAGACTCTTGTGAGTTACACTAGCAGGTCAGATTGCAAAAATTACAACTTAAAAAAAAGGCTCACAGAAGTTGGGTGGATTAACTGTTTAGTGTGACAGTTGTCTGATATATTCATGTATGTGAAGGCCAACATTCTCTCTTCCCCTAGGGTCACAGTTTTATTTACTGTAATGATTCTCACTAGGAACAATTTTATTCTTTGTGGAGATTTGGCAATACCTGAAAATATTTAGGACCATCACAAGTGTGAGAGAAGGAGTTCATGGCATCTAGGGGGTAGATTCTGTGGATACTGTTAAACATCAAGCAAGGTATTTGCTTGATTATAATAAGTTCATTACAATGAATTGTTTTCCAGTTAAAATGCTCATTCTGATAGTTTTGAGAATTTTTTCTAGAATTAACCAGGCAGACATCAATATGATAGAATTCATTCAAAAGGTCTGTATTAAAAATCTGTTTGAAAAACATAAATGTGGACACAGTTTTTGTTGACTGCTGTTATTCTCTTTTCTTTAGTAACTTTAGCTATAAAATAACAACAACAACAACAACAACAACAAAATACATGCTCATCATTAGTCCAGAAACAAGCTCTATAAGTGTTTGTAATTATAATGATTGCCAAACACCTCATTCCTGTTCTATTTTTATTGTTTTCTGACAATGAAAACAATTTACTTCTTCATTCGTTGTCATCTATTTTTGGATAAACTATCTCATTATCCTGTTCCAAACCTTTGAGTTAAGATTTTATTCATCCCATTACTTAGAGAAAGATAAGAAGTGTAAAGATACCAAATGGCTTTCCCATTTTTTCCAACGATTAAATGGCATAGCCAGATGTTGAAAATGTTTGTTTATATTATATTCCATTTTATCTATTTTTATAGGGTTCACAAGCTCCCTATTTCTTGAGATTCCTCTTACACAAGTCAATTTTCATTGAGTGACATGTTTGGCTATGGGGATGCTTGGAGCAGGGAAGGAGTCTATCATATGCACATTTCAGAGCCCTGAACACACACACACACACACACACACACACACACACACACACACTGAGATGGCATCGCTTATGGGGAATGATGGTTGAACTTGGCAGCTGGTAAAGAACCTAGAAACCTGAAATGTTGAATGTTCAGAGTCAGAAAAAAACTTTATAAGTAGATCACGACCACGATCATCCTGTTGTTCGTCGATTGCCTTGAGCAGGCACCAGTAACATCTCCTTCATCCTAGCCCTGAGATTCTAAAAAGTGCCACATTCAAGGCTCTTTCAGGGTTAGGAGTAACCAGTAACCCATCATTGTTACTGGTATTTGGCATATTTGGTACACCACGGAGAGTATGCCAGACTCTGCCATGTGGGCAGGTTACGTTCAGTAGCCTGCCAGGTTGTCCAAAACAAGAATAAGATAATAATATGTCGCATTCGTGGCTGCACTTCCGGGAGCTGGTTTATAGTCTCTGGCCGTTGATATTAAGAGAGATTATTGTCATGGGATTTTGTGCCATGTTTCTGTAGGGATTGGTTGTGTTTCTAATTGTTTTCCTTCTTATCCTACAGGAGCCCCTTTAACCCTTCTTTTAGTTTTGGTTTTGCATCTATGAAGTTCCTAACCTGTTGTTTATCTACAAAATGGTGTATAGTTCCATCGAGTTTGAGTGAGAGTTTAGCTGGATAAAGTATTCTTTTTTTTTTTTACTTCCTTTTTTTTATTAGTGAAACACCATGAGGTACAGTTGTAGATTTACAATTTTTTGTGCTTGGGTTTCGATTAGACAATGATCAGATACCCATCCCTCCACCAGTGCCCATTTTCCACCACCATGGATAATATCCCCCCTGCCCCCATCCCCCACCCCCCCTGTCTCTGTGGCAGGGCAATCCCTTGTGTTCTCTCTCTCTTTTTGGGTGTTGTGGTCTGCAAAAGAGGCATTGAGTGGCAAACATGTTCAGTCCATAGACTACTTTTGACATGCATCTCCCCTCCTGGGAGGATTCTCCAAACACCCTTTATTTGGTGCTCCCTTCTTATCTGAGCTGCCCTTTCCCCTAGAATGCCTGACTGGCCTCTAAGCTATGGAGTAATCCTCCTGGTGCTGATCTCAGCTATTCTTGGGTATTAATCTCATATTTTGTTACTTTATATCCCCCAGATGAATGCAATATTTCTATGTCTATCCCTCTCTTTCTGACTCATTTCGCTTAGCATAATACTTTCCATGTTGTACCACTTGTATGTAAATTTCATGACTTCATCTTTTCTAACAGCTACATAGTACTCCATTGTGTAGATTTACCAAAGTTTCTTTAACCAGTCATCTGTTCTTGGGCATTCAGGTTTCTTCCAGTTTCTGGCTATTGTAAAAAGTGCTGCAATGAACAAACAAGTGCAGATGTCACTTCGACTATACATTTTTGCCTCTCTGGGATATATTCCCAGGAGTGGTATTGCTGGGTCAAATGGGAGCTCAATTTCTAATTTTTTGAGAATCGTCCATACTGTTTTCCAGAAGGGCTGAACCAGTCAACATTCCCACCAACAGTGAAGGAGTGTCCCTTTCTCGCCACATCCGCTCCAGCATCGGTTGCTTTTGTTCTTTTGAATGTGGGCCAGTCTCTGAGGTGTGAGATGGTATCTCATTGTGGTTTTGATCTGCATCTCCCTGATGATTAATGATATAGAGCATTTTCTCATGTGCTTTTTTGCCATTCGGATTTCTTCTTTGAGAAAGTTTCTGTTCATTTCATTGCCCCATTTTTGGATGGGGTTGGATGTTTTCTTCTTGTGGAGTTTAACCAGTATTTTGTATATACTGGATATCAACCCCTTGTCAGATGTGTATTCGGCGAATATCCTTTCCCGTTCTGTAGACTGTCTTTGTATTTTGGTCACTGTTTCTTTGGAGGTGCAGAAGCTTCTTAGTTTAAGATAGTCCCATTTATCTATCTCTGTTTTCACTTGCTAGGCCAGTGGCGTGGCTGGATAAAGTATTCTTGGTGAGGCATTCATTTCATTGAGTTTTTTCACTATATCCCACCATTGCCTTCGGGCTTGGAGGGTTTCCTCTGATAGGTATGCTGTAAATCTAAGGGGTGCTCCTTTGAACATGATTTCCTTTTTTGACCTTGCTGCTTGTAGTATTGTGTCTCTGTCCACAGCATCCATCGTTCTGACTATGATATGCCCTGGAGTGTTTTTATTAGGGTCTCTTTTTGCTGGCACCCTTCTGGCTCCTTGGATCTGTATGTATGCATTCTTTAACTCTGGGAACTTTTCAGCAATGATTTCTTTGACTGTGGCTTTTTCACTGGGGTTGCCTTCCTGCCCTTCGGGTACTCCAATGACTCTAATGTTGTTCCTCTTGGTGTCATCCCCTAGGACTCTGATTCTCCTAAGAGCCATTTTGAGATCTTTTTCCATTGCTTGTTTTTCCCTATGCGATTTCTGTTGCTCATCTTTAAGCTCACTGATCCTCTCTTCAGCTGCACTTATCCTATTGCTAAGGGCACTTACTGAGTTTTTAATTCCATCTACCGAGTCCTTTATCTGTGACACTGCTTTCTGTAGCTTTTCTGTTTCTGCTTTCATTTCTTCCTGTATTTTCTCAATTAACCTTTCTATTGTTTCTTTCATTTCTTCTTTTAGTTTTCTGGATCTCTCTTCCATTGATTCTTTGAGTAGGTCCTTGAACATCCTCTGCATTTCATCTGGAGTTCTTTATCGGAGAGAGCATATTTGTAGGTGACCCTGGTTGAGGGTTCGGGAATCTTTTCTTCGTCATCACCTTGTAGTGGAGATTTGTGTTGTTTCTTCATGTTGGTTTTTTTGTCTACTGGTAAAACCCTGGAATTCACTAGCACTGTTCACTCTTATTGTGGGAAAGGATTCTGGATAAAACTGGTCGATGGTGGACACCCTTCTCTCTTTCTAGGGTCTGAGCATCTTTTCTGGCATTTTTTCTCTGGCTTATGACGGACATCTAGTAAAGGTTTGTAGGAGATGTTCTTTTAGTACTGGGTTTATACAGCTTCTATTGCATATTGGTCTTTTGTTAGAATTGGAGTAGGCCAGTGGATTATTATTGTATTGTAGTGTATGTGGCCAAAATTTTTTTTCCCACAGAATTAGATGTCAAGGGCTGGGGTGAGGATCCAGAGTCCTGGGGGGTGGGAAATATAACTGAGGCCGCTTAACCGTTTGTCCACCCAGGAGAAGGCCACACCCACTTTGGGAGGCCACGCCCACTTTCAATTGCGACCACGCCCCTACAGTGATGACCACGCCCTCAGCAAGTCCAGATGCTAGTCCACAGACCTGTTGGGGGGAGGGTGCGATTACATGGACCAGTGCTCCCTGCGGAAATGGCTGGAGCTGCTGGAGGGGCCCCTGCCAGGGCCTGCAGTGGCGGCTGGGTTTCTGGGTCCTGAGTTGACTTGGGGTGGGGAGTGCGTGCCAGCGGTACCTGTTGTTGGGGTGGGGGGACGGTGATTAAATGGACCGGGGCTCCCTGCAGAAATGGCTGGAGCTGTTGGAGGGGCCCCTGCCCGGGGGCCTGGCGGTGGCGGCTGGGTTTCTGGGTCCCAACTTGAGTTGGGGCTGGAGTGCACGCCAGCAGTACCTCTACATTCATTCTCTAGACAAATATTCTCAAACAATTGTGGATGAACTGACATTCTTTTTTTTTTAAATGTTTGGCTCATGCTTAACAGTGCTGAGACTACTGCTCATGGCACTTGGGCAAACCAGGTGGTGCTGAGGATTTAACCCAGCTGGCATACAAATATGCGCTCAGCCCTTTGAGCTATCTCTCTGACCTCTATAATTTAAAGTGTTTTCAACATAATTAGTATAATGGCATTAATGCCTCATTGATGGAATTGGAATTCTGGATTTTCAAGACAGAAAAAATATGATCAAGAAAATAAATATGCATAACCAGTTTGGGGGATGGAAAGATAGTATAGCTTGCTGGTAGGGCAAGGCAGGGTGCTGGCCTTGCCAAATCCTCCTGGGAATGAACCCTAAGAGAAGAAGCAAGAGTAAGCCCTGAGCACCACCAAGTGTGGCTCAAATGCCTCGTCCCCCCCAAAAAAAAAGAAGAAAAAGACTTGCCTAATTACAGTAATACCCTAGCCCCTGAGTTCCCAGTTTTGTCAATCATCCAGAAAGCACACAAGGAAAAATATTTGCCCTGCATGTGGTTGATCCTGCATGTGGCTGATTGTGGCACATATGGTCCCCTTCACAATGCCAGGGGGTCACTTTTGAGTACAGAGGCAGAAATGGCCCCTGAGTACTGATAGTATGTCCCCACCTGACATTCAAAAAAAGCAAAACAAAACTGGAGATTAGAACTCCCTTACAAAGTAGACCGCTAGTAAGTGATAATTTGCTATGTGAAAATTGAGGTCTGTCTGTATTCTTTAGTAAATACCAAGCCATGGAACAGCTAGATCATATGGAATTTTACTCTTCACTTTTTCACGGTGGAAACTTTATTTACAAAATATTAGAGGAGAGGCTAAGAAGCCATAGAAATATTTTCAAGTTTTATATTTTACAGTTTTTCATAATCTCTGCACATTTTCCTCAGCACTATGCAAGGGTTCCCTTTCCTTTAAAATTCAGACAATAGAGTGATTTTTTTGTTGTTGTTGTTTTCTTATCTGGGGAGCACACACGGTATTGCTCAGGGCTTACTCTTGTCTCTGCAACAATGATCACTCCTGGTGGACTCAGGAAAATTTATGGGTTGCTGGGGATTAAACCTGGGTCAGCTACCATGCAAAGCAAGTGTCTTACCCGCTATAATAAGCTCTGATCCCTACAGATTGCTTATTTCTTGATAACAGTGCTCAAATTGGAGAGAGATAATATTTTATAGCTCTTCTGATTTGCATTTCCCTAATGATGACTGAGGAGCAACATCTTTCCATATGTCTGTTGTTTATTTGTATATTTTCTCTGGGTACTGTCTAAATCCTAGACCAACTTTTAAATTGGGTTATTTCATTTCTGTTGATATGCATGAGTTGTTTATACAGCATAGATATACTGTATAAACTGTTTATACAGTATTGAATGCATAGATATATTATATAAATATCTTCTCCCATTCAGTAGGTAACATTTTTACTTGGGCCATGGCTTCTTGCACTGTGCACAAGTTTTCTTACTTGGAAATGGTCCCATTTCCTTGTTTTTGCGTGATTACCTTTGTTCTTGGCTCCTGTGACCATATTTAGGTGTCATTTCAAAGAAATGTAAAAGCATCTTTGAAAAACTCATTGGTACTATAAACTGTCTACGCTATTGTACAAGCTTCAGACAAAAATAAAAGTAAGCATATAGTTTCTTCGGGACGTTGGGAGGAAAGGGGAGACGCCCTCCTCTTTAGACAGAATTGTGATCTCATATTTTATTCCTCATCCAATGGTCTAGGTTTAGCATATATTATAAACTATCATGGTATCACTTGAACATCAAGATAATCCTACTGGAATAAGCATCAGTTTTATGTACATTTCTAAAATACAACAAAGACTCAGTAATATTAAAAAAAAGAAAAATACCTAGTGGCTTATTGACCATGGATTGGAGGTTCTAACTTATCTTTCCTGCTTTCAGAAATTTCTACATGCTGCAGTCTGAATTTTTCTTTAGCCAAAAAAAAAAAAATAAGAACCAAATCCATTGAATATCAATTTTTTAAATTTGGGTCAAAGGGGGAAATCTATTTTAACAAAATTTCAACTAAAATACAAGTATGTAAATCAATCATTCTGTCCACCTCCTTTGGAGCTACATGTGGCAATTTCTTGAATAACACTATTTTTTCAACATCTTTTTATTATAATTTTGTTGGAGAAAAGAAATCTAATTCCCATCAAAGGCCATTATCTCTAGAGTTTTCACATTTCCCCCCCACATTTCCTGGGCATTTTCCCGTGTCCCATAGATGTGTATATGAGGTGGAAGGGCATGTTTGGACTTTGTATGCACATATGAAAGACATACAGGCACAGACAGAGACATGGAGACACACACACAACATACATAGAGTGAGAGAATAATGCAGAGAGAGAGAGAACAAGAGATTCTTTCTTTGATCAAAGAGAGTTCCATAAATTGTTTAGTTTCACCTTAAACTAAGAGGTGTCCAGATAGACTTCAACCACCCTTGACCCTAAAGTGGATTAAGTGGGTTAGAAGAGAAACAAATGAATAAATAATGCAAAACATCAATTCATATGAGAAGTGTTTGGTGCCTTTATTTAGATTTTGGTGCTGTTTTTGTAGCCAGAAACATGACATAGGAACTTAACTATTATTTATATCAATTACTCTATATTACAATTGATTTCCTAATAATCCCTAGTTCATATATTCTCAGTTTCCAAAAACCTATCATCCACAACGTTTAGTGCATATTATTAAAGCTTTCTTCTTTCCCCTTTGTTCAGAATGGTATTTAAAAAGTAAAAATACTTGATCACTTGACTTCCCATTAATTGTCGATTTGCTTGAGCGGGCGTAAGTAACGTCTCCATTTGTCCCTGTCTCGTGCTAGTGTAGCCTAATGGCATCTGTTCGCTCTAGGAACATGAAGAGCCTCAAACCGATTGTTCATGATCTTGATGAAGAAGTCTGGTAGCTGGGCGGCCGCGCGATCTTTTGACATCCCATGGAATCCAGTCGGTAACAGCTCTAGTTCAGCAGTCATCTTTAAATCTCATTACGTGACCAGCCCATCTGATTTTTGACACCTTGGCAAATGAGACAGCATCCCTGATTATTGATTGTCGATGGATGTCGGAACTCATTTGAGTGAAACGTGATATTCCAAGCATAGCTCTTTCAATTCCTCTTTGGGAGATCCGAATAGCATTCTCATCCTGTTTGCATAGGGCCCAGGTCTCTGAGGCATATGTTAATGCAGGAAGAACAGTGGAATCAAAGAGATGTGCCCAGAGCTGGAGGTTCTTCATCCTCTTAGCTATTTCTTCGACGCTCTTCAAGGTGTTCCAAGCAGCTCTCTTCCTCCTGCGTAGCTCGGGTGCCAGGTCATTTGTCATGTTGACTTCTCGAACTAGGTACACATAGCTGTTGCATTCGGAGATGGTCGTTCTGTTAAGAGCGAATGGGGCATCAGGAATGAGGCTGTTTCTCATAAACATTGTCCTCATAAGATTCAGCTGTAGACCAACCTTTCCACACTCACGGTAGAAGTCGGCCAGCATTTGTGCCACGTGGCTGATGTTTGGTGTTATTAAAACAATGTCATCAGCAAAGCGGAGGTGATGTATTTGCCGACCATCTATCTTGACTCCCATTCCTTTCCATTCCAGTCGTCGCATGATGTTCTCAAGGGTGGCACTGAAGAGTTTCTGTGAAATCATATCACCCTGCCGAACCCCTCTCTTGACATCAATGATTACTTCTTTGTAGAATGGTGAGATCCTGGTAGTGAATCCACAATACAGCTCACGGAGGATCTTGATGTATTGAGCTTGAATGCCCTGATTGGCTAGGGCTTCAATGACCCCTTCCATCTCAACAGAATCAAAGACCTTCTTTAAATCAATGAATGTTAGACAGAGCGGCATTTTGAACTCCCGAGAAACCTCAATGAGCTTGGTTATCTTGTGGATATGATCGATGGTGCTGAATCCTTTGTAGAACCCGGCTTGCTCGCATGGTTGTCCTTCATCTAGTGTTCTGCCAATCCTATTTAGGATGGCTAGAGTGAACAGTTTGTAGACGACAGACAATAGGCAGATCGGGCAATAGTTGCCAATGTCATGGATGTCTCCCTTCTTGAACAGTAGTACAGTCCTGCTGGTTTTCCATTGGGACGGAACCTTGCATTCAGACAGGTAGCGTGTGAAGAGCTGAGCCAGTGTATTGATGAGTACTGACGGCAGGTTCTTCAGGTGTTCAGGTCTGACCTTGTCTGGGCCGGGTGCTGTTCATTTCTTTACTGATGAAATGGTGTGTCAGATTTCGGAAGGGAAAACATTGGGAACGCCATATCCATCCTGTGGAATTTGGTATGTCGGCAAGTGGATATGGCTATCGTAGAGATTTGAGTAGAAGTCATGGATAATCTTCTCCATTGCTGTTCTGGAGGACGTGATAGATCCATCAGGACATTGGAGGGCAGTCATCTTGGTCTTGTAGTTGGCGAAGGACAGGCGGGCTTTACGAATACTTTTAAAAAATACATGTAAAATAATAAAATTTCTATCAAAACATCTCTCAAAAGATTTACCTATTTTAAGAAAAACTTCTTGAGAATGTATTGACTTCCCTGTGCATTTTAAATATACTTACTGTCCAAAATAACCCAATAAAATAAGTAAAAACCATTATAAAAAGGAATTAAGATTTTGGAAGGTTAGTGTTCTTCTACAAGGCAGTTCAATAAGGATGAAAAACAGGCAAATTCTGATAGATCCAAAAATCTATTCTCTTAGCTATTATAGTAAACTTTCCCATATGCACTTGATCACTTGACTTCCCATTAATCATCGAGTTACTCAAGCGGACTCCAGTAATGTCTCCATTTGTCCCTGTCGCATGCTAGTGTAGCCCAGTGGCGTCTGTTCATTGTAGGAACACAAAGAGCCTCAAACCGATCGTTCAGGATCTGGATGAAGAAATCAGACCATCTGGCCACGCGGTCTTCTGACGTCCCATGGAATCTAGTCTGTAAATGGGTCTAGTCCAGCGGTCATCTCCAAATCTTGTTACGTGTCCAGCCCATCTGATTTTGACACCTTGACAAACGAGACAGCGTCCCTGATTCTTGATCATTGAAGGAGGTTCAAACTCCAGATTCACTCATTTGAGTGAAATGTGATACTCCAAGCATAACTCTTTCGATTCCTCTTTGGGAGACCCTAATAGTGTTCTCATCTTGTTAGCGTAGGGCCCAGGTCTCTGAGGCATATGTTAATGCAGGAAGAACAGTGGAATCAAAGAGTAGTGCCCAGAGCAGGAGGTTCTTCATCCTCTTAGCTATTTCTTTGACGCTCTTCAAGGTGTTCCAAGTAGCTCTCTTCCTCCTGAGCAACTCAGGTGCCAGGTCATTCATCATGTTGACTTCTCGACCTAGGTACACATAACTGTTGCATTCGGAGATGGTTGTTCCGTTGAGAGCAAATGGAGCATCAGGAACGAGGCTGTTTATCATAAACATTGTCTTCGTGAGATTTAGCTGTAGTCCAACCTTTGCACACTCATGGTCGAAGTCGGCCAGCCTTTGTGCTGCTTGGCTAATGTTTGGTGTTTTTAGAATGATGTCATCAGCAAAGCAGAGGTGGTGTAGTTGCTGACCATCTATCTTCACTCCCATTCCTTCCCATTCCAGTTGTCACATGATGTTCTTGAGGGTGGCACTGAAAAGTTTAGGTGAAATAGTATTACCTTACCGAACCTGTCTTTTGACATGGATGATAATTCTTTGTAGAATGGTGAGATCCTGGTAGTGAATCCATAATAGAACTCACGGAGGATCCTGATGTATTGATTTTGAATGCACTGTTAGGCTAGGGCTTCATTGACCGCTTCCATCTCAGCAGAATCAAAGGCCTTCTTTAAGTCAATGAATTTTAGACAGAGCGACATCTTGAACTCCTGAGAAACCACAATGAGCTTGGTTATCATGTGGATATTGTTGATGGTGCTGAATCCTTTGCGGAACCCGGCTTGCTCGCATGATTGTCCTTCATCTAGTGTCCTGCCAATGCTATTCAGGATGACTCGAGTGAACAGTTTGTAGATGACAGACAAAAGGCAAATTGGGCGATAGTTGCCAATGTCGTGGATGTCTCCCTTCTTGTACAGTAGTACAGTCCTGCTGGTTTTCCACTGGGATGGAACCTTGCATTCAGACCGGTAGTGTGTGAAGAGCCGAGACAGCGTATTGATGAGCACTGACGGCAGGTTCTTCAGGTGTTCAGGGTGACATTGTCTGCGTCGGGTGCGTGTCTGATTTTGGAAGGGAGAACATTGGGAATGACATATCCATCCTGTGGAATTTGGTATGTCGACAGGTGGACATGGCTACTGAAGAAATTTGAGTAGAAGTCATAGATAATCTTCTCCATTGCCCTTCTGGAAGATGTGATAGATCCATCAGAACGTCGGAGGGCAGTCATCTTGGTGTTGTAGTGGGTGAAGGACAGGCGGGCATTATGAATGCTTTTCCCGGCTTCTGCTGCATTTACCAGCACTTCTGCTCTTTTCTCTTTGAGATTTTCCTTAATCAGATATCTGCACTGCTTTGCGAGCTCGGATGTTCGCTTGTAGTTGCCTGAGGCATGTGCCAAACCACTTTGGCAAATAAGCTCAAGAGTTTTCGAAGACAAACAGTTTTTTGTGGCTATCTCTTTCTTGTCGTTCCTTGCACAATCATGGAGGTGCTGAACCAGTCAACGGTATTCCTCATCAATGTTGTCATGATGGCATCTTCCCATGTTGCAGCAATAGTGTCAAAGATCTCCCAGTTGGTGATTGTTCTGGGAGTTCTCTTCTTAAACTTTGCAGCCCTTTCTCCTCGCTCTGTGAAGTAGAATTTTACACGAAGGAGATGGTGGTCCAATCCCATTTAGATTTTTGGGACAACAGAGACATGGGTCAGGCAAAACTGGCAATTGACTCTGATGTAGTCAATTTTCTTGTGGAACTGTCCACTGGGAGACTTCCATGTCCAACGTTTAGATTCGGCATTCTGGAGCTGTGAATTACCATGGATGGTGTTGGTCCTCCACTACCTCCACTACCCAGCCGCCGTCATGCTCCAGGATGCTTTCCAGATGCTCGGGCTGAGACTAACACATGACTAAAACCCCACGGAACAAGATAAGAGGAACTGTGAAACGTTGGACTCCAGGCTCAAGGCACCCGGGGACAGAGATTTTCTGCTTGCTCCCACCAACCACAGGTGATGAAGGGATTAAAACCAGGAGACCCACCCTATCCTGCCCTGTCTGATTCCACCAACCACCAGAGACCCAGGGATTCTAATTGCACACAGAAGACCCAGCCTACCCCTACTGATACCAGATAAATACCTCACCGGCAACCTTCACTACTTCCACTACCTCCACTACCCAGCCGCGCCATGCTCCAGGATGCTTTTTGAACTGAGCGACCGCGAAGCAGCCATGTGACACATTATAAGATACTTAATACCCATCTTCCAGAATTGCCGCACCATATTTGACAAGGTTCAAATATGGTTTGAACCATGGGAACACCTACAAGGGTGATTAGAGGCCACCCCAAAAGCCTCTATCCTTCTCGGAGAGCCTAACAAGCTACCGAGAGTACTCCACTCACATGGCAGAGCCTGGCAAGCTATTCATTCTGTATTTGATATGCCAAAACCAGTAATTACAATGGATCTCATTCGCCTGACCCTGAAGGCATCACCAATATGGCAGCCTTGAGAAGTATGAGGAAGGAGAGGCTGATAAAATCTCAAGGTCAAACTAGGCTACCAGAACGAAGAAAGACAAAACTGATTGTACTTTCAATGCACATATGCTAGCATCGGATGCATCTGTTGAGGACCTGATGGTACAAGGGCGAAAGATCAAGTATGACATCATTGGTCTGACTGAGACAAGAAGGCATCAATCATATCATGCTGTTTTGGACATTGGAGAAGAATTGTTCCTTGGAACATGTGATAAAAGAGGCATCGGTGTTCTTGTCAACATGAACTTGGCCATGAGCATTGATTCATTCGTATGCCTAACAACCAGAATCAGATGTTTACACTTGAATAGATGTGGCTCACTGCCGGCAGTTTCTATCTTCGTTGTCTACGCACCAACATCCAATTATGATGGAGGAGAAATAGAAAAGTTCTACGTGGAGCTAGAGAAGTTCTATAAAGATGACAACACCTTCTACAAGATCATTGTCGGTGATTTGAGTGCCAAGATATGACCGAGAAGATCAGCCAAAGAACTCCACATCGGGACCCATGGCCTAGAATGGAACAAACAGGGTGAGAGGCTGTCTGAGTTTCCATATTCATTTAAAGAAAACTCAAATGTCTTTCACAGTTACTGTTTTTATGTCCTCTTCAAAGGCAAAATATTTCTCACCTTTATTCATTTTCCAGGTAGATTAATTGAGTAGTTGAGTAGTTCCTGTTCCTTGAAGCCATCATGCATTAGTTTAATTCTCATCTATATAACTTAGTAGTGAAATTAGCTTAATTAGCCTTTTTCTCAGTTTTATCATTTACAAAAATGGACATAAGTTTATTGCCTGCATCATAAGAATGAAATAACTTAGGGATGGAGTGATAGCACAGCAGATAGGGCATTTGCCTTGCACACAGTCGACCTCAGTACAATTCTCAGCATCCCATATGGTTCCCCAAGCATCACCTGAAGTAATTCCTGAGTGCCTGAGCCACGAGTAACCCCTATGCATTACCGGGTGTGACCCAAAAGGCAAAGAAAAAAAGAATTAAATGACTTGATATCTAGAAAATACTCATAAGATTTCATAGTGTACAATTTAGTGATGAATTAGTGTTTGTATAGAAGATTGTATAATACATACAATTACACGAGAGTTGTATGTTTGAACTAAATGCATCAGGCATAGTAAATACTGTATAATGTTCACATGAAGGAAAGTACAACGTGTTTTCTCTCATCTTTTCCTGGCACACCGTGGCTCTTACAGCATCTTAGTTGAGGTTCAGCCAGAACAGCACCTCAGCCATACAAAGCATTTCTCACTTTCTGCCTGGGGTCTTCCCTAACACAAATGTGATTCTTCTACATGCACCCATCAGGTATCATATATGAAGTATCAGGTATCATATATGGAGCTGTGAGTGGATTATTTCCTTCTGTAGAAACTCTTAGGTTGAAACTGATATGGGAATTGGTGAGTCAATGCCTCTCTCTCTCGATCTCTCAGAAGACCATATTCAGAATTCTCATAAAGACCTTTGCTCCATAGTGGTTGGAGTCAGCAGCAGATTGGGCTCCTAGGAATGAGTGAGCTAAGTTTCTGGAACTTGATAACTGGAAATGTTTCCATCCTTGCCCTTTGAGAGTCCCTTGGTACCAACTTGTTTCCCAGTCCATCTTGTATGTAATATGGAACTAAATAAAGCAGAACAGAAGAGAAATAAAATCTCTTTGGATCACATACTGCACAGATGGGATCTTGTTTTCTTTGGCCTAATATGCCCTAAGTAATTTGCCCGCAGTAAGAAATTAACCCAATTCAACAAATAGAATGATACACGAGAAATCAGCAGACAAGGACTCTAATTAGTTCTGATTCAAAAATGATACTAAAGCACTTAGGGTCCCAACTACCTTTCTGAAAAATATAGGAAAATATTACTTGATTTCTATAACTTTTGTATGAAACTAAAATTTTTATTTGAATGCCTTTTGACAGCAACAAAGTATGTATTACTCAAAATATATTATAACAATGAATTCAAGATTATTAAATACCTTCAATCAATATTTGAAATTAACATTATGATTTTATTAATAATTTTAAATTTAATTTTTCAAATAAAACAATTATATTTTATTTATAATAAATAGTCTAACCATTATTCAACACGATGGGCAGTGTTTGTTTGAAAAATACATTTAAAAACATGATCCCTGAGATTTCATTCTTATAAAACTCACATATTATTACTGCTAATAATTCCCATTTGTGGAGCAAGGAAGTAAATTTTAAAAGGCTATGTTTTCAGCTGTATGGAAGTAATTAGTGGACACAGTTTTCCTTTAAGCAACTTATCTTTCTAAAAATCAATTTTCCACTAGAACCATAAAAAATAAAGCAAACACTGAAGGTGAGAGATAAAAAAATTGTTCAACTAGATAGACAAAGAAAAACAACTGTAAATATGAGGGGGATATCTACCAGTTTTATAGAAATATTTAATGTTTTTCTATATGACAAAATACCTCTAGGTTACAAATTAATGTGTCCGCCATGATGCGTGTTCTTATTTGGACTTGCATACACTAAATAATTAAGCACCAGATATAGAAATGACTGGATGAAAATTGCGACTGAGAAAGCTAGGATCAAATTAATTTCTTCCAGGCTTCCTTCCTTAACTAGCCCCATCAGGGCAAGACGCTTCTTTACTCTAATCATGTCAAGATCATTACAACATTTGTCATGGAATATTGGCATTCTCTTTGTGGTCATTATTCTGAAAGCATATGAACAAAATGCAAGAAAGCACTGGAATTTAGTTATCTCTTTTTGCTGTTCCCCTAGTACAACATGAAAAATACGTCTCGAAGCAACAAATTGAATAAACCTTCAGAGACTACTTAGGAGCAAGAGAACAAGTTAGCAACTTAAAATGTATTAATCACATTATGCTGTTTGAAGCTGGAGAGAGTAGTGGGATAGTGCAGAAACACCTTAAGTATGTTCACATCTAGGATGAAAATTAATAAAGGGAGTTTAATAGAAGAGTCTATAAAGATCTTCTGGGAGAACCAGAAAAAACATAAGTACATGCAAATAAGGAACATAGCCGACCTTTTCTTTTCATTATGATGAATTTATTGCATCTTGCACAAAAGTATATTTGAAGGAATATATGAGTATGACCAGAAATGTCTATTTTACTCATTGCCTCCCAATTATGATACATTTATCAAATGTTTTTAGGAATTTTAAGAACTTATATTTAGCATCAATACTAAGATTAGAACTGCAAATGACTAGTCTACTTCAATTTGATCTAGTCATGGAACTTACAGCAAGTGAGGCTATAAAGATGTGTGGATTTGGGGCCTGCAATTTCTTCCACTTGCTATATGAAGCAGTGGTGTGGCCTAAATGTTTCTTTGCTCAGTAAAAACATGCCCATCATTGGTTGTTGCATGTAATCACTAATAAAACATTGTGATAAATCCCTCTGCAGATATGAAGTGCTATTGAAATGTAGAGTAAGACACTGGACATCTTTGTTTTCCATCAGACAGATCCTGAGAGACGTTTCCTTCCTTCCAGAATATGTACGCTGAATGCAGTGTCCATCTGGCAAATATAACACTGCCAAGAGTAGAAAGGAAAATTATTTTAAGGTAAACAACCGAGTACAAGCTTGTACAAATGGCAAAATACTTGCAGCTCTGCCTGAATAAAGGCTAAGAGCAGGGAATGAGATGCCCAAGATTGTGCAGAGTTCTTGGTATTTTCCTCGGGGAGAATGAAGGCGAGGAAAATTTCTGGCTACCTGGGCCCCTTTTTCCTTCCCTCCAAAAACATTACACTTGGCTAATGGAGCTGTAACTTTGTTTTGATTTCCTGAGTGGTCTTGAGTTACCTAATATCTGGCTTGTTTCCCTAGATGGCTGCTGCTTAGATCTCTCCAGTAAAATCATTCTTAAACCATTTTCATTAGGAACTGAGTATACGTGTTCATAAAGTATCTCATGAAATACCTCAGTTGGTAGAGATCAAAGGCTTCACTTCATTAGTTTTTCTCTCTCCCACCCTTTTGTCTTCACATTAAACTTGTTACACTGACTAATCTCAGCTCTCTGAAATTTGTGAAATCTGAAAAAGATAACCCTGCCTGAAAAGTCTGGCATTTGGAGATCATGGCTTGCACGTTTGTTGTGTTTCAGGGCAGTCAGTGAGTGTCCACCCCATGGAGAGAATTACCCCATCATCAGAAAGTAGTACCTCTGTGTTTGCCTCTTTAATGCCTCCCCGGTTGAAAAAAAACTGGATTAACACCATCACTTAGAAGTTATTAACCTGAATTCCCCTCATCAATTTAAGTCATTCCAAACCTAATTGTTGAATCTTTTTACAAAGTTGCTCATTAGAATGTGGATGTGAAAGGTGTTCTCATTCAGGCAGACTAAGTTTAAATTCCGAACCTTGTACTATTCTGATTTTAACTTCTCATATGTGAAATTTCCCTATTCGTGCTAACTTCATAGAGCTAAATGTTTAGGAATGTTTATAAAATACTATCATAGTACCTAATATACATAGAAAACAAGTAATCAATAGATACATAGATATAAGCATAAATACCAATTTGATGTATCCTTGCTAATCTAGAAGGAGATGGGGTAATGAAAATTTGTGACACACAAGCTTTTTTTCTGAAAATGGCTTCAAATATTTGGATATACTTAAAATGGTTCAATGTTTTGTGCATTTGGTGGGGGCATGGAGAGGAATATATATATCCCGTTGAAAAATGGAGGACGTCTCCTTAGATTTAGTATTTGGGACAGGCAAACCATAAACATGCCGATAAGCATTAAAAAAGAGGATGCCTACTCTTGACCAAAGAACAAGACAAAGTGGGAAATCTGCTTCTTGGAAATAAGTGGATGACAGATACTGATAGGAGATGAGATACTCTTTCTACAGATCAAATTGAAGGTAGAATTCAGTCGTTTTCACAATGAAAAATGCAGAATATCTTCCTTAATTATTATTAAAGTTTCATTTGACAATGCTGGTGTGTTTTTAATCCCTATTTCTGGAAAGTTTTTGAATTTATATACTAGATAATATCATAATAAAATGAAAGGTCTTATTATATCTAATTTGGGAACAAATAGATTTTGATCAAATCAAGAAATAATAGCTAAAACTCAGTGTTCTTTTTCTGTTTATTCGCTTCCTTAGAGCCCCAACTTAATGCTTGACTCATTCCTAACAATTAGATATGATCATCATTCCCTTATTAGAGCTTAACTAACTAAGCAGACTTTTATGGTGACCCAGCAATTAAAAAGAAAAACTGGATTACAGTTTGTATTTCTCTGAATTCAAACTTTAAGTTTTTAATTGCAGTTCTTTTACCTTTTAATCCTGTTGCTGTTTGGCTCCCATAATTCCACATTTTTACCCCAAAACCTAGCATGATGAGATTAGAAGGGAATAAAGAGCACAGGTGTCTGACCATTTCGCCTTAAAACAGTCAGGTTAGAACTCCACCATCCCAGCAGGCCCAAATCTCAGACACTCTGCTTGCTCCTCCCCACATCCAGGTGAGGGTACCCTTCTGGTTGACATACTAAACCATTGTTGGAACCAGAACCAGATCCCCCTACATTCCTACTGGATCCCTCCAGCTTCTTTGCCACACTCCAACATCTGAGCAGGCCCACCACTACATATCCTGAGCCACCTGTAACTCTACTCGTCACACTGCAAGCTATTTACAGGTAGACGTCCTGTCATTTGAGTGAAGAGGAACAGGGAAGGAAGAGTGCAATAAATACCAGTCTAGTCCCTCAGAGGTTATGGGATGAGGATACTAACTACATAGATTCACCCTCATCAAAGCATTAAGATAGCAAATACAATGGGGAAGATGGCAGAAGAAGTTCACTGAATCAAAATAATAACATAAATGGTTCTACTAGTACCAACTGTCTCTGTAATCTCACAGAAAATGGCATTAGTGATTCAGTGCTGGGGAAATTTAATGAGCTCAGAGGAATATGGCACAGGTAGTTACATAGCACAATAAAATATGAGAACAGAAATGAGCAAACTACAATCTTAAGTGACAGAAATGAAGAGTGTGTAATCTAAAATTCAGTAAGTCTGAGTAGCAGGATAAGAACAGCTGAGGAAAGGATCAATGACCTCCAAGAATGTACACAGGAAATCTCTAAGAAAACCACACAAGATGGAAAAAATGTCTGAAGTAAAATGAACAACACACCAGAGAACTATGAGATGTTCTTAGGAGAAGCAAGAGAAGAATCATCAGAGTCCCTGAAGAACAGGAAGGCAAATTCTATGAAGAACCACCAGTTAAGGAAATCAAGAGACATGAATTCTCAGAGTTGAGGTAACATATCCAAGACAGTGTTCTAGTGAAAATAGACCCCAAAAGAAAAATGTTTTAGGATGAAACGTACCTTTTATAGTCTTATGCAAATTTTCCCTTAAAAATATTTTCTATCTTCTCTCCTTACATTTATGAGGTCGTATATCTGTAGGTTTTATCATTTTATGAAAAATTTAAAATGTATTACCATAGAATTATTTATGCTATTGATATTTATATTTTATTTACTTATAAGAAGATTTGCTATTGATAGGAACATATTTGTAGTGGAATCTTGCCAAGAAGAAAGCATTAGAGTTGCACTTCTTGAAATTTTTGAAAATAGGATTGGATAAAAAGGACAGCAGAGACCTTCATGGATATGAGAAAGGAACCAAAATTTAAAAATTAAACATGGAATATGTCCCATTCTTGTCTTCTAAGGTCTATAAAGTTCCCTTTCCTCTGTTCTGCAGTTATTTGGTATTCTAACATATAACCAACTCATTCATAAATCATTTTTATTTGCACACACAAAAGTCAGTCCTCTAAAACTTAGATGCATTCGAATATATGAAGGGAAGTTTATGAGAGAGAGAGAGAGAGAGAGAGAGAGAGAGAGAGAGAATTGAGAAATTACACCAAAATGTCCACTGATTGTTTTCTGGGACTTTAAATAATTGACTTAATTCTTTACGCATTTTCATGATGACTAACTTTTAAAATCATGACTAATAAAAGCCAATGAAAAACCCTTTGATTAAGACAGTTTCATTGGCCACAGCTTTAAGTTACAATGCTACAATATTGTTCAACTGAGGATTCTTGTTTCTAGATGTCACTAGCACAGCGGGTAGGGCGTTCGCCTTACAAGCGGCCAACATGGCCGACCCGAGTTCGATTCCTCCGCCCCTCTCGGAGAGCCCGGCAAGCTACCGAGAGTATTCGATATGCCAGACACAGTAACAACAAAGTCTCCAATGGAGACGTTACTGGGCCCGCTCGAGCAAATCGATGATCAACGGGAGGGCCTTTACCTTTTTACTTTTAGATGTCATTTAGAAGAGAGTTCAAATGGGGAAGTTGACTCATTAAAAAATAAAAACTAAAGTTTAAAATAATAAACTCAAGAGTATGCCATGAAGAAATCTTCCCAAAACTCTCTTTTGTGACAAAAAAGATAGTATGGTGGGTTAGACTCTAACCTTGCATGTATCCAATTGAGGTGCTGGGGATCAAATCTGAGTAGGTCAAATGTAAGGCAAGGAACTACCATCTTTCCTATTGCTCTGATTCTTGAAATTGTCCAACAACTCACTAATGCACTGTATTTTTTCTGTTTTTCAGTTTCTATTTCACTTTTATATAATTTTGTTTGATTTCTAGTGTTACATTTTCACTTTAATCTTTTTATTATAGGATCTAGCATAAGCTTAGTCTTATCCCCTGTATTTTTCATATTAGTCATTTTAAAGTGTATTTCTTAAATATCTATCCTCATGTATCTCTTTAATATGCATATATCTTGGGGATAATTTGAAATTGCCATGCCAATGTCTTTATACTAGTCTGTGTACTATGTACCTTATGATCCAGTTTATGTGATTTGATACTTTCCCCATAAATTGAATATTTCTGTCTTTGAATGTCTATCATCTATTCTCATTATTTAATTGGTTTATTTTGCTGAGTACCAGAAAGTGTTTCAAATTCTTCAACATTCTTAGACAAAATTAAGTTATTTGGAAATATTTTTGCTTTTTAGTTAGACAAGATTGGAGTCATTTGATTTCCAAGGCTAATTTTATCCCCAATCTAATACTTATTACTTCCACAAGCTTTATCAGTTTTACTTTTCAAAAGATGAACTATCTATGTTTTCTCAACTTAAGAAACTATGATTGTCTATGTGTGTTTATGTGTGAATGTTTGTATGTGTGTATTTGCCAGTGTTTTTTACCCTGGTCTCTATAAAATTAGTTGTCTCATTTTCAAACACTGATCACTACCAGGTCTTTGTGACTTTCTTCTCTTTGGTATTCTGCCCTATTATTTCTAGTTGTGTCGACCTCCTTGTATCCTGAACTCTGACTGCTCAACTCAGAGAGACTTCTATGGAAGTTTGGTTATTCCCCTTTCATACACTATCTGGGAAATCATTGGGGATTTCACCTAAGAGGTCCCATTCTATGTTTTATAAACATATTGATGACATTAGAATAATTTTCCTGACCACTATTATTACTGTTATTGCTTTTAAATTATAAATTGTTATTGTATTAATTCTTACAAAATTTTAAATATGCAGTATACTAGAGCCAACTGTTGTTACTATGGTAATTATTGTTATCTCTCATAGCTTATCCATGTTGCATAATTGAAACTTTGGACACTTAGACCAATAACTCTATTTCCAAGCCTCTATAAACCACCACTGCATTTTGTTTCTGAATCTTGCTATTTTATATTTCTCACTTAAGTTGTATCTTTTAGTATTTATCCTGTATCTGGTTTATTTCACTGAACATTGCATCCTTCAGAGTCACACATATAGATGCAAAGGGTAAGATTCCCAGGTGGTCTATCATTTCATTCCTGGAGATAGCTAAAAAGAAATTTAAAGTCAGGATCTTGGGCCAAAGCAATAGTGCAGTGTGTAAGGCATTTGACGTTCATGTGTCTGACCTGGGTTTGATACCCAGCACTGCATATGGTCCCCTGAATTATGCCTTGACTTATTTCCAAGCATAGATCCAGAAATAAGTCCTGAGAACTGCAGGGTGTTATACAAATACCAAAAAGATAAAAGAAAAGAAAATCAGGATCTTTAAGAATATCTAGTTACTCATGTTCATTACAGTAACAATATGAGTAATAATATCATTACAGTAAGAATAGCTACTTACCCATGTTATTACAACTAATAACAGCGTAGACATAGAAGTAACCAAAATGCTCATCTATGGTTATTGATAATGAAAATGTGCCATTTATGTGCAAAAAATATTTAGTTTCAGGCAGATTTGTTTTTAAAATTTAAATTTAAAATTTAAATATTTTATATATTTTATTTTAAATAGTGTTATTTAGTGTACAATAAGAAATTGCCATGCACAGTGTCTGTTGTTTATTAAAGAACTAGAAAGAGTTACACCACTTTAGAAATTTAGCTGGGACTGTCTCTAGAATCATTAGCAAATTTTTGCAAATGTGCTTCAAGTTTGGAACATACCTCTGAATTTGAATTGTGTTATATTAGAGCTCAAACAGCAATCCTTATTATAAAATATATAATGCAGCTATATTAAATAATTAATTGTGGTGTTTGAGAGATATATGAGAACATGGTTAAAACTCAGCTCAGAATCAGTTCATCTAGATTCATTTCTAGCAACTGTAGTTTCATATTCGTAGCTTAAGATTTCTATATTTTACTTTCTTTACTGTGACTATAACAATATTAGTAGACTTTTTAATCATAGATTTTTATCATTATGAGTGAATATAGGTTCTGCATATTAAATATTTGTGACAAATAAGAATATATTATATATCATGTATATTATATTATGTACATGTTATATACATGTATATTATATAGTATATATTATATATATGTTATGTATTATACCATTGATTATAGAAGATCTTTGATTCTGTTGAGATGGAAGCGGTCACTGAAGCTGTAGTAAATCAGGACATTTAAATTCAATACATCAGAATCCTCCGTGAGCTGTATTATGGATTCACAACCAGGATCTCACCATTCTACAAAGAAGTGATCAACCATGTCAAGAGAGGGGGTCAGCAGGGTTGATACCATTTCACCGAAACTCTTCAGTGCCACCCTCGAGAACGTCATGTGACGACTGGAATGGGAAGGAATGGAAGTGAAGATAGACGGTTGGCAACTATACCACCTCTGCTTTGCTGATGACATCATAATAACACCAAACATTAGCCAAGCAGCACAAATGCTGGCCAACTTCGACCATGAGTGTGGAAAGGTGAATCTCATGAAGACAATGTTTATGAGAAACAACCTCGTTCCTGACACTCCATTTGCTCTCAACGGAATGACCATCTCCGAATGCAACAGTTATGTGTACCTAAGTCGAGAAGTCAACATGATGAATGACCTGGCACCTGAATTGCGCAGGAGGAAGATTGCTGTTTGGAACACCTTCAAGAGAGTCAAAGAAATAGCTAAGAGGACGAAGAATCTCCAGCTCCGAGCACATCTCTGATTCCACTGTTCTTCCTGCATTAACATACGCCTCAGAGACCCGGGCTCTACGAAAACAGGATGAAAATGCTATTCGGGTCTCCCAAAGAGGAATCAAAAGACCTATGCTTGGAGTATCATGCTTCACTTAAATGAGAGAAAGAATCTGGAGTTCTGAATATCATGCTTCACTCAAATGAGAGAAAGAATCTGGAGTTCTGACCTCCCTTGACGGTCAAGAATCAGGGATGCTATCTAGTTTGTCAAGGTATCTAAAATCAGATGGGCTCATATGGACACATAATGAGATTTGGAGATGACAACTGGACTAGAGCCTTTACCAACTGGATTCCACAGGGCATCAAAAGATTGCGTGGCTGCCCACCTAAGAGATGGTCAGACTTCTTCATCAAGACTCTGAACTATTGTGCTCCTAGAATGAGCAGACGCCATTGGGCTACACTATTACATGACAGGGATGAATGGAGATGTTACTGGTGCCCGCTCGAGCAAATCGATGAGTAACGGGATGTCAAGTGATCAAATGATCAAGTGTTTATAACAAACACCTTATAGAAAAGAAGCTACTAAAGTTTACCAACTCAAGCCAATCACCCAAAAAGGTATAGTCAGTGAGTACTATTCAATCTGATCTTATATGAAAGTCATGTTTTTAAACTAATTTTATTTTTTTTTTCATTTCAAAAATTTTTAATTGAATCACTGTGAGATACTTACAACGCTGTTCATAAGTAGGTTTCAGTCATACAATGTTCCAACAGCCATCCTTCCACCAGTGTACATTTCCCAGCACCAGTGTCCCCATTTTCCCTCCCATGACTCCCCCACTCCCCTCCCCCACCCTCTCTATATGCTATATGGCAGGTACTTTTCTTCTCTCCCTCCTCCCAGCTCTCCCTCCCTCTCTCTGTCTCTGTTTCTCTTTCTGTAATCCCTTTGGGCATTGTATTTTGCAATACAGATACTAAAAGGTTTCCCATTATTTATAGCTTCCAAAATTTGCCCAAGGAAGCAAAATTCTTTTCACATTGATATTGATTTAAATTATTTGTATTACATGTTGCTAAGATATGCACAAAATCTAGATGAAATGCCTATAATAATTTGAACTATAAATTCAAATATATATATACCAATTAAATTCAGACCTATGAATTTAATTCAACATAGGATTCAACATGTTGATTCAACATAGGAACAACATAGGAACAACAATTTAATGTAATGAATGTGTTACTCCCATGAAATAAAAAAAGGAACATGGTGTTTACTGTCAAGATTTGAAGGTTTTACTTTTTTGTGGTCTCATGCCCATTCTTCTGTGCACCATTAGATCAGTCAACTTTTCCACCTCTTATTTTCCAACTGTTGAAAAAAAAATAACATGATGTCATTTGGCCTTCAGTTGGCAAAAATTCACTATTTACATAGTAATTTTGCCTTCATATAAAAAAAATTTACCCAGAATAAAGTAGAACTACTTGGGCACAACAAATTAAAAACAAAAACACTATTATTAAAGTTTACAAATATGGGAGCAATTGTTAACTGTAAAGTTATAATCAGCAAGCCAAAATGTGCTTATGCAGATTTTTTTTATTTATATAAAATTTCTAAATTTCTAAAAATCATCATGGTCTCTGGGGACTAAGCTTGAGAATTCCCAGCGACCAAAGATCTTAACTTAGAAAGTACTCTGCCAGTTAATAAAATGATAATAAAATTAGTTAATAATAAAACAATAATTTTCTCCTCCTGTCTGAAAAAAATATCAGCTTATAAAATGCTTTGTCATGCTAAAGTAGAAAAGAATTAAAAGAAATTCTGAATTACCTTTTAGATTTTTGAACTGGAAAGGTCATTGAAATATTTTCTTTTTTTTTTGAATCACAGTGAGATACAGAGCTACAAAATTGTTCATGATTAGATTTCAGTAATTTTAAGTCATATAATGTTCCAACAC
Source organism: Sorex fumeus (assembly GCF_029834395.1). Lineage (NCBI taxonomy): Eukaryota > Metazoa > Chordata > Mammalia > Eulipotyphla > Soricidae > Sorex > Sorex fumeus. The sequence goes on from NW_026606059.1 coordinate 59,462,637, forward strand.
TTGTTCCTTCACGAGTGTACATTTCCCACCACCCATGTCCCCAATTCCTGCTCATGTTCCCATATGCCTCTCTCTCTTTCTCTTTTCTATAACTCTCTCTATCACTTTCTCTCTCTCTTTTTTCTCTCCTCTTTTTTCTTTCTGAATTAAGAGAGGGAAAATTATAGAAAGACTGCATTCACTTGTGGAATATGAAAAAAAAAAGTAGGAGGATAATACCTAATGCCAGGACAACCAAGGGTCAGGAGGAGACTGGTGAACTGGTCAATGTATGAAGCTTGCCACAAGTGTGTTTGGGAAAAAGGGCAGGTAGGACAGAAAAAGGATCAGCATGACAATAATAGTTAGAAGTTACCACTGTGGATAAGAACTGGGTTTTGAAAATAGGTAAAGGCATATACATGATAACTTTTCGGTATCTGTATTGCAAAAATATTTTTTATGACCAAGTAGAATAAATGATATTAGAGAGGCTTGGTTTTTATTTATGGCTCACTACAGTGGTTGAGAAAAAGACACCTTTTATCATGGATGGCTCTACTATTTCACTCATTTTAAGGGATAATCAATGACTAATACTTATCTGGTATGTTATCATTTAAAGAGGTTTTTCTCCAACTTGATTATCCTCCATCTCAACCACACCCAGATGACGGCATTTCTCAAAGTAATAATCATAAATTAGGGAGTTAATATTTAAACTATTTCTCTAAATTATTATTATTTTTGGCTTTCTGCTCTACCAACCATCTTCAAAGAGTGGTGATACATGCACTCTCTACTGCATATTAATTAGCAAACATTTAACTTTTTATCTAAGGTCACAGAGATGATGAAATACAGGTATAGTTTCAACCCTTGTACATAAAAGACATATATGGCATATGTGTGCACACATGGGTGTGTATAATGTGTAATCAAAACCTGTGTTCTGGTGTCTGTTTATTGGTAATCACCATACTACTTTTGTTTGCTAGATATTTGTTTTGTAACTGGAGAAAAACTTCTCCTTATTAAGAATTTCAATATTTTCTTTTCATTTCTATTTTCCTGTCCACTTTGCAGGACTTTGTCATCGTTTTTTTTTCTAGACTATTGCAACATCACTCAATTAGTTTCCACTAAGTGGAGGCTGAGTTCAATATAATTAATTTTCTATAGCAAAGTGTTTTTTTTGAGGGGGTTTGGGGCCATACCTGGTAAGGCTCAGGGTATACTCCTGGGTCATGACCTCAGGAATTACTCGTGTTGGTGATAGTGAACCATAAGGAAAAGCAGAAATCAAACAGGGGTGGCTGCATACAATGCAAGTTCCCTACCCACAATTATCTCCTCCAGCCCCAGCAAAGTTTTATACCCTTAGTCCTCTTCCTCACTATATTCTTTATAAGGCTAATCATCACCTTCAAAATACCACCACAACCCGAACCCTACTTTCATTTCCAACTTTATTTCCTCCTAATTTGACATTTTAGGAATCCAGACCATTTGTAGATTCCTCAACATATTATTCTCATTTCATAAGACTCTGAAGCATGTTTTCCTGTTGATCTGACTATGTTGATGTAATGACTAAATTCTTCATATCTAGTTAAACTCATGTTTAAGAATCTTCTACATGAAGTCTTTGCTCATATCATTATTTTCACTTGAATTCTTGAAGTGATTATCTAAGCATTTCTGAGCAAGAGGGTTATAGACACAGACCTCTTCTGAAAATAAAATACCATCAAGTACATTGGGACTATTAACTACTATGCAATTTTTTACACAATAGAAAGTCATATATCACAGAAATTTGAGGCAACTAGTACATAATAACTTAACTTAACAATATCATTAGGCTTCCTGTTAAAACAACAGCAGTATGGTGTGGATCCAATTTGTTTGTTTTTATATCTCAAGCAGTCTTTGCATAACAATTTGTCTTGGGCAAAACTTGACACAAGTTTTCCTAAGACCTCCATACCTTCTCTTTCTCCTTCCCATCCCCCAAAGGCTTTGTTACTAAACTGTTTGTCAAGAAAAAATTGGCTTGTAAGTATCTGATTTGTTTACCCTTGACTCATCAAAAATGTTTTGTAAGAGATTTGATGTTCAAGAAGCCTCTTGAGCCTCCTTTGTATCTTTAAAACATATTTTTCTGAGAACTAAAATTATTTCTGGCCAAATTCAAGTAAATGGGGAACTTCAAATGACTTAAGGCTGTTAAAGGACCAAAATAAATACATGTGCATTCTGGCATGTGCTCTCTTGTCCTTAAATTGTATACCCATGCATAGGAAGGTTTTCAATTTCTCCCTGAAGGTGAATTTCAGGAAGTGTGGAGTTGTATAACATGACCCAAGAAACCCTTCTTAAAATATTACATAGTTTGCTAAGCTCTACCAAGATTTCTTTGTCCTTGATGTCACTAACATTTCAAAATCTAAAGACAGCATCACCTTAGCAACAGCTAATGTCAGTTTAGGATTTCTTTCACAATTACCTATGGCTTAGGGCCAGCTAAGGTAGAGCAGGGGCCTTCCTGCTAAGCCACCTGGATCCCCAGTTTCTGGCTATCTCAGGTAGTCAGGCTTAGACAGTGGAGGAACAAACAAACCTCAGGAAGATAATGCAATCCATGTGTCCCAGAATAGATGCCTCTGTTTTAACTGCAATGCCCTAAGTCATTTATTCAAAGACTCTAAATTATATTTTAAAAGTTCAACAAATAGTTCATTGTAGAACAGTCTTGACCACTTAATTAGAAACTGCAGTACTTACTCATTGTATGTAAGATTATAATGGTCCTTTTCTTCCATTATCCAAATGTTGTAGCTCATTTATCTTGTAAGATGTCCTCTGCAGTATACAACCAAAGCACTCTGCATGTATTCAAGTTAGACAAGTCTAACCTCATTTAAGATGAGGGTTTTTGAGAATCCTTTCTTAATATTTCTTGATGCCCCCCTTGTCTAATCTCAACCAAGCCACAGGATGTCCTGACTTAAAATGTAGCAGCACAAGAAAGCTTCCATCTAGTTACTTTGGAAACTTATTTCCAGTCAACTTTGCAACTTCTGTTGCAAAGTCCCTAGAGGAAATTCATATTGGCTCAAATCCAGAGAACAGAAATAGAATCAATAGCCTTCTTGGAAATATTGGTATCATGACATCCTGAATGATCACTTGTCTTCCTTATTTCTTCAATAACCCTTCATTGAAAGAACTATATTACCACATATCCACCAGCCTAAAATGTCTATGAGAACTTGTAACAGTTATACAACACCAAATGGCTGGCTACAAGAACATATTTTGATGTTTCCCTCCTCCGTTCCATTTTCAGCCAGATGTTTGGAATCACTTAGATAACACCTAATGTTCTAAAAAGAAATTATTTTAACGTAAAATTTCAAATTGGCACTATGAGAAAACAAAGAACCAGAAAGATGTAATTAAAGTCTATCTAATCACAAAGGATTTTAATAGGTTGAATATAAACTCAATCATAAAAATCTCGTAATACTAAAAACATCCTTTGAAATTTGAGTCTGTAATCACAAACAAAAGAGCCAACCAAGTTGAGAATAAACATATGGGACTTGCTACCCCAGAAGTAGGGAATGAATATACACATACTAATCTCAATTTATGTATGTATGTTCTCAGATGATCAGCAGAGTCATTAAAAGCAATAAAATATTTTGGGTATATTATTAACTTTTTGACATTGGTGTCTTGGAGAAAAATTCTGACTTCTACCACATATTCCTTAGAATAACTATCTGTATCCATACACTGGATTGGTTGAAATCCAGCCTGGCTATTGTTATTTGCATGGTAACTGCTTATAATTATCTGTTGAATGAATATAAATATGTCTAGTGTTTTCAGTACATAAGCTCTTGCATATGCATTACCATTTTTTCCTTAATAAAATCCTTGAAATTTTAAATGAAGAAATTTCCAGAATAACTAAGATGACTGTAATGGGGAAAGAGAAAGTCTAGGGGAGAATAATTGTAATAATGAATTCTGGAACTGGAGCTCTAAAATTTTGGCTCTACAAATCATGGGTTTATAATATTATAAATAGCTATATTCTTTATCAGTTAATATTTTAATTAATGACATAGATATGAACACTTCTTATGTGCTGATTGTATTTTTAAAGGTTTTTGGCTTCCAGGGGCCACACCCAGATGTGCTTAGAGCTTATTCCTGGCCCTGTGTTCAGTGTTCAAGAAATATTATTCATTTGTGTATGTGACTCAAGAAACCATGGAAGTTTTTTGGGTATCAAACTCAGGTCAGTTGCATGCAAGCCAAGCACCTTCCTGCTGTACTATCACTCCAGCCTTTAATGATTATATTTATAGATGATAAAAAACAGAAAAATTATCAAAGATGTGCAAAATCATTTATGAATAATGTCTAAGTGTGAAACTTAGAAACCTAAATTCCCAGAAATTCATAATACATTTTCAGATCACACCAGGAAATACAATGAAATGATTAAATATCATATAAACAGTATATAAATATATGGCAGATATTTTATAATGTCCATTGCTAATATCAAAACTTTTTAAAAGGTAGACTTACCTAATTTAAAAAAGAATTAAACAAGTACATTAATGGCCATTATCCAGAGACTCACAAATGAATCTCAGAACAGAGTAGCTCGCTGCTGAGATTTCTCCAGACCTGATTTCACCAAGAACCTCAGATGGGAGCAGACATTGTTCCTCCTCAGGCTTTAAATGAATCTCTGTGACCACAAACCTCCATAATCCAATTGCTGCCACACTCATTGCTGATCTTCACAGGCTCGTCCAGATCCCCCACACAAGAGAATGAATTCTCTGAAAATCCCAGGGATGCAGGACCAGTGACTGAAAACTCCAGGCTTCAAGGACCTGGGAATGGGAAACCTCTTCCCATTTCCTTGCCCTTCTGGGGTCCTGGTTGTCACACCCACAAACTGCCTCTGGGTGCCATTTAAGTGCATTAACGGCCATATTGCAGAGACTAACAAATAAATCTCAGGACAGAGCAGCTTGCTTCAGAGATGTCTCTGGACCCCAGTTATTTAAAATTTTAGAATTCCAGGAGCGTGTGGCTTCAAAAGTGGCCGTGTGACATCTCATACTATTTATTTTCTTCTTTTTTATTGAATCACTGTGAGCTAGACACTTACAGACATCTTATATTGTTCATAACAAGCAATACAAAATAAATTATCTAGCCTCTACCTGTGAGGCAGGCTTCAGTGGTGGGAAAATTCAAAATAATGGTAGTGGGAAGGTGTAATGGTGGGGGGATTGGTATTGAAATATTGAATTTAATCAATTACTGTGAACAACTATGTAAAAATAAATTTAAAAATTAGATAAATAATTAAACTTTCCACATCTCAATTAACTTGTAAGTAAATAAGAGTACAATGAAAAATCTACTTCAGGAGATTTTTTTTATGAGGAGTTATGAGATTCCAATGTAGAGTATATGGTCCAGAGCTTGTTATAAAATAATTATTCAGTCAATACAAGCTCTTTTTGTAAACTCATATTTTAAATTTCACTTGATCACTTGACATCCTGTTAATCATAGATTTGCTCATGCGGGTGCTAGTAATGTCTCCTTTTGTTCCTGTCGCATGCTAGTGTAGCCCAATGGCGTCTGTTTGTTCTAGGAACACGAAGAGCCTCAAACCAATCATTCAGGGACTTGATGAAGAAGTCTGACCATTTGGTAGGTGGGCGGCCACACACTCTTTTGACGTCCCGTGAAATCCAGTCAGTAATGGCTCTAGTCCAGCGGTCATCTCCAAATCTCATTACGCATCCAGCCCATCTGAATTTCGACGCTTTGGTAAACGAGACAGCGTCCCAGATTCTTGATGGTCGATGGAGGTCGGAACTCCAGATTCTTTCTCTCATTTGAGTGAAATGTGATACTCCAAGCAAAGCTCTTTCAATTCCTCTTTGGGAGAACCGAATAGTATTCTCATCCTGTTTGCTTAGGGCCCAGGTCTCTGAGGCGTATGTTAATGCAGGAAGGACAGTGGAATCGAAGAGATGTTCCCGGTTCTGGAGGTTCTTCATCCTCTTAGCTATTTCTTTGATGCTCTTGAAGCCGTTCCAAGCCACTCTTCCTTCTGCGCAACTCAGGTATCAAGTCATTTATCATGTTGAGTTCTCGACCTAGGTACACATAACTATTGCTTTCGAAGATGTTTGTCCTGTTGAGAGTTAATGGAACATCAAGAATGAGACCATTTCTCATAAACATTGTCTTCATGAGATTCAGCTGTAGTCTGACCTTTCCACACTCACGGTCGAAGTCGGCCAGCATTTGTGCCGCTTGGCTAATGTTTGGTGTTATTAGAACGATATCATCAGCAAAACGGAGGTGGTGTAGTTGCTGATAGTTTATCTTCACTCCCATACCTTCCCATTCCACTCGTTGCATGACATTCTCGAGGGTTGCACTGAAGAGTTTCAGTGAAATGGTATCAACTTGCCATACCCCTCTCTGACATGGATGATCACTTCTTTGTAGAATGGTGAGATCCTGGTAGTGAATTTTTAATACAGCTCACGGAGGATCCTGATGTATTGAGTTTGAACGCCTGACTGGCTAGGGCTCCAATGACTGCTTCTATCTCAACAAAATCAAAGGCCTTCTTTAAATCAATGAATGTTAGACAGAACAGCATCTTGAGCTCCCAAAAAACTTCAATGAGCTTGGTTATCATGTGGATATGGTCAATAGTGCTGAATCCTTTTCAAAAACTGGCTTGCTCGCATGGTTGTTCTTCATCTAGTGTTCTTCCAATCCTATTCAGGATGACTCGAGTGAACAGTTTGTAGATGACAGATAATAGGCAGATTGGGCAATAGTTGCCAATGTCATGGATGTCTCCCTTCTTGTACAGTAGTACAGTCCTGTTGGTTTTCCATTGGGACGAAAACTTGCATTCAGACAAGTAGCGTGTGAAGAGCTGAGCCAGCGTATTGATGAGCACTGACGGCAGGTTCTTCAGGTGTTCAGGTCTGACGTTATCTGGGCCAGGTGCTGTTTCTTTAACGACAAAATGTCATGTTGGATTTACAAAGGAAGAACGATGGGAACGACATATCCATTCTGCAGAATTTGGTATGTGGGCAGGTGGACGTGGCTATCAAAGAGATCTGAGTAGAAGTCATGGATAATCTAGAAGTCATGGATAATCTTCTCCATTGCCCTTCTGGAAGATGTGATAGATCTGTCAGGATGTTGGAGGGCAATCATCTTGGTCTTGTAGTTGGCAAAGGACATGCGGGCATTACAAATGCTTTTCCTGACTTCTGACGCATCTATCAACACTTCTGCTCTTCTCTCTGAGGTCTTCCTTGATCGCATCTCTGCACTGGCATGTGACAAACCACGTTGGCAAATAAGCTCAAGAGTTTTTGAAGACAGGCATTTTTTTGTGTGTGTGGCTATCTCTCTTTTGCCATTCCTTGCACAACCATGGAGTTTCTGAACCAGCTGATTGTATTCTTTGTCAATGCTGTCAACGATGTCATCTTCCCATGTTGCCGCAATAGTGCCAAAGAGCTCCCAATTGGTGGTCGTTCTGTGAGTTCTCTTCTTAAACTTTTCAGTCCTTTCTCCCTGTTCTGTGAAGTAGAATTTTGCACGAAGGACATGGTGGTCCGATCCCGTTTGGAATTTTGGGAGAACAGTGACATTAGTCAGGCAAAACCATCAATTGAATATGATGTTGGTCAATTTCGTTGTGTAACCATCCACCAGGAGACTCCCGTGTCCACCCTTTAGATTCGGCCTTCTGGAACTGTGAGTTACCATGGATGGTCTTGGTCGACATGTTGAACTCAGACAGTATCTCACCCTGTTCGTTCCATTCTAAGCCATGGGTCCCAATGTGAAGTTCTTCAGCTGATCTTCTCGGTCCTATCTTGGCATTAAAATCACCAACAATGGTCTTATAGAAGGTGTGGTCTTTTTTATAGAAATTCTCCAGCTCCATGTAGAACTTCTCAATTTCTCCTTCATCATAATTGGATGTTGGTGCGTAGACAATGAAGATAGAAACTTCTGGCAGTGAGCCACATCTATTTAAATCATCTGCTTTGGGTTGTTAGGCATTTGAATGAATCAATGCTCATGGCCAAGTTCGTGTTGACAAGGACCCTGAGGCCTCCAACACCTCTTGTCCAGTGTGATCATTCACAGCTATTATTATCATACTGGTCTCTTCTCTCCAAGAGAGAAAGAGAGAAAGAAGAGAAAGAGGAGGGGAGCGGGTTGAGCTTTCCTCCCAGCCCCGACCAGGGCTCCAGCAGCGGAAGACCTCCAGGACCAGCCACCACCATGCCGAGACGACTCTCCGCACACATGAAGGTACTGGCAAAGGGACAAAGCCACGCGGGTTCCGGGGCCGAGATCTCCAAGCCTACTTGGATTGGAGTCGAGCATCCTCCACCCAGATCCTCCAAATTCCAGTAGGCGGGGGTCACACCCACCACCTGGCCCCCTGGCGCCGTGTAATCCCATCAGTGGCCAAGACTCAGAGACTATAAAATCCAGCTCCCGGACATCTTATCAGGACATCTTTTTATGACATCTTATTATCTCATTCCTACTTTGGACAAACTGGCAGGCTATCGAATGTAGCCTGCCCACAGGGCAGAGTCTGGCAAACTCCCCGTGGCGTACCAAATATGCCAAATACCAGTAACAATGATGGGTCTCATTCTCCTAAAGAGCCTTGAATATAATCTCAGGGCTAGGATGAAAGAGACGTTACTGGGGCCTGCTAGAGGCAATCGACGAATAACAGGATGATGAATGAAAAAATGAAATGGTCTCTTCTCTATCTTAACTGCCCTCAGGCCTCACATACTTGTAGTTAGTTCCAACCATTGACCAGTCTTCCTAACCCCTGTCCCTGACCATGGATATTATTCTTCTACTGTATATATATTTTATATCCCCAAAATGAATGTAGTCATTCTGTATTTGTGCCTTTCCTTCTGACTAATTTCACTCAACATGATACTCTCTATATCCATATACTTATAGGCAAATTTCATGGCTTCATTTTTCCTGAGAGCTGCATAGAATTCCATTGTGTGGGTGTAATATAAGCTCTTTTAAAGATGAGAAAATATATTTAAAATAATAATTAATATAGCGAACTTAAAATAAAATTACATGGGGGTATGGTGCTGCCAGCAAGTCAATCTGTACCTGTGAGGTGAGTGCATCAGCAGCCTGATGCCACTGTCAGACTTTCAGATAATCCAAAGTTGCTGCTGTGCTTTTGGCCAGACCCCAAAAACTTTGGACAAAGTTTACCAAGAAAGTAAATGGCAAAAAGTTAGGTATGTGGGAAACACACCCACAAACCACCTCCGGCTCATCTATATAATTGAACGCATGGCCTCACTGGTTCCTGTTCGAACTGCTTAACGGACATGATCCCAGAGATTCAGAAAAGAATATTGGAACCCAAAGGCTTTTGGCAGAAATGCGTTCTGTTTCTGCAGTAGGTTACTGGTGCTGGGCCAATCCAGGTGGAAATAGGTTTCATGCCTTGGCCTCTTTCCCCTGGTGGCCCGGTGACCGCCATCCTCCAGAGGCACTGGACAGTCAGGTTTAGGTCTGCTGTAATGAGACACACTGGGCCTCACCAGAAGGGGCTGGAACCGGCCCTTTCCTCCCCATCCCAACAAGACCCCACGTTGCCACCTATAAACGGCCTCTCTGGCTCCTGATCAAGCTGATTAACAGCCATGATCCCAGAAATCAGAAACAAATCTCGAAACCCAGCTGATTTTGGCACAAAAGCATCTGGACCACATACAAGGTGGCCATCGCCTCAGAGCTTATAGGAAAGCCAGGTATGAGCTGGCAGTGATGGGGCAACTGCAGTCTTATGGGAAGGGGGACTGTACTGGCTCATACTTTATGCCCTACCAAGGTCACGAGTTGCCCCCCACGAGCGGCTCACTGGTCCTAGCATGGCTCCAGAGGCAAAAGGACTTAATCCAGAGCCCAGCAGCCTGCAGCAGAAAAGTGAGTGGACCATGCGTTAAACTACAGTGCCATGCCTCCCTGGTAGGGAAAGGGTGTTGCTCCCTTCCACTTTTTCCCCCCCTGGCAGCAAGGTGGCTGCCACCTCAGAGCTTATTGGAATGGCACATACGAGCCAGCGGTGACAGGGCAACTGTAGTCTCATGGGAAGGAGGACGGTATCGGCTTGTCCTTCACGCCCTACTGAGATCACAAGTTGCCCCCCACGAGTGGCTCTCTGGCACAGCCATGGCTCCAGAGGCAAAAGGACTTAGTCCGGAGTCCGGCAGCTTGTGGCAGAAAACTGAATGGACCATGCGTTAAACTATGGCGCCATGCCTCCCCGGGAGGGAAAAGGTGTTATTCCCTTCCGCATTTTTCCCCCCAGCAGCAAGGTGGCTGCCGCCTCAGAGGTTATAGGAAAGCCAAATATGTGCTGGTGGTGACGGGGCAACTGCAGTCTCATGGGAAGGGGGGCTGTACCGGCTCGTCCTTCACACACTAACGAGGTCACAAGTTGGCCCCCACGAGCGGCTCTCTGGCACAGCCATAACACCAGACGCACAGAAACCAATCTCGTAATTATCTGGCTCTTTGCAGAAATGCAAATCGTGGCTGCGTGACATTATATGATTCTCATAAACAACTATAGAAAACAAAATATTTCACAATGCCTTTTCAGCAGTTCTGATTATTGGGGGGAAATTCTAAACAATAATGGTGCATCTTTTTTTGAAATAATGAATGTAATCAATGTAGAGAAGAGTTAAGCAGAAACCATCTGCCTCACAGGCATTGGGAGGGGTGGGAATGGGAGTATATAGGGGTTCCTGGTGGTGAAAAATAAGTACTGGTTAAGGGAAAGGTGTTTGATCATTGTATGATTGAGACTTAAACTTGAAAGTTAGTAACTTTTCCCACAGTGATTCAATAAATAAATACGAGAAGAAAAAATAAATAAATAAAATTATGAAAAAAGTAAGGTGGAGTTCATGCCCAATAAAGTCAGCTAATCAGTGCTGAATAAGTAGCAGTACTCCTACATAAAAAAATAAAATAAAATAAAATTACAGTACTGAAAATGAAATGGAATTTTTTAGATGCTATACTCTGTAATCTCTCAAACTTTCTGGCTTATGCTATGGTGGCCAAAGAAAAAAGACTAGACTGAATTGTTCAAGAACAAAAAGTCTGACAGGGGGTGTCTCAATAAGTCACTTCATTAATGCTCATTAAACAATATATATTTTAAAGAGACTTCTGTTTGACTCATGATTAAAAATATTTGGGCTTTTTTTTGATGACAATCAACCAAGTTGAATTTTCAAGCTACCAAAATTATCTTGTCAGTGTTTATCATCTATTAATAATATTATGTCTATAATTTTAAGTAACAACAAATATTCACATTCTTGTGAGATGTTTTATGGTTAAAAGAGGATTAGATAAAACTTTCTGGAGGAAACAATGCAGACTGTTCATTTTCATCCATCCCTCAAAGAAATCCATCTTTCAAGAACAAGAATAGCATGAAAATTAATGACTTTTCCAAGTTGTCAAGCAAATTAAGTTAGTTGATGTGTTTGGATAAAATGAGAAAAAAAATCCTACATGCCATTATTTTCTGTAAAAGCAACTGATATTTTCATCTATATGATGAGTAATGTAATTAAAGTTAGGTATGTTTAGAAATATATAATTTTGTATCTTTATCCTAAATTCATGTAAATCAGATTATTACATGGGATGGGGTCCTTTGATACCATTAGCTTGTCTTCACTACACAACATTCACCTCCACCACAACTTCCTGTGGCTCGTATATCTAGATAATATTATTTAGGTAAATGAAAGACAAAAATTGTGTCAGTTCATTCTTGCTGTGTAACAATAACCTCTAGATCACTGGATTAAAATGACACTTATTACTTCTGACAATGCTTGAGTTGGCGGGGCAGTTCTAGTCTGGGCTCACTTAGCAATTCAGCTGGGGCTGGGTGGTCAGGCTGTCATTACTCACATATCTGGTGGTTAGTTCAGAGTCATATCAGGGGGGTGAAGGACCACATGTCTCCCATTATTCCACAGCCTCGCCCAGACTTATTCACATGACGCGGGTTTCAGGATTCCCAAAATCAGCCAGTAGAAAAGTCATAATAAACAAATGATTCCTAAGTCTTTATTTATGTCATGTTTATTGTGCCATTGACCAAACAAACCAAAAAGTCAAAATAAGATTGTAAGAGTGGTTAAATAAACTTCTACTCTTAGTGAAAGGAATTACAAGATCTCATTATAAAGAATATTATATTAGTAAGTATAAAAGTTGAAGTGACATGTTCTTTTACCACAAATTATCTGGTGCTATCTTACTAGCATTTTCTACCATAACTTGTTCCGTACTTTACAAGCTCTATTCAAAGCCATTTCTTATTTCAATCACTTAAAATTATGAAAAAACAATTAATGATAAAAATATATATTTAATTATACATTTAATTCTAACCTGTACACAAATTACCTTTATGGTTTTGGTTCAATTATTTAATATCTCATTACTGAATATAATAGAATGGAATTCTATTTATTTTATTTTTTATTAAAAAATTTTTTAATAGTGAGACATCATGAGGTACAGTTGCAGACTTACACATTTTTGTGCTTGGGTTTCAATTATACAATGATCAAATACCCATTCCTCCACCGGTGCCCATTTCCTCTCACCACGGATCCCAATATCCCTCCCACCCTCCATCCCCCCTATACCACCCTGCCTCTGTGGCAGGGCATTCCCTTTTGTTTTCTCTCTCTTATTGGGTGTTGTGGTTTGCAAAAGAGGTAATGGGGGACAATCATGTTTAGTCTATAGTCTACTTTCCGCATGCTTCTCCCATCCTGGGAGGATTCTCCCAACACCTTTATTTGGTGTTCCCTTCTTTATCTGAGCTCCCATTCCCCCTAGTTTATGTGGTTGGCCTCCAAGCCATGGAGTAAAATTCCTGGTACTAATCTTGGCCATTCTTGGGTGTTAGTCTCCTATTTTGTTACTTTATGTTCCCGAGATGATGAGGGTCACTGTCACTGTCCTCCCTTGTTCATCAATTTGCTCGAGTGGGCCCAGTAACATCTCCATCATGAGACTTGTTGTTACTGTGCTGTTTTTGGCATATTAAATACATCACAGGTAGCTTGCCAGGTTTTGCCGTGCAGGCGAGATACTCTCAGTAGCTTGCCGGGCTCTCCAAGAGGGGCGGAGGAATTGAACCGGCTTGGCTGGGCCAGCTGCACACAAGGCAAATGCCCTATCGCTGTGCTACCGCTCCAGTCCAAATCTAAGACTATATCTCAAGATTATACCAAGGTAGCAAAGAGTAACCCCCAAAAAAGAAGAAAGACAGAAACTAAAAATAAAATAGTATAAATCAAAGTAAAATAACATGTAATAGAAAATTAACAAATCCAAATGAACTCTCATATCTTGTTCATGGAGTTAATAAGTAAAAGAGTTGTCATACAACAAAAATCATAATAGAATGCAAATACATACCAAGTTGGCTTCCATTTACTACCTCTTCAGATTCTATGACAAATTTGTGACTTATTATTATGCCCCTTATTTTATATATGGGGCAAATGAGGCCCATAGATGTTATTTTGGCCATGGTACCATTGCCAGTATGGACCAAACCCAGGACTAAACCCTAATACATCCTGATGTTCCAAATATTTTGTTCTTAAGCAATATATTACACTTTTCAATATTCATGGAAAATAATAAAAATATGTGGATGCTGTATAGTACAAAAAGGTATTTGAGGAAACAATTCTATCATATAGTATCTATGTATACACAATGCACCTAAGCAATAGGTGGGTGTAGGGTCAATATTCTGGGTGTCTTGCCTGCTTTTAGATACACAGACACACCCACTCAATAAAATGCATAAGGAAGTTTGAAATATCATCAGTTGTCCTGACTTTATTGCTGTAACTACCAGGCAAAGATCAGGGGAAGAATCTGTGCTGGCAAGTTGCTCGACAAATATTTTGAAATCCACATTCTAGTATCACTTTTTCTGCAAAGTAGTTAACACCTAAGGTAAATCACATCATTTCCTTCTGGGCCTCAACAGTGCATTAACAGTGCTGGATCTGGACAGCCTGTTTGGTGTTCTGTCTGGAGATTCTGTGCCTATCATCCTTGTAGTCCTGGTTTCAGAGTTATTACTGATCTTTCATAATGCGGCCATAATAAACAAGCATCTTTGAGAAGACAGATCACATAAAACAAAACATGTTACTTGTAATTTGATATCCAAAACAACTTTTTCCTACTGGGAGAATTTTGTTTCCAGGAAAGTATTATATAGTCGAAATAAGGGTTCACTTAGGAATCATATAGACAAGGTTCAAATCCCAATTTGGAACTCTTCATTCATATGAACCTGATCCATTCACTTTCTGTCATTACTGGTTCCTCATCTGTAATTGGAGAGTGTAAATGTGTATCTTAATGTTCCATGGCCAGTTCTGTTGATAGCCATTGCCAATCCTTTTCCTAATCTATCCTTCCCCAAATTACTGCCACCTGCTGCCAGGAACACTCCCTTATTCGACCTTCTAGAGCTCACTTGTTTCTTTCTACTTTAAATTGCAAGAACTGTGGGAAACTTAAATGAGTTCTGCCTTTATTAATACTATATGTCATATTTGATAGAAACTGTTTAATGCAATGAAATATACTATAAATAGAACAAGTGCAATTGTCCTTAGTAGCACTATATTAGTCATTAGTTATTCAAAACTTAATTTATACAAGTATGTGGTTCAATGGTACGTTAGTGTGAGACCCTGTATTTAATCCCCAACCCCCAGTTCCACATTAAATAAATAGAGAAAATTATATTTTTAAATAAAGTGAAAAATAAAGGAAACACAATTGTCCCTTTATCATGTCAACAGCAACTAGGAAATTTAGTTTATAGTGAATTTCAGATAGGACTCATATCTTATTTGAACTGTTTAAATGGTTTAATGCTGGTTGAGTCTTCTACAACAATTTCTATATCTATAAAGCTCTATATCTATTATAGAGCATATCTTTGTAGAGCCCTATTGGACTCCTCTCTCTCTCCTCTCCCTCCTTTCCTCTTCTTAAATTCTCCTTACCCATCTTTTTCTCTCTTTCCCTCACTAGCTCTCTATCTCTCCCCCTTTTCCCCTCCCACACTTTACTCTTCAGCTGAAATCTGAGCCCTTGAGAGGCAGACCCAATATTTGTAAATTTCTTTGTGCTGCACCACTTAAACACAGATTTTCTTATAAAAGTCACTGATATTATAAACAAACAGTTTGCAGCTGGTGTGAACCAGTCTTTTCCATCTGAAGGTCTTCCTAAAAAATATACAAAGCATGGGGAAATGAGCAAGTCATCTAACCTAAAAGGTTGTGAGGCTCTATGATACACCCAGAATGCAATAGTCCAAATATGAATTCAGCCTTGGCTTATTTTTCATTTCTTTGTTGGCTTCAAAACTGACCTTGAGTCAGGGGCCAGGCTGTGATGTAAATAGAAGAATATATTTATTCTTATATGTTTTGCATGCTACATTAAAATACAGAAGTGTCTAATCAAGTGATTTCTGGAAAAGAAAGCATATTATATTGTGGTAAAATTTAAACTATATGAATTTATATGGACTGGAGTTATAGCACAGTGATAGGGCATTTGCCTTGCATGCAGCCAGCCTGGAGGACTGGGGTTTGATTCCTCCTCACCTCTCGGAGAGCCCGACAAGCTACCTAGAGTGTCTTGTCTGCACGGCAAAGTCTGGCAAGCTACCCGTGATGTATTCGATATGCCAAACATAGTAACAACCAGTCTCACAATGGAGACACTACTGGGCCCACTTGAGCAAATCGATGAACAACAACAGGACAGTGCGACAGTGCTATAGTAGTTACACAAATAGTAAAGCTTAAACACCAAGATTTTTGGTTACTTTTCCAAGAACTTCATTGAAACACACATTCTGACACACAAGGGACTGTGGACATCATTTAGATTAATGGAAGATTTAGATATGAAAAACCTAGGAAAGAAAAAGTAAACATCAGTTTTTTTAATAAAATATAATTTCAAAGATAAATATATATTTATTCACACAAATTTACTATACTAGTAGTAAAAAGTAATTGATATAATGGTAATAATAAGAGTAAATAACATATTAGATATACATTTTCTACCAGACATTAATTATCATCAGTCCTGTGTATTATCTTACTTGACCTTCAAGAAATTTATTAAGCTGATTCTTAAAGACATCAAATAAATTGTCACATTTATCACATGTTAGGTCACTGTCACGGTCCTCCCATTGTTCATCGATTTGCTCGAGCCGGCCCAGTAACGTCTTCATTGTGAGACTTGTTGTCAGTGTGTTTGGCATATCGAATACACCATGGGTATCTTGCCAGGCTTTGCCGTGCGGACGAGATACTCTAGGTAGCTTGCTGGGTTCTGCAAGAGGGGTGGAGGAATCAAACCCAGCTGGGCTGGGCCTGCTGCGCACAAGGCAAATGCCCTACTGCTGTGCTATCGCTCCAGCCCATCACAT
Organism: Sorex fumeus; assembly: GCF_029834395.1. Taxonomy (NCBI): domain Eukaryota; kingdom Metazoa; phylum Chordata; class Mammalia; order Eulipotyphla; family Soricidae; genus Sorex; species Sorex fumeus. Next base: position 59,479,327 of record NW_026606059.1, read on the forward strand.
GTCAGGTAGTAAAGACAATATTCAAATTCGAAAATTCAAACTTTAGAACTCATGTTAATTAGTATATTCAGTACATCTTAGTAATTTTTTTCAAAATTATTTTAAAATTAAGATGCATTATTTAGGAAATTTTGGATAATACATAATGACACAAATTTCAACTTTATTTAATATCAAACTGAATTAACAGTAATTTACAACCTCACCTGTTCCTTGCAAAATTTGTAGTAAATGACAATAAAAAGTTGAAAAGAGCTTGATTTTAATATTTGACATGAGATAATTTTACTGGACAATATTCTCCCATCCCTTACTCCCCAGTTGCCTCTCATTATCACTCGACAAATTCTTACATAAGATATGACCCAGTTTAATATGCAAAGCCAATTGAATATTAAGACACTAGAAAACCTAAGACTTTCTAAACCTTAAACATAGAAAGAATATGATAGGCAATAAAATAAAAATGACACTTAATTGAAAAAATGAAACTCACAGGCAGATGAAAACATGTAGCTTTATTTCCAATTTTCTACTTATAACGCTTTTAGTATGAATCTGTATAATAACATCATTTGCAGGCATTGCCTTACTGTTGATTCCAAAAGCAAAGCCCTCTAGTACAAGATGTGCACATAGCAGATGATTAAGATGCTCCATGCGGTCAAAGGAAGAAAACAGATGATAGAACTTAGAAGGATAAGGAGGAAAAGAAAGCTAGGGGAACCGAAGGCAACAAGGATAGAGAGCAAGGACTTCGGACACAATAGTGGTGTTAAGGTCTCTATATACCTGAACCACAGAACCAACCAAACTGAAAGCATGAGGTCCAAACTACAACCAAATTTAAAAATGTATCTGTCAAGGAGGTGGTTGGGGAGGGTAGCAGGGAAGGGAACTGAAAGCATTGGCAGAGGAAAGTTGACACTGGTGATGGGCTTGGTTCTAGAACATTGTATGCCTGAAACTCAGCTGTGAACAACTTTGTAAATTATGATACCTTAATAAAAAGAGTATTAGAAATTTGGCTTGTGTTTGCTTGTAAAAATACATAAAGTGATTTATAAATATTTAAATCAGTAGTGACCTGGGAGACTTTCTCCGGATCACCAAACTGAAGGGCACATGCTGTTCATAAGATGTCCAGAGGGATAGGGAAAGGGTTGAAAGTATTGACTGTTAGTGAATTTTTCATTATTTTTTCTCTATTTTTTTAGTACAGGCAATAATTTATAGTTTACTTTCCCCAGTTAATTGAATTTATAATTTATATCATTGAATTTCGAATGATTCAATGGTAATAAAGTGACTAATGACAAAATATCGCTATTGAGAAATAGAAAATTGAAGATAATATCAACAATGCAAGCACACCAAAAACTGAACATGGACAAAGTCATATAAGCTTTTTCTCAGCCATGGCACAAAATTAAAATGTTCAAAATTATTAGGGAAACTTCCATCTCTAGGTTTAAACCCATTTTCATAATTTATGAATCTTTCCTGTAAAGGCAAATTCTACTTTGATTGTTTGACAGACAAATTTGTCTAATAATGCTTTAAAATACTACAAACTAAATTATTTTTCAGAATTTCCTTTAAGGTAACCCACACTATTAGAAACCACTTTTGAATGGTCAGAGAGATAGCTAGGGGTAAGACACTTGCTTTGCAAGCAGCCATGCCTGGTTTGTTCAGGCACTAGGTATGGTTCTCCGAGCATTGTTTGGAGTGATCCCTGAGCATGGAATGAGCAGTCAGCACTGAATACTGCTGAGGTGGTCAATAAACAAACAAAATCATCTAAAAATAGAAACGTTGTTTGTGATTCGTTAAGAGCAAAGACTCAAATCTTCAGAGAAGCACTTGTTTTGCCTTTTTGGTGAAATACCTACAGGAAGTAGTGGACAGTATGGTGAGAAAAAAATACATTTCCTTTTTTTTTTTTTTTTGGCTTTTGGGATCACACCTGTGATACTCTGGGGTTACTCCTGATTCTGCACTCAGAAATTACTCCTGGCAGTGCTCAGGAGACCATATGGGATGCTGGGCTCAGCCACGTGCAAGGCAAATGCCCTACCTGCTATGCTATCGCTTCAGCACTTACATTAGCTTATTCCCTTGTCAAGCAAAAGTATTTTACTGCTCAAAAAAATCTTTTAAAAATAGCAGCAAATTGTTCAGTGAAATATTCACATTCTTATGAAATAAACTTTTTTGCAATCATAGCCCTTAAATCCAGTTTTGAAATAAATTAAATTTGGAAATAGAAATTTGAAGGTCTGTAAAATGGTGCAACTCAATATTTTATAAAATATTTAGGTCTCATATAAACTTATTCTGTCACTAATCAAAATACTTTAATAATAATTATTATTATGAATTAACAATACTAGGTGATGATAATCACTTTATTGTCATAATTTATTAAAATTACATGTATAGTCTCAATTTTTTTTGTAAGTTTGGGGTTATTTGACTGAATTCTCCCCAATAAAATATGGATAGAAAAGCTGTGAACTTATGAGGGTGAAATTTTTAAAATTTCTTATGCAATATTTTGATCTCTCTTTTAGTAGCAACTGTGAAAGACACATATTACTGTACTGCAAGATGAACTCAATCTGGAGTAAATGAGAAAAAATGAACATTTAACTTTACTAAAATCTAATATGACTGCCTTGTGATAAGCCTGATTGTGATAAACTAATGAAAATTCACTGGAACTATTAGAGACACAGTACTACACAGACGAATATGATTATTAATATTTTAATAACTGCATAATGTTTTAGCACTAATAGTTAATATAATAACTGTATTTTATATAGTCTTCATATCACACTTAGCATTTCTCTATTTTTGTGTGACTTATTACATGTACTATATTTCATTATTCAGAATGTATTTCCACATAGTACAAATATTCATGTTTAGATGACCTGACAAAGATACGTTTTTTTGAAACCAGGAGATAATAAAGTGGTTAGAGCATATGCCTCGCATGTACCTGATGCTCGTTTAATTCGTGGCACCTCATGGTTTCCTGAACATCTGTGGGTACAATACAGGAATTCCCTTATATCTGTAGAGTAGCTCAACTAATCCTCAGTACCACATGGGGCCCTTGCATTGAGCTTTTGGCCTGGTTGTCAGAGAATCACCAGTAAGGATTCTATGACTCATGAGCCCTTCACAGGAGCAACCCCCCAAATTAGTTTTCCTTCATGATGAGGCAATCAAAATCATTTGGAAATAGTGAAATTAAATGTTCTCAGTTGACACATTCTCATCATCAGCTCTTTTATTAATAATATACCCCTAGAGGTACTCTAAAAATTGATTTTATAGCATGACCCTAAAAAATGAGTGCTAGTTGCATTCTATTTCCGCAGGGATCCTCTAACTTCACTCAATTTTTGTTCATGTAGTTTATCATATCCAAACCAATAATGTAGCAGAGAATACCAGTAGGAGGTAGTTTAACCAGCTAGTGTATGTGGGGTTTGGTAATGCAAATGTATTAGATCTGAGAAATAAGAATAGAAACAATGATTACATTTTGGGGATATTTTGTGTGTGTTGTGGGGTGAGTGCTTGCCACGCTATAGGCTGCCTTGTGGGTTAATGCAGACTTAGTACTTGGTAGGGAGCATGTATTGCTAAGGATCAATCCTAAACCCACTTTTGGGTCCCTGCATTCAAAGCATGTATTCCAGCATTTTGCATTACCTCCCCAGCACAAACCCAGGGCTCACACATGCAAGGTAAGTGCTCTACACATCCCAAATCAACAATGACAGTTTTACAAGAAAATAAAGTGAAAAACTAAATGGAAATTTTCTTGAGATGAAGATATAAATGCATACATATACAGATGCATAATATGATCACTTAAATTTATTTGGTACTTATTTCATAAATTCATAAAAAATGTTTATCTTAGAGTCTCTTTGACAACTCAAAGTAAAAGTAACTAGAAGTGAAACTGAAAGGAACACTAGCTACAAGGAAGAAGTGATGGTCTTGGGTCTTATTTTCCTGCATAAAGATTGTATGCTCATTACGAAGAAGATAGATAGATAGAAGGTTTTCGTACTCTCTGGTGCAAAATGTAGTCCATTTTATGTGTTTAATATCTTACATTTATGTGAAGCTAGATAGCTCACAGGATGTCTGCCCAAGAGCTCTCTTCAAAATGCATTCATTTCTAGACATTTGTGACTCTTACAGTCTGTCATTGAAAGCAGTAGGAAGAGTGGGCTTTGAAATCTTTGAAACTGTTGACAGTTATAAGCTCTCTGGGACCTCCTGCTTACAATAACATGTACTGAATGAACTCTTGGCCATCTCACTGGAAGCTCTCACCCTATCATCTGATCAAAAGTTTGACCTTTTAGGTCATTTTGTGAGACTTTCAAATACACTTTTCAAAAGCCAACAGCAACATTTCAACACAACTAAAGCAAGATTAAAGCCTTCAGAGTAAGGGACAGATCCCTTTTCAACTTCAAGGAGACATCCCCAACAATAGTGCTTTTGCTTCATTATTTCACAGCATGAATACTTGTGTTTCCCCTAATTTACTCTGTTGAATCCTTAATCTCCAGTGTTACCGTATTTGAAAGTAGACAGGTCATTAGGATTGTGGTTTCATGAATGGGATTAGTGTCCTTATAAGAAGGGGTTTGAGAGATAATGGCATTCTGCAAGTTGTCTACAAACCTGGAAGAGGGCACTCATAAGGTACATGGAATGTGCAAACAACTCGATCTTGTATATCTCAATCTCTAGAAATAAACGGTTGCTGTTTAAGTCCCTTTATCAATGGTCTTTGTATAACAGCTGCCAAATTAAGATAAGTAGTGTAATCAGCCAACTACTCTTAATATAAAGGTAAATGTATGCTCAAACAACCAAGGACTACTTAATTTAATAAGCTACTTTGATATAAAATTTATATTGCTCTTTTCCAAGTTGATAGCATGATGTTGCAATATCAATTTGCAGTCTTCTGTCATCTCTACTTCTTAGAAATGACTGTTTATATCAGTAATTGAACCAAGTGGAACTGTAAACCTCCTGTCATCTCTCTTGATCAGTGGAATTGCAAATTGATTAGGGATGAAATTTTGGGTGGATGTCATGCAATATCAGTCAAAGTAGAAATCTTGAAGGATGTTATTTAAGGAAAGGAAGGGACACGTGTCCCATAGGTAAAATAAGGTCACTAATTCATAATAATTACAACATTTTCACTGTATGCCTGACTTTTTTTTAGCATCCCTGAGCATAAGGTTTGAATATAAGATTTTTAAGTCAGTGAGGGGAAAACAAGAAAGCTATTGCACTCTAGGATTGTATGATCTACAAAATGTGAAAACAGATTAACTATAAATTGAGATTTCATTATTCTCACAATTACATAGGATCTGCCTCCATTCTGTCTGTCACACAAAACCAATAGGAGAGTAAGATGTGATTAAATGGAGATAGATATGTGCAAATGTCTCACTAATTAATCCAGGTTGGGATCTTTTAGAGGATCTTTCCCTCTATAGAAACAGACAACTACGTCTAAGAGAACAGAAAAGAAGGGTTGTGTAAACTCAAAAAGAGCACAGCAGCGGCGGTGGCTCTATCTCTCCTGCCGCCTGCGTTCGGTAGTCTCAGGTTGCTTCCCCCACCCCGGGGATGTCGATGGCAATGGGCAGGCAAGGGAAGGAACGAGGGCCTGGCTGGTTGATGTCAGTTGCAGTTTAATCCAATCCTCTCTCCATTCATTCCTGTTTCTCTCCTCTGTCTCCTCTCCTGCTTCTTCCTCCCCCATGCTACTTCATTCTCCTTCTCAATCCGCCTTCATCCTCCTTCTCTGGAGTCTGGATTCTGTTTATGATCCCTCAGCCCACTCTTGCAGTCTAGTTAAATCCCAAAGCATGAGGGGTTGGGGTAATAATTACACATCTGTGTGGTCACAACAATAGGGGTAGAATTCTTTCCCTCGGGGAAAGCCGTTTCTAGGACAGGTTGTCATTATCAGATCAATCCACCCTACAGTAGAACCCCCTGGGTGTGTTTCTCCTTTCCTTGTCCAACAAATATGTAAGCATATATAATATAAATTATTTTGTATGGATACAGTAAGAAATACCTTAAACTTATAAAATTGCCCTCCTAAGGCCATCTCGATCTCAGACTACAGTGCTCAGGCCAGATAGTCTTTCCTACCCCTAGCAGGGTCCTAGTCTCGTCGTTACTTTTGGATCATAACAGCATTTGTCTATGATCAAACTCTTAACTTATAGTTAAGGCACTTTGGCCTGGCCCATTTCAATGCCAAGGTAGCTCATTGCTTGCCCTGGGTCCATTCAGTCCCTCATTGGGACCCTGCTTTTGGGTGTTAGGAACCAAGGGCAACTGAGGCTTAAGTTGAGAAAGCAGATGTCCAGGAGTGAATAATATTCAAAGCCAATTAAATCCTAAGTTACAAAAGCATAATATTAACTGTCTTTCAGTATCTATACAAAAAGGACATTGCATTAAACTATTCAAAAGACATAAGGAGAGGAGAAATGCAATATTTCACTCATACATATAAAATCATAGATTTCTGAGGAATCCAACCTTACAAGGTAACAGGTCTGATTAGGGGAAAAACTGGTTGGGGAGGAGAGCATAGAGAAGTGGTTACAGATAAACCAAGGAATGGGAGTGATTCGGGAGCACTGTGATGGGTGTAACCTGATAAACCTAAGTTCCTTGTGGAGAAAGAGAGAAAGGACAAAGCAATGTCATCCTACAACGGGCCATGTTGTTTACAGAGCACAGCTTCTTTTTCCTATTTTGAAGAGTTGTTGAACTTCAAAGATTAAGGCTAGCTTATTAATTGCCGTAAAAGAATACCACTATCTGGGTTACTAAAGAACAAATATTAATTTTTTCACAACTCTGGAAGTTGGAAGCACAAGATCAAGACACCAGCAAATTTGGGTTCTGCAGAAATCTTTCTGTGTTCCAGATGGTAACTCTTCAGCTGTGTCTTCACAAACACTTCTCTGGGCTTAAGCTGGGTAAGATCTTTGGCAGATGTTTCTTCCTTTGTATTAGTGTTGCACCCTTAAACTTTTATTTAAATGTAATTAATTCTTTAGATGTCCATTTTCCAAAATTAGTCACATTGGCAGTTACAACTTCCACACTTAATAATTTTTAGTTGAAATAATATTGGATTGTAATGTGTGTTTTTAGATATAAACAGTGAAAATCAACATTACATATAAACAAATAATTTCACTACTGAAAGTTCAATTCAATTCTTTAGCATATATTTGTCTTGATTGACCCCACTCCCTTCTTTCTCCCTTTACTTCTGAAAACTATTAATTAGCCCTTAGTCTAAAAGTTCCTTTATATTTTATTTAATTCAACTCTGCTTATACTTGGGCTGGAGCAATAGCACAGCGGGTAGGGCGTTTGCCTTGCATGCAGCCGACCCAGGTTTGATTCCTTCGTTCCCCCTCAAAGAGCTCGGCAAGCTACCAAGAGTAACCCGCCCCCACGGCAGAACCTGGCAAGTTTCCCGTGGTGTATTCGATATGCCAAAAACAGTAACAACAAGTCTCACAATGGAGACGTTACTGGTGCCTGCTCAAGCAAATTAAAGAACAATGGGAGGACAGTGCTACCATGCTATTTTTATACTTACCAACTGAATGATATTATAATGTCTGTCTGTCATATTTATTTTGTACTGTCCAGGTCCATCCATATTGTTACAAATGATAGGCTTTTTAACTTTGTGATAGTTAATAATATTTCACTGTATATTTTATCTTTACTTAATTGTTAGTTTATGAGCACTTTCTAGTTCTTGATTATTGTAAGTAAAGTGACAAGAAACATGATAGTACAAATATTTCTTTGGATTAGCACACCTTTTCTATTTCTATGAACCATCAATTGAGAAAAAAACTAAGATTTGGCTATACTATGTCCAAAAAGTAAAATACAGTGGTTGCACTTTTTTATCAGTGAGTATATGCTTCTTATCCTTTAAAAATAGTTGTCTTTATTAATAGATTATCAACTAACACCATAAAATGCAGAGAAAAGTTTAACTATAAGATAGGCAAAGAAGAAGGTGTGAAGGGGATTGGAAGGAGAATAAGTTCTCAAAGGCAATAATAGGCCCTGATCAGAAAATACAGACCTCTGAATGATAGATGCCAGGCTTTCTTTAGCCCACTCCCAAAGTTTTGCTTTCTTTCTTTTTCTTTCCCTAAGTGAAATATCAGAAGTTCGTCTTAATATCTTCAAACTACAAGTGAAATGTTTTTTACTGTTGTACTATATTTGCAATGAAAGTTTGGGGGTAAATCTCATAAAATGTGACTGCTGCTGTGACCATTTTATGGTTTATGCTGTATTGTTAACTAATAAGTGTTTCTCATTTTCTGAAAGACAAGAAGATGTTCTGTACAGAGACACAGTATGTCAGGGAGGAGCAGGTAGGGGCATTGTGACAGATTTTCGGTCTTATCTTGCTCTTCCATTGTCTTAGTTGTTCGTTTATGACCATATAATGAAACCTCCTGAGATACAGTTATTTTTCTAAGATCAGGTTAATGTGTGAGGAAGAATAGACTTGCTGACAGCTACTAGAGAACAAGAAATTTAGAACAAAAAATTGATACGCTTTTCATGGATTTGAGATTTTGAGTTATTCTTGGCCTGGTTGGCAGAAATCTTTCTTCAAAAAAATTTCAGCTTTCAATGTCTTTAAGAAAATGCAATGTGAAGATCAAGGGCATGATATATTTTCAGCTGAATGAAAAATCCAGAGCTCTCTTAAGATATCCCTGGTTTATTCCATTAATGAATAGACTTATGTTCTTGGACAAAGACAAATTTTTTTTCCTGGCCCTTCTCCTGTACTTTGCAGACAAGTCATCAATGGCAGCAACAGCTAAAGATTTTATAGCCAAATCTGTTAAAAGGAAGTTCAATATTAGAAGAAAAAATACCCTCTATGGTCAAAGGTGTTATTGATCACTGCAAGACATTTTATTCTTTTCTGAATTAATGTTGTTGCAATGTTTAGGGGAGAATTTGTCAATTGTAATTTTGAAAATATAATCAATAGCGGTTTTTATTTGTTTAAGAACTGCTTTAATGGGCCTGGCATAAGAGCTACCAGATCATAAAATGAGAAATTCTATTGAATGAGCTAAAGGAATTGCTGGAAAAGATGCAAAGACACTAAAAAGAAAAATGAAATGGTAAATGATATATTTTACATTTCAACTGGTATGACTGATTGCTAATAGCTTTTCTGTTGAGATAGTGATTTTGTCTAGGTGGCTACTCTTATTCTTTCAATTCTGGTCTTGACTCTGATCACCACTATCATTTTTGTTTATCCCTTTTGTAACTGGGATAGTTTTGTAATTCTAAGTTAAGAATTTTATGGTAGCTTAAGATTGAATTTGTTTCCTTCTGTGACTATTATGTTGTCATGGCAAAAGTCTTGTGTAATATGAGAACCACAAAGAAAATAATAATTTATCAACAATTTCAATGAATAGCAAAGGACACAATCTTGTGAATCTGTCTAATAAACTTGATTTGAATATATGCAATGAAGTAGATTAAGTGTCATTAATCAATGTACTATTTCATGACATGTTCCAATCTATCAGTATTTTATCATGGAGGCCTTTGCTCATTATTTTAATTCATTTAATTCTTTCATCGTGTCAGAGCTAAGTTTATTAAGAAATTCAGAACTTTCACCAGGATCAAAGAAAAATACAACATTCTGTGGCCTGGTTTTGAAATTCAGTTCTGGATATGTGTGAAATTTATGTCCACTGTCCACTGTCCACTCTCCTCCCATTGTTCATTGATTTGTGATAGGTATGAAAAAAATTTAAAAATCATTATTATTATATATGAGAAAAATATATTTGAATTGAATATTTTGCTACTATTTTGTACATATTAATTTCGATATATGAATTGTTTCAAGCAATTATTTATTTTTCACTTACAATTCTATGGAATAAGGTATTGTTTAGAACCTGCCTTGCAGTCGCAATCATACAACAGCTGAATTGATAGTCCTGGAACATTCAAGATGGTTTCTCATACGCCTGGTGGTTGGTGCCTCTTGTGAGTTGAGTGACTTTCTCTCAATAATATAATAAAATCCAATAAATGGACAGTTTCCACCCCTACCCATCCTGCTTCACAGAAAAACAATTTAATGCCAGTGAACACAATGCTTCTTAAACCCTTACCAATGAACCCCACTCTGCTGTTGGTCATTTATGCACTTTGGCATGTCACAGATCATTTCACATTTGACACAGTGACATTCTAGACAGTGGGTTCTGCACTCTATTCGGAGTCTACACATGATGGCAGGACTGAGTATAACCAACAGGCTAAGGAACGAAGGAGGAGTTCGCAGAAACAAAATGAAATTATATTATAATTATCATCATTAATGACACATTTTAAATGATTTTTTGTTTAGGAAGATTGAGAGTTGCAAAGCTGTTTTAGAAAGATCTTGCCCTTACTTAGAAAACACTATGAAGACTATTATTAATCAGTACAATCATTAATCAGTGGGATAGAAATTTTAGCACCACTGAAGGGCTTTCTATGATTAAACAATATTGTATATGTTCACAGAGAAATGTGAATGAGAACCATCTCTTTGAAATAACTGTAGTGATAGGTGATTGATACAATTTTCTTACCATGAGCACTTCTGTACTTGTTTATTTTTTATTTGATCTGTTCTTGATCTCAAATAAAATTCATTTCTCAATGTTAAATGAAAAATTCTATTGCCTTAATTTATGAATAAGATGACATGAAGTATTAGAGTGTCTTATCATCAAAGATCCACATAAATTGAGGGTTTTCTTTTTTAGACAAATGAATAAACTAGATAAACATTTTATTTTATTGGTTAACAATAGTAACAGGACTTTATCAGTCTAGGTAACATTTCCAGTTTTTACTGATATTTTATGCTTATTATTTCCAAGTGACTTTCCCAAAAAGAGATCTGGGATCTTAAAACAATTTTATATTTTCTAAATAATAATGTGTATGATTATCAAATATATTAAAATGTACTCAGGAAAGAAAACAACAGATAGGAGACATCGAAAGTATAGGACTGGTTTCATCAAGGGCAAAGCGTTATTGTGGGGAAGTTGAAGGGGTTTTGGAAGGGACCTAGAGATAACGGTGGAGGAAAGTACACACTAGTGGAATACAGAACTTGGAACAGTATATGCATGAAACCCTATCCTTCACAGTATAGCAAATCATGGTGATTTTAATAAAGTAAAAGGAGAGAGGAGAGAGATAATGAAACCAAAATAAGGTAAGATACATAAAAGTTTGAAACTACTTAAGTGACTAAGATTGGACACTGTCTTGCAATGACTGAGGATGTAAGAGCAGATGGATTCCAGAAGGTCACATGGCCTTTGTATTGAGAACAAAACCCTATAATTACTAGGGGTTAAGTGAAGTCCCTTTCATACCAGACCACACCGCCTTCTTAAAATGTCCATGACGTTTTCATCCTAAGTCCTGGCACACTTCTGCAGCCCAGGGCTGCCCCCATGTCTTTGGATCCGGTGGGTGGTCAGTGTTATTTCACTGAAAGAGAAACAGAAGTTCCAAAGGGGTTAAGTGAATTGCAAAATGTCAAACAATCCTTCAGAGAGCTGATCTCAAACTCCTCAGGGTAAATCTCTGTATTCAGATATTCTTGAGGAAAGTGATTATTTATTTTGAAGAAGTCAAAAAGTTTTGAGGGTAAATAGATGTAAAAGAGTTATGGTCTACATTTACTAGGGATTACAAAACAGAGTAATGATGACTTTGCAAATAATTTCAGTAATTTAAAACGTGTGGGAATTTCACATATTAAAAGGCCATTATTAAAGTTTTCTTTTTTTCTTAAGCGCTGGAAAACTCTTGAGAAAGTGATATACTTACTTGGAGGAATTTACCTAAGAAGCTCATTCTATCTTTGACATCTACTCTTGCCTAAGAGTGTAGAGTTCAGGAGAAGACACGCCACTTATCCTACAAGAAAATTGGAAAGATCTTAGCTTTGAGCTGTAATATTTCCAGATGTTTGAAATCAAAAGCAGACTTCCTCTTCTAGCCTGGTCAGCCAAAGTTTTATGCAGCAGTAAATAAACTCTTATTTGCTTGTGCCACATTTTATTGCAGGGTACAGAAGTATTGAAACAACCAATTTTGGGGGAATTTTTTTTCTCAGTGTTCCTTGGAGGTTATGTACAGCATCTGTCTTAAAACAGGGACACATAGCTTGAAATTTTAAGTCTAAGAATACCATAGAATTCTTTGATAGTACTGCCTTTTCCCATTACTCATGTCTAATACACACAGAAAATTTTCTCAGCCTCTATTGCTACAGAGCTTGGCAGAAAAATAGAGTGATATTATTGCCCTTTAGGCTTTAAACATTAAAGTTATTTTATATAAGTAAAACAGTACAATAATTTTTATTGCACATGCAGTAATTAAACATTTCAGGAAACATAATAGTCCTGGAAATCTAAATTAAACATTAAAATGCTTACTTTCTCATTAATAGGAATGTAGTCATAAGGGGGAAAGTTGACAAATGAATTGGAGTTGCTTACATATCTTGCAAGTATGGAATTTCAACTTTTTCTATCTTACAATCTCTATCACATTTTTGGTGCAAATTGTATTTGAGATATGATCTTTTTATTGAGTAATGTTTCTGGGTATCCCCTATATATTAAACAGATATAATTGGTACACTCAAAATAATTTATACAATCAGCTTGTTGAAAACCATATTAATGTATGTGAGACTAGAATATGACAAAATATAATTACTGTATTGTATTTCATGCATAGTACGTGTTAAATTTCTCTCAATTTTCAAAAGTAACAAGAAAAGTAGAATGTAATATTGTTTCAGAATCTGATGTGACTTTTCCACCTCCACCCCTATTGACTAGTTTACCAATGTGAAGATTATAGATATTATCAGGATCATGAATCATCCAAGATAGGTTGTATGGAGGTGTCTAATCTGGAATGAAAAAGGAATTTAGCAAATGCCAGAAAATGGCAACTAGAGATGACATCGGTTGTGATCACCTAATTGCATTTATAAATGTTCTTTTCTGACAAGCAAGTGATACAGAAATTGTCAGGGTGTCCAGACTTTGGAGAGGGAATAGACTATTAACTTCTGGTTAATTTCCAAAGACATGTGCTGACAACCAAAGGTAAATGAGGTACTGTGATTGGCAACTACCCTGAATTAAATATTTCTGGGTCTCACTCCCACTAAAAATCATACATTGATATTCCTTAATTTCAAAATGGTAACATTGTGAGATAAAGATTTTTGGAACTGGTTGGATTCTAAGACAGCATAAGGTTTCTTGATAAATGGACAGGGACTTCTCTGAGGAAGACCAATGGATGGCCAACAGGCACATGAAAAGATGGTCATAATTATTAAGTAAACAATCAAATGCTCATTAGGGAAATCTAAATCAAGACAACAATAAACTACTATTTCACAGCAGTGAGAATGACACATGTCAAAAATAATGGGAACAATCTGTATTGGCAGGGATATGATTAAAAAATAACTCTTATCCACTATTGGTGGGAATGTTGTCTGGTTTAGCTCTTGTGGAAAACAGTATGGCAGGTTCTCAGTGCGCTTAAAATTGAGCTGCCATATTTCACTTTTGGGTATTTTCCTGCAGGACAGAAAAAGAATCATTTAAAAGGATGTATACACACCATGATTCATTGCTGCATTCAGTATAGTTGCAAATATTTGGAATAAACCTATATGACCAATAGCAAATCATGAAGATATGGTACGGACAGACACAATGAAATACTATGCAGCTATAAGGAATGATGAAATTGTGAAATTTGTTGAAACGGAACTTAAAGATATCATATTAAATGAAGTAACCCAGAAAAAGAAGGATAAACACAGGATGATATCACTTATCTATGGTACTTAGAGTAAGTGGATGAGGAGGTGCAATGGTTTAAAAAGGACGATTCCTAGGTCACACACTTGATTCCAAAGTATAGGGAAGAGCAGGAAAAATAATGAATTTGGGGTGGGGAGAGTTTGGGGATAGTGGGAGAAGAGATATATGAAAAGCAGTAGGGAGCAAGGGGAAAGCTACATCGGTGCTATTTTAGGAATGATGGAGCTAAATATCCAAACCACAGAGTGAACAACATTGAAATCATGAAACACAAACTTTAATAAATTTTTTTTAAATGTACCTGTTGAGGGCTGGAGCGATTGCACAGCGGTTAGGGCGTTTGACTTGCACGCGGGCATTTGACCTAGCTTCGATTCCTCTGCCCCTCTCAGAGAGACTGGAAAGCTACTGAGAGTATCTCGCCCACAAGGCAGAGCCTGGCAAGCTCCACGTGGCGTATTCAAAATGCCAAAAACAGTAACAACAAGTATCACAGTGGAGATGTTACTGGTGCCCATTTGAGCAAATCAATGAACAATGGGAAGGACAGTGCTACAGGGCTACAGTGTACCTGTTGAAAAAGAGATTAGACGATGGGGTGAGTGGCACAGGGGACCTATGAACACTAATGGAGGGAATATAAAACTGGTGGTAGGATTGGTGGTGAAACATCATATGTCCCAACTATGGATAGCTTTGTAAATCATGGTGCTTTTATAATATAAAATTTGGGAATTAATTAGTCACGGTCACGGTCCTCCTATTGTTCATCGATTTTGCTCGAGCGGGCCCAGTAACATCTCCACTGGAGACTTTGTTGTTACTGTGTTTGGCATATTGAATACATCACGGGCAGCTTGCCAGGCTCTGCCGTGCGGGCAAGATACTCTCGGTAGCTTGCCGGGCTTTCGGAGAGGGGCGGAGGAATCGAACTCAGGTCGGCCATGTTGGCTGCATGCAAGGCGAACGCCCTACCTCTGTGCTATCACTCCAGCCCAATTAATTAGTATTTTAAAAAATTCATAGGGAGCCATTCCTCATCAATCCTGTGAGGTCTCAGTAAATGGAGTATATTTCAGAACAAGGAAATAGAATCTGAAATACTTAAAACATGCAATACATTTATCTTAAAGTTTCTAGTTTCCAGAACTGGGGAAAAAATTCTTTTCTGAACTCCAATTGTTCTGTTATATTTTGTTACAGCAGCTTGACTGATCACTTGATCACTTGGCTTCCCGTTAATCATCGATTAGCTCTAGCTGGCGCCAGTAACATCTCCATTTGTCCCTGTCGCATGCTAGTGTACTAGCCCAATGGCATTGGTTCCATTATAGGGAAACGAAGAGCCTCAAACCGATAGTTCAGGGTCTTGACAAAGAAGTCTAACCATCTGGTAGGTGGATGGCCACGCGGTCTTTTGACGTCCTGTGGAATGCAGTCGATAACAGCTCTAGTCCAGCAGTCCTCTCCAAATGTGTCCAGCCCATCTGATTTTCAACACCTTGGCAAATGAGAGAGTCCCTAATTCTTGACCATCGACGGTGGTCGGAACTCAGAGTTCTTTCTATCATTTGAGTGAAACGTGATACTCTAAGCATAGCTCTTTAGATTCCTCTTTGGGAGATTCGAATAGCATTCTCATCCTGTTTTGTCAGGGCCCAAGTCTCTGAGGCGTATGTTAATGCAGGAAGTACAGTGGAATGAAAGAGATGTGCCTGGAGCTGAAGGTTCTTCATCCTCTTAGCTATTTCTTCGATACTCTTGAAGGCATTCCAAGCCGCTCTCTTCCTCCTGCACAACTCAGGTGCCAGGTCATTAGTCATGTTGACTTCTTGACCTAGGTACACACAACTATTGCATTCAGAGATGGTTGTTCCATTGAGTGAATGGAACATCAGGAACAAGACTGTTTCTCATAAATATTGCCTTCGTGAGATTCAGCTGGAGTCCGACCTTTCCACACTCACGGTCGAAGTCGGCCAGCATTTGTGCCGCTTGGCTAATGTTTGGTGTTATTAGAACGATGTCATCAGCAAAGAGGAGGTGTTGCAGTTTCCAAACATCTATCTTCACTCCCATTCCTTCCCATTCCAGTCATCACATGATGTTCTCAAGAGTGGCAGTGAAGAGTTTCAGTGAAATGGTATCACCCTGCCGAACCACTCTCTTGACATAGATGATCACTTCTTTGTAGAATGGTGAGATCCTGGTAGTGAATCTGTAATACAGCTCACAGAGGATCCTGATATATTGAGTTTGAAGGCCCTGATTGGCTAGGGGTTCAATGACTACTTCCATCTCAACAGAATCAAAGGCCCTTTTTAAATCAATGAACGTTAGACAGAGTGGCATCTTGAACTCCTGAGAAACCTCAATGATTTTAGTTATCGTGTGGATATGGTCAATCGTGCTGAATCCTTTTCGGAAAACTGCTTGCTCACATGATTGTCCTTCATCTAGTGTTCTGCCAATCCTATTCATGATGACTTGAGTGAACAGCTTGTAGATTACAGACAATAGGCAGACCAGGCGATAATTCCCAATGTCTTTGATATCTCCCTTCTTGTACAGTAGCACAGTCCTGCTAGTTTTCCATTGGGACCGAACCTTGCCTTCAGACAGGTAGCATGGAAGAGCCAAGCCAGCATATTGTGAGTACTGACAGCAGATTCTTCTGGTGCTTAGGTCTGACCTTGTCTGGGTCAGGTGCTGTTTGCTTCTTTACTGAAGAAATAGCTTTTTGGATTTCGGAAGAAGAACATTGGGAATGACATCCATCCTGCAGAATTTGGTATGTGGGCAGATGGACGTGGCTATCAAAGATATCTGAGTAGAAGTCATGGATAATCTTCTCCATTCCCCTTCTGGAAGATGTGATAGATCCATCAAGATGTTGGAGGGCAGTCATCTTGGTCTTGTAGTTGGCGAAGGACAGGCAGGTGTTACGAATACTTTTCCCGGCTTCTTCCAGATCTACCAGCACTTCTGCTCTTTTCTTTTTGAAGTCTTCCTTGATCACATCTCTGCACTGCTTTTTGAGCTCGGATGTTTGCTTGCGGTTGCCTGCGGCACGCGCCAAACAACGTTGGTGAATAAGCTCAAGAGTTTTTGAAGACAGGCACTTTTTTGTGGCTATCTCTCTCGGTGTTCCTTGAACAGTCACGGAGGTGCTGAACCAGTCAATCATATTCCTCATCAATGTTGTTAATGACGGCATTTTCCCATGTTGCAGCAATAGTGCCAAACAGCTCCCTGTTGGTGGTCATTCTGGGAGTTCTCTTCTTAAACTTTGCAGCCCTTTCTCCCCGCTCTGTGAACTAGAATTTTGCACGAAGGAGACGGTGGTCCGATTCTGTTTGGTATTTTGATACAACAGCGACATCAGTCAGGCAAAACTGTAGATTGAATACGATGTGGTCAATTTTGTTGTGAAGACTCCCATGTCCAACGATTAGATTCAGCATTCTGGAACTGTGACTTACCATGGATGGTCTTGGTCGACATGATGAACTCAGACAGTCTCTCACCCTGTTCATTCCATTCTAAGCCATGGGTCCTGATGTGGAGTTCTTTGGCTGATCTTCTCGGTCCTGTCTTGGCATTAAAATAACCAACAATGATCTTATAGAAGGTGTGGTCTTCTTTACAGAACTTCTCCAGCTCCATGTAGAACTTCTCAATTTCTCCATCATAATTGGGTGAGCTGGAGTGATAGCACAGCTTGTAAGGAGTTTGCCTTGTAAGCGTCCAACATGGCCGGCCCGAGTTTGATTCCTCTGCCCCTCTCAGAGAGCCCAGCAAGATCCCGATAGTATTTCGTCCACATGGAAAAGCCTGGCAAGCTACCCATGACTTATTTGATATGCCTTACACAGTAACAACTGTCACAATGGAGACCTTACTGAACCCGCTCGAGCAAATCAATGAACAACGGGAGGACAGTGACAGTTACAGTGACATAATTGGATGTTAGTGAGTAGACAACATAGAAACTGCCGGCAGTGAGCCACATCTATTTAAGTGTAATCATCCAATTCGGGTTGTTAGGCATTCGAATGAATTAATGCGCATGTCCAAGTTCTTGTTGACAAGGACACTGATGCCTCTGATGCCTCTTTTGTCACATGTTCCGAGGAACAGTTTTTCTCCAGTGTCAAAAATGGCGTGATGTGATTGATGCCTTCTTGTCTCGGTCAGACCAATGATGTCATACTTGATCTTTTGCGTTTGTACCATCAAGTCCTCGATGGATGCATCTGATGCCAGCATACGTGTATTGAAAGTACAGACAATCATTTTTGTCTTTCTTCATTCTGGCAGCCTAGTTCGGCCTTGAGATTTTATCAGCCTCTTCCTTCCTCATCCTTCTCAATGCTGCCATATTGGTGACTCCTTCAGGGTCAGGGGAATGAGACCCATTATAAGTACTGGTTTTGGCATATCGAATACACAACAGATAGCTTGCCAGGCTCTGCAGTGCGGGCAGAATACTCTCGGTAGCTTGCCAGGCTCTTCGAGAGCGATAGAGGCTTTTGGGGCAGCCTCTAATCACCCTTGTAGGTGTCCCTATTGTTCAAACCATATTTGAACCCTATCAAATATGATGTGGCAAACCTGGAAGATGGGTATTAAGTGTGTTATAATGTGTCGTGTGGCTGCTTTGCGGCCGCATGGTCCAGAAAGCGTTCTGGAGTGTGGCAATGGCTGGGTCGTGGCGGTAGTGGAGGTAGTGAAGATCTGCAGGTGAGGTATTTATTTGGTACTGGTAGGGGTAGGGTGGGTCTTCTGTGCATAATCCAATCCCTGCGCCTCCGTGGTTGGTGGAAGCAGATAGGGCAGGGTGGGGTGGGGGGGCTCCTGGTTTTAATCCCTTTGTCACCTATGGTTGATGGGAGCAAGCAAAGGATCTCTATCCCTGGGTCCGTTGAGCCTGGAGTCCAAGGTCTCAGAGTTCCACTTATCTTGTTCTGTGGGGCTTCCATCATGCGTGAGTCTCTGTCCGAGCATCAGGAAAGCATCCTGGAGCATGGCAGTGGCTGGGTGGGTAGTGGAGGTAGTGGAGCTTGAATGAACCAAGACAATCATTCCAATGATGAAAATGGTACAACACTTGATCAGTGATTACAACAGTGTGATTTTCTTTTACAAAAAAAACTTGTATAAGGTCTGGGTAGAGTTCTCAAAGAGATAAAGCATTCAAGAGGAATGAAACTCTGAACAAAGTCTTAATAAAACAAGCATGGTGCGAGCATAGAATACCACTGACAACATATAACCTGAATTAGTTCAGGATAAAATTTAGTGGTTAAAAAAGTAAATATGTGAAGAAGGAAATGAAAGCCAGGTTACTAATAAGTTTGGATTAGTTCTGTAAATGGTGACAAATGGCCCTAGAGGAATTTTTTGCATTTTTATTTATTTATTTATTTATTTATTTATTTTTATTTATTTATTGAATCACTGTGGGAAAGGTTACAAAGCTTTAAGGTTTATGTCTCAGTCATGCAAATGTCAAACACATTTCCCTTTACCAGTACTTATTTTTTACCATGAAGAACCCCAATAAAACCCCACCCCTCCCCGTCCCTGTGAGGCAGATGAATTCTAGTTAACACTCTATCTGCTTTGATTAGATTCATTGTTTCAATAAAAGATCCACCACTATTATTTAGAGTTTACCCCCCCCAAATGAGACATGCTGAAAAAGCATTGTGAAGTGATTTGCTTTCTATAGCTGGGTTCAAGAATTAAATGTTGGTTTTGGATTTCTGCTCTTTTACCTATTGACCCTGGAAGTATTTCTACTGAAAGTCAGATAGTTAAGAAATTGGTTTCTGTGTTCTGGAGTCATGACCGTGCTGGAGAGCCGCTCGCGGGGGGCAACCGGTGGCCTCAGTAGGGCGTGAAGGGCGGAGCGAAACGCCCCCCTTCCCATGAGGTTTTAGTCGCCCCCACACTCCCGGCTCATACCTGCTGTCCACAAGGCTCCCATGTGGCCGCCATCTTTCTTTCCAGAGAGGAGAGGGCGAATGGGGCAACACCCTTTCCCCTCCGGCAGACTTGATGGCCTGGATCAACGCATAGTCCGTTCACTTTTCTGCTCCAAGCTGCTGGGTTCTGCATTAAGTCCTTGTGCTTCTGGGGCCATGGCCGTGCTGGAGAGCCGCTCGTGGGGGGCAACTGGTGACCTCGTTAGGGCGTGAAGGACGGACCGGAACGCCCCCCGACCCATGAGGTTTTAGTCACCCCCACTCCCCCGGCTCATACCTGCTGTCCACAAGGCTCCCATGTGGCCGCCATCATTCTTTCCAGAGAAGAGAGGGCGAATGGGGCAACACCCTTTCCCCTCCGGCAGACTTGATGGCCTGGATTAACGCATAGTCCTTTCACTTTTCTGCTCCAAGCTGCCGGGTTCTGCATTAGGTCCTTATGCTTCTGGGACAGTGGCCGTGCTTGGGAGCCGCTCGTGGGGGGCAACTGTTGACCTCGGTAGGGCGTGAAGGACGGACCGGAACGTCCCCCTTCTCGTGAGGTTTTAGTCGCCCCCACACCCCCGGCTCATACCTGCTGTCCACAAGGCTCCCATGCGGCCGCCATCCTTCTTTCCAGAGAAGAGAGGGCGAATGGGGCAACACCCTTTCCCCTCTGGGCAGAAATGATGGCCTGGGTTAACGCATTGTCCGTTCACTTTTCTGGTCTAAGCTGCTGGGTTCTGCATTAAGTCCTTGTGTTTCTGGGGCTGTGGCCGTGCTCCAAACTTAACTCTGATTTTCAGGGAGAAAGATTGGGTGGTTTACTTCTCATTGATCACTTTGTATATAGAGAGATATCGCGCGGCCACGCGGTTTTGAGAAAAAGTCCTCGTTCCCGCATACTCGAGCTGTGTTTGTAGAGGCTTCTGGTCACTGGGGTTCCATCTGGGGGAGGCGGGATGCGGCACCTACTCCATCTGGAACTTGCTGGTGATCTCGGCTCTTTTTGGAACCTGTTTTTTTTTTTTTCCTCCGGGATTTGTGGTTCCCGCACCCTCCATGTGGTCCTTCTCTTAATCTGAACGCTTCAAAGATCTTAATTTATTTTTTGACCTAAATTCTCATCCAGTTTTTGGTTGACGCTGCATTACATCCATAACCTTTGCTGTTTGAAAAACAGTATTTGTAGTTATCTTAAGAATCTTATAACTGGAGGACTTAGAAATAGCACAGAGGGCAGGATACTATCCTTACATACAGCCCACTGAAGGTTTAAACCCTTAACCCTATATGGCCCCCTGAGTACAAAACTGAGAGTAACTCCTGAGTACCACTGAGGGTCCCACCCATCCCCTGCTCTCCCCAATCGTATGATTAAATTTACCATTCAGCAAAACTAACATTTGTCTATGAGTGATGGAGTATAACCACAGTCACTGAAGACAGGAGATCATTACAAGCATCTAGGTTTTGAACGAGAGTAGCATTTACTTTCATAGCCCTGGTCACAGTCATAAATAATTTCTTTTTTCAGTACACATATGCTCACTTTTGTGTTCCTTATGAGATTAAAAGCATCATGATTTTAGAGAAAGTGCATTATTGACTATGATAATCCCAGAAGTTAGCAAATGTCTAATCAACAAATGATTTAATGCTTTATTAAATAGTAGTTTGTCAAAGAATCAACAGGTGATCTGGCTTGAATTAACCTGGGTGGGGTTAAGTTTTGAAGAGACATATTTTTATAAAGCTTCAAGAGAAAAATGTACTGAGACTTCTAAATGTTGAAAGCAGCATCAGGCACCTATATTAAATGGATCTTAAGCAGCTCCATTAACTACTCAGTTTGACACAATTTTGAGGATGGAAACTATGTACCTCTCTTTGCTCATCTTGGCACTTTGGCTTTCAAGCTCTGCTCCTAGGCAGATAATTCCACCCATCTTTGCCTTGATCTGATCAAATTTGAAATAAGAACTAATGGAGTACATGCCTTATCATTGTGATTCTGAGACTTTCAAGACTTCCCTCCTTTAAACCACTTAGGATAATGGCTGGCAGAGAGCATATGTTCAGCGAGAAGTTAAGATTAAATTCCCATTCAGCCATTAGTCACTTGTGACTGTTTAATTACAGGGAGGTGACTTGGCTTCTAAACCTTAGTAGCACCTCTTCATTCAATCCTCTGTCTTTCTCTGAATTATTTGTTGACTTAATTTAAGACATGAAAGATCAGAGGCATCCAACTAAGCTATGTGCTGAAGTTCACACATATTGTGAAAACAAGAACAAAGCTCAGAACAGGCATATATGGACACTTCCTACTGATTCCCATTTTGTCTTTTTCTAAGGAAACACATGCTGTTAGAAATGAATAAAGTCAAGAAAGGCAACATTTAAGTATTTATAAAATCATATGCTTTGGAAAATCATGTCAGGCCCAAGACCCATGCTGCCAGAATAGACCTGCCCAGTCTTAACCTGATGCCAATACCAGAGTTTTACAAAAACTCTTCAACATATGATTTAGTCCATTAAAGGTATGTCTTCCATAATTTAAATAAAATGCCTTTGTGTAGAAAATAAATTTTCTTTTCTATTAGCTTCTCCTTTACTTGATATTCTTGTGTAAGTAGGATTTCATCTATTTATGGATTCAACTAGGAGAGTTCTATGTTCATTGTGTTCTAACTTTCATATTATTTTAAATGATATAAAATTCAGACACAATAATTAGCAAAAACAAAGATAAAACACTAGGGAAATAAAAAAGAAAGTAGAAAGAGTGAGAGAATAGGTAAAGGTAAGGTAAGGTAAAGGCCCTCCCGTTGATCGTCGATTTGCTCGAGCGGGCCCAGTAACATCTCCATTGGAGACTTTGTTGTTACTGTGTCTGGCATATCCAATACTCTCAGTAGCTTGCCGGGCTCTCCGAGAGGGGCGGAGGAATCGAACTCGGGTTGGCCATGTTGGCTGCTTGTAAGGCGAACGCCCTGCCGCTGTGCTATCGCTCCAGCCCCTAACATCGCTACCATGGCAGTACCGAGAGAATAGGAATATTTTTCAAATCTGTATTGGCAAAGGGAAAGGAAAATAAATAGACATAAACGTAAGTCTTAGAAAAGTCTTTGTCTAAAGTGATGTCAGGGGGCAGAAACTGATAAAGCTGAAGAAGTATACTTTTGAGGCCTTGTAAAATGCTCTAGCTACAAAGAAGCTAAAATTATTAGTAAAAGGAATTTACCAACTATGATTGGCTACTTTATTATATTGAAAACATTTTAAAAACAAACATTAACTTTACTAATTTATTTATTCTGATTTGGGGGCCACAGCCAGCAATGTTCAAGGCTTACACCTGGTGGTTAATTTTATGTTATCAATATTCCTATTTTGTTTGGTTCTGGGTTTTGTTTGTTTGTTTTGAGGCCATACCAGGTAATACTCAGAGGTTATGCTCAGAAATCACTCCTAGTTATTTCTAACTTTTAAGAGGAATAAAGAGAGAATGTAAATAGTATCTCAAAGATGAGATTCAAAACCTTATAAAATGGGTAAAATGAACTGGATATATAGACTAAGAATACAACCCTTAAAAGTCTATCTTTCCTTTGCGAGAGTCCCTGTTGTGTGTGGATCTCTGTTATGATCACTGGTGTCTTATGTGTATTCTCTGTCCGCTGGAAGAGACAAAGCATGGAGAATAAGCAACTCAAATAATTGAGACATTCAGTGTGGGAGGTCATTGAGAATAAGCATTTTAAAAGTAATGTTTAATTTTATTTGATTATAAATATATTGCTGCAGTGTTTATCTGTTTTTGTTCTGTTTTATGTATCTTTTTTAATATTGTTTCTGATGATTAATTTTCTATTGTACAAAAATATCAAGGATGTAAAGTATGTCAGTAGTCAACAATGGATTGGGGATAAAAAAAAATTGCCCATACTTCCTAGTTTTAGAAACAGTATTTAAGAAGCAATAATTTTTCAATCCAAAAAATTTCAAATTTTCAATATTATCACATAAAATCTATACAAAAGAGAAACAAACAGTTTCAAGCAAGCAAAAGAAAGTAAATAGAGGTTTATTTATTTATTTATTTATTTATTTTCTGCACTCAGGAATTATTACTGGCAGTGCTCAGGGGACCATATGGGATGCTGAGAATCGAACCTGGGTCAACTGCATGCAAAGCAAATTCCCTACCCACTGTGCCATCGCTCCAGTTCCGTTTTTTTTTTAATTAACAAAACACCATGAGATAGAATTACAGACTTACACACTTTCGTGATTACGTTTCAGTCGTACATACAATGGTCGAGCACCCATCCCTCCACTAGTGCCCATTCTCCAACACCAATGTTCCCAGTATCCCTCCCGCCACCCTACTCCATGCCCCCCACCCCTGCCTCTGTGGCAGGCACATTCCATTTTACTCTCTTTCTCTTCTCTCTCTCTCTCTCTCTCTCTCTCTCTCTCTCTCTCTCTCTCTGTGTTATGGTTTGCAATACAGGCCCTCATGTTCGATCTATAGTTTACTTTCAGCACACATCTCCCATCCCAAGCGAGGACTCCAAGCATCCTTTGCTTGGTGGTCATTCTCTATCTCAGCTGCTTTTTCCCAGCATATGAGACCGACTTCCAAGCCATGGAGGAATCCTCCTGGCCCTTATCCCTACTATACTTGGGTTTAAGTCTCCCATTATATTACTTTATATTCCACAAATGAGTGCAGTCATTCTATGTCTGTATCTCTCTTTCTGACTCATTTCACTTAACATAATACTCTAAACGGAGGTTAATTTTACATTGTCAATATTCCTATTTTTATTTGGTTCTGTTTTTTTGTTTTTTATTTGTTTGTTTTGAGAACATGTCTGGTGGTACTTGGAGGACGCTCTTGGCTCTGAACTCAGGGATGACTCACTGATAACTGGTTAAATTTATCATATATATACACAATACACTTTAATTCTAACGACATGAAGGCTTATATATATATATATATTCCTATAAAATGTCACAGTCACTGTCCTCCCATTCTTTATCAATTTGCTTGAGCAGGCCCAGTAATGTCTCCATCGTGAAACTTGTTGTTACTGTGTTTGACATATTGAATACATCATGGGTAGCTTGCCAGGCTTTGCCATGCAGGCGAGATACTCTTGGTAGCTTGCTGGGCTCTCCAAGAGAGGCAGAGGAATTGAACCCGGCTCGGCCGGGCCGGCTGTGCACAAGGCAAACACCCTACAGCTGTGCTATTGCTACTATAAAATAATTTATCAAATTTTTGAGAACCAAGTCATATGACTTGAATATGGATTCTTTCAAAACTTCTGAGGAAAATAAAAGTTTGATCCAAAAAAATAATAAAGATGGTATAGAAATACAGCTACACAGAATAGAGCTCATGGAGAGAAATGGCAGCACAGAAAATTTCACAAGCAAGCCATCAGGGTGATAGGCAGGGGCAAAGAGACAGTGACGATGACACTTATACCACCACAGTCTTGACTGGAAGCCAGTGGAAAAAGAGCTGGCCCGAAACGGGAACTTTGTCTCTTCCGTTTCTGCCAGCATCCAGAGCCAACTCCCAAAACCCAGGAATCCAGTCATATTATTGCAGAGAAAGCAGCCCATTCTGAAGGCTAATTTCAAGACAAGATCCCACATTCTCTGAATATATACTTCTTTGGCACTGAGGGAAGGGGAACAGAGCATGAACCTACACTGCAGGAGCACAGGTATCCCAGTGACTGACCATATAGCCCCAGTTTCCAGGAAATAACAACTCAACTGAAGATGGCTACTTAACATACTGGAGTCCAAAAGGAAAGAAGAACAGAGGACAGGCCAATGCTACGATTATTTTTTTTATCACCTGCATTTATGTTTGGTCTTAGGTGACTACTGAACAATTCCATTTGGCTATTCTATCTTTACCTCAAAGTCAACATACCAATCAGTGTTTATTTCCTCTAGTTCTTCCTTTAGCCAAATTCCTTACAAGTTAAGAGCATTATACAGTTATAAAAATCTTGAAGTCTGGTTGTTTTTTTTTTTTTGTCTGTTTTCACAGAAGTGTCTGTACATGGCACTTTTTACAGAGAAGAGCCATTACCATCATTGAATGAACTTACTGAGGAACCGGCTGCACCAGCACTTGTCATGTGTTTTAGATGCACAGGTGAAGATGGAGATGTCCTTTTTCATAAATCTTATATTCCAGTAGAAATTACAACAAACACGGGCAAGAAAGCAGCAAAGACTCAAAGGCAATGGAAAATTTAAGAGAATGGTCAGAGTAAGCTTGGTTGTTAAAAAGGAGATTCTAAGTTAAGGAGGTGAATAAGGTTAAAGTGGCCAAGCAGACAGGCAAGCAAAGGGCTGCAGGCAGGGGATCAGCCATGCACAGGACTCACTACGGACAACTGCAATGTCTGCACTAGGATACTGTTACCGTCCCTGGTGCTGCCAGACTGATTTTGCTTTCCCCACAACCCGGTGCCATCAGCCTCAGTCAGCCGTCTCCCTGGGCAGCCACATTCCATCCACAGCCTCTGTGTAGGAGTCAGACAGTCTCCCTCTACAGTAGAAACCAACCAACCACCTGATTCTAAGGAGGCTAAAACACCTAATTTACAGGATGACCAAGAAGGTTGTACATAGTTCTGTTTAGTTGATACCAGTGATTATTCAATATGTGGGACTTACTTAAATATTTACTTTTTTTTTTTGAAGAGGAATTAGATGTCACTGTCATGAAGTAGTATACTTAGTTGATTAAGGAAGAGATTAACAGGTTTCACTTGATATAAGAAAGGTTTTTCCACCAAATGAAGCTGCCTTAAAAAGTCAATTTATAAAGGACTGTTTCTAGAATATTCAGGCAGAGGTTGACTTACCTACCTGCGAAACTATAAAAGGTTTTTTTTTTCCTTTGGGTAAGAGGTTGGCATGTTTATCTCTAAGCTGTATTTGTACTCTAAATTTGTATTTTGAGGTATGTATTCTAGACTTCTCAATTTTTTATTCAAAGAGAACAGTTATACAACTCTGTGAGTAGGTGGGAAGCATGTTCCCCAGGGGTACTTGGTCGTGATTAGGTGTCACACCCAGTGACACTTGCCCCAGTGATGTAGGCGTGGCTGTTTGGTCCTGGACCTCTCCATGCTGAGGGCCATCTGGTGACAGAACCTTCAGGCCTTGAGCTGCATGGAAAGCTTGAGGCATAAAGGATCATAGTCCCAGCCTTTTGAGCATCTCTCTGACCCTTCATTCGCTGTTATCAGCCCACATAGAGGCTCTCAGCCTCCCTATAGCTCTGAAATAAACACTTTTCTAACTTTCTTACAGTACAGTATGCTTGGAATAAAGCCATATACATTATGATCAAAATAAATTTAAGAGCCAGTGAGTAAAAGGAGAGCACAGAGAGGGAACACTTGCATGTACTTTTGCCTGAGGAATGCTATTACAGATGAGCACAGTAGTTTGTAGGATAACACTGTTCTGTCCTTCCTGCATATCAATACTAGCTAATTTTGTATGGACTCAGTAAGAGATAACATTGAGACTTGTAGGGCAGCTCTCCTGGGAACATCTTTGCACAGACTCAGACTATAGCACTCAGGCCAGATGAATCTTTCCTAACCCTAGGAGGGTCCAAATCTATTTATTACTTTTCAGATCATGACAGCATTTGTCCATGACCAAGCTCTTAACTTATAATTAAGCATTATGGCACTTTGGCCAGGACAATTTTGATGCCAGGGTAGCACATAGCTTACCGCTTGCCCTGGTTCTGTCCAGTCCCTCATTGGGACCCTGCTTTGTGGGGCGCTAGGAAGTAAAGGCAGCTGAGGCTTAGGTGAGAGAACAGATGCCCAAGAAGAAAATATCACTGAGAGTCACATTAGGAAAGCATGTCTTCTTGTGTCCATAGGAAAAGGAGATTGCTCTGAATAGACTATGCAAAGGACTTAGGGAGAAGAGAAAAACAATATTTACAAGTCAACAGAGCACAAAGAAAGAAGTTACAAATAAACACAGAGGAATGGGAACACTGTGATGAGAGCAACCCAATAAACCTAAACTACCTGAGGCTATGCAGGAAAGACAGAACAGTGTTATCCCACAGTAGTTGGCAGTGAGTTTTCTAGCAGCAAGGGCATTTGGCCTTCCAGTTCTGATAAGACTGTAGTTCTATAACCCCCTCCCCTCCCTCCCGCTCCCCACCCCCACTGCTCTCTTAGTAAAATCCAGCCTAGACACAAAGATCGCCATTCAGGGAGAATCTCCAAGTAGGAAGGGAAACTCTGAACATGGAGACCCTGTTACTTATTCTAGAGCTTCCTCTTTGCCACATGGTAGATTCAATTTAGTGCTTCTGCTTATCATACATCTTGTCAGACCTAGAGGTACCACAAGCTAATTACATATAGTGGAGCAAAATAAATCCTTTTTTTTGCATTCTGATTTACTTTCTTCAAAAAGTATCTTGATGTTCACACCAAATAATAAGTTTTCTTTTTCTAGTCCTATAGCCTCAATTTCTGTGCAAATTTAAATTTTGCTTCTTGTGGGGAACTGTGGGAAGTGAGTCTAGTCATTAAGTAAGTTTTGTTTTGTTTGGAGACCACACCCAATAGTGTTCAGTGCTTATTCCTGACTGTAGTCAGGAGTCACTCATTGTGGGGTGCCAGAGATATGGGGTACCAAGATCAAATTCAGGTCCGTTATATGCAAACCAAGTGCCTTGCCCATTGTCCTAGCTCTCCGACCTTCTTAAATGATCTTTTATAAAGACAAACATGAAAAATGCCCTATCAAAGATTCAAAAGTATCACTGCAGCATACTCATTAGGGTGTGAGGACCAGACAGGCCTTTGAGATCATGCTTTGGAAATGATGTCCCAAGGGCTAGAGCTGCTTCCAAGTCTGTGCAGTCATTGTTCCTAAGTTAGTGCCATCAGAGATCATGCCATCAGCATGATCAACCAAATTGAGACCAACGGCATCTGTAGAAATGTTATAAGATGATATTTGGAGTATCATACAGACATGAGGATGTGTTTAATGTCCATTGCATCCAATAATATGAGACTCAGGTAAGTTTTGAAAAAGAGGAAACTGATCTTACACTACTGTTTATGAAAATAAACAACTATTTGTGGGTGAAAAGAAGCACTTTCTAACAAGCTTGGTAAACTGTACTTTGGTAAACCTCTTAATGGATATCTGACATATCTCTCTAGATTTTAAACCAACAACTCCTCCTTGAAGACTTTTCCCCAGAGATATATTCAAAATGTTGAAGAAAATGTTTCCTTCATTAATTTGTTGAATCATTTAAAAAGTTTTCAAAATTTCTAATTTTCCAGACACTATCCAGGTTTTGAACATGCAGTAATGGATAAGTTAGAACACAATCCCTTTCCATAAAAATATTTCACTTTAGTAAGGAAGGGAGAGTTTAACTGTACATTTAAAATACCACATAAAGGGCTGGAGTGATAGAATAGCAGGTGAACACTTGCCTTGCATGTGGCTGAGTTGAATTTGATCCCTGACATCTCATATTTTCCCCAGAGCTTTTCAGGAGTGATTCCTGAATACAGAGCAAAAAGTAAACCCTGAGCATCACTGAGTGTAGTGCCCCCCTGCCCCTTTCCCTATACCATTAAAACCTTGCATTTTACTGCTGCTTGGATGGAACTGAGGGTACGATGCTAAGTAAGTCAGGGGAAGAAGGGAAAATACTGAAATTTCTTATTCACCTGTGGGTTATAGAGTGACAGAACAAGGAATAGACAATATAGAATGATAACAGACTCTTTGTACTGTATTGCAAAACTCAGATAACCAAGCAGTGGAGGAGGGGTGTGAGGAAAGAAGAGGTGGGGTGGATGTGGCACTGGTACTGTGATGGGGATCTTTGGCACTTTGATGGGGGGTATGAAAAATCTAGATCAAGACCAAAAACTTCAGCACTGTTATAATCCTGTTGCTTAAACTATAGTAAAATAATAAATAATACAAATAGATAAATATATAATAAAATAAAGGGGATAAAAGTGGGAATTGTAAAACTAAATAACATCATATATTTATATGCACACAAATATATATTCATTAGAATAATGAAATAGAACACATGAAAAAAACTAAATAAAATAACTAAAATGTCTCTTAGTTATGGGATCAGTTACAATAGCTAGAGCACAGGTAGGCAAATAATCTTTTACATGCATATGTTAAAAAATAAACAAAACATTTTGCATATTTGATAAAGGTATTATCTCCAACATTGAAGGATGAGCACAGAATATCATACACTGAATATAGTGAGTTTTATTTTTATGAAGAAATATGTAAGTTATCACATGCATGCATGTGTGAGGTCCTGCGTTCAATTCTAAGTACCACAAAAATATATGTCTATATGTATGCACATGGCCTTTTGTTTAAATATATGTGTTTATGATTATGTATTTATATATAAAATGTATGATCAGATCAAGAAGTTAAAAGCAGCTTCTTTGATCAAATGGAAAGAAAAGTACATTATTCATTTAAGTACATCTTTAAAGCTCGCAGTGGATTATAAAAGGAAGTTCTGCATAACTGAGTGCAGTGGAATTCCGCCTAATTGGGGTACATGTATTTATGGCACAAAATAAAATTCTCAGGGTGAGGCAAGGGTGAGCTTGGGTGAGAAACTCAGACAGTTGATGTAAAATAAACTTCAGTGAACACATTTACAAAGACATGCCAATATGAAGAAGCCACTGTGTGAGGTAGTTTTAAAATAGATTCATTTGCTATAGGATCCTATTTAGACTACATAAAATAATTTAAATTTAGTCTAAAACATGGATCCTGCAGTGAGAGGTTGTGATACAGTGACGAGAGTGGTTGGTGGTTTCAAGGGTTGTTCACCTTATCTCCTCAACATGCAATGAACCTGGAACAAAAGACATTGACGTTATATTTTCAAGTTCTAGTCTGTTTGATGGAGTTGTGAAGGAAAGATACCTAGAATGAGGAGCATGAAGTTGGAATCCTACTCAAAAATCACTCTTATAAAGGAAGCCCAGACATTTACTCTGAAGGACGCTAGGTAGGGAAATGAGTGATGCCAGGACAGATAAATAATTTCAGTTCAGGGAAAAAAGCCAGATACAGAGAGAATCTTTGGGGTTCTGTGATCTTGTATCGACCTTGGCTGTTGATACTCTGCTGGCATATATAAGAGCATATCACAGAAACCTATAATTCAGCACCAGTATAGTAATTTAAGGAGCTTCTTATTTCTCATCACAGGTTTGCACCACTTTCTCAGCCAAGTATTAAAATGTAGGACAAAAGCAAAATGATTCAGACACCATAGTAAAGGATTTGGGGAATCTGCACAAGGAGAAAATATAGTTGATAAATAATGCACTGTGAATCTCCATTAATGCTCACTATCATAGACTGACACTCTGGTAAGTTATTTAACCTCTGTAAATCTTAGTTTCTTCATTTTTTAGATATAACAATTATACAACTTACATTCTAGGGTGCTACTGTGACTTACATTCTAGGATGCTACTGTGAGTAGAAAATGAGATAACATGCTCACAGTAACTGATATGCGATAAATTCTCTAAGTCAATAAACGTGATGATTGATGATGATATTGATGAGGATGACACAACAGCATTTCACAAGCAGAGGAAATGTGTACAGGAGATTCATACAATTTCTCTTATCTTCAAGAAGTCCATTATTCTCCATCACCAGTGATCCTACAGAAACAAAGCATAGACATATTCATGAAGGTCAAGAAAAAAAATTCAGCTGGAGTTCTTCAATTTAGCCATGTAGCAAATGGAAATGAACCATAGAATTACTACTTAGTTCTTCCTACAGCCTCTCTCCATGCTATTTTACCCCCAGGCTGGGTAACATCTGTTATATTATCATTTGCATGAACATGGGATTTTTTTTATTTTTATGCATTGTATGCTTGTCATTAGCATCCATATAGGGCTGAAAACTAGATGTGAGTTTTATCATGATTAATCTTACTAATTAGGTTTTCTACTTCCTTTTATTTCCTGTTATCAGAACTGACACCAGGAATTTTATACCAGAAGTTGCAGCTGTGTTCATATACCATGAAGTTTCAATTACAATAGGGAATTCCACAGTTCAGTGAGTTTGGTAGTTTAGGTTCCAAGCACATTAATCTTACTTTGTATTGGAGGTAACTCACTATTTCTCTTTCCTTATGTTCAGTGAATTTTCTCTTGCCTTATATGATGTGAAAGTACTAGGGTGTAGGTGGAAGCAATACTGGAATCAGTGGTGGTGGAGAATGGGCACTGGTGGAGGGATGGGTATTTGATCATTGTATAACTGAAACCCAATCACAAAAATTTGTAAGTCTACAACTGTACCTCATGGTGTTTCATTAATCAAAAGTTAAAAAAAAGAAAGTACTAGGGTGAAGTATTTTCTCATATTTCTTAGTAGTTAGTACAAATACTGCAGAGTGCTTTAATTTATTATATACTCATTTTATATTGCTACTTAAACAACTTGTCACATACTTAGAGGTAATACAAGAAGATGATTTATTATATGTTTCTAAAAGTTGAATTATGGATATGACATGGTTTATTTGCTTAGACTCTCACAAGGCTGACACCAAGGTACTAACACGACTGCACTCTAAGATTTTATCTTTGGAATAACTGCATTAAAATTAATTAATTAAAGGCCCTCCCATTGATCGTTGATTTGCTCAAGCGGGCCCAGTAACGTCTCCATTGGAGACTTTGTTGTTACTGTGTTTGGCATATCGAATACGTCACAGGGAGCTTGCCATGTTGGCCGCTTGTAAGGCGAACGCCCTACCACTCTGTTATTACTCCAGCATAAAGAGATATTTTTAGACTTAGATTATTGGAATAATTCATTTTCAGGTTGTTGAAGCATCGAGGTCCCCATTTTTTGCTGACTATCATCCTTTGGTGGGGATTTCATTCCTATTTTCTAGACGCTATCTAGGTTATTTGTCACATGATCCCTTATCATCTCCTTCAAAGTCAGCAATGGCAAATGAAGTCAAGCTTCAAATTCTTCTGATCAACTCTTCTGTCATGTGTCTCTTCTTGGTCTTGTGTTTTTTAGCTCAAATTTTAATTTTTTAATTTTTAATATATTCAAAAGACAATCACGGTCATGGTCCTCTCGTTGTTCATCGATTTGCTTGAGTGGGCCCAGTAACGTCTCCATCATAAGACTTCTTGTTACTGTGTTTGGCATATCAAATACATCACAGGAAGCTTGCCAGGCTTTGCTGTGCGAGCAAGATACTCTCGGTAGCTTGCCGGGCTCTCCAAGAGGGGCGGAGGAATCGAACTCGGGTTGGCCATGTTGGCTGCATGTAAGGCAAATGCCCTACCGCTGTGCTATAGCCCAAAATACAATAAACTAGTAAAAGGTAAAGGTAAAGGTAAAGGCCCTCCCGTTGATCGTCGATTTGCTCGAGCGGGCCCAGTAACGTCTCCATTGGAGACTTTGTTGTTACTGTGTCTGGCATATCCAATACTCTCGGTAGCTTGCCGGGCTCTCCGAGAGGGGAGGAGGAATCGAACTCGGGTCGGCCATGTTGGCCGCTTGTAAGGCGAACGCCCTACCCGCTGTGCTAGTGGGTAGGGCGTCTGCCTTGCACGCAGCCAACATGGCTGACCCGAGTTCGATTCCTCCGCCCCTCTCGGAGAGCTCGGCAAGCTACCGAGAGTATTCGATATGCCAGACACAGTAACAACAAGGTCTCCAATGGAGACGTTACTGGGCCCGCTCGAGCAAAACAATAAACTAGTATTATTTAAAAAGAACATTTTGATACTTGGACATTGTGATGGGAACATTGACATTTCCAGTCTATATTTTCTGAGACACTGAATTTTATGTTACTTTTCCTCTTCTTCCTTTCCTCCTATTTCTCCTGCATTTTAGTCTATTTTTTTGTCTTCTCTATTTTTGGGTGCTCTATGTCTTCTAAGAGGTTGTTCAGTCATACATAAGGGTCTGCACCCACACTTGCCTTTGTTTTATTTCCTTCAAGAATCCATTCCAGAGATCAAGGCGATATCTCAAATGGTTAGAGTACACCTTTTTGCTTGTGATAGGCCTGGATTCAATTCCCAGTAAAGCATGGTACCCCCAATATCCACCAAGAATGGACATCAACAACCCTGAAGTCCCCCTGCAAATAAGATCCAATCTCAAATGTCATTGTTTCAGGTACACTTGATGTAAATAACAACAATAATCAACATATTTGAGGCCAAAAAAAAGGTTATTAATACATTTATGGGGGTCATGAATTCAATTTTTCTATTAACTTTAAATGGTATTATTATGCCCATCTGAATATAAAGAAATAGACCCCAAGTGATATTTTTTCCTAATGTGATCCCAGAGAAAAGCCATGGCTTAAACAATATTGGTTCAAAAATAAATCCTTTATTCTTAATTGTGCTGCAATTGTTAAATACTCCATGTCTGTGGCAGTTTTTATTAAATTGCTTCATGATTCATTGCTTTAAGGTCACTTCCTACATACACTTTAATTTCTACAGCTATATCGCCCACAGAATTGAAGTGCCATCTTCTTATTTTGCTCTACAGTTTAGACCACTGCCATTTCTTTTCTGTATTCTTTTCCTTTATTGTCTACTGTGATATTCATGACCTTTTTGAGGACAAGGGCCAGACCTAATTGGTTCTATCCAGTTTAAAGGATCCAGCATTTTGCCAAACAGTTTGTCTGAGAAATAACCAAAGAATTGATCAACTGTTCCAAGTGAGTTTTTAAAGAGTTTGACATAAAACCGATCCTGCTTATATTAGGGAGTGTAAGGAAAGAGGACTTAAGTCATGCTTTAGTTACCTTTAATCCTCCTAATTGAGATTTTAACTTTGAAGTTAAATTCCAGAATGATTAAAAGTGCATTACTGACCTCACACACCATTCCAACTGTACGTCAATGTTCACCCACTGGGAGTATCAACCTTCCAAAGGTTAGAGCTAATGTTTGAGGGAGGAGCACCAGTAGTGAGTGATGCCAGAAGACGTCGGCCTTGGGGATATGCATAAAACAACCCACCCCTTTCTCACATAGTGATGTTACTACTTGCTAGTCAGCAACTGATGATAATGTCTGTGATAGAACATCTTCTCTGAATTTACACAGAGCATGAAAACAGGTGGAACATCACTGGATTTTTAATATATTTAGTACCATCAATGTCCATAAATGTTTTTAACTTTGAAACAAAATTACTGTAGCCTTAGAGATGGAAGAAGGGGGCTGGAGTGATAGCACAGCGGGTAGGGCATTTGGTTCAATTCCCAGCATCATATATGGTCCCCTGAGCACCACCAGGAGTAATTTCTGAGTGCAAAGCCAGGAGTAATCACTGAGCATCGCCAGGTGTGACCCAAAAAGCAAAAAAAAAAAAAAGATGTAAGAAGATTAACACTATGGCTTTTTCAATTATAATTATTTGCAGCAATATTTTTTGACCTTTAATAGCTTTTTTTAAATTTTAATTTTTATTAGTGAGACACCATGAGGTACAGTTGTAGAATTACAAATTTTTGGTATGGGTTTCAGTTATACAATGATCGAGTACCCATCCCTCCACCAGTACCCATTTTCCACCACCATGAATCCCAGTATCCCTCCCACTCTCCATCCCTCCCATCCCACCCCGCCTCTGTGTCAGGGCATTCCCTTTTGTTCTCTCTCTTCTTTTGGATGCTGTGGTTTGCAAAAGAGACATTGAGTAGCAATCATGTTTGGTCTATCTTCTACTTTCAGCATGCATCTCCCATTGTGG
Source organism: Sorex fumeus (assembly GCF_029834395.1). Classification (NCBI taxonomy): domain Eukaryota; kingdom Metazoa; phylum Chordata; class Mammalia; order Eulipotyphla; family Soricidae; genus Sorex; species Sorex fumeus. The sequence goes on from NW_026606059.1 coordinate 59,515,268, forward strand.
GAGAATCCTCCCAACACCATTTATTTGGTGCTTCCTTCTCTATCTGAGCTGCCTTTTCCCTTAGCTTGTGCGGCTGGCTTCCAAGCTATGGAGTAAACCTCCTGGTACTTATCTCATCTATTGTTGGGTGTTAGTCTCCTATTTTGTTACTTTATGTTCTCCAGATGAATGCAATCTTTCTATGTCTATCCCTCTCTTTCTGACTCATTTTGCTTAGTATGATACTTTCCATGTAGTACCACTTGTATGTAAATTTCATGACTTTATCTTTTATTTGCAGCAATATTGAGAAAACAGTATATTATTTCAAAAAATCTTTTTAAAATAAACTTACAAATGTACACAAATATGTACATATTTTCTTGGATCATTAGTATAAATCTTAATTATACAGCAACTTATAATATTTCCAATGTATGTTCAAATTAAAGAAGTTGAAGTAAATTGACTTAGACACTAAAATCATGATCATTCATAATGACATACATGATCAATTGACGAGATCAGTTCATTCAATGGTTCAACAATCATCTGGGTAAGACCCTAAACATCACTTTGCTTTCCTGTTCTCTGCATGGTAGATTGTCTCTTCAGGGTCACCCACCCAAGATCACAGGTAACTATAACCGCAACCCAGTTTCTTGTCAGTGAGTAGTAAAGTTAGGGAAAAAGAGAAGAAGAGGACTGTGTTACTTGGTCAATTGTAACTGATGAATCTATTTGGAGAATTATGATGAGTCCTGGGGTTTTTCAATTAATTGTATAACCCTAAAGTAATTTGCCTCATTAAGATCTTAAAGGAACAAGTGAGTCCCAATATTAAACAGTAACAAGTATCTGATGTCCTTCAATCTCAACGGACACACACATACACATACACACACACACACAAAACATACACACAAAGATTAATTGGTTCAACTTATTCCTGCTCTACCTTGGAGGAAGGGAACTAGTTGATCCCATTAATGATGGAGATCAGAGATTTACTAAATTAATATAGAACAACCTTAAGATTTGTGTGCTAGTAGTTTAGAATACTGGGTTTTATAGTTTCTGGGTCTTGGCCGTTGATGGGACCACCTGGCGCCCGCGGCAGCTGGTGGGTGTAACACCTGCCTACTGGAAGATGGGGTACTTGGGGGGAGAAGGCCCAGTCCCGATCCAAGCAGGCTTGGAGATCTCAGCCCCAGGATCCGCATGTCTGGGTTCTTCTGTTGGTTCCTTCATGCATGAGGCTTATCCGGATGGTTGGAGAGTGGTCTCAGCATGGCTTTTGGCTGGTTCTGGAGGTCTTCGGCTGCCAGGGCTCTGCTCGGGTTGGGGAGGGAAACTCAACCCACTCCCCTCCAAGGAGCCCTGGTGAGGACAGTCAGGCGTGGGGGCAGGAGACTATAAAACCCAGCTCCCGGAAGAGAACATCGCAGAGTCTCCTGCCCCCATGCCTGGCTGTCCTCGCTGGGGGCCCCTTGGAGGGGGGCGGGTTGAGTTTCCCTCCTCGCCCCTAGCAGAGCCCCGGCAGATGAAGACCTCCAGAACCAGCCACAGCCATGCCGAGACCACTCTCCACATGTCCGGACAAGCCTCATGCATGAAGGAACCAGCAGAGGAACCCAGGCATGGGTGTCCCAGGACTGAGATCTCCAAGCCTGCTTGGATCGGGACTGGGCCTTCTCCAACCAGATCCCCCATCTTCCACTAGGTAGGCATTACACCCACCAGCTGCTGCTGGCGCCAGGTGGTGCCATCAAACGCCAAGACCCAGAAACTATAAAACCCAGCTCCCGGAAAAGCACAATCGCATTTGCGGTTGCACGACATCTTATTATCTCGTTTTTACTTTGGAGAACACTGCAGGCTATTGAAAGTATCCTGCCCGCACTGCAGAGTCTGTCAAACTTTCCATGTCATACTCAATACGCCAAATACCAATAACAATGATAGGTCTCATTCTCCTAGCCCTGAAAGAGCATTGAATATAGCTCTTTTAAAATCTCAGGGCTATGACTTTACTGGTGCTTGCTCGATGCAATCAACGAGCAACAGTTTAGAATATGCTATTACAAAAATATATACACACTTAGAAAAGGAATGTTTTCCATTATAATGCTTATGTATAAAGATATAAAGCTAACCCCTGAAGTTTCATAATCTTGCAAACCAATGATAAATCAATATTAAAATAAAAGAACAAAAAATTGAAAAAAATTAATAAATTGTCTACTGAACATATATGATACTTTCAGCATCATGAGTAAATATACTCAGATATACAGCTGGGGAGTATATTTACTCAGTTATGATTCCAGTTTTTTATAAAACACTGATAAATCAAAGCAGCTACTATGTTGTCTTAACATTTAAATTTAAGTAGAGTCTTTTTTGTTGTTGTTGTTGGGTCACATCTAGTTATGCTCAGGGGTTACTCCTGGCTCTAAGCGCAGGAATTACACCTGGAAGTGCTGGGGGACCATATGAGATGTCGGGGATTGAACCTGGGTCGACCGCGTGCAAGGCAAACACTCTATCCACTAGACTATCACTCTGGCTCGGCTCCAGTCCTGACACAGAGTTTGATGGGTAATTTTTAAAGCTTTATACATTATATTGAGATTATTTATTTATTTATTTATTTTGATAATGAAAATCTAAGTATGTTTTCTAGTATTACTTCTAGACAGAGGGTGTTGAACTGCCCTACTAATTGCTAGTTCTCTCTGTGCTTTCCTTGGTTTCACGCATAGGTGTTATTGAAATGGAGGTATGTACTTGAGCCATATTATCTAAGACAGTTTCCTTGAAGACTTTTCAGATAGGTAGTGGAAAATGAATTCATTTTCTCAATGTTTTAAGCCACTGTGAAATTTTGTAGCATATGAATAGTTTTTCTGGTGTACCTTAGATACAAAACTTACATAACCTACTCCTACTCTCTATCCATATTTATGTACTCTTGGGTTTTCTTACCTTTATCTGTGGTAGAGTAAAAGTAATCTCATCTACTTAAAGGGAAAGAACTGACAAAAGTGTACTCTCTGGGGATAATAGGTATCATAAATATTCATTAAATTCCTATTATGTTCAAAAGAATTAATGTCTCATACATCACTTGTAAAATATTGATAACAAATAGACTTATCAGATATTTTATATCATTATGTAATAAAACTTAATATCCATAATAAGCACTAAAATATGGCACTGATTTGAATATAAAACATTTACTCAAAAACATTATAGATAAATCAAAATGAAATTTCAAAAATATTGAAATAAACTACAGGAAAACACAGAAAAGAAAACATAGTAGAGAGAAAAAAAGAGAAAAGAAATAGATAAAAAGAACAGCCTTGATTTAAAACTGAGAAAATAATTCTTTCAATTCTTTTCAACCTTCTGATCAAGTCTAGGAGAATCCCAGTCCAGTGACAAGAGTTGATCCTTCCCTGACTCCAATAACTAGCCTCTTTCCTCACCCAGGTTAAACAGCTTTAAAACTTCTCCTGAGTCATTAAGAGATTTAGTCAGAACATTCTAGCACCATTTTTCAGTGCCCTTACTTTTGTTTTGTTTTGTTTTGTGGCCACACCCAGCAGTACTCAGGGTTTACTTCTGGATTTGTGTTCAGGGATCACTCATGGCGGTCTTATGGGGGAGCATATGGGATACAGGGTATTGACCCAGGTTGGTCTCATCCAAGGCAAATGTTCTACCCTTTGTACTATCTCTTCAGCCCCATCAGTGCCCTTATTTTTAAAGATATTTTATCTTGCAGCAAATGATATAAATGTTCACATACAGATGTTACAAAATGTTCCCTTTTTTTCAGAACTAGAGAGAAAACAGTAGGAGTAAGCCTCATTATTGCCAGTGTGGCTCAAAATCCCCTCCAAAAGGAGAATAAATCCCAAATTAGGAAGAAATAATGTTTAAACTATAGAATGCTGTCAAATACATAATCATATATCAAAAAAATACCAAGAGGAAGATATTCAAAGCACTAAAGTTCATGACCATATGAAACATAACAAGGTATTAAAACCACTTACTATTTTATATAGAAAGTAAAATACTTTCATATTGCATATTCATATATATGTATGTGTATATATACATATATATATATTGCTTTTTGTTCCACACCCAGTGATACACAGAGATTACTGCTGGCTCATGCACTCAGGAATTACCCCTGGAAGTGCTCGGCGGACCATGTGGGTTGCTGGGAATTGAACCCAGGTCGACTGCGTGCAAAGAAAATGCCCGACCTGCTTTGCTCTAGCTCCAGTCCATATATATATATATATATTTTTTTTAAAGTGTACTAGAATATGAGGTATTTGGAAGAAATGTCTGATTTTTTTCCCTAGCCATTAGTGTTACATGTGTTCATCCTATAATTTTCTCAGTAAATACTGAACAGCTAGTCAGGGTCAGTATTTACTGACTCCCCGCCCTGACCAGGGCCCCAGCAGCCGAAGACCTCCAGGACCAGCCACCACCATGCTGAGACCACTCTCCGCACACCTGAAGGTACCGGCAGAGGGACAAAGCCACGTGGGTTCCGGGGCCGAGATCTCCAAGTCTACTCGGATTGGAGTCGAGCATCCTCCACCCAGATCCTCCAAATTCCAGTAGGCGGGGGTCACACCCACCACCTGGCCCCCTGGTGCCGTGTAATCCCATCAGCGGCCAAGACTCAGAGACTATAAAAACCAGCTCCCAGAACCGACATCTTATTATGACATCTCATTCCTACTTTGACAAACTGGCAGGCTACCGAATGTAGCCTGCCCACACGGCAGAGTCTGGCAAACTCCCCGTGGCATACCCAATATGCCAAATACCAGTAACAATGATGGGTCTCATTCTCCTAAAGAGCCTTGAATATAATCTCAGGGCTAGGATGAAGGAGACGTTACTGGGGCCTGCTCGAGGCAATCGACGAATAACAGGATGATCTGTGATCTGTGATCTGTGACTGAACAGCTTGAACAGCTCTAAGAGACTCTACAGGAAAGTACGAGCATGCTATACCATTTTGTTAGTTATACATTGTCTATGATAAACCAAAAACATGCTTTTATGTGCTTGATTTTTATCTAAATAAAATATGTTTTAGCTCATGTTTTGAGGTAGCAGGCATCGTCATTTTATCAACTTCAACAAGAACAAAAATGTGACTTTGTTCCCTGATTTTGAAACTTAGCTCTCAGCAAGCTACCTTTAGCTTTCAGAAATATAAATATTTTATTATTGGCATGTGTCCATTTATGATTTATAAGATTATAATTAGATAATATTACCAGCGCTTTCATAATCTGGTGGTTTTAGATACGGGAATTATTTTTGAAAAACACAGTTATACCTTTGTGAAAATGATTAAAATGGTTTATGATGAAATGTATTTTTGTTTTTATTGTATGAATATGTATTTTTAAAAAATTGGAACTCTTAATCATGTCCTTTCTACTTACAAAATTAACTTGAATAGCTTAGACAAAAATCCTCTAAGCGTAAACTGCCATTATTTCTGGAAATAACTTCTTTTTTTATTATGGCATAGAATAATATGTGGATATTTATGTTCATTTTTCAAAGAGAAACAAAATCACTGGCTGTGGAGCATATGTATGTTGGAGAGTGTGGCCTTTTGTGTGCGCGTAATAGCAGTGTCCAATTTATGGCTGAGATTCTATGACAGACCTTTCTTAAGCAAATTTGTTAATACTTTCAGACACAAACAATAACAGAGTAATAACTTCTGTCCAGATGTGGCCTCAGCAGATTTCCACAGGAAATAGATAAGGATCACAAACATTATGATAGTATCTTTCTGTACAAATTGTTAAGTGTGTGAAGTAATTTGTGCTTCAAAACTTCTAGTTGAAATAATCTTGACAGCATTATATTCTTAGCAAACTCCTCTTCCCATCAATGTAAGTTAAAACAAGTTTTTATCTGTTCTTGTTTGAATGATCACAGATTTAGAATCTATTGTATTTAAAATCTACTGTATTGTTCTAATAGTAGCAAAATGCCTTAAAAATTAAAATCACCATTTTACTTTTGAAAATTAAAACTTTTATTTTTAAAAAATAAATAAGAAGTTAACTTTTAAATATTTCTCACCCAAACACATAAAGATGATGTCAATAAATTTACTTAAATAAATTTAAATAAAATAAATTTCAATTTAAAAGGGCTGGACAGAGAGAACAAAGGCTAAGATACTTACTTGCCTTGCACATGTTGATCTGAGATCAGTTCCCGGCACACCAGATGGTCTCCTGAACCCAAGCAGCAGTAGTTCCTGAGCACAGAGCCAGGCTTAAACCCTGAGTGCTGCCAGGTGTGGCCCCAAAATAAAATTAAAGGCATGAAATTTGGTGATACATTATATTTTGGAAGAAAAATATTGCACAAAGTTCTCTATAGCGTAGACTGGCCATTTTATATCCCCTTATACTAAGAACAAAGGTTTGTTTCATGTTTCATTCTAATATCCATTTTAGAGGAATGAAAAGCCACATGTGTGGGAAATGACATTTCAAAACTGGTATCAAGGGAACAGCATATTCATAAAAAAATAAGTGTAAATCCATTTGGTGCCCAATAAATCTGTGAAACAAACATACTATTTTTTTTATTCAATGGAAATGGGTCAAGAACTAAAATATAACTATACATTATAGCCTGTCTTGTCTTACTACCAGAGTTGCTTTCATGAGAAAAACATAGAATTAAAAAAATTATTCCTTTGCATTTTAAAGGAATAAATTTATAAACAGGGAAAGCTTTCAGAAATTTAGGCTATAATAAATACTATATAGACGACAAAGAGAAAGAGTGTTAGAAAAAAAAGAGACTAGAAGAAAGAGAAGGAGTTGGCTATATTGCAAATACAGTAAGACATCGTAATCTGAATGTTGGAACAGATTTGGGAAAGAGATAAAGGCTTCATGCTTTCAGAATCCCAGCATATCACACACTCACACACACACATACACACACACACACACACATCACACATGTACAGACACACATTACCAAAGTCAAGGGAGTATTTGCCATGTCAGACATCTGTTGGCTTTAACCTCATATACTTCCTTTTATTGTTAATAGCATCCAGGTTCCTGAAAAAGGCTAGGTTTTGTATCCTTGAGAAAAATTCTGGAGGTTGGCCTTGTCTACTGTTTTGCATCTATGGAGGATAAAAGCTGACTTGCTTGGTACAGAAAATGAAAACATCTTCTCAGTTAAAATTTTAAAAAAAAGAAAAAGAAATACATAGCTTCCTGCAAAGAAAGAATCATTTCTTAGTACTACAATAAGCCCATTTTTATGTTAACAACATTTTCATTTTTTTCTAGAGAAATTCTGAGACCAAGATAATAAACTTCTATAAAATAAGTTTCTGAAAAATAGATAAGTAGATTTTAAAAACATTCAGTTATGAGAGGCTCAAAAGATAAGGCAGTAGTTAAGGAGCTTGTCTTGCACGTGGCCTACCCATATTTGATCCTTGTCACTGCATATTGCCCCTTGCACACCTGGAAATAATTTCTGAACACAGAATCAGGATTAAGTCCTGAGCAAAGTTGGGTGTGTCTCCATGCCTGCTTCCCCACTGAAAGTAAAAGATTCAGGACTTAAAGGATCACCATTTTGCAGATTACATAATCAAAAGACTATGAGAATGTTGTAATTTCTTGTTAATTTCTTATTCTCCAAGTAATTATTGTGCTAATAAAAAATAAATCATCATTTAAACATTGTTATTCATTTGTTTATTATTATTTTGGGGCCATAACTCTGTACACTCAGGAATCTCTCCTAGTGGTTCCCAGGGGACCATATATGATGTCAGGGATAGAACCCACTAATCCATTTGTTTCATGGTCATTGTCACCATCCAGTGCTGTAACTATCCCTTTGTGCTTTCAGGGCCATGACCATCCCCCTGGCCGATGAAGGAAGGAATGCCGACATAAGCCGGTAATCAGTGGCAGCTTATCTAGATCTCCCAGCATTATTATAGAAAAATCATGAAGGGTTAGCAGGGCAACACTTACACATAGGTATGGTTGAACACTAACATAAACAATTAATAGATATAAAGTCCCATTTCAGGGGAAATTTTTAGGGAATCCTCCCAGGGATGGAATTTCATGCAGGTACTTCAGCACTCTAGATTCCTAATAGGATATCTGTCCAAGGGTCGAATTCCATATAAGGGTATATTGCTTTCTCCTCTCCTTTACTGGTAATTGATTTAAACAATCATATTAAATTTACTTCTTAATAATATTTCTAGCCATTTTGTATGGACACAATAAGATATATAGACTTTTATCTATACCCAAAATTAAGCTGGAAGTATGGCTTTTCCTAATGTTTGGTGTTATAAGAACCAATAAGAAGAGCAGAAGTGCTGGTAGATGTAGAAGCCAGGAAAAGCATTCATAACGCCTGCCTGTCCTTTGCCAACTACAAGACCAAGACGACTGCCCTCCGACATCCTGATGGATCTATCACATCTTCCAGAAGGGCAATGGAGGAAATTATCCATGACTTCTACTTGGATCTCTTCTATAGCCATGTCCACCTGCCCACATACCAAATTTCGCAGGATGGATATGTCATCCCCAACATTCTACCTTCCGAAATCCAACAAGCCATTTTGTTGGCAAAGAAATGAACAGCACCTGGCCCAGACAAGGTCAGACCTGATCACTTGATCACTTGACTTCCCATTAATCGTTGATTTGCTCGAGCGGGCTCCAGTAATCTTTCCATTTGTCCCTGTTGCGTGCTAGTGTAGCCCAATGACGTCTGTTCGCTCTAGGAACATGAAGAGCCTCAAACCGATCGTTCATGATCTTGATGAAGAAGTCTGACCATCTGGTAGGTGAGCGGCCTTGCGGTCTTTTGACATCCCATGGAATCCAGTCGGTAAAAGCTCTAGTCCAGTGGTCGTCTTTAAATCTCTTTACGTGACCAGCCCATCTGATTTTTGACACCTTGGCAAACGAGACAGCGTCCCAGATTCTTAATCATCGACGGATGTTGGAACTTCGGCTTCTTTCTCTCATTTGAGTAAAACGTGATATTCCAAGCATAGCTCTTTCAATTCCTCTTTGGGAGACCCGAATAGCGTTCTCATCCTGTTTGCGTAGGGCCCAGGTCTCTGAGGCGTATGTTAATGCAGGAAGAACAGTGGAATCAAAGAGATGTGCCCCGAGCCGGAGGTTCTTTGTCCTCTTAGCTATTTCTTCGATACTCTTGAAGGTGTTCCAAGCTGCTCTCTTCCTCCTGCAAAACTCAGGTGCCAAGTCATTTGTCCTGTTTACTTCTCGACCTAGGTACACATAATTGCTGCAGTCGGAGATGGTCATTCCATTGAGAGCGAATGGGGCGTCAGGAACGAGGCTGTTTCTCATAAACAAGGTCAGACCTGAACACCTGAAGAACATGCCATCAGTACTCATCAATACACTGGCTGGGCTCTTCACACGCTACCTGTCTGAATGCAAGTTTCCATCCCAGTGGAAAACCAGGAGGACTGTACTACTTTACAAGAAGGGAGACATCCACGACATTGGCAACTATCGCTCAATCTGCCTATTGTCTGTCATCTACAAGCTGTTCACTCGAGTCATCCTGAATAGGATTGGCAGAACACTAGTTGAAAGACAAACATGTGAGCAAGAATGAGGGACACTGTCTCTTTTGCCAAGTTGTCGAAAATCAGATGGGCTGGACATGTAATGAGATTTGGAGATGACCTCTGAACTAGAGCCCTTACCAACTGGATTCCACAGGACGTCAAAAGACCGTGTGGCCGCCCACCTACCAGGTGGTCAGACTTCTTCATCAAGACCTGAACGATTGGTTTGAGGCTCTTTGTGTTCCTAGAATGAACAGACGCCATTGGGCTACACTAGCACATGACAAGGACAAATGGAGACGTTACTGGTGCCCGCTCAAGCAAACTGATGATTAACAGGAAGTCAAGTGATCAAGTGATGGATTTTCCTGGGGACATCTCACTATATATCCCAGACTACAGTCCTCAGGACAAGTTTTTTGTAACCCCAACATGGTCCTTATTCAGTTATTTTTTTGTGGATCATGTCAGAGTTTGTTCCATGACCAAACTCTTAATTTATCATTCGTCTTATGGCACTTATGCTGTCCCTTCTCGAAGCAAGGGTAGCTTACAGGATGCCTTAGTTTCATCCAAGTCCCTTGGCAGAAAACATCGTTTAGGTTGTTAGGAACAAAAGTTAATCTAAAGGCAGGAGTAATTTTATTCTGAGTCATTAATTCTCAAGTTACAAAAGCATAGTATTTACTGTGTTCCTGTATCTATACAAAAAGTACTTGATCACTTGATCACTTGTCATCCTGTTACTCATTGATTTGCTTGAGCAGGCGCCAAAAACGTCTCCATTCATCCATCACGTGCTAGTGTAGCCCAATGCCATTTGCTCACTCCAGGAACATGTAGAGCTTCTAACCGATCATCAGGGTCTTGACAAAGAAGTCTGACTATCTCATAGGTGAGCAGCCACACAATCTTTTGATACCCGGTGTAATTCAATCAGTAATGGCTCTAGTCCAGTGGTCATCTCCAAATCTCATTATGTGTCCAGCCCACCTGATTTTCAATGCCTTGGCAAACTAGACAGCGTCCCTGATTCTCAAGCACTGACTGAGGTCAGAAATCCAGATTCTTTCTCTCACTTGAGGGAAGTGTGATACTGCAAGCACAGCTCTTTCGATTCCTCTTTGGGAAACCCGAATAGCGTTCTCATCCTGTTTTCCTAGGTCTCTGAGGCGTATGTTAATGCAGAAGAACTGTGGAATTGAAGAGATGTTCCTGGAGCCAGAGGTTCATCGTCCTCTTAGCTATTTCTTTGATGCACTTGAAGGCGTTCCAAGCCACTCTCTTCCTCCTATGTAGCTCGGGTGCCAGGTCATTCGTCATGTTGACTTCTCAACCTAGGTACAGATAACTGTTGCCTTCGGAGATGTTTGTTCCATTGAGAGCAAATGGACGTCAGGAACGAGTCCATTGCTCATAAACATTGTTTTTGTGAGATTCAGCTGTAGTCCAACCTTTCCACACTCACGGTCGGAGTTGGCCAGCATTTGTGCCACTTAGCTAAAGTTTGGTGTTATTAGAACGATGTCATCAGCGAAGCAGAGGTGGTGAAGTTGCCAACCCTCTATCTTCAGTCCCATACCTTCCCATTCCAATCGTCGCATGACGTTCTAGAGGGTGGCACTGAAGAGTTTCAGTGAAAGGCTATCACCCCACTAAACCCCTGTCTTGACATTGATGATCACTTCCTTGTAGAACAGTGAGATCCTGGTAGTGAATCCGTAATACAGCTCATGGAGGATCCTAATGTATTGAGTTCGAATGCCTTGTTTGACTAGGGCTTCGATGACCACTTCAGTCTCAACAGAATCAAAGGCCTTCTTTAAATCAATGAATGTTAGACAGAGCAGCAACTTAAACTCCCAAGAAATCCAAATGATCTTGGTTATCAGGTGGATATGGTTGATTGTGTTGAATCCTTTTTGGAACCTGGATTGCTCTCATGGTTTTTCTTCATCTAGTGTTCTGCCAATCCTATTCAGGATGACTCGAGTGAACAGCTTGTAGATGACAGACAACAGGCAGATCGGGCGATAGTTGCCAATGTCGTGGATGTCTTCCTTATTGTACAGTAGAACAGTCCTCCTGGTTTTCCATTGGGATGGAACCTGCATTCAGACAGGTAGCATGTTAAGGGCTGAATCAGTGTATTGATGAGTACTGACGGCAGGTTCTTCAGGTGTTCAAGTCTGACCTTGGCTGGGCCAGTTGCTGTTTGCTTCTTTACTGACAAAATGGCATGTCATATTTCAGAAGGGAAAATGTTGGGAATGACATATCCATCCTGCGAAATTTGGTATGTGGGCAGGTGGACATGGCTATCGAAGAGATCCAAGTAAAAGTCATGGATAATCTCCTCCATTGCCCTTCTAGAAGATGTGATAGATCCATCAGGACATCAGAGGGCAGTCATCTTGATCTTGTAGTTGGGGAAGGACACATGGGCGTTGTGAAGGCTTTTCCTGGCTTCTGCCACATCAGCTAGCACTGCTGCTCTTTTCTCTTTGAGATCTTCCTTTATTGCTTCTCTGCACTGCTTTGCGAGCTCAGACATTTGCCTGCAGTTGCCTGAGGCTTGCACCAAGCGACACTGGCAAATGAGCTCAAGAGTTTTCGAAGATAGGTGTCTTTTTGTGACTGTCTCTCTCTCGGCATTCCTCGCACAATCATGGAGGTGTTGAACCTGTTGATCTTATTCTTCATCAATGTTGTCAACAGCAACAGTCTCTCACTCTGTTCTTTCCATTCTAGACCATGAGTCCCCATGTGGAGTTCTTCGGCTGATCTTCTCGGTCCTATCTTGGCATTAAAATCATGATATAAAAAGATATTAAACTTGGCACGGACCATTAAAAGAGGGAAAGTCAAATGAGTCTAAACTTTTTATCTCTACACCCAAAATATTTTTTATTTAATTAAAATTTATTTTTTAATTAAACTACAGTAAGGTAGTACAGTTACAAAGTTGTTCATGATTAAGTTTCAGTCATATAATGTTCAACACCTGTCCCTTCACAAGTATACATTTTTACCATCACCAATGTACACAGATGCTTCTTCTTCTTCTTCTTCTTCTTCTTCTTCTTCTTCTTCTTCTTCTTCTTCTTCTTCTTCTTCTTCTTCTTCTTCTTCTTCTTCTTCTTCTTTTCTTCTTCTTCTTCTTCTTCTTCTTCTCTTCTTCTTCTTCTTCTTCTTCTTCTTCTTCTTCTTCTTCTTCTTCTTCTTCTTCTTCTTCTTCTTCTTCTTTCTTCTCCTTCTCCTTCTCCTCCTCTCTCCCCCTCTCCCTCTCCCACTCTCTCTCCCTCTCTGTCTTCCCTTCCCCCTCCCTTCCCCTCCCCCTCCCCCTCCCTTTCCCTCCCCCTCCCCCTCCCCCTCCCTTCCCCTTTCCCCTCCCCCTCCGCTTCTCCCTCACTCTCCTCCTCCTCCTCCTCCTCCTCCTCCTCCTTCTCCTCCTCCTCCTTCTCCTCCTCCTTCGCCTCCTCTGCCTCCTTCTGTTCCTACTTCTCCTTCTCTCTCTTTCTCTCTCTCTTCCTCCCCCCTCTCTATCTCCCTATTGTGGTTTGCAATACAGATACTTAAAGGTTATCAGTTTTATTCCTATTTCTCTTTACCTACTTTCAGCACTCAACCTGTTCAAAGTGATTAGTTCTAGCTATTATTGTCATACTGGTACATTCTCTATCCTATCTGCCCTCACCCCCCACTTATGACAAGCTTCTATTCCTTGACTAATCCTGAGACACACACCTAGCCATGCCTTCCAGATACATTCTCTTAATTTCTTAGGATGCTTAATCTACAAACTAGTTATGATCTAATCTACACTCATATTTCCTCAAAATGCAATAATGAGTGTCATTTCATTTACATTGACCACATGTTCAGCATCCATTTTCACTTGTAAGCAAAGATTTTGATTTTACACCTTAACTTTATCTTGAGACCCTGAACTTTTCTTCATATGCAACACTATCATTCTGATGCAAGTTAAACGATTTTTTTTGACATTTTACTGGCATTGGCTCAAGTCCAATTCTAGCCTGTTGTCTAAATTGTAACACTAATGATCTTTTTTGAAGTATAACAGGTTTTATTCGGAAATTTTGGGGGAGACAGAGAGAGAGAGAGAGAGAGAGAGAGAGAGAGAGATCATGCTCAAGAGAGAAGACAGGTTTCTCCAGAGTAGAGAGAGTCCAGCACACACTCCAGCAGGAAGGTACAAAAGTACACATCTCAAGAGGGGAGATGGGGAAGACACATGTGTTCAGACAGCAAATACACCTGTAATGATATTTTAAACAACCCAAGCTTTCACTAACAGATGAATTCATAAAGGAAAAGACAAAAATCATGCAATGTATTGCTACATGTATGGATTTGGAGAGTGCCATGCAGAGTGAAGTCAGTCAGAAGTGGGGCAGATATAGAATGATCTCCTTCATGTATGGGAAATAACAGATGTTCAACAGCCATAGTACCTGAGAACTTCTCTGCAGAACTGAACTTACGATGGCGGGAACATGGGGTATAAGAGGATTGAGGAACACTGAGACACAATGGAGGGGAATAGTCACTCTGATGGAGAGTGTGGTGTTGAATGCTGTGTGCCTAAGAGCCTGTCATTAGCAGTATTGCAAATCACAGTGCCTAAAATAATATTTTTTAAAAAATAAAACATTATGTCATCAGTATTTGGAAGATAAAGAATAGAATTCTGATATGAACAGCTAATATAGGCAGCATAATGGTCTCTCTGTATTTCCCCAACACCAATTTACTTCATCATTCTCTGCTATGGACACTCTAGAATTGTACACCTGACAACATCTCTCAAAAATCCCATGGTCCTCCCCACTACATGCTGTCCCCATAAACTGAGAAACTCTTCTTCCCACCCCAGGTATTTACCTAATAATCTTTTCATTTTGAATTTGAACTCTGTTATTATTTCTCCTGGAAAATTTTATGCATGTCTAAATTAAATAATATTTCTCTATTTTAAGTTTGCAGTTGACTTTGTAACAATTCTTTTAAATGTGTCCCTTTATATATACTTCTACTATTTTAATCACTATCTTAAAATTGGATTAGATATTATTAAAAGAAAAAAATATTTATAATTTTGCTTTCAATTTTGAACATTTGTCACAATGCCTACAACATATAAGGCACATATTTCCTGAGTTAATATATCTTGTGAACTTAAATGAGCATAACCATGAGTTTAGGAAAGAAGGTATAGTCTTTTACATACATGTCTTTAACAGAATTATAAGGAAAATTTAAGAATTTCCTAAAAAACTTTATTAACTTAATATAACATTTGAATTGTTTTAATAAAGGTTCTTCTTGTTTATATTTTAATAGTACATAAGTTTATGCAAATAATAGAAAAATAATTATAAAGTATAAAATATTTCTTCTAACATTTAAAATTAAAATGCAATATAACTTTTGAATTAAAGAGATTAAAGGTATTAATGAGATTTCCAGATGCAAAATTCACATTGCTTTCTTGAAAATATCACAGTGACTTGGGTGGGGGTGGGGGCTTAGATAGAAACCAGACAAAACCATCTTTCTGTAATTCAGTATTGGGTGGGTTATTAGAATTGTGACCAAAATACATCTGTGGATATAAACACAAGCTCAGCCTTATACTTTTCCTTGAACCAGCCAAGCATTGCTTATAAATCACTCCCTAAGAAGCAATAATGGGATGTGTCTTTTCTGAGGACCCACTATTCATAATGAATTTTTCTAGTCAGCTCTTAAAATATCTATGAAGCAGATTCCTGTATATTTCTATTTCAAAAATGAGGTAATTGCCATTTTAGTTATTCTGAAGTAAACATGGTCCAAATGAGGTATGTAAAGCACCACTTACCCCAAATACTTTCTACAAAATATGAACAATGAGTTAGACATTAATTGATCTTTTTTATTAAAAAATCTAAGATTTGATCCTTGATTAAATAAGTTTAAACAAACATCTTGGTTAAAAGCACTTTCAGAGAGGTTTAGTCCACTCAGTATGCACTGTGATTCTCTAAGAAGTTAAATAGCAATAGATTTTCCTATATATATGCCTCTTGAAATAATATATCTCAAAAATGTTTTTAAGGAATATATTTATAAACTCTCTTGGTTTGTGAAGGAAAGTTTGAACATATTCTGTATTATGATGTATATGCTTGCAGATGGTATAAAGCAAATATTATTTTTTTAAATCTCATTCCAGACTCTTCAGCATAGTTTGAAGGAGCATTAGAGTAACATTTGTCTGAAATTTTAAAATTCACTCTACATAACACTATTTCTATAATTTTATAATAAAATTTCTGAGTAGCTTTCTAAATTATTTTCCCTAACTAAAACTCAAAGAAATTTTTTAAAAAATTTGAGTAATAACAAACAGGCATCAGGTTTTAGTGAGCAAGGAGAACAAGTCCTAGAGATCTGCTATAATAATTGTATCCAGAGTTCATAAGATTCCATTGCAAACCTAAAACTCTTAAGAAGGCAGATTTCATGTTGTGTTCTTTTCACAATAGAATAAAATCCCCAAAGTCCCTGTGATGTGATATGAAAGTGTATA
This sequence comes from Sorex fumeus, assembly GCF_029834395.1. Classification (NCBI taxonomy): domain Eukaryota; kingdom Metazoa; phylum Chordata; class Mammalia; order Eulipotyphla; family Soricidae; genus Sorex; species Sorex fumeus. The sequence goes on from NW_026606059.1 coordinate 59,531,536, forward strand.
TAGTTTAGAATCAAATCCAAGTTTATCTGACTTGAGTACTTTGTTCTTTCCACAAAGAAACTTTTCCACAAAACTTTGTTCTAGGCATACCACCCTCTTTCAGGATGAGGCACTTTTACATGATGGCCAAAAACACTGGCTACTAGTTTTGTATTATAAATACAGACTTAATAAATAAATATGGAAATTTGAAATAGTTCATCCAGAAGCTCAAACAACATTCAAAATTTCATGTGAAGTACATACATATATTAATATATGTGTATATATTATATATGTGTGTGTATGTGTGTGTGTATTTATTAGCCATGTTGGAGATGGGAGACAGTACAGTGATTGGGATGTGCCTCTCCTGGGTTGGATTCATGGTACTACATTTTACCCCAGGCATTTCTCAGAGCAGCCATAGAGGCCCCACAATCATCACAGCTGTCACCCAGGAATTCCTTCCCAGCATCCAACAGCCTAGCCTATCCTAGGATTCACACATTGAACCCCAGCCTGGCTGAGATTCACTTGGCAGGGGCCATCAAAAACTTGAACACATCTTGGGAAGCCACCTCCAAAGCAAACCATGACTGCATTTTAGTTCCACTTATTGGGTGATCGTATTGTGTATTATTTCCTTAAAATGTTCTTTTGTCAAACACATGTTATTCACTTGATCACTTGACATCCCATTACTCATGGATTTATTCGAGCAGGCACCAGTAACATCTCCATTCATCCTTGTCCCGTGCTAGTGTAGCCCAATGGCATCTGCTTGTTCTAGGAATATGAAGATCCTCAAACCAATTGCTCAGGGTCTTGACGAAGAAGTCTTACCATCTTGTAGGTGGGCAGCCACTCAATCTTTTGACGTCCCATGGAATCCAGTTGGTAACAGCTCTAGTCCAGAGGTAATCTCCAAACCTCATTATGTGTCCAGCCCATCTGATTTTCAATGACTTAGCAAACTATAGAGAATTCCTGATTCTTGACCATCAACAAAGGTTGGAACTCTGGCTTCTTTCTCTCATTTGAGTGAAGCGTGATACTCCAAGCATAGCTCTTTGGATTCCTCTTTGGGAGACCCGAATAACATTCTCATCCTGTTTTCATAGGGCCCAGGTCTCTGAGGCATATGTTAATGTAGGAAGAACAGTGGAATTGAAGAGAAGTGACTGGAGCCGGAGGTTCTTCGTCCTCTTAGCTATTTCTTCAACACTCTTGAAGGCACTCCAAGTCACCCTCTTCCTCCTGCACAGCTAAGGTGCCAGGTCATTCATCATGTTGAGTTCTCGACCTAGGTACATATACTGTTGCATTCAGTGACGTTCGTTCTGTTGAGAGTGAATGGAACATCAGAAATGAGACCGTTTCTTATAAACATTGTCTTCGTAAGATTCAGCTGTAGTCCGACCTTTCCACACTCCTGGTCAAAGTTTTCCAGTATTTGTGCCTCTTGGCTAATGTTCGGTGTTATTAGACCAATGTCACCAGCAAAGCAGAGGTAGTGTAGTTGCCGACTGTCTATCTTCACTCCCATTCCTTCCCATTCCAATCATTGCATGACGTTCTCGAGGGTGGCACTGAAGAGTTTTGGTGAAAGGCAATCACCCTGCGGAGCCCCTCTCTTGACATGGATGATCACTTCTTTGTAGAATGGTGAGATCTTGGTACTGAAATTGTAATACAGCCCATGAAAGATCCTGATGTATTGAGTTTGAATGCCCTGTTGGCTAGAGCTTCCATGACTGCTTCCATCTCAACAGAATCAATGGCCTTCTTTAAATCAAGGAACTTTAGACAGAGCAGCTACTTAAACTCCTGAAAAATCTCAATAAGTTTGGTTATCATGTGGATATGCTTAATCGTGCTGAACCCTTTTCAGAACCCGGCTTGTCAGCATGCTTGTCCTTCATCTAGTGTTCATTTAATCCTATTCAGGATGACTTGAGTGAACAGCTTGTAGATGACAGACAATAGGCAGATTGGGCGATAGTTGCCAATGTTGTGGATGTCTCCCTTCTTGTACAGTAGTACAGTCCTGCTGGTTTTCCATTGCGACGGAACCTTGCATTCAGACAGGTAGTGGGTGAAGAGCCCAGCCAGTGTATTGATGAGTACTGATGGCATGTTCTTCAGGTGTTCTTGTCTGACCTTGTCTGGGCCAGGTGCTGTTTACTTCTTTACCAACAAAATGGTGTGTTTGATTTCAAAAGGGAGAATGTTGGGAATGACATATCCATCCTGCAGAATTTAGTATGTGGGCAAGTGGACGTGGCTATCAAAGAGATCCAAGAAGAAGTCATGGATAATCTTCTCTGTTGCCATTCTGGAAGATGTGATAAATCCATCAGGATACCAGAGGGCATCATCTTGGTTTTATAGTTGGCAAAGGACAGGCAGATGTTGCGAATGCTTTTTCTGGCTTCTGCTATATCTGCCAGCACTGCTGCTCTTCTCTCTTTGAGGTCTTCCTTTATTGCTTCTCTGCACTGCTTTGCGAGCTCAGTTGTTCATTTGTGGTTGCCTGAGGCTTGCGTCAAACCATGTTGGCAAATAACTTCAATTGTCTTCAAAGACAGGCATTTTTTGTTGCTCTCTTGGTGTTCCTTGCATAATAATGGAGGTGCTGAACCAATCGATCATGTTCTCATCAATGTTGTCAACGATGACATCTTCTCACATTGCCACATGTCATTAAGCAAATTGAATAAATTATTTTATTATAATAATATATTTTACTAACTGGATTAAAGAAGTTCATAATAACTAGCTTTTGGAAATCCTAAACCACAAAAATATCCCAAATCACAAGTAAATTTTTATTCATATATGCTTGGAAGCTTTTTGAATATTTCTTGAGGAAAAATCTGTGACACATTTTCAAATTCTTTATTGGTGAAATAGATGTCTTATTTATATATCTGTCCACATTGGTTGATGGATAATACTGGGTTGTCCTTGCTGCTCCTGCAGGGAGCTGAAGGTTCATTGAGTCACTTCCACAACAATGTAACTGAGGTACACCCAATTTCATCAAGCACTAATAATAATTGTTTTTCTCTTTTCTTTATGTCCTTTGCATGGTTTATTTAGCAATGTCCTTTTTTGTATAGACAAAGGAAGACAGTTGATGCTATGCTATGTAACGTGGGAGTTAATTGACTCCAAAATAATACTCCTGGGCATCCATATTCACTTGACTTAAGTCTCAGTTTCCCTTAGTCTTTAGCACTCCAAGAGCAGGGTCCCAAAAAGGGACTGGATGGACCCAGGACAAGCTATAAGCTATCCTAATCGAAATGGCCCAAACCAAGCTCCGTAATACTTAACTATAAGTTAAGAGCATGGTCATAGGCAAACTCTGTCATGACCTAAAAAGAGGTAACTGAATAAGGACTTTGCTGGAGTTAGAGAAGACTAACCTGGCCTGAGGATTATGGTCTGGGATATATAGTGAGATGTTCCCAGGAATAACCAAACTTTAAGCTTAGTATATCTCTTACTGTGTTCATACAAAATGACATTACTAGAAATATTATAAGAAATACATTTACTATGATTGTTTGAATTGATTTCAAGCTGAGGAAAGAAGAAACCAATACACCCTAGATGAAATCCCGCTCTTGGGTGCATCTCTTAGTAATATGGAGTGCTGAATCCTCAGATAAAATCTTATCTTGAGTTAATCTCCTGAAGGAGAGGTTTTACCTGTCTTTGTTGTTATCATAATGTTCAACACCACCTTTCTATGCCCACCCTTCATGATTTATATATAACTATGCTGTAAGAGGTAAGAAGGAGATGTTGGGAACTAGACTCTGGAACTAGATTCTGGGAAGGACATGTTGAAGACATTGAAGACTAGATTTGGGGAACGAGAAAGTCAGGACTAGATGCTGAAGACTGAACACTGAAGACTAGACACTGAGGATGAGAAGATCAATGACAAGATGTTGAAGAATAGGAGGAGAACTGAGACTTTGAAACTAGAAAGAGAACCAGATGATGATGATAACTCAAGCAAAGGACTTTGAGGTATATGAGGAGACTAGGATGATAGAACTCTGATGACCAGGACTGGGACAAAAATGATGACTATGATTGCGCCACAAAGGAAGAAATCCAACAATGCCGGTGTGGAAAGAGAAATAAACCAACTGCCAACCAGCACTGTGGCCCAGTTCCTGTTACTCCATCCGTCACCAGCCCTTCACCCACCATCTGTCCTGGAGAGGAAGCTCTAAGTCACCAAACGCCAGGTTCTTTTTTTTTTTAATTTTATTGAATCTCTGTGAGATAGTTACAAGCTTTTATGTTTGGGTTACAATTACACAATGATCAAACACCCATCCCTCCACCAGTGCACATCCCCCACCACCAATATCCCTGGTATAACCCCCCCTTTTCTAACCCTCCCTCTGACTCCATGGCAGACAATATTCCCCATACTTTCTACTTTTAGGCATTATAGTTTGCAATACAGACACTGAGAGGGTATCATGTTTGATCCCATCTACTTTCTGCACACATCTCCCATCCCTACTGGTTCCTCAAGCCATCATTTTCTTAGTGATCCCTTCTCTATTCCAGTCGCCTTCTCTCCTTTGCTCACGAGGCAAGCTTCCAACTATGGAGCAATATACCTGTCCCGTGTATCTACTAGAAACGCCAAAGTGTTGAGTCCTGTATGCGGGTCTATCACAACCCCTTTTCTTCTTTGATTTGAAACTTACAATTTATGACTTGGCAAGAAATCTTGGAACCATAAACATGAAACCATTTCATGGATATGTTCAAGAATATCAGCAGACTTATGTTCTCAAGTATTGGCATATACCTTTTTAGGGACCAACTTTGGGTAATTGCTATCCAGAAAAACCCAGGCAGCATTTTGAAAGCATATAGGTGATAGAATGATAATCAAGTTAGCTGCACACACTAATCTATCCACAAAAAGTTTCTTGATAATGTCATCAGCTACTTGTTTTCTACTGAAGAAACTGAAGCCATGAGACATAGGAAGGTAAATGGGACAAAGGATTTATGGCAGCATCAATGTGTAGTCAATTGGGCTATGATAGAGTGAATGTGGGCTTTGTTTCATGTGTACATCATTTCTATTACTGAGAAATATTTCAAGAGGAAACTGAAGTGCTGTTGGTGAATTGCACTCTATCCTTGAATTTCTAGAATTCCTAAAAGTGGTATTTTAACTATCATAACTTTAGATTCAGTACCCTAAATTTAGTATTTTACTTAAAACACCTAGAAGGGGTTCTAGGTTATAGGACAAAAACTTTGATTATTGTAGATGGGCTGGAGTGATAGCACAGCGGTAGGGTGTTTGCCTTACAAGTGGCCAACATGGCCGACCCGAGTTCGATTCCTCCGCCCCTCTCGGAGAGCCCGGCAAGCTACCGAGAGTATTCGATATGCCAAACACAGTAACAACAAAGTCTCCAATGGAGACGTTACTGGGCTCGCTCGAGCAAATCGACGATCAACGGGAGGGCCTTTACCTTTTGCCATTTACCATTGTAGATAGAATTTTAAAAATTAGCACTGACATGAGAATCAGTTGGCACAGCACAAAATTAGGGACCCAGAAACCTGAGCTCTTCTTTTAATTCACTTTTTGGATGACTTTTTGGCATCTGTCTTTACCTTTTAAGGCTTATTTTACATAGATATCCATGGATTCAAATTATTTCCACTGTGAATATTTCCAATAAATAATTTCTCAATAATGTTGAAAAAGGTATGATAAACTGCCAGAAAGTTAAAAATAAAAGTAACATGTTTAAAGTGATATACAGAAATGAAACAGCAAACATTTTCAAGCAAGATTTAAATGTTGCCTCAATGAATTTAATTATGCCTCAAAGAAAGGAACTGTTAAAAAAAGCTGCTATATTCATGTGCACAATTTTCCATCTTACATGTATAACCAGTAAGCATAGATACTATGAAGGAAGAGACCATGTCTTTACATTCAAGAACTTTGTTCATTGGAAATGAGCATAGCGCTAGTCAAAGAGGACACATTCAAAAATGTGTTTAATGGGACATAATGTGACAAGGAAGGATGGAAGAAAAAAAATAAAATAAGAAAGGAAAAGAGTATAAGAAGAAGTGAGGAAAGCACTGGATGACAATTTTTTAAAAATGAAGAAAACAGGTTGGGGGGAGGATGAGATGCAAAGGAGCAAGTCTTGCAAATGACTTTAAATCAAAAAACTAAGCCAACAAATTAAAAAAGCAAGTGTCAAGCTTATCAAAAGTATGAAATCATCCTGCATTCCTCCTCTCATTCAAAAAAATGCATTGTTGCTGCTTCTTTTGGCATTTACAGAATATTTATCCATCCCCTGCTGACTTTGACAGTTTTGCTCCCACACATCTCAATCTGTCTTTGTGCACACTGTTCTTTTCATTCAGAATAGGTCAAGCATGTTTACAAAAGTTTGGCATTCTTACATGTTTTTAAATTTCAGTGTCTCATGTCTATTCTGCTTATGGAGGGCAGAACTGTGGGGAAAAAATCCCAATTAATCAATAGGTGCTGGGATTTCCCAACTCCACAGGTAAAAAGGTTAGAGGCAGTTTGAGGAAGAAAGAGATATGAATTCTAATGACTTTGATCAAAGAACACCAATATTAGTGGTTCTTTTTGCTTGCAAAAGGCAGGATGTAAAGGTGGTGAAAAATAATTTTGTGAGTCTATCTTCAAATGGGCAATTGAGAGGCTCATAGGAATTTTCAAACATAATATAACAAAATTGAGAAACAAAAAAGTTCCTTTTTTTCTGCACAGAGGCCCTGTTGAAGCTGAAATATTTGTGGGATATTTGGAATGAAAAATGTCAGCATGCATACTGCCCAAGCTAGCCTGGTTTATGGCTCCCACCTCGTGGTCGCCACTTCTGTCCAGTAAAAGAAGTTCTTTGTCTCCAGAGCACTGCTTTTCAAAGACAAGAAGCATCCCCAAGCCTTTTCTCACTTTGACATATAGGTCATGGCATTCAGAGAATAATGCGAGGGATGGATCAAGTGCCAATTCCTTGAATCACTGAGACTGTTATTTAGTAAATTTTGCTCCTGTGAATTTCCTTCCTGAATGGAAAGTCTGAAGGCGACCTGTGTTCTTCAGTGGTTTGACACACAAAAGAAAGAAAAAAACTGAACTAGGATGGTTGGAGATAGGTGCACCAGATGGAGAGAGAAGGACATGACAAGGACAGGGCATTTATAAGTCTTAACTGCAGGCTGGAGAGATAGTGCTGCGGGAAAGTGCTTTCCTTTCTAAGGCCACCCCAGGTTCAATTCCTGGCATTCTTTATGTGCCCGGAGCTCTGCCAGGACTGGGCGCTGAGTGCAGAATAAGGAGTAAGCCCTGAGTACATTCAGGTGTGACCCCAGAACTGCTTCTACTAATAATTGGGGTAAATATGTCTGAGAGATAGTACAGGGGGTAAGGCCTTGCCTTGCACAGAGCCAACCCAGGTTAGATCCCCTACCCCATAGGGTCCCCAAATATCTTTAGGGGTGCTCCCTGAATGTAGAGCCAAGAGTAAATCTTGAGCATCAATGAGTGTGTAAAAAGTAATAAATTTAAAGTCTTAGCCTTAGATTGTGTGAGTGGTGTGTGCTTGCATGCGTGTGTGTATGTCTGTGTGTGTGTGTGTGTGTGTTAAAATCCACAGGAGAGGGGCAGTGGCTAGATAGATAGTGAAGGTGTTAAGATGCTCAAATTGCATGCTCCCAGCACTGCATAAGGTCCCATGAGTACCACCATGAGTGATTTTTTTTTAAGTTCTTTTTTTTCCCCTTTATTTTATTTATTTTTTTTTTAAAGTTGTAGATTTACAATTTTTTGTGCTTTGGTTTCAATTATACAATGATCAGATACCCATCCCTCCACCAGTGCCCATTTTCCACCACCATGGATAATATCCCTCCCACCCCCATCCCCCCATCCCCCCTGGTGATTTTTTGAACAGAGCCAGGAGTGAGCCCTGAGTACAGTCAAATTTGGCCCCCAAATATATATATATATATATATATATATATATATATAATAAAATAAAATGAATGCTAATTCCGTATCTCATAAATGAAATAATCCAGATATAAAAGGAGTATATTTTCTGATTTTTGAAAGATTGAGAAAACCTGACTTGTGGAAACAGACAATTTATCTTCTATTAGAAATCTTCCTGCCTAGTCTGCCTCAAATCTGTTGCTATCTGGCACAACTCAAATGCTGTGGCTTATCACTTAGAGATAAACATACTTTAATCAGAACTTTTCCAAAGAAAATCATTTATAAACCCAAATTGGTGGTTCACATTTGTTTAAGCTGTGGCACAAAGGGACAACAGTTACTTCCCTTTCTGGATATCTGATATGAATGTCCATGTTATTTTGCCTAAGTCCGATCTAATTTACCAATTTCTATTGCATATTGTACCTAAATCTAGTGAAAATAAGTTGAATATTTTGTACAAAATTAAATAATGGATGAATAGCGTGATATACCCAAGACAGCATGAACATTTGATGTGTGGCAGATAATATTTTTTACAGCTTAAAAACTTTAAACTAGATAAAAGATGCAATTTTTAAAAGGGTGAGGATAAACAGTTCTAAGCATAAGATGAATGACCTGAGCTTCACTTTTAAATGAATCCCATTAAAAAGATACTCATATTCTCTGTGGCTGTGCTTCTGTGTCTTCCTATTTCAAATACTTATATTTCTACTAAAAATACATATTCTTCTATCCTTCACAATGCCCCCAAATATCAAACAACATTTGCTAACTGAAATACTTCATTCTCAGGCCAAAGAGATAGTACAGTGTGTAAGTTGCTTACCTTACATGCAAGGTATCAGTTTGATCCCTAGCACTGCCTGTGGTTGCTCAACCCCCCTAGCCCCCCAAGAATGATCCCTGAGCACAGAGCCAGTAGTAGTCTCTGAGCACTATTGGTGTGGTCCAAAAGCTGAATAAAAATAAATTATTTCTGATAGTTTATAAGGTAAGATACTCTTGTTACCTTTAACAAATTGACATCATTCATCTGTGACAGAAAGTATTATAGGCACTCTGTTTTCAGAACTTATCTATCAAATATGCCGTAATAAAGGTTGCTTTTTTACTGCTTTATTTCCCCTACGTTATGTCATTATAATTGTTCTTGAATCCACAACACACCTTCATATGCATAGGCAAAAGTTATAGATGTTACAAAAACTTATCACCTTTTTCTGATTTAGAAATAATTTATTCATACCTAGAATAATTCATTTTTATTAATCCATTAATATACTAAATGTTTTCATGACAGAAGTATTTTATGGGCTTTTCAAATTTAGGTCTATTATATTTTGGAAGTATAAAGTAAGTAAAGCATTAAATGGATTCTGTCTTCTTAATGCAGGGTGAAACTAAGGTCGCTGTAAGAACGTGTACTGCATGTGAAGTTTGAATGAATCAGTTTGAATCCCTAATATTAATAAGTTCCCCAAGCAGTAACTTCAGTAAATGTTGGGAAAGTATTATGACTTGAAAAAATGACATTAATCCTACCTTATTTAAGTTCCATAGGCAGGAGAAAGGTGATATCTATGTTTTAAAAAGATTTCTCTCAGACTCTCCTTCACTGCTGGTGGGAATGCCAGCTGGTTCAGCCCTTTTGAAAAACAGTATAGATGATCCTCAAAAAATTAGAAATTGAGCTCCCATTTGACACAGCAATGCTACTCCTGGGAATATATCCCAGAGAGGCAAAAAAGTAGAGTCGAAGTGGCATCTGCACTTGTTTGTTCATTGCAGCACTCTTTACAATAGCCAGAATCTGGAAAAAACCTGAGTGCCCAAGAACAGATGACTGGGTAAAGAAATTTTGGCACATCTACACAATGGAGTACTATGCAGCTGTTAGAAAAGATGAAGTAATAAAATTCATATACAAGTGGTACTACATGGAAAGTATCATGCTAAGCGAAATGAGTCAGAAAGAAAGGGACAGACATAGATAGATTGCATTCACCTGGGGAACATAAAGTAACAAAATAGGAGACTAACACCCAAGAATAGCCGAGATAAGTACCAGGAGGATTACTCCATGGCTTTGAGGACAGCTGCACATGCTAGGGGAAAAGGCAGCTCAGATAGAGAAGGGAGCATCAAATAAAGGGTGTTGGTAGGTTCCTCTCTGGATGGGAAATGCGTGATAAAAGTAGACTATAGACCGAACAAGATTGCCACCCAATGTCTCTTTTGCAAACCACAGCACTCAAAAGGAGATCACAAAGGGATATGTGAGGTAACAAAAGGGAATGCCCTGCCACAGAGGTAGGGTGGGATGGGGGGATGGGAGGTGGGAGGGATACTGGGACTGGTGGTGGTGGAGAATGGGCACTGGTGGAGAGATGGGTATTCGATCATTGTACAACTGAAACCCAAGCACAAAAATTTGTAAGTCTACAACTACCTCATGGTGGTTCACTGATAAAAATTTAAGAAAAAAAAAAGATTTCCCTCAATCAAAACACTTACCAAAGTGTCTTGAGATGGGTGTGTATGGTCTACCATGTTTTGCTGCATTATCATCACAGATCTTATGACAAAAACAATGTTGCAAATATGCGGGGTATGAATGTTACATGATACACTCTTTCCCAATTGTTCCTATATTATTTAAAATATAGGATATGACAATTATATGGTGGTAGTGATTATGCGGTGAAATATAGTATAGTATAATATAGTTTTGCATGCCTTGGCATTTTTCCATTCTTTGGATGGTGTAGGCATTTTTATGAAAAAGAATAGTACCCTGCAACACCAGCACAGACTATCTTTCCAAATATCATCTTATTTTCCCATTTTCTTTTTTGTGCTTTTAAATTCAGCAGTCACCTTGGATAAGCATTCTTTTTTAAAAAATTAGTTTTATTAATTGTTTTTTATTTTATTGAATCACCATGAGATACAGTTACAAGCTTTCATGTTTAGGTTACATTTATACTATGATCAAACATACATCCCTCCACCAGTGCACATTCCCCACCACCAATATCCCCAGTATACCCCGCCTTTCCCACCCTCCCCCTGTCTCCATGGCATTTTTCTTATGAATACATCCGTCCTATACTTTTTCCCCTGATCCCCACTGGGAAAAACTTCTCCTGAGTCAGTATCACCTAGGATCTCTCTTTCACTCTGGACTAACTCCATCTAGATCTCTAATTTACATGTGCCATTCTGGTAATAAAAATACTGAGTAAAGGTAGATCAAAATATACTCAGAATTTATAAATTTGTATGTTTCTTAAAAGCAAATCATTGATGATAACTTTGAAATACTTATTCATTGAAAATATTCAAGAAATATTATATAATATATGATATTATAAAATATCATATACAATATTATAAAATATCATTATATAATACTAATATTATGGCAGAGCAGGACAAGTTCCCCGTGGTGTATTCAATATGCCAAAAACAGTAACAAAAAGTCTCACAATGGAGACGTTACTGGTGCCTGCTTGAGCAAATCGATGAGCAACGGGAGGACAGTGCTAGAGAGAATATTACATAATACCAATTATATAATATATTTTATAATATTAAATATTATTGACTGTGCTTAGGGATCAATCCTAGAAGTGTTTGGGGAATTGTAAGTGGTGCTGGGTGAGCCACAAACAAAGCAGGTGCCTTAAGCCCTGTCCTTTCTCTCAGGAACCTCGTTAATGGCCTTTATATTAATTACACATTGGGGATATATGGGGTGATATAAAATACATTGAAGCTAATGTTGCTTATTTCTTTTTCGTGGTTAATGTGGCTACTAGAAAATTCAAAAGGACCCGCGTGGTTGCCATTTGTGGCCATATTTTATTTCTATTAGTGGTATCCTAGGACAGCATGTGTCTAAATGCCTGACTTTGGTTATCTTTCAATTTATTTGGTTATTTTAGTGATGGCAGGGATGAAACCCAGGACTTCAGACATCTGAACCACACGCTCGCCCACAAAGTCACACCCCTGGTCCCATGCATCTTCCCAGACCTCAGTCCCCTTGTCCTCAGGGAGATGAAAAAAGCTGCTCTGAACGACTGTCCGGAGAAGGCAGCTGAGCCAGCACTGGTGATAGCACTGAGCACAGGCGAGTGAGCCCAGCGCATGTGGTGCTCCGCGCTTTCCCTTCCAGTCACACTCTGAAGCCCTCTCAGAGCAGAGCATCTCAGCTTCTCGTACGCCCCAGATCCACCTGGGCAGCTTTTCATTGCATTTATGATTTTTTTTATTGGGGATGGGGCATAGTGAGTGGTGCTCAGAGGTGACTTCCAGGTCCGTGCGCAAGGGACACTCCTGGCACTGCTCAGGTGCCCATGAAGTGCCAGGGATTGACCCAAGGCCTCCTGCTTGCAAGGCATCTGCTCAGCACATTGCACTATTGAGCCGATCAATATTTTTGTTGTTGTTGGAGCGATGGCACAGCGGGTAGGGTGTTTTCCTTACAGCAGCTGCCAACAAGGTTCGATTCCTCTGTCCTTCTCCGACGTAGCTACGTAGGGTATCCTGCCCACATGCCAGAGCCTGGAAAGCTCCCCTTGGTGTATTTGATATGCCAAAAACAGTAACAAGTCTCACAATGGAGACCTTACTGGTGCCTGCTCAAGCAAATCAATGAAATAAGGGACTACAGTGCTACAGTGCTAATTATATACTGTATAATTATATAATAATAAATTATATAATGTTTACAAGCTGTTCAAGACTATAGAAATGGAACACGCCATGTAGATATAGAACCAGTTGATGAGAAGTCTATAAACAAGTATATTTGATCACTAGCATTCTCTGGTTGTAACAATATTTTTTTTCTTTTTCTTTTCCCTTTGAGCAGTGTGACCACTCCCAGCAGTGCTCATGGCTTACTCTTGGCAGTGCTCAAGGAATTACAAGAAGTCCAGAGTACGGAAAAAGAGTCAACTGTGTGCAAATAAAGTGTCTTAATCCCTCTGCTCTCTCTTCTGTCTGGCAGCAATGCTTTTTAAAATATTTTTTTATTTTATAGTCCATACTAGGAAATGATGTTTATGATAACAAATGTATACACCTTTCCTCTAATCACTGTAAAAAAATTATATATGGCAAAATGCTTGCAAGTGTTTGGAATCTAAGACCAACACAAGGTTTTCTTTATTTTTTCTACTCTCTCGATGCCTAGAAAAAGTGTTTCTATTTGGAAGTGGGTGTTGTGAAGTTTAATTTTAACCAAATCTAATTTTGTAAACCAAAGTGAACATCAAGTAGTTATTTTAGGCTTATAATTTCATTGCTAACATAACAAGGTAAATATGCTATTTGATAATCCAAAATAGCAACATACACAGATAAATTGTTTCACATTTCATAATTTCATTTTTAAATAGAAAAAAATTAATTGTGAGATATTAAATTATTAGGCATAAAATATCTATTCTTATTAGAAGTATTTTTTTTATTTTGGAAGGATTAATAGTAGTCATTTTGGTTTAATAGGAATAGTCTAAGAGTTTTTAGACGCTAATAGTCAATCCAGTTTTTATATTACAAAGAGAAAAAGGCACAGTTGGTATTAATTGAATTTTCCATTGGTTTTACCCTGGGACAGAACAGGGTGACAGCCTTACAAGTGCATGGGCAGCAACCCCTGACTGTCTTCTTCAGCCCTGTTTAAAACAGAAACTGGTGATTATCTTGTAATACCATAATAAATTCATTGATACATTGCACTTTTTTTTTATCTTTCGGTTTTCTTTATTCTGAGTTCATCTTCTCAGCAATTACTATTTTGATAGTGACAAAGGGACAAAGACTCTTTGACAGAACCAAAGAGTCTAAACAGCAGGTACACACTTGCCTTACATGGATGGAGTCTACTGAGATTTCATCTCTGTCACCCCAGATGATCTCCTGAACCCAGAGACAAGAGCAAACCCTGAGCACTGTGGGGTGTGGCCCAGAAGTCAAAAACAGAAAGAAAGAAAGAAAGAAAGAAAGAAAGAAAGAAAGAAAGAAAGAAAGAAAGAAAGAAAGGAAGGAAGGAAGGAAGGAAGGAAGGAAGGAAGGAAGATGCCAAATGAAAGAACAAGAAGTAGAGACCTAAGTAGAAAGCAGAAGAGCTTAGGAGTGACTGAAGGAGATGTAATATCATCCTTTCCTGAAGTCCCAACATTTCCCTTTTTTCATCCACATCAAAGCAAGGCTGCAATTCTTCCAGTATGCAGAGATGTGGGGGGGAGGGGCAGAGAGGGTAGACCTTTAATCCTTTAATCATTATTTCCACCCTCCTCTCCCTCTATTGATATTATGATGACTAGAGGTCAAACAATTCATTGGCAACACTCACACTTCTGATTGGGGCACTTGCTGAGGATTACTCATTCAATGGCAACCTTGGTTGGAAGTCACACTTTTCATTGTGATGCTCATACACATTCTGGTTGGAGTGCTGGAGCTAAGTGTGCTCAGGGCTTACTCCTAGCACTGTGCACAGAAATCACTCTTGGGAGTATTCAGGGGACCATATGTGGTTCTGGGGATGAAACTTGGATTGGTTTTGGGACAAAGTAAACCCCTCACCCACTGTACTATCTCTTGTCTCCTTAGGTTTGGGTGGGCTTTTTGTTTAATTGTTTGTTTTGCTTTTGGTTAAAACCCACCAATCCGTGCTTGGGAGCTAGTGTTCCTGGAGGACATGAGTGCTGGGAACTGAACCAGGGCCAGTGGCATGCAAGGCAGTGCCTTGGCATCTGTATTATCTGTATTACCTCTCTGACCCCTGCTTCTTACATTTTCTCATGGAATCTATTTCCTATCATGCTAGAATATCTTCTCATTAGAAGTGATTGTATAATAATGTTCAGAAACATTCATGTTCTTTCCAGAGGGGAATGCTCAATAACCATGAAAACCAATTTTTTTCTTTTAAGCAAAATGATACCTCAAGAAAATGTGCTTCCCTGAGAAAATATGTGTCCCTGCATCCTCCTGGTTTCAGAAGGAGGATTTCCCGTAAGTGAGATAAAGGCAAAGCCTGGGTTCAAATTTTGTTCATCTGAAGATGGTTGGGCAATGTTGTGCATGCTGCTGAGGAACGTCTTGCATTCTTTGCTAATAACATTGGGTATTGTGTCCCAAGACTATATGGAAAAATTGATGGTAGCATATGACAATAGAATTGATTGTGCAGTTGGTATCCGTAAGACACTTACTTACATGAGACCTACAAGAACAAGACAATTTTTTGTTTCATTTGATTGATTAATTTTTGGTTTTAGGGGCCATAGCAGTAGTGCTCAGGGATTATTCCTGTCTCTACACTCAGGAATGGAAGTGTGCAAGGCAAACATCCTATCTGCCTATTGCTCAGGCCCCACAAAACAGTTTTTTAGAGTATCACTGAAATATGATTTGATTTTCCACTTTTGTCACACTTTGAGCATCACACACAAAAAAATCTACTTGCAGCTTGAGCATCGCAAGTGAAACTATGTTTAGTTTTCTACTCAAATCATAAGTAATTACAAATTTTAGGAAGACAGGAAAAAGAACTTCTACCTCCTTAATGCAACCATTGTATGTTTATTGGCAACTAGTCAAATTGATAGCATGGTAATATTGTGAATAATAATAAATAACAAGTATTAGGCATGTAATAATATTACAAATGTGAATAATAATTTTTACAGTTCAAATGGTCTGAATCTTTAATCCATGTATTTCCTCATAACAATACGTGTATGCCTATGAATTTAATTTTTTTCCTACAGTCTCTGTCTTCTCTCTGCCTCCAAATCTCAGATATCAGTTCTCATGGTCAGACAAATGAAGTCTCTGGGCATGCGCTGTCTGCAAGAAACACCCGTTTTCTCGCTCAATCCAGTTGATTTCCACAGGTTAGTTAGTCTTCTTCTCCTTCTTGTTTTCCAACTGGCAGGTGTTAGAAAGGGAGATTAGAGAGGACCCCAGTGGCGATGGAGAAGAGTTGTTTGGTAACTGGAAACCACACAGTCACTTAGCTTTGAAGGCACAAGAAAGGCTTCATTTAGATACCAGGCAGAGAAGATCAAAGCTGAGGAGGACAAACATGCCTGTTGTCTGTGGCAGCCAGCAAGTCACCAGAAGGGCGCCCCATATCCTTTATTGCAAAGCAGATGCAATACATCTGGGAGGTTACCATAAAGCAAATAAATACTGCCACAGACCCTTCCCTTGAAGTCTCAGGGAAACAAAAGCGTGGGACTTTCACCTGAAACAGAAGAGGCTGGTGCTCTCTGCAGCTGGCACATGGCCTCTGCCCCATACAGCTTCGAACGTCTGAGATGGATACAGACATCTAATAAAATATCCCCAAATACAAAACTGCTTTATCCATGTCTGAAAGAACACACAAATTTATTTTAAACATTCCCTGGAAAGTGAGATATAGTGACTTCTTGGTAAACCACAAGGGATTCTGGTTGGTGGAAGGCAAGGAAGAGAAATACTCTGCTTTACTTCATGGCTCTCAGAAGTGGACCCAGAGATAGGGGAGGAGCTTCTCACACTTCTAGTCAAGCAGTTCCTGTATTGAAGAGAAGAACATAATTGCATTGGGCATATACTCTCTAGAAGGTATCATTTGGTGTAGTTTATATTATCATGATTATTATGGAATTTGATTTCTATCGTAATCCTATGAATTAGGAATTGTTAAATCTAAAGAAGGAGGAGGCTTTAAAATAGCACTGTAGCACTGTCCTCCTGTTGTTTATCGATTTGCTTGAGTGGGTACCAGTAACGTCTTCATGGTTAGTGAGACTTGTTGTTACTGTTTTTGGCATAGCGAATATGCCACAAGGAGCTTGCCAGGCTCTGCCGTGTGGGCGGGATACTCTTGGTAGCTTGCCGGGCTCTCCAAGAGGGACAAAAATATGCTAGAAAATATACTAGATTTTATTTGAAAAGTTACTTTGCCATGAATTCTATTTGCTAGGAGCTAAACTCTCAGTTAGGGAAAGTAACAAAAGTGACATAACAATTAACTCTCAGATTAAAATGTCTCGTCTGTTCAGCTTCACTTAATCACTTAATCCCCGTTATTCATCGATTTATTCGAGCGGGTGCCAGTAATGTCTCCATTCATCTCGGTTGCGTGCTAGCGTAGCCCAATGGTATCTGTTCGTTTTAGGAATATGTAGAGCCTCAAACCGATCATTTAGGGTCTTGACGAAGAAGTCTGACCATCTTATAGGTGGGCGTCCACGTGATCTTTTGATGTCTCGTGGAATCCAATCAGTAATGGCTCTAGTCCAGCGGTTGTCTGTAAACCACATTACGTGTTCAGCCCATCTGATTTTTGATGTCTTGGCAAATGAGACAGCGTCCCTGATTCTTGAGCGTTGACGAAGATCAGAACTCCGGATTCTATCTCTCATTTGAGTGAATCGTGATATTCCAAGCATAGTTCTTTCGATTCCTCTTTGAGAGACCCGAATAGTGTTCTCATCCTGTTTTCGTAGGGTCCAGGTCTCTGAGGCATATGTTAATGCAGGAAGAATAGTGGAATCAAAGAGATGTGCTCGTAGCTGGAGGTTCTTTGTCCTTTTAGTTATTTCTTCAATGCTCTTGAAGGCACTCCAAGCCGCTCTCTTCCTCCTGCGCAACTCAGGTGCCAGGTCATTCATCATGTTGATTTCTCCACCTAGGTATATATAACTGTTGCATTCGGAGATGGTGGTTCCGTTGAGAGCGAATGGAGCATCAGGAACAAGGCTGTTTCTCATAAACATTGTCTTCGTAAGATTCAGCTGTAGTCCGACCTTTCCACATTCACGGTCAAAGTCGTTCAGCATTTGTGCCGCTTGGTTGATGTTTGGTGTTATTAGAACGATGTCATCAGCAAAGCGGAGGTGGTGTAGTTGCCGACCATCTATCTTCACTCCCATGTTTTCCCATTCCAGTCGTCGCATGATGTTCTCGAGGGTGGCACTGAAGAGTTTTGGTGAAATGGTATCACCCTGCCGAACCCCTCTCTTGATATGGATGATTACTTCTTTGTAGAATGGTGAGATCTTGGTAGTGAATCCGCAATAGAGCTTAAAGGGGAAAAATAGGTTTAAGATCAATACTGCCAAGAATTACTAAACAAATGCAGAAAATTGAAGAAAAGGACATTAATCATCAAGCTTCATTTTTTAAATACAAATTTGACTGTGCACTCGTGTATCCAACTCATCCTGATTTTTGCAAAGGAGTCTCTTGATTTCTCAGACTTTTCGTTTCATGCTAGAGATACATGGGAAGCAGGTGCAAGCTAATGCTGGTGTATAAAAATTTGTTAGAGGTAAGATAAATTAATGTCATAAAGTACATCAATGTTGATTATTTTGAAAGGGATCTGGGAGCCAGAAAGCTAATACAAGGGATCTGACCATAGTTTTGATCCCTAACACCACAGGGATCAAACTATGTGTCAAAGTGATTGCAGTGCCAAAGTGAATCCTAAGCATAAAGACAGGAGTAAGCCCTGAGCACATTTTTGGGGGAAATCCAAAACTTCTCCAGTAATAAAATACAAAAGGATCTTGAATTGGTTTTGGGTTTGAGGGTCAGCTTCCTAGAAGTAAAAAGAGAACAAGGTAAGAGATGAATTCCATCCTCCTTCCCTCTTCTTCTCCCCACACAAAATACTCAAGAGGGAATGAAGGAAAGAGGGAAAAACATATGCAAAACCAGAAAGGAAGGGAGAGAATTGCTATTGAGGAAAAGATTACATGAGAACAGAGGGACATAGAGCATCATTTAGGTGGCACCCCAAGGGACAGGGATTTTTCAAAGGCTCATTAAACTGAATAAAAGTCTGACACAATCAAAATCCCTCATAGAGGATTAGGGTTTGCAAGAGGAAAGGATGGACTTTGGAGCAGTCCTCCTCCCCAACATTTTTGGTGTGAATAAGGTGCAGCAGGAAGGTCAGTGTGAGTGAGTGATGATCACCTGCGTAGTACTGAGACCTGCCCAGGGGAGCAGAGGCTGGTGGCCATCGCCAATATTGGAAGAAAAAAGTAGGCTGTGTCCATGTATATTATCACATAGAACAATGAACTGCCCTTGATCAAGCATTTGTCACCAAAATGAAGAGCAGAAAAGTCCAGTCTAATGCCAATGTTTCTAGCTTTTGTAAGAAGACAGGTGGTAGAAACTTAAAATCAGCTTTGGCTTTACTGTCTAGAAGTTTCTGTGCTGCATGTTTTAAGTGAAGGTACTCTTGTTTTTCTAATAATATCAGAAATGTGGATATCTTTCCCCTGACTGAGGGTAACTGTAGACCCTGCTGCCACTGGCTGACTCTGTCTGTGTCGTATGATGGAGAGAGAAGACTCAGGAGGTGAGAGACCTTTTGTGCTCAGACGTCATGTTTCTAAGCCCTCCCCCGCCCCCCACACACACACCTGTCAGCCATGAATGATAAGAAACAGCAGAGGGAATTGGCTGCGAATTTCCCTCATGCTAAATGTGAGTCAAGAGGCGTATGTTCAGTAGTGAAAAGCATTAGGAACTCATTCATTTTAACCAAATTCCCTGACTGTGTAAGTGGCAGAAAAGATCAGGTACAGACTTTTTGCTTCCTTTTTAATATTATCACATTTAAAATATTATCACATTTTAAAACAGGTTCTACAAAAACCAATAGATAATTCTCTCTACTTAGTAGATTCTGACACTGTGAGTAAAAATTATTCTACAGTTTCTCATTGTGGAATGGGAAACCTTGCAGATAGTAGCCAGGGACCTGACATCATTCCCAGCTATACACACCCTGGCTGTGGCCCCTGAGAATAGAGTGCTTAGTGCCAGCACTGCTGCTCACAGCCAGTGATGCTGGAGGTCACCAGGACAATATCAGGACCTGTAAGGCTGGTGGTGTCCAGGATAAAACTTGGGGCCTAACCCTTTGAGTTGTCTCCTTATCCCCACCTTCTATAGCTTCTTAAAGTGTTTGATTATCCATATCTCTTTAATATCATTAAAAATAAAAGGCTACTTTTAGATGACTTTTTATCTATCAAACATGTTTCCTGAAACACTTATGATTATAATAGTATTCAAAAATAAGCAATAGGTCATAAATGATTCAGTATACCACATATTATAAATTGTATTATATATTTGTAATTGTAATGTATTATAGCAAATACGTTAATGTTTAACAGATCATGTATAACACAATGAATAGTAATATGTGATATATTACATAAAAATCCACATACAAATATACATATTAACATGTTCACATACATAACATGTGCTTTATAGTTTACAAAGTTATATCACATATATTCTCATTGAGTTTTCATTATGATGCAGACATCACTTTGCTTCTAAATGAAGCGAGGAAAAACTAGCTGCTCACAGTGTATTTGAGAGTAGAGCATGGAGAAATTCTTATCTCTAGAA
Organism: Sorex fumeus; assembly: GCF_029834395.1. NCBI lineage: Eukaryota > Metazoa > Chordata > Mammalia > Eulipotyphla > Soricidae > Sorex > Sorex fumeus. The sequence continues at coordinate 59,552,036 of NW_026606059.1, forward strand.
TGTAAAATACATAGTATGGAGTGTGGAAAGTGACATATTACCTAGTAAACATTCACACATATTCTCACTGAGTCTGCTCTGGATGGAAATATTACTGTAGAGGAGGAAAGAGAGAGACCACATACTCTCTCTGGCCAGATTTAGGGTGCACAACCAGCTTTTTAATTTTAATTTATTTTTATATTTGATATATTTATTAACTTTTGTATTTTTAACTTGGGGATCATACCCCCACTGTGCTCAGGGCTTTCTCCTGGCTCTGTGTTCAGGAATCACTCTTGTTCAGGAAACCATTTGTGGTGTCAGGGATGAAACTGGGTCAGTCATATGCAAGGCATGTGCCCTCCGTATGATATCTCAGACTCACAACGAGTCTTGAATTGCAGTCCCAGTGTTCTTTCCACTGAATCAGAGCTTTCTTAGATAATTGAAAGACGTTTGTTTTTATTGTCTTTACCCGGTTTCTAACTGGCAGTTGCTGAAGAAATATGCTTTTTCTCCATGAAAATCAATCCTCTAATGACATCCAGAAGTAGCGAATGTGGTTTCCATACCAGTTCTGAATGGACGAGTAATATGTCCAGTCAGCACTTGCGTGAGGTATCGCCCTGGTGTGGAGCAGACTGAAGTGTGTGTGCTTGCAAGTGCTTTTTGTCATTCTTTCCCTTTCAAGTAATGCAGGGAGCAGCACTGCCGCACTCACAAAGCAGGACTGCAGATGGGAAGTGAGGGGAAGTGTCTTGGTCTGACAGCCAGGCAGAGCAAGCTCTCTGCTGGAAGCAAAGGTCATTAAGACTTAATGACCTCCAAGGAGCCCACCCACCCAGAAGAACAAAGAGTCCTCCAGGTTCCCGAAGATGATGCAAGATATAAGTGTGTACAGGGAGTTGCAGAGAAAAGGGTGACTTCAATCTCTGAATTCACAGTTTAAGCAGTGAGTCTAAGAAGGCTAAGAGATAATGGGGGTAGAGAATTCATGGACAGTACAGCAAAAGTTTAAGAGCCATCATATTTTTACCCATCCTGTCTTTTCCCTTTCTGATGGTAATCGTATCCAGGTACTAATAATTGCACTAAGAGGACCAGAAAAGAGATAGCAATCCACATGTATAGTAACATATGTAGGTGTGTCATATATGTCTGAAACAATATATAATTTTTCTTTCTATTTTTTTTTTTTTTTTGCTATTTGGGTCACACCCAGCTATGCTCAGGGGTTACTCCTGGCTCTGCACTCAGGAATCACTCCTGGCAGCACTGGGGGACTATATGAGACGCTGGGGATCAAATCTGGGTCAGTTGTGTGCAAGGCAAACACCGAACCTGCTGTACCATTGCTCCAGCTCCCTGATTTTTCTTCAGTTCTCTTGAGCCCCAAGAATGTAGATAATGCAAAAGAACTTAAGGAACTTACTGATGGCAAATAAGAGCTCCTTTTTTAGAAAATTAAGGAGACTTAAAATTATTCATAGAGAAAGAAAGCACTGTAGCACTGTCATCCCACTGTTCATCGATTTGCTCGAGCAGGCCCAAGTAACATCTCCATTGTGAGACTTGTTTTTACTGTGTTTGGCATATCGAATACGTCATGTGGAGCTTGTCAGGCTTTGCGATGTGGGCAAGATACTCTCAGTAGCACAAGGCAAATGCGGCACATCTAATTATGTTCTTTCTTCTAATGTTGCTAGCTCCTCCAATTTTCTACCCCAGTACATACACAGAAACACACAGAAAAATGTACATAAATTGCTGAAGTTTTGTTGAAGTGAAAAAAGGACATAAATTGCCCTGTATGATTTGCAGTACTATTTCCTTCTTTTATTATAGTACTGAAGAGATAGCACAAAGGGTAGAGCATTTGCCTTGCACGCAGCAGACCCAGATTTGATTCCTCCATCCCTGTCAGAGAGCCTGGCAAGCTACTGAGAGTATCCCAGCCACACAGCAGAGCCTGGCAAGCTCCCCATGGTGTATTTGATATGCCAAAAACAGTAACAACAAGTCTCACAATGGAGACTTTACTGGTGTCCGCTAGAGCAACCAGATGAAAAAGGGGAGGACAGTGCTACAGAATTATTGGCATATTCACTGCATTTGTATGCGCTCACTTCCTTAGACTTTGAGATGAAAGATCCTTCCCCTACCCCACTAGTCCCAGTCACATTTTACATATGAGGACACTGAGGTTTGAGGAACACAAGTGAGCTACAGACGTTTCATTGGGATTGACATTTTTGTCTGGCTTCAAAGTAACTGCATCACAGCCTTCCATGAAACATATCAGGTCTGACTTTTCTCAAGAGCTACAAAAATGAGAATAAATTTCTTTTTCAAAGATTGGGGAGATAGAACAATGAGCAAGGAGCCTTGCCTTACATGTGGTTGATGGGTTTGATTCCCAGTCTTCCAAATGGCTCCCCATCAAGTCCACTGAGCTCTGCCAGGAGTGACCCTTGAGCTCAGAGCCAGAAGTAAATCCTGAGCATCACTGGTAGGACTCACAACTAACGAACAAAGAGCATACTTACAGAAAAAAATGATTTGTGGCTGCAGATATAGGTCAAAGGACTAAGTGTGTGTGGCATGCAGGAGTTTCCATCCCAAACACCACATGAGTTTCTACAAGCACTGAAGAAGAAGCAACCTCTGAATACTTCTAGGTATGGTTAAAAAACAAATTTAAAAAAAAAAAAAGATTTGTGTTACTTATGATTTTCCTTCTTTTACTCCTTAACAAATAATGGATTTCTTGAGAAAAATGAACTACAGCATAAAGAATTTTGACTAACAAGCAAAAGCAAATGTTAGCTTTTTAAATTTTATTTAATTTATTTTAAATTATTTATCAAGTTGACTGTTGTCTTTCAGTTATTTTTATTAAAATAATGAGAATGAGGTTGATAATAATTTTTCATTAGTTTTTTTTATTCTCACTTTGCTTTTTCATCACCCCCATCAGCAGAGGGTCAATATCCTTTCACCCCATTCCATTATCCCTTACCCCTATTTTTCACCTTGCCCTGAATTTTGCAAAATGGTGCAATCAGATTAACATTATGATAGCCATTATCTCAGCACTTGTTTCCATATGGAACTGTTCTTAATAAAGATTCTTGAGAAGGTTCAGTTATTTTCCTATGAAAATTAAAACAACAATGTGAGGGGATAGCACCTCACACCAATTAGATGCACACACATAAAACAAAGATAAGTAGTACTGGTGGTACCAATGTAGATTAAAAGGAACCCTCTTGGGAGCATCAACTGATTCAACCTCTTTGGAAAATAGTAAGGAGATTTCTCAAAAAAAACTAAGAATTGAGTTTCCATAGGATGCAGAAAGCCTGCTTCTTGGCTAGAGAGGCAGCAAGAGTTAAGTCGCATGAAGTTTATGCAGCCAAACTGGCATTGCATGGTCCCCAGAGCATAACCCACTGTGGTTAGGAGCTTTCTGAGCACCGATAAATGTGGTCCTGGCAGTCCCTGAGCACTGCTGGGCTGGCCAAGCCTGAGCAACACCATGTCCTCTGGTCCTTGTATTTTACCACCAGCTTGACTGGCAGAGTATTCTCTTGGAGCTCCTCCTAGACCTCCTCAGTATCACCTGGGAAAGTTTAAAAAAAGGATCTGTGAGAAAATAGGTGTTAGATGGATTTGGATTCATGTCAACAAAGGGAAGGGGAGCTGTTGCTTGCTTGGACATTAGAAAGCTGTCACTGGAAGGCTTTTTCTCTCATCAGCTGGGATAGAGTTGCTCCAAATAGGATGACTCACTATAAGCAGGAAAGGGGAGAATCTGAACTGGTTTATATAGAACTACTCTTTAAGGATTGCCAGATTTATCAAACACAAATAGAGGACATCCAGTTACATGTGAATATTGGATCAATAAACAATTTGGTTTTGTTTTTTTCGGGAACCAGAGGGTGAAAGGTTTATGGTGTTCTTTTGCTTTATTTATTTGTTTTTAGTATAAAAGTCTCACGCAATGTTTGGGACATGCTTATACTTGAAAAGTAAGACTCAAACTTGACATGACTTTCAATTATAAATAATATATTTAGGGTTCACATGGGGCTTCCATAAGTGCATGTAAAAATGACTTAAGAACTAGCTCTCTGGAGATCTTGACAGGGACCAATAGAAAATACTAAATGTCAAAGTGCAGCCAAGTTTCCAGGAAAGATCTATGAGTCCTGGTCAAGTCAGAAAAGATTCTAAGGAGCGATAGCACAGCGGGTAGGGCATTCGCCTTACAAGCGGCCAACATGGCTGACCTGAGTTCGATTCCTCCGCCCCTCTCAGAGAGCCCGGCAAGCTACCGAGAGTATTCGATATGCCAGACACAGTAACAACAAAGTCTCCAATGGAGACGTTACTGGGCCCGCTCGAGCAAATCGACGATCAACGGGAGGGCCTTTACCTTTTACCTTTACCTTGTGCCAGAATCATTAAGAGAAAGAAATGGGCTTTCTAGGATTGCCATCAGTTGCCCCTCAGCAATATCATCTGTCATGTGAGCAAACAGCTGAGACCTAAAACTGAAGTCAATAAAAAGGCAAAATTCTAAAGAAGCCCTGGTTGCTACAGATTTAGATCATTCTGCCATCAAAGTATAAACTCTCCACTACATTGCAGATAGTGCAGGAAACTGACAGCTGACAGCTTTTTTGTGCTCAATATTTGGGATAAGAGAGGCTTCTGCTAAAAGCCCCTAAAATAGATTAATGAGAACAGGCATTTAAATTAATTTTTGTCCAACATAAGATCTGTCTAACGATCAGTCTCTCTTTGAGATCTTGTCAGATTGGCAGAAATTTTGCCAAAAGTACATTCTCAGGACTGCCCAATTCTGTTTTCTTCTATTTCTGAAAGTACCATACCTGGGCTGAAGCGATTGCACAGCGGGTAGGGCGTTCGCCTTACAAGCGGCCAACATGGCTGACCTGAGTTCGATTCCTCCGCCCCTCTCAGAGAGCCCGGCAAGTTACCGAGAGTATTCGATATGCCAGACACAGTAACAACAAAGTCTCCCATGGAGACGTTACTGGGCCCGCTCGAGCAAATCGACAATCAACAGGAGGGTCTTTACTTTTACTTTACTTTACCATACCTGTCCTCTGAAAATGTTTCCAGATTCATCCTAAACTAAAAAAAACTGTTTTAGTTTTCAAAGACCTTATCAGGTAGTAAATACCTTGAACTCATTGAGCTTCTGCTTGCCAAAGAATCCAACTAACAGAATATGATTACTGGTATGAAATCATCTAACTACCCTCCTCCCATAATCTCAATTGTCTTCTAATAGTAGAAAAGCTGAACTCTGATATATAAAGTATTACCTAAATCACCCAGACAGGAAAATATACTTTATATACTTAAACTGGACTGAGACTACCTGGCTGGGGAAAAAATAAACTATCTTGAATACATGCATCTCTCTAAATCGTCCTTTTATTAAGAAAGGAGTTTAGAAAGATCAATGTTAGAAGTTGCTTTTCCATGTATGTTTGATTGTAATCTTGAAGGATTTACAACCTTGTATTACCCACTTAAAGCAGAATATAACCTTTCTGATTAATGAGCTAGATGAGCTAGGAAAAAGGTCATTAAGGATAGGTAGAAGGATGAAACCAGATACAGGGAGGAGAGATACATGAGCTTTATAAACATTTGAAAGTTCAATGTCCTTTAGAGGAGTTTGTTTTAGAATTCTACCCCTCTGACCCATCACTAGTTTCGATATTAGTTCCCTGTCTTGGGAAAATGAATTTTGTTCTGGAAAATGATCACAAGTCAGTTTCCTAGCAGGTACCTGAAAATCAGGGAAAGGAGTAACTTCCTTCAGGCTCTTGAGTGTGAAGACTTCTCCCCTATCTACTAAATCTAAAAGAAACATTAGACCTTTCCTGCTACCTTTTATTGGAGTTGGGTTGCTAGTCTTGCAAAGTGTTAGGTTGCATTAATAAGATAAATTTATTGGAGAGAAAAAAGTCAAAACTTTAGAATTGGAGCTCCTTATTTTGCATTTCAGGGTGCTTCACATCTTTGTTCCCATAAAGGCTTGTTAGAGTGATTTCTTGACTATATAGTAAATTCTGAAGTATATGATGGGCTTGCTTCAATACACTTACTTTTATGAGTCACAAAAGGTTCACATTTTATCTTTAAATTATTTTATTATTTTTCATGTCATTTACTTTTCACTTATATTCTGTGAATGAGTTACTGGGCTGGTCACATAATGAGATTTAAAGACGACCGCTGGACTAGAGCTGTTACCGACTGGATTCCAGGGATGTCAAAAGACCGCGTGGCCGCCCACCAGATGGTCAGACTTCTTCGTCAAGATCATGAACGATCGGTTTGAGGCTCTTCATGTTCCCAGAGCGAACAGAAGCCACTGGGCTACACTAGCACGCGACAGGAACAAATGGAGATGTTACTGGCGCCCGCTCGAGCAAATCGATGACTAACGGGAAGTTAAGTGATTAAGTTATTATATTCTGTAGAGAATTTTATGCATATTTTATCTAAAGCATACTCTTCCCTCTAGAGTAGTGTCTAGTAAATTTCTTTAAAATAGCTGACAACTCATTCTAAAACAAGTTAAATCTGGAACCAGAGTGATATATAATGGGTACTGTGTTTGCCTTGCATGTGGTCAATTTAAGTTTGGTCACCAGCATCCCATATGATCCCCTGAGAGTGCAGAGCCAGAGTAACCCCTGAACATCCCTAAGTGTGACCCCAGAAGCCCTCTAAAATGAATAAATGGAAACAAAAATTTAAAAAGCAAGTTAAATTAGAAAAATCAGACATGAATGATTCAAATATAATCAAAGTCAAATAATATTCTTGGAGGAATATTGTGCCTGCTTTGCTCTTATTCTTTAATTTTCAAGCAGTGAAGACCAAAACAAAGATATTAGTGAACTTAATTTTGAAACATTCATTGACTTCACTACTAATAATGAACTCAGGTGATTCAGAGCTAGCTAATCCACTTCCAACCTTACTGTAAGAGTTAAAATGCAATTATGCCCTAGCATAAATTATGCTATACGTAAAAATAAGATACATACCAAACAATGATTAGAAAGAAAACAAAACTATTTATAACCTCTTCTATTGGTTCAAAGTCTTAGATCATTGCCTTTTAAGTACTGGGATCACAAATGTAAGAAAAGTTCATTTGAGGTAGAAAGAGTAATGTTTTAGAAGCTAATACAGCAACATTCCAGAGAAAAGATTTGGTCTCTATTGCAAATGAATCAAATAACAAAAATCCTTCAGAAACCACAGTTTAACTCAGAAATCTCTGAGGATTCCTTGGAAAAGACACCTTTCCAAGGATTCAGCCAGAGTTGAATTCTTTTTGTTGATGATTGTGTAGGAAGTATTTACTAAATATTTTAGCCCACATGCGTGATATTGAATATTTTTAATTCCCCTAAGAAGAACCAACTTATGCTTAACAACTAATAACTATCATCAATTTTTCACAATGAATGTACCATTTCTCATATTCAGTATACTTGTCATCACAGGATCAGTGATTGATCCAGATGCAAATAACACAAGAGTTGCTATTACTGCATGTTATGCCACTTGGGGTTCAGGATACAGTTCTGAGGCAGGTGGGTAGATAGGGAAGTGCCCATGGCAATGGAATTCCTAAGCAATAAAACCAAAGGCCCACGGCTGCTAAAAGTCCATCTTGTGAGCACACGATTTAAGGCCTGATAAGACCTTTACCTGGCACCAGCACAGACCCTAAGGAGGTTGGACGCCCTTAAGAGAACTTCCAGCAGGAACAAAGACCAGAAAGGGAATTTCAAAGAAGACCAACAACTATTCCCAATTCTACCCCTAGGAAACCACCCTAGGAATGGACTGTTACCAAGGAAGAAAGTTCCACATGGGCAGATAGGGAAAAACACTATAAAAGTCAGCTTGAACAAAATAAGTGCACACACATGCTGTCCAAGTCCAAGTATTGCTTATGTCCATGTGTTGTGGCCAAGAGTCTATGGTGCCCAAGCATATGTGTCACTCACATCTCTTCTCTTGAAATCTTGAGATGTGCACTTCCATACTTTCATACCTAATGCAGGGATGTGTGCCTAGGCTCTCTCTGCCTTTGGAGAAACCCAAGTGTTCTCTCTCTGTCTCTCTCTGTCTCTCTGTCTCTGTTACTGTGTCTCTGTCTCTGTCTCTGTCACTCTCTCTCCCCACCCTCCCCCTCCCTTTCTTTCTTCCTCACTTTTTCCCCTTCACCCAAATAAAATCTATTTTACCTCACTACTCAATTCCTCCTAAAATTCTTTTCTATGAGAAGTCAAAGGACCTTAATGGCCTGGGTAAAGCCTAGGACTAACTTTCCTTTCTTGTAAAAAGCAATTCCTCACTCCAGTCTGACATCATGGCTCTTGGGGAATTTGGGTGGTGGGGATTAACTATTGTGCAGCACAGAACAAGTGAACATCAAGTGTGGCTTGATAACTGCCTAGTGGGCCTTGCAGGACTTGAGCTTTTTGCTGTTCAGGAGCTCATTGCAAACTATTTCAGTCCTATACATCCCAGTCAGTCTTGGGGTGGCAGAGGTGGATTGGGAGAAAGTGACCATATGTTTCCTCTCCACTTCACAGAAATCAGCGGGGGTGGGGGATGGAGGGGAGGGACTGGCATCAGTTCTGAGCATTCCTGGTTAATACACTGGTTAACGATGTCTGAATTAGGCATTTTTTAAAAAAATTACTGAAATCCTCTAAATTAGAGACTAAACTAAGTAACACATGCAATCTTACACATAACATCTTTTGAAATATTTTGAATAATTTAGAACTATCATCATAATCAAAGTCTTGGAGAAACTTCTGGCAAGTCTATCCCCTGAGTTCTCCAAATCCTACTTTCTCCCATCCACTCATGAAGTTCTGTATCCTTGAAAGAAAGTTAATTAAAAATATTATTTAGCTTCTGTATAGGGCCAGAACGCAAAAATTTATTTAGAGAATAGAAAATGGGTTATTGTATAAAATTTCTGTAGACAGAAATGTAGAGAAGGTTCTGGCAATATGTATTAGGAAACAAACACTGTTGGGAATCTAAACCAGCCCAAAGGCATAAAGGCTTTGGAGATATAAAACACAACCAAATTTTTCAGAGAGCCTTTGAGAGGCAAAATTGCAGGCCCAGAGCAAGGTTTAAAGCCCCTCCAGGAGGGGAAGCTCCACCACTAGAACAAAGGCTCTGCTAAGAATATCAAAAGAAGACCAGCTCCTAGCTCTTCCTAGTCACAACCACCTTAGCAATAGACTTCAGGGGGAAGCTTGCAAACACTAACTTGGCAAAGGAAAAGACGTATTTCCCAATTCTGGGGAAGTGGCCTTAAAACTCTGCCTGAAACACTTGTATTTATGTTGCATATTCTCTGTTTTGGGCATTCACTGTAGCTCTACTTCATGTGTGATGTTGGTTTTCACTACACAGGAGAAGGTCTTGCTCTCCCTTAAGCAGGGAACTTTTTTTTTTCTTCTTTTTTTATAATTTTATTTATTGAATCACCGTAAGAGCAGTTAGTTACAAAGCTTTCGGGTCTAAGTCTCAATCATACAATGAAACACCCGTACCTTCACAGTGCCCATTCTCCACCCCCAACAACCCCAGTATACCCCCATCCCACACCCTCCCCCTACTGTAGAGCAGATGATTTCCACATTACTCTCTCCTTTGATCACATTTGATATTTTGACACCAGACCCACCACTATTATTTGAGATTTTACCCCAACACTCAGATCTCTGAAAAGGTAACAGTAGACAATTTGTTTTCTATTGCTGGTTATGAATAACATATGATGTCGCGTGGCTGCTGTTGTGGCCACACGATTTTGAAATTCCGAAATTTTGACACTTAAATCTGGAGGGATTTCTCCCAAAACCTGCTGGGTTCCAAGATTTGCTCCTGAGTCTCTGATCATGGCCATTAAGCAGCTTGATCAGGAGTCATTGCCATTCGTAGGCAATGACTTGGGGTCTCGTTGGGGTGGGGAGGACAGGACCGTCTCCACCTCCATCCCATGAGGCCTAAAATATCTCGTCACTGAAGACCCAAACCTGACTGTCCAATGGCCTCTGGAGGATGATGGCCACTGAGCTGCCAGGGGGAAGCAAGCATAGGGACAGCATACTTTCCCCCCCTGGGGTGGCCCAGTGACAGTAACCTACTGTGGGGTCCGGATGCATTTCTGCCAAAAGCCACTAGGTTTCAAGATTTGTTTCTGAGTCTCTGGGATCATGGTTGTTAAGCAGCTTGATCAGGAGTCAGAGAGGCTGTTCGTGGGCAATAACTTGGGGTCTCTTTGGGGTGGGGAGGACAGGACCGTCTCCACCCCCATCCCATGAGGCCTAAAATATCTCGTCACTGAAGACCCAAACCTGACTGTCCAGTGGCCTCTGGAGGATGGCGGGCACTGGGCTGCCAGGGGGAACAGGCTAAGGCACAAAATCTATTCCCATCTGGGTTGGCCCAGCACCTGTAACCTACTATAGGGACCAGACACATTTCTGCCAAAAGCCGCTGGGTTTCGAGATTTGTTTCTGAGTCTCTGGGATCATGACCATTAAGCAGTTCAATCAGGAACCAGAAGAAGCCATGCCTCCAAGTATATAGCTGAGCCAGAGGTGGTTTTTGGGTGTGTTTCCCACATACCTAACTTTTGGCTGTTTACTTTCTTGGTAAACTTTGCCCCAAGTCTTGGGGTCTGGCCAAAGGCACAGCAGCAAATTTTGGGGTTACTGGAAGTGTGAAGGCGCCATCAGGCTGCTTATGCACTCGCCTCACAGGTACAGATTGACCTGCTGACGGCACCATACTCCCATAAGCAGGGAACTTTTTTCTCCCCACTTATTCCTGCAATAAAATTATCTTATTTCCCTCTGCACATCTCCTACCCAACATTCTTTTCTGCAAGACAAAGAGACATCCCTGAAAAACCTGAGCAGTAGTGAAAATGTATTTTCCTTTCCTACAAAGGAAAAAATTGGGTCAGAAACAGTTAATGTGTAGCAATTTCTGGTTCCTGTCTGAATTCCATGGCTCTCAGAGAAATTGGGTGGCAGGAATTATTGTGCACACAGCAAGAACGTGTCTCTCAGGAGCAGTTCGGTGACTGTCATGGGAAACCGGTGAGATGCCAGATCTGTACAATGCTGGTTTTCACAACTAACATCCATCAGGTTGAAAGTTCCCTAGACTTACCCAGGGGACCCAGATTGGTAGAGAGGGTAGACTCCCTCCTCAGACTGCCATACTCCTATCCTGCTTTTTCTCCATGATAAAATTGCTATCTAGGAGGGATGCTACTTAAAGGTAGTGATAAACTCAGAAGAGCTTTATGGGGAGGGATGGTATATAATGACACCATGGTAAAACTAAGATGTGAATGATCAGAACGGTAAACAATTTGTTGTATCTAAATCTGTTAATGGAACTGAAGAAGCGTCCTTATTTTGACACATCTCAAGTAATAGCCATATACATCTGTTCTATCACTGAAAATGACTTAAATGACTATCTAATTTAAATGATGTGTTTGCATATATGAAATCTCTGTTACAATTCTTTATCCTGCATTCTAACCTTCACAAAAAAGAGGCTAAAACTGTCCAAAAGGAGACCACTGAGGTCATATTCTGCCAAGGACTCCACTGTGATTCAAGTCTACCTGATTAGGTCAGGAGCACTAGACGTTTATCTAGACTGGGAGAGTATAAATAACTCATGACAAGAGCGTCTTTAATAGGCTAGAAGAGCATGATCTTCTCTAACATTCCCTTTCTCCATCTGGCCAGGAGATCTAAAGGTAAAGGCCCTCTCGTTGTTCATTGATTTGCTCGAGCGGGCCCAGTAACGTCTCTATTGGAGATTTTGTTGTTACTGTGTTTGGCATATCGAATACATCACAGGTGGCTTGCCAGGCTCTGCCATGTGGGCGAGATACTCTCGGTAGCTTGCCGGGCTCTCCGAGAGGGGTGGAGGAATCGAACTCGGGCCGGCCATGTTGGCTGCGTGCAAGGCAAACGCCCTACCGCTGTGCTATAAGACCATTTTGATGAGCCTGTGTCAAAGAGACAGAATTATGTGGTAAAATTTACTAACTTTTTCACTCCTTTATTTTTTCCTGGGGAGTTTCCTATGATAACAGATATGGGGAAATAATAACTATGGGTAGACAGCAGTGTACAAGTTCTCACTCTACACAATTAATTTTTTTGCTTTTCTACTCACTTTCTCTGACCTGGCATAAACTGGGCTGGAGCGATAGCACAGCGGGTAGGGCATCTGCCTTGCACGCAGCCAACATGGCCGACCCGAGTTCGATTCCTCCGCCCCTCTCGGAGAGCCCGGCAAGCTACCGAGAGTATTCGATATGCCAGACACAGTAACAACAAAGTCTCCAATGGAGACGTTACTGGGCCCGCTCGAGCAAATCGACGATCAACGGGAGGGCCTTTACTCACTTTCTCAATCAGCAGTTTCTTCTACCAGCTATATACTCTAAGGTTTGAGACATGAGGAACAAAGGAGCAATTCAACATTCATGATTTGGGAGCTCTGATTGGCTGACTAACTCTCCCAAAAAGGAATTAGTAACTGGTCCCTATATTTTTGAAGACTAGTGAAACAATGAGCTTTGTCTCCAAAAAAAGCTTTTATTTCATGTCTTATAAATTATCAAAGAGATTATGGTTCATCTAAAGTCCACAGATAGTTCCTTCTCTCTTGGGTCTCTCTCTCTAGACCTTAATCTAGAAAGAGGAAAGAGAGCAGCTTGAATTTACATACTTATGAGGAATTCAGATATTGTATGCATTAAGTGTGCTCACTGTATAGATTAAAAGCAAAGGTAGTAATTGAATTAAAAATAAAAGTAATATAATTATTAAACTACTGCAGAATCTCCATCGGAAGTTCCTCCCTCTTACATTATATTGGGTTTTTCTGTAGAACTACAAACTAATAACACATGCCCTATTATATCTTAGTCATTACTTTCAGGAGCTGTACCTCACATATTTTAAAATAAAGAAAGCTATTATGACAATATACAATAAATCAAATGCAAATAAAAGTATAAAGCTTTTTAAATCAAGGAACATATATTTCTAGATTTTATTTTAAACTTGTTATGAAAATACTTAACTTATTTAAATGTGATCTTGAAAATTATTATAATTTGGTGCTTAATAAGGAATGTTCTATTTTTCTATTATTATGTGGTATTAAACCTTGTAAACATTTAAGATAGCACAATTTAATGTGCCAATTTAGATTTTCAAAGGGTTGTGTTGAGTGTAGGTTTCTTTGAGATCTCTAACACATATGACTAGATTGTTTTCCATTCCCACCTCTACGATGAAATGAATGCACCAGGGAGGGACTGGCAGTGGGAGAGGTCATGGGAATAATGTTGAATCCACCTCACCCCCAAATTGCATCCATGTCTTAAGTCTTCTTATAATGTGGATTGGGTTTCCTCGGAGGTACGGAGGAAGAATAAACAAACAAAATGGTTCTTTTTTCAAGAGAAGGAAAACAATGGTCAAGCTGCACACATTTATGAGTAGTACAATAACACAAGTTAATTAGCATCAAGTCTAAAAACACATTTTACTGATTAAAAAGTAAGCCTGGGAAACTTCCCAAACTTTTCCTGCAAAGAAAATCAGTGCTGAAGACGAAATTGTGCAAACCCACCCTGTGATTATCACCAATTGGGAACCACGGACAATCCTAATGCCAAAGCATGAGGAGGCATTTTAGCATTACACACCACCCACTTGTTCCAAACTATTTAACAAATTCAAAAAGGCCCATGTACACATAGCATAGTACGTACAGTGCTTGTTCTCATGGCCATCTATTCTGTTAAAATTTTTTCTACGTTTCAGACCCACAGGCCAGCTAGATGTAGAAGAAAAGTTAAGGAACAGATAGAATGCTGCTCATCTTGCCAAAGATCTGTATATTTTTTGCTCCTCAAAATCGTTATATAGCCAAGTTTATCAAACTAATTTCCAAGTGATATTACTGACCTGAATGTTTTCAACAACTTAAAAAAAAGAAAGATAGCCCCAAGACTCTAAGTACTCGAGCAAAGCTATCATAATAAATACTCTATTCCAGTGGGAAATACCTACTGCTTTGCCTAGTTTTATTATATTAAATCAAATTATTAGGATGACTAGTCCATTAAAGATCCTTGATTCTCAGCTATTATAGGAAATACATGTGTTAATGCACCATAAAACAAGGTTGTATTTATAAATTAGGTGAGAAAACAATGGTCTACAAAATCCTAAACTTCTATGAATTTACTGAGCTTTACCATTATTTCACTTATAATTATCATCACTACCATTAATAAAATTTTTAAAACTGTCCTATCCTTGACTTCATTTAATCAACATTAACCTGGCTTTAAGGCTCTGGCTGTTACATAAAATATGAATTGGTAAATCACTTTTTAATTCATCTCAACCTGATTTTTTTCTTTGGCTATGTGATTATTTTTCTTTCTTGTTGAAAACAAGCAATTTTAATATATGAGAGCCTCAGTATTTTACAGAAGGCATTAAATAGAAGAAAGTTTAGATAAATCACCTGAGGCTACACTCCAAATTACTGGAACACCCAAGGTCAGAATCTGGGACTCATGATTCCCAGTCTTGGATTTCTTTAAAGACAGGACATGTTAAACTGTACTTTATATTCCAAAGGACTTTAATTTTTGATAATACACAAATCCTCCAAAGCATTAACACATTCAACAAAAGTGTTATTTTACAGAGGAAAAGTATGATTTTTTATATGTAATTTTTTTTATTCTGTTAGTAAGATCCTTGTCAAACTAAGAATATGACTAAGGCAGAATGACTGAAGTAAACATCAGGACTTATCTGAATGTTTTCTGCACTGGATTAGGGATGCAAAAGTGAGAAATGAAGTATATTTGCATTTAACAAGAAAAAAATATTTCCTTAGCACAAGTTTTAAGTTGGTGTATTCAAATAACTGAAGTATAAATACTGTGGGTATTTGGGAAAGACACAAAAATGAAGAAAAATGCCAGTTCATTTCCAAATCACATCTTCCTTTTGTAGGCCAATGGGTGATTATATCAATGAAAAACATCTATCTACAGCTACTCCTTTGTCTAATAAGTTTTCTCTTTCACCATCAATGGGAGTACAATGTCTGTTTTACTAATCTCATTTCTTTTTCTAGATTTATCATACCTCTTATATTTATATGACCAATGAATGAGGCACAGGATTTTTTTCAATGCAATATTCATAATTAGGGATTGTCTAAGAGGTATTGTTTCTTATAGACTTGCTCTCCTCCTCTAAATTTTTCATAACAAATAAAAGGAAAATAGGCAGGGACCAACTTGTTTTTACAAGTGCGGTTTCATAAAATTGGCCATTCCATAACAATATGAGCTGTTCATTCAGCCTATAAAAATGCCTCATATTAGACAGCTGTTTTGCTTTCACCAAGCTTTGGAATTGGGGACACGATATTTACACTGTGTTCTATCATACATTTAATAGCCTCACAATGCGGAAATAATATTTTTAATGGAAAGAATATACTACAGTCAAGATATTAGTATCTGACAAGGAGACCTCCCTTATACTTGAAATCTGTCTGATCTAATAAAAGTATATATATATATACATACATATATATATATATATCTTGACCTGGTTTTACTCATAAACAGTATATATAAAATAATTTTTCTTTATATGTTTTATCTCAGTCAAAATCAAGAAATCTGAAGACATTTGTAAACATTCCACAGTCTGTTACAAAGCACACTCCTGGGACTAAAGTGACCAATAAACCAGGATGAGGTAATAAGCAGCACTTTTAAGTGTGTTATCAATTGAAAATTTACTGAATATCTTTTAGACTTAATTTCATTATATTATAAAAGTAATATATGTATGTACCACATAGTAGTCTTATGAAATAAAGTCAATATATATCAGAAAACAAGTAGATATTCAATGTGGTGCCATCATTAAAAGTTTAGGATTAGGAATCAATCTGAATTCAAAGCTTCGTTCCACCACATTCGCTTTTACGTTGGAGCACATCCTGCAGTGCTCAAGGCTTACTTCCAGCTATGTGCTAAGCTATCACTTCTGGAAGGGCAGTGGGGGCCATATGCGGTGGTGAGACCAAAGCTGGGTCATCCTCATGCAAGACAAGTACCTTACCCTTAACTATGTTCTGAGTCCAAGCACTCTTATTTCTATGCTTTTGCTCTTATAATTTGAGAAAACTAATTATAGCTATATTTTTAAAGAAGATATAAATAGGACATGACATTCGGAGCATTAAAAAAAAACTGCTTTGTAATAAGTACTCCATCCATTAATCAGTGTTAAGCATCTATGACAAATGCTTTTTTAAAAAACTGAAGATTTATCTTTGAAATGAATGGCCAAAACACCCATTGGTATGAGCTTCATTATTTTCAGAAAGAAATATAATAAACAAAATAAATAAGTAAAATAAATATTGTGTAAAATAGTGAGAATATATCAAGATGACTTTCAAAAAGCAGTAAAGTGGGGAAGGATCAAAATTTTAGACAGGCTGATTTTGGAGTGCTCACTAAAACTATCTTTTGAGTAAAGAATGTGAAATGTTATTTTTTTGTTAATATTTTTCTTCTTTTATTCTTCAATAATATATTATATGGCTGGAGCGATAGCACAGCGGTTGGGCATTTGCCTTGCATGCAACCAACATGGCCGACCCGAGTTCGATTCCTCTGCCCCTCTTGGAGAGCCCGGCAAGCAACCGAGAGTATCTTGCCCGCACAGCAGAGCCTGGCAAGCTACCCATGCAGAGCCTGGCAAGCTACCCATGATGTATTCGATATGCCAAACACAGTAACAACAAAGTCTCCAATGGAGACGTTACTGGGCCCGCTCCAGCAAATCGATGAACAACGGGAGAACAGTGACAACAGTGACATGATTTATTCATTATGCAAGAAGAAAAAAGAAAAAGTTGCCAGCTAGGGATTATTAAAGAAAGAAAAAGAAGACACTCATAAGAAGTTATTTCATGGAGGGAATTAGGCACTTGCAAAACCATAGAAAAATCTGAAGAAGTAGAATGTAAGTGAAACTATTTTATTCATTCAAGAAATTAGTATATTGCAGATATTTCTGGAGACTACTGCCAGACTTCAGCAACCCATGTCACCAAAAAAGTAGTTATCAATGGAATTTCTTTAAACTACTAGCAAAACCTCTCGATTGTGTGCTATCAAAATCTGCCTATTTTCAAGGAAGTAGACTATTAATTTTGAATTCTTATCTGCCTTCGAATTTGCATGCAAATATATCTCATTAACGAAATTGACCAGAAGACTGACGGCAATGGATTCTGAGTAACAGATTTTCATGGCCCCATTGTGTGATACATAGGTTAGCATAGAGCAGAGTCTGTATATATTAAAAATAGAGATTAACAAAAGAGAAGACTGTGTATTTATCAGACACCATTATGGCTTATTTCAACTTATTTACTTCTAGACACTATTTATTAATAGTAGTACATTATCTCCCCAAGTTAGAAATGAGGAAATTGGGGTTTATAAGGATAAATTCATTTATCTAAAGTTACTCATGAAATTAACTATAGAGCTGTATTTTTGAATTATAAGTGCTATTTTAAAATTTTAATTTCCATTCTTAACACTCTGCCTTTATTCACTCATGTTGCTTATCCCTGGAGAAAAGGATAGTGATTTAATTAATGACCTAGAGGAGATATGATTTTTTATTTACTTGCAGCATTTATTGCAAAGGTATTAGAGAAATAATGATTTTAATCGTATGAGACCTGGTTTTAAGGGGTACCAAGGAAGAAATAGAGTTTAGTCAATGTTAAAAAGAGATGAATGTCTTCATGCACTTTTTCCCCATCTAATTTAAATCCTTCTAATTTTTAGACAAGTTTACTTTTCCAAAATAAGGTTCACAGTAAACTGGAATGTCAGATCTAGAGCATGGGTTAGAAAGTAATTTGTTCCTAAAGGAAAAATGAGACCCCCACTACTTTTAAGAAATTTGTGCAAGGGCACACACAGGCAAACCTGGAGTCAAGAGGTTTCCTTCTACACTATGCTTTCTTCTGCTTTAATTATTCAATATCTATGAATTTCTTCTGTGTCTGGCAGTTCAAATAGTCAAGTGGAAATCTTGTTTGCTATTCTTGGCTCATCCGCAAACTTGCTGGCAGCCATGTCATGTCTCATTCACTCATGCAGAATTTCCAGAAACTCTATGTAACCATATGTGGCATGTCATTAATCCTCATTCAAATTATTAAAGGGAATGTATGGGCTTAATTAGCTCAAAGTGCTTTGAGGTTTTTGCATAAACATCCTATATGCAAAAGAGAAATCCTCTCATCTGCTTCTGAGCCATCAACCAGTATTTCAAAGAATGGCAGAGAAGGAAAATTCAGTGTTCCTCCTCGAAATCTTACAATCAATTTTGGAATTAATTCAATATCCTTAAAACTCTAAAGAAATAATAAAGTGTGTTGGCCTTCAAAATCTTTTAGTGTAAAAGTAGAAGCATTTTAAAATTACTGTTAGTCTATTTCTATCCTTAGGAAACAGCTGTTTGTACTCTCTACTTAACTACATATTCCCAAGCTGGTTTCGGAAAACTAAGTTCTGTAATTTATTTCATCCATATTGTATCAACATTTATTATTCAAAGATGAACAAATGATCATTAATGTTTTTTTCTTTAGGAAATACTTCCTTCCTTAAAATGTATAGGTGTTACTCTACTTATATGTTTTATTGTGTTTACTCACGTGATCTTTAGTAGAAAGAAATAACCAAACAGATGCCAACTTTTTATCAAGGCATATAATTGCATTACATGAAAATGTTATTAAAAAAAAAAGTAAGGGAGAAAACAAGAGAAGGGAATGGCAATTAGAAAAACCATATTACATTTTTTAAAGCTAAAAACAACAAAAAACAACCAACTAAATTCTTTCATGTTCACAATCCCGAAAAATTGTGTCTGAAATGAGTAGAAATAAAGTTTGGCAAAAATAAATTGTGTGTGTGTGTGTGTGTGTGTGTGTGTGAGTGTGTGCACACGCAGTCTGAGTCTTTTATTTACTCTTTATTTAAGATTGCTTCCTCAAAGTTGTGGCATGTCAAAAGCAAAAAAGTTGCCCAGTTCTTGATGTAGCTCTCAAGTGTGTCAGGGAAACTTCAAAGAAACTGAGATGAAGTTGGCTAATGGAGAACTCACTTGACCAAGCTGGTATTTTACTCAAAGACTAATGTTACCTCCGGGGAGGGCTAGCTGCAGAGGGAGTACAGAGAAGTATCTATGTCAGGCTGTAATATTAAATTCCCAGGACCAGACACACATGATTTATAATTTTTCACAAACACAGTGAATAGGGGGAGGGAAGTCTGAGATTTGATTGCAAAGACTTGTCTCTTGTCTTGTCATGTCTTCTGTCCCCTCTTGCAGTTCTGGTCCCAGGGTAGAGGACCAATTCTGTGCAGTGCAGTAATTCATCAGCAAAGAAGGCAACAGTTCTTCCTTGTCTGGAAGTACTGAGCACATTTCAGACACACACTTTCACTTGTGCCAAAACCATCTGAAACCACCCTTCTGAAGAATGGCCACTTTTCTTGGTATTTCAAGTTTTTTCTTTTAAACTTAATGAACCTAATACTGAGCCCTCTGGCTATCTGAAGTAAAGTATTCTGGGTTTTTTTTTAAATTGTTGTTGTTGTTTTAAAGCATGCTTGGAATTAATGAGAGACAAAAGTCATTTTCATTCCAAAAAAGTCAAACCACTTTATTCCAGTCTTTTATATCACTTTATGCTCTTCTGTGTTCATTTTTTACCACATTTTCCCCAGCACTTATTTCTGGAGGTTGTTGTAGATGAGCATTTAGTATACTATTTTAGAAATTACTTTCATTTTCCTGTTTATATATTACTCAGATGCAAATGACTCATAATCTCATTATAAATAACTTTATTCTTGACTAATTTCTTCACATACCTTCATAGAACTAAAGTCAAGAAACTTCCTACACCACTTTCACCTTTATTACTTCTTTATTACATATTATAAAAACATTTCAACATTTTTGTTCTTCACTAAGTTAAATTATTAGATAGCTTTTGATTGTTTTACATACCATGAGTCTCTATACATTTCTGAGCACTGAGAAATAACTATGTCTTAAATTTTTGTTGTGGTGTATATATATATATATGTATATATACATATATACATATATATGAAGCACTTGATTCTTGTTTCTAAATCAGAAATGGAAAGTAGTAAAAGGGTACATTAGCATCTGCAATATTTAAGAATAATGCCTGCCACTCTAATTTAAAACATCAGATATTATTCATCTTTCAAATATGATAAATAAAAGTGAATTTTTTTCATTTTTCTGACCAACATGTTTGACTGCCAGGTTTGTTGAAATTTTAAGTGAATGTATACACTTACATTCATATTTCTTAAAGTCTACCAACTAGCATATGCTTGTGGGTGTGTTCTTCATATGGTAATTTCATTTCTTTCTGGAACTGCCTCTAGGGTTTATATATCTATGAATGCAATCACAATGTCTTATGGGCTGAAAACTCCACCCTGGGTTTGAGCTCAGGCTTAGATATTGCAGAAAAACATTTTACCAGAGAATCAGATTTTCCAACATCACTCAGTATGTTTTTTTACTTCGGTTTTTTTTTTCTCATGCCTGAGCATCACTAATTCTGGATTTTTTTCTGAAAAGGTAACCCTGTATTTTATGCAGTTAGAAAAGGGGGAAACATGGGTTGATTAATTAATTATTCCCTGAGGATGCGGCAGCCAGTGCTAAGAGAAAGTATGAGTTCACTCTCATTTCCTATTTGACCTTTTGTATCAGTTAGTCTGTTTCTTTGAGGAGCAGACCAGAGCACCATGGAAGACGTCCTTTTGTAACCATATAGCCCATGTTTATTACTGAACATGAGAAGGCCATATGGAATTAATAAAATGATTATTAGTAAGTGCAGTGAATAAGCACAAATGCATCAGAACTGGATTATTAATAATTTGTTAATGCTTTATACATAAACCAAATTAATGGCCTATATTCAGGTACTGCAAAAGAAGCAAAATGTATTTTAAAATGACTGAAATGTTATCAGGGGTTGGAGAGACATTCAAGGGTTAAAGCTTTTGCCTTGCATAAGGTTTATCCAAGTTGATCTTCAGTACCACATTACTCCCTGAGTAAAACCAGGAGTGACCCCCCAAGAACAGACAGGAGCAGTCCCCTTTCATCATCCAGGAGTGCCGCCTGCCACACACAGGGCTAAAACCATGGTGGCGGCAAATAAGCATAAGACAACGAAAACCTCACAGCTTTCAAAGTCTCTGGAAAACTCACTGGATCAGAGAAAATTACTGTTAGCATAGACACCTCCTGTCACTGCTAGTACAATGCTTCTTCATTACAATAGTAACACCTCAAAATCCAGTGTTGACAGTGTCTGAAACTTTTCCAATTGTAACAAATCCACTATCCCTTCAAGGAAGTATTTTAACCTCACCTGCACTCCATATGAGTAAGACATTCAAACATCAGAGCAGCTTTTTCTAAAACCTTTTCTTGATTTCTGAATTATACTCTAATCACTATCAAGCAATGTCCATAGGTAAATTGATTAGAAATGGTAAGTACTCAATTTTATTATGATTCAAGAGTATCTAACATAAAATTGTAAGCAATATGAAAAGACCTTTTAAAAAAAGTATAAATCTATGTCACAACCTGTAAATTCTATTCTGGTTATAATTGCAGTATAGCACTGCCCTCCTGTTCATCAATTTGTTCGAGTGGGAACGAGTAACGTCTCATAACAAATTGTGAGACTCGCTGTTACTGTTTTTTTTTTTGGCATATCAAATATGTCACTTGATATGCCTGTCAGGCTTGGGTAGCTTGTCAGGCTTTGCCCTGAGGGCAAGATACTCTTGGTAGCTTGCTGGGCTGAGAGGGGCGAAAAAATCAAACTCCGGTCAGCCCTGTCGGCCGCATGCAAGGCAAATGCCCTACCCGCTGTGCTATCACTCCAGCAATTTCCAACAAAGCACAAACAGTAATTTGTAATTACCGAATTACAAATTAAGTAATATGAGTAAATAACAGTAATTAAACAGATACTATTATTACTACTCTATATAATATAGTATACAATAAATATATATAACACTTATTAAATATATTGTAAAATACACAAATACTATATTAATGCTGTTTTACTGAAAATACTATTACTAAAATTCTGTATTATGACAATACTAATGCTATAACTATTGATAAACTAGCTTAACTTTACTGAGTACCTACTCTGTGTCACGAGCTGAACTATGACCTTGTTAAATTGTATCTTGTTTTAACTTAAAATAATATTAGGCAGTAGAGGCTGTACAGCAGATAAAGTTTTTGCCTTGCACACTGACAACCCAGCTTTGATTCCCAGTGACCTATAACGTCCCCAGGTTATGCCAGGAGTGATCCCTAAGTGCAGAACCAGAAAAATCACCCTGAGCATAGACAGGTGTGACCTCCTACAAAAAAAGATTCGAATTCATTAAACAAAATTCATTAAACAAAAACATTCTGGGTAGGGAAGAGGAGAAAACTCAAAGGATTCAAGTGCATGGTTATCCCCACCCAAGTCCTACTCTTGGCACACAGGCTCCTCTCCACCACCACTGCCTGCGATTAGCCCTAGTGTATATTTGAGAATTAGCAGGAGAGTTGCGAGGCATTTTGAAGTTAAATCCTTGTTTTACACATACAGAGATGGTTAAGGAAATAAATTGTTCCATGATTGTGAATTTTTGGTCTAGCTATAATTTGGTTATAAAAGTCTTTAAGTTTACTTCAGATGCACTGTTATTATATGAACATATTTTATTTATTTATTTATGACATTTTTCACCACACCTGGCAGTGTTCATGGCTTACTCCTGGCTCTGCACTCAGGGACCATCTCTGGTGGACTCAGGGAACTGTACAGTGCCAGGGATCGAAGGCAGATTAGCCACGTGCAAGACAAGAGCTTTTTTTAACAATTCTTTTTGCAGGCAGAAATCTTCTCTATCAAGTCTCAACTCCCCTGATTTTATGCACAGTATGGTAGACTTTTGACCTTTCTCACAAGCTCCAGTACCATTATGCATTGTCCTAGACTCCTTATCAAAGATGCCAGAGTCTATCTCGATTAGCTGGATTCCAAACCTACTCTTTTATGCCTCATTCTTGCTTTCTGATTGGTTAAAAAAAAAGGGATGTATAACAGCTGTATGACTCCTCCTTTTTTTTTAAACATTTTATATTGCTCCCATCAAATAGTCTCTGTGCGCTGCCAGAGATGACCTTCAAATGAAACAAAAATAAATATTCACATCATTGGAAGAGTCACCAGGTAGTTTTAATAGAATCTGAGACTGAGAATTAAAGACAATAATACAACAAGAGGAATCAACATCTTGCCTTTTTTACAATTCAGGTACTATCACTCCAGTCATCATGTTATTTAAAGTCCCAACAATTTATGCAAGTTAGGTCCCCAATAATCTTCCATTTATAAAGAAAATTGAAGTTTCAGAGATTAAATGATTTAATCAAATGTATATAAGAGAAGGTGGGCACTGAACACAGTTAACTAGATTCTAAACTTTTGCCTTGAGTCACTATTCAATTCCTAGGTCAGCCAACTCAACTCAATAACCTCTCTAGAAGGCTAGGTGGTCTTCATTCTCTAAAGACAGAAACTTCTATGTCAGAGTTTCTAGAGAATCTTAAGTCACGCTCAAGCCCAGAGACTTTCAGACATTTCCATGAAATATCTCTAGCCTCACCTCATGCAAGCAACATAGTACAAGATACTGAGTTAATAGTGGAATGCTATTGACTTTAAGAAATGACAAAGTCATGCAATTCACTGTTACATAGATGGATCTGGAGAGTATAATGCTGAGTGAGAATTGTCAGAAGGAGAGAGACAGACACAGAATGATGTCTCTCATATCAGAGATATAAAGATGCATAGCAACAGAATAACAAATCCCCCAGGGCAACAAAGCTGAGAATTGGTCATTAGTAGGAAGCCTATCATGATGGAGGAGGAGGAGGAGGAGGAGGAGGAGGAGGAGGAGGAGGAGGAGGAGGAGGAGGAGGAGGAGGAGGAGGAGGGAATAGATTTAGGGCCGGAGGTTTAACCTGAGACAATGGTGGTAAGACTCTGGTGAAGGGCATGATGCTGGAACATTTCACGCATGAAACCCTATCATTAGGAGCATTAAATGAAATTTAGGAAAGTTAGTATATGAGAAAGAAGATAATAGTACAAGAAGGGAGAAAATAAATGCTAAACCCATATTATTGACTTTTTCTTCCAAGATCATGTTTACACTTATACATGTATTTCTCTCTTTCTCTCTGCTTTTTCTACTGTAGAGCATACCATATTCTCTCTTGAACTTCTGTCTCTCTCTTCACAACTCTCTAGATTTCTTCATTAAAAATTGTTTGATTCACTAAAACATATAAATAAGTAAATAACTCATATTATCTACTACAATATAAACTTCTGATTACCCTCTATGCTTTCCAGGGGGTAAATCCTATTCTTGGATGTATAAAATGATGTAAGATGATTCTAAGTCTATAACTGGGAGGAAAATAATCTAGTCTAATATGAGAAATGCAATTAGGGGCACATAGTCTAAGAAATGGAAATCAATTCACACAATTCAACTGCTGGCTTGGTAATATGATGCTGGCAACTTTGCCTTGTGGATTACTGGTTCAGCCAGGCTAACACAAAGTAGGTGAAAGCTGCCGGCAGTAAAAAGTTATTTAATCCTCTGAATGAAATGGAGCAGTTATCTCAGCTCAGTTCTGCATGGACTCTCATCTTTTCCCATAACCGCTTTCCCATAACAGTTAGCACTCTTGTTGACAGTTTCTGTGGAAAGGCCAAGATCATAAAAGACTTAGAGATTAAAATCATATCTCACCTTAGTGCTCCCTTCAGAATAGAGTAAAAATGGTAAGAAATCTTGTCCTGTCATTTGATCCTTTTAGAGAAGTTTATTTTCCAGGAATAGACTATATAGAAAGAATAGAAGTCTATTCTTTCTCAAGGTTAGACATTATAAATACTAGTTCTCAATTTGTTACTTCAAAAAAATATTTCTTGAGGTTGGAGACATAGTAGTCGGGCACTTGTCTTCTATGCAGGAGATCAGGGTTCTGTCTTCAGTACTTTCTATGTCTCTCTGAGCTCCTCCTCCAGAAATGAATTGAGTACAGAGCATTGCTGCATACACCCCTCAAAACAATGATTCCTTACCTGCAAAGAAAGTCAAACCTTCTTAGAAATTATCAATATATATTTGCTTATTAAAGGTTCTGAGGAAAAACTAATGAAATAATTAAGACTGTGCAATTTATTTTTTGGGTCATACCCGGCGATGCTCAGGGGTTACTCCTGGCTCTGCACTCAGTAATTACTCCTGGTGGTGCTCAGGGGACCGTATGGGACGCTGGGAATCAAACCCGGGTTAGCAGCGTGCAAGGCAAATGCCCTACCCGCTGTGCTATCGCTCCAGCTCCAAGACTGCGCAATTTTGAAAAGAAAAATAGATTCACTGGTGAATTTAGTTTTCTCAAATTTATTTGGAAATAAAATTTCATTCGTGCATACTGTCTCTGTGACTCTTTTATTGATCTACACAGACATCATTTTCGCCTGTATGATAATTCAATCTTGGTCTCAGCATTTGACCTCTCCCTCTAGTTCAACTAATTCTGTGTTTAGTTCTTTACTGTCCTTGAATCATTGAATTTTAAAAACTGTGGAAGTCAATGCCTTCTGCTTATCTTTGAAGATGGCCAAGGAGCAGCTCATTACTTTTAAAAAATCATCCAACCAGGATTCAATTGTAAGTTTGTCAAGTTCTAGATCCCAGGTTTCTAATCTTAGACCATTCTCAATGACTAAGTAAATGAGTGACCAAATACTTCCTCGCTGTATTTGGACAAAAACTGCATTAAGGAGATTCCTTAAAGCAGCCCCAGAAACTGGAGATAAAATTGCTCTGAAAAGGAGGGAACTTTTCTTTCTTGTAGTATGTAGTCAAGAGTTAGACATGCACCTGAGTTACTATATTCTTCCACATCTTTGACATTGTGTGATTTATATATGTTTGCCAAAAGAAAGGACTAAATCCCAGTTCTTCTTAACCAATGGGCAATGTTTTGGAATTTCATTAATGGTCGAGTTGCTAAACAATTATTCCTTCATTTTCTAAGTTCATCTCATGTCATTTCCATTTATAAAAGATTGACATTAGTACTTATTTTCACTACAAAAAAAATCTGAAATATTTCCATTTTTTAAGCCAGGAACAACAAGCTTTAATTGATATACTTTCTTAAACCACTTTCAATTTATGTTTATATCATTTTCCCCAAATCACCATTTTTTGGTTTTATAATAGTTGTATTTAGAGATTACTAGAAATGAAAGAAAGAGAATAAGATGTTCAGAGAGAGCATAGTCTTCTCCAAGATGATAGCTGAGAGCAATACATCAGTTGGAGATGCAGGGGAGGAAAGCACTTGCCTTCACAATAATTTTATAGTAACTTTATAGGTTTTCTCCTAAGCTGCCTGCAGACAATTTTTTTTATTAGTGAAACACCATGAGGTACAGTTGTAGACTTACAAGTTGTTCTGCTTGGGTTTCAGTTATACAATGACCGAGTACCCTTCCCACCACCAGTGCCCATTCTCCACCCCCACCAAAACCAGTATGCCTCCCACCCCTCCCATCCCCCATCCCACCCTGCCTCTGTGGTAGGGCATTCCCTTTTGTTCTCTCTCTCCTTTTGGGTGCTTTGATCTGCAGAAGAGACATTGGGTGTCAATCATGTTCTATCTATAGACTACTTTCAGCATGCATCTCCCATCCTGGGCGGATCTTCCCAGCACCCTTTATTTGGTTCTCCCTTCTCTATCAGAGCTGCCTTTGCCCCTAGAGTGTGCAGCTGACTTCTAAGTCATGGAGTGAACAACCTGGTATTTATCACAACTGCTTGGGTGTTAGTCTCTTATTTTGTTACTTTATGTTATCCAGATGAATGCAATCTTTCTATGTCTGTCCCTCTCTTTCTGACTCGTTTCGCTTAGCATGATATTTTCCATGTAGTACTACTTGTATGTAAATTTCATGACTTCATTTTTTTTCTAACTGCTACATAGTACTCCATTGTGTAGATATACCAAAGTTTCTTTAACCAGTCATCTGTTCTCGGGCACTCAGGTTTTTTCCATATTTTAGCTATTGTAAACAGTGCTGCAATGAACAAACAAGTGCAGACATCACTTTGACTATACTTTTTTGCCTCTCTGGGGTATATTCCAAGGAGTGGTATTGCTGGGTCAAATGGGAGCTCAATTTCTAATTTTTTGAGAATCGTCCATACTGTTTTCCAAAAGGGTTGAACCAGTCAGCATTCCCACCAGCAGTGAAGGAGAGTCCCTTTCTCGCCACATCTGCGCCAACACAGGTTGCTTTTGTTCTTTTGAATGTGGACCAGTCTCTGTGGTGTGAAATGATATCTCACTGATGTTTTGATCTGCATCTCCCTGATGATTAATGATGTAGAGCATTTTCTCATGTGCCTTTTAGCCATTTAGATTTCTTCTTTGAGAAAGTCTCTGTTCATTTCGTTGCCCCACTTTTTGATGGGGTTGGATGTTTTCTTCTTGTGGAGTTCAACCAGTAATTTGTATATCCTTGATATGAACCCCTTGTCAGATGTGTATTTGGAATATATCCTTTCCCATTCTGTAGACTGTCTTTGTATTTTGGTCACTATTTCTTTGGAGGTGCAGAAGCTTCTTAGTTTATGATAATCCCATTTTCCTATCTCTGTTTTCACTTGCTTGGCCAGTGGCATGACATCTTTCAAGATACCATTAGCTTCAATGTCATGGAGGGTTTTGCCGACTTTGTCTTCAATGTACCTTAGGGATTCCGCTCTGATGTTGAGGTCTTTGATCCATTTTGATCTTACTTTTGTACATGGTGTTAGGCAGAGATCTAAGCTCAGTATTTTGCATGTAGTCATCCAGTTTTGCAGCACAATTTGTTAAAAAGGCTTTCCTTACTCCACTTCGCATTTCTTGCCCCTTTATCAAAGATTAGGTGATCATATGTTTAAGGGGAGATGTCAGTCTATTCAACCCTGTTCCATAGGTCTGCAGCTCTGCCTTTGTTCCAGTACCATGCTGTTTTAATTATTACTGCTTTGTAGTAGAGTTTGAGGTTTGGGAGGTTAATTCCTCCTGTTTTCTTTTCCCAAGAATTGCTTTAGCTATTTGTGGCAGCTTATTGTTTCATATAAATTTCAGGAGTGTTCACTCCATTTCTTCAAAGAATGTCATGGGTATCCAAATAGGGATCCATTGAATTTGTACAGTGCTTTGGGAAGTATTGCCATTTTGACAATATTAATTCTCCCAATCCATTAACAGGGGATATTTTTCCATATCCTTGTGTCCTCTTTTATTTCCTGAAGCAGAGTTTTGTAAATTTCTTCGTACAGGTCCTTTACTTCTTTATGTAAGCTAATTCCTAGGTAGTTGAGTTTCTGAGGCACAGCTGTGAACGGGATTGTTTTCTTCATGTCGTTTTCTTCTCTTTCACTATTTGCATATAGGAAAGCCATGGACTTTTGGGTATTGATTTTATAGCCTGCAACTTTACTATACAGATCTATTGTTTCTAGGAGTTTCTTGGTAGAGGTTATAGGGTTCTCTAAGTATAGTATCATATCATCTCTGAATAGTGAGAGCTTGATTTTTTCCTTTCCTATTTGGATGCTCTTAATATCTTTTTCTTTTCCTTTTTTTTTTTTATTAGTGAAACACCATGAGGTACAGTTGTAGATTTACAAATTTTTGTGCTTGGATTTCGGTCATACCATGATCAAATACCCATCCCTCCACCAGTGCCCATTTTCCACCACCAGGATAATATCCCTCCCCCCCATCCCCCCATCCCCCCCGCCACTGTGGCAGGGCATTCCCTTTTGTTCTCTCTCTCCTTTTGGGTGTTGTGATCAGCAAAAGAGGCATTGAGTGGCAAACATGTTCAGTCCAGTCTACTTTCAACCTGCATCTCCCCTCCTGGGAGGATTCTCCAAACACCCTCCATTTGGTGTTCCCTTCTCTATCTGAACTGTCCTTTCCTCTAGAATACCCGGCTGGCCTCTAGGCTATGGAGTAATCCTCCTGGTGTTGATCTCGGCTATTCTTGGGTATTAATCTCATATTTTGTTATTTTATATCCCCCAGATGAATGCAATCTTTCTATGTCTATCCCTCTCTTTCTGACTCATTTCGCTTAGCATGATACTTTCCATATTGTACCACTTGTATGTAAAGTTCATGACTTCATCTTTTCTAAGAGCTACATAGTACTCCATTGTGTAGATGTACCAAAGTTTCTTTAATCTTTTTCTTTTCTAATAGCTATTGCAAGTACTTCCAGTAATATATTGAACAGTAGTGGAGAGAGTGACATCCTTGTCTCGTTCCTGATCTTAAGGGGAAGGCTCTCAGTTTTTCCCCATTGAGGATGATGCTTGCTGTAGGCTTGTGGTAGATGGCTTTAACTATATTGAGGAAAGTACCCTCTATCCCCAATTTAGCAAGGGTTTTCATCATAAAAGGGTGCTTGATCTTGTCAAATGCTTTCTCTGCATCTATTGATATGATCATGTGACTTTTATCTTTACTTGTGTTGATATGATGGATTATTTTGATTGATTTTCAAATGTTAAACCATCCTTGCATCCCCGGAATAAATCCCACTTGGTCATGGTGTATGATCTTTTTGATGAGTTGTTGAATTCTATTTGCTAGTATTTTGTTCAGAATCTTTGCATCCGTGTTCATCAGGGATATGGATATGTAATTTTCTTTTTTGTTTTTTGTGGTGTCTTTGTTTCCTTTTGGTGTTAGAGAGATATGGGCCTCATAGAAACTGTTTGGGAGAGTTTATGTTTTTTCAATTTCCTGGAAAAGCTTGAGAAGGACTGGCAGTAGGTCCCCTTTCAATGTTTGGAAAAATTCGCTAGTGAATCCATCTGGACCTGGTCTTTTGTTTGGGGGAAGAATTTTGATTACAGTTTCAATTTCCTTGATGTTAGTAGGTCTATTTAGGTATTCTATATCTTCTTGACTCAGCTTTGGGAGATTATAGGAATCTAGGAATTTATCCATTTCTTCTAGGTTCTCTTGTTTCATGGCATACAGACTTTCAAAGTAGTCTCTGATGATCTTTTGAATTTCTTTGGTTTTTGTTGTGATATCTCCATTCTTATTTCTGATTCGGTTTATTAGGGTTCTCTCTCTCTCTCTTTCTTTGTAAATGTTGCTAGTGGTTTATCTATCTTGTTTATTTTCTCGAAGAACCAGCTCTTGGTTTCATTGATCTTTCGGATTGTTTCTTTGGTTTCCACGTTGTTGATTTCTGCTCTAAGTTTTATGATCTCTTTCCTTCTGCCCGATTTGGGCTCCTTCTGTTGATCCTTTTCTAACATCTTGAGCTGTGAAGTCACATTGCTTATGTGTATCCTTTCTTCCGTCCTTAGATATGCTTGCAGGGCTATAAATTTTCCCCTTAATATGGCGTTAGCTGCATCCCATAAATTCTGGTAGCTCGTGT
The DNA here is from genome assembly GCF_029834395.1 of Sorex fumeus. Classification (NCBI taxonomy): domain Eukaryota; kingdom Metazoa; phylum Chordata; class Mammalia; order Eulipotyphla; family Soricidae; genus Sorex; species Sorex fumeus. The sequence goes on from NW_026606059.1 coordinate 59,582,948, forward strand.
CTTCATTCTCATTTGTTTCCAGGTACCTTTTGATTTCGTCCTTGACTTCCTTCCTGACCCACTTCAGCAGTGAGTTGTTTAGTTTCCAGGTGTTTGATTTGGTTCTCTGTGTCTGTGTGTGATTCACTTCTATCCTCAGTGCATGGTGGTCTGAAAAGATTGTTGATACTATTTCTATCTTTCTGATTCTATTGAGGTATGTTTTGTGGCCTAGCACATAGTCTACTTTGGAAAATGTTCCGTGTGCACTGGAGAAGAATGTGTGTTCTTTCTTTTTGGGGTGTAAAGCCCTGTATAGGTCTATAAGTCCTTTCCTATTTCTTCATTCAAAGCCAATGTTTCCTTGCTGAGTTTTCTTCTTGTTGATCATTCCAGAAGTGATAAGGTGATGTTGAAGTCTCCAACTACTATTGTGTTTCTAGCAATGTCCTCCTTAAAATCTGTTAGCAGTTGTTTTAAGTATCTAGCTGTTCCTTCATTAGGTGCGAATACATTTAAGAGTGTGATTTCTTCCTGTTGTAAGTCTCCCTTGATGAAGAGAAAATGGCCTTCGCTGTCCCTTCTAATCTTTTTCAGCCTGAAGTTAATGTTGTCGCATACTAGTATGGCCACCCCAGCCTTTCTGATGGAGCTGTTTTCTTGCATATTGTTTTCCATCCTTTAACTTTGAGTCTGTGTTTGCTCTGATTGTTCAGATAAGTTTCTTGTAGACAGCAGAATGTTGTTTTCAGTTTCTGGATCCGTTTTGCCACTCTGTGTCTCTTAGTAGGTGCATTTAGACCATTAACATTAAAGGAGATCATTGTCATGGGGTTTTGTTCCATCTTTCTGTAGGAGTTGGTTGTGTTTATACATGTTTTCCTTCCTTACAGGAGCCCCTTTAATCCTTCTTTTAGATTTGATTTTGAGTCTATGAAGTTCCTGAGCTCTTGTTTATCTACAAAGTGGTGTATCGTACCATCGAATTTGAGTGAGAGTTTAGCTGGATAGAGTATTCTTGGTGAGGCGTTCATTTCATAGAGTTTTTTCACTATATCCCACCATTGCCTTATGGCTTGGAGGGTTTCCTCTGATAGGTCTGCTGTGAATCTAGGGGGTGCTCCTTTGTCTGTAATGTCCTTCTTTGACCTTGCTGCTTGTAATATTGTGTCTCTGTCTACAGTATCCATCGTTCTGACTATGATATGCCTTGGAGTGTTTTTTCTGGGGTCCCTTTTAGCTGATACCCTTCTGGCTCCTTGGATATGTATGTCTGCGTTCTTTAACTCTGGGAATTTTTCAGCAATGATTTCTTTGACTGTGGCTTTTTCATTTTTCATTGTCTCCCTGTCCTTCTCTTACTCCAGTGATTCTAATATTTCTCTTGGCATCATCCCCTAGGTCTCTGATTCTCCTTAGAGCCATTTTGAGGTCTTTTCCTATTGCTTGTTGTTTCCTGTGGGATTTCTGTTGCTCATCTTCAAGCTCGCCGATCCTCTCTTCAGCTGCACTTATCCTATTGCTAAGGACACTTACTGAGTTTTTAATTTCATCTACTGAGTCCTTTATTTGTGACACTTCTTTTTGTAGCTTTTTAATTTCTCCTCTCATTTCTTCCTGTATTTTCTCAACCATCTGTTCTATTGTTTCTTTCATTTCTTCTTTTATTTTTCTGGACATCTCTTTCATTGATACTTTGAGTAGATCCTTGAACATCCTCTGCATTTCGTCCCAGAATTCTTTATCGAAGAGAGCATAATTGTGGACAACCTCAGTTGAGGATTCGGGATTCTTTTCTTCGTATTCTCCTTGTAGTGGAGATTTGCCCCATTTCTTTCATGTTGTTTTGGTTGTCTTGAGATAGAACCTTGTACTCTTCCCTCTTATTGTGGGAAAGGATTTTGGATAAGGTTGGTCTCTGGTAGTCACCCTTCTCCCTTTCTAGAGACCGACCTTCTTCTCAATCAGGCATTATTCTTTGTTTTATAATGAACATTGAATGAAGCTTTGGAGAAGGTGCTCTTTAATATTGAGCTCATACCGCTTATTTCATACTGGTCTTTTGTTAGAAATGGAGTAGGTGAGTGGAATATTGTTGTATTAGAGTACAGGTGGTCAGTAATTTTTGGTCGTTATTAGGTGACAAAGGGTGAGATGGAAGTCCTGAGTGCTCAGATTGGGAAATATAACTGCGGCCACCCTGTAGAAGGTCACGCCCACTTCTAGGAGGCCACGCCCCCTACGTAGTGGCCACGCCCCCGTCCCGTCCCAAGGTCACTCCCACCCAGTATCCTGGAATGGAGGGGCCAGTGAGCTGATGGGTTGTCCCACGGGGGAGCTGGTGCAGGTGTCCGGTTTGGCAGGACAATATTTCCATTTTTAAGCAGAAAGTTTAAAAATAGCATTTCTTCTAGGAGGCCTGGCCTCCTAGAAGTGGAGTTTCTAGTGACAGCACACATTGAGCAATGAGAATAGGACCATCAACCAGCTTCCCTGGGAACTACTTTCTACAGGTTGTGTGTATTCATAGCACTATTGCTTTTATCATATGGTATTGCTACTTGCTACTTTAGGTTTTAGACTGTATTTGGTACAATTTGGTAGGTGATTTTGGTGTTCTGAGATCTCTCAAAAGCTTACAATTGACACAGCCCGCCCCCAAGGGCCTGGGTTCCTCTCTGGGCACGCGCAGCTAGAAACAGCCCCGAGACAGCCGGTTTTCAACCCCTGAGCCGCGTGGGACGGGCACAGAGGCCCAGCTCTGGGCAACAAAGCTGAACGGCTCCAATTCCAACAGGTACAGCCCGCCCCCAAGGGCCTGGGTTCCTCTCTGGGCACGCGCAGCTAGAAACAGCCCCGAGACAGCCGGTTTTCAACCCCTGATCTGCGTGGGACGGGCACAGAGGCCCAGCTCTGGGCAACAAAGCTGAACGGCTCCAATTCCAACAGGTACAGCCCGCCCCCAAGGGCCTGGGTTCCTCTCTGGGCACGCGCAGCTAGAAACAGCCCCGAGACAGCCGGTTTTCAACCCCTGAGCCGCGTGGGACGGGCACAGAGGCCCAGCTCTGGGCAACAAAGCTGAACGGCTCCAATTCCAACAGGTACAGCCCGCCCCCAAGGGCCTGGGTTCCTCTCTGGGCACGCGCAGCTAGAAACAGCCCCGAGACAGCCAGTTTTCAACCCCTGAGCCGCGTGGGACGGGCACAGAGGCCCAGCTCTAGGCAACAAAGCTGAACGGCTCCAATTCCAAACAGGAGACATTCCCAACTCCTCGCCCAGTGGCAGGGACTCTTTCCGGAGCCGCGGCCGCTAACGCGGCCTCGAAATATTTTCCCACTACATATGCCATAGGAACCATAAGCTAACTTCTTAGATGGAAACTTCTCTATTTTAGCTCAGCCACTAGAAATACAGTTGCCAATAACTCATAAGCCTATCTTAACTCACACTGCATATCAAGCAGAATAGTAACACTGAACGTGAAGGACTAAACCACACCTCTCACAATGGTAAAGCAACTCAAAAGCCCACCAAACATTCATATAGAAGAGTCTAGCCCAGATGACACCAACAGTACTGTAGTGTTAGACAACCTCTCTGACAAGGAATTCAGAAGGGAGCTACTTAGGATGCTTAGGGAATTAAAAGAAACAATGGAAAGCAATGCCAATAGAAGACAAGAGGATCTGAAGGCAGAAATGAGGAAAATGCAATCAGAAATGTCAGACCTGAAAAATCTCGTAGGCGAATTGAAAAGCTCAGTGGAAGGCCTCAGCAGCAGAGTAACAGCGGCTGAGAACAGAATCAGTGAGCTCGAAGATGAAGTTCAGAGACTCTCCCGAAAAGAGCAGGAAATGGAAAAGAGACTCACAATTCGGGAACAGATGGCAAGAGAAGATCGTGATGAAGCCAAGAGGGGTAACATAAGAATTATTGGAGTCCCAGAGGGACAGGAAGAAAACCTCGATGAAGAAGAAACTGTCAAAGACATCATTGCTACAACATTTCCAGAGCTGAAGAAAACTTGTGACCACATTCAGGAGGCCCGAAGGGTACCAGCTAGAAGAAATCCGAATAAAAATACCCCAAGACACATTCTGATCAAAATGACCAAAACCTTAGACAGAGACAAAATTCTGAAAGCAGCAAGATCGAAGAAAGAAATCTCTTACAAAGGAGCATCCCTAAAATTCACAGCTGATTTTTCTGATGAAACCCTCATGGCCCGAAAACAGTGGTGGGACATAGTAAAAAAACTCAATGAAATAAATGCCTCCCCCAAAATACTTTTCCCAGCAAGACTCTCATTCATAATAGAAGGAACAACACACAGTTTCACAGACAAACAACAGCTCAGGAACTTCATAGACTCAAAACCATGGTTACAAGAACAACTAAATGGGCTACTTTAAGGCAAGAAAGGCCCCTCAAATACACCCAATTTTAACATAACAATGGGACAAAATCCCATAACAATAATCTCTCTCAATGTCAATGGGCTAAACGCACCAATTAAAAGACATAGAGTGGCAGGATGGATTAGAAAATTGAACCCAACATTCTGCTGCCTGCAAGAAACGCATCTCAATAGTCAAAGCAAACACAGACTCAGAGTCAAAGGCTGGAAAACAATCCTACAGGCAAACAGCTCCCATAAAAAAGCTGGGGTAGCCATCCTTATATCAGACCACATCGATTTCAGAGTGAGGAAGGTCATAAGAGACAGTGAAGGCCATTACTTATTGATCAGAGGATCTGTACAACAGGAAGAACTTACAATAATAAATGTATATGCACCTAATGAGAGACCAGCAAAGTACTTAAAACAACTACTCATAGATTTGGAAAAAGACATCAATAGCAACACAATACTAGTGGGAGACTTCAACACTGCTTTGTCACCTCTTGATAGATCAACCAGACTCAAGCTTAGCAAGGACATACTTCATTTGAGGGAAACAATGGAAGAAAGGGACTTAGTAGATATATACAGGACACTTCATCCACAAAAAGCTGAATACACATTCTTCTCAAGCATACATGGAACATTCTCCAAGATAGACCACATGCTGAGCCACAAAACATGCCTCCATAAAATTAAGAAGGTAGAGATTGTATCAACAATCTTCTCAGACCATAATGCGCTGAAATTAGAAGTAAATCACACACAAAAACAGAAAACTAAATCAAACACCTGGAAATTAAACAGTGCACTATTGAACAACGAGTGGATTAGACAGGAAATCAAAGAGGAAATCAAAAGATTCCTAGAAACGAATGAAAATGAGAACACGAGTTACCAAAACTTATGGGACACAGCAAAGGCTGTGTTAAGAGGAAAGTTTATAGCTCTACAAGCATTCCTCAGGAAGGAGGAGCGAGCACACATAAGTAACCTAACCTCACAGCTTAAGAGCTTGGAGAAGGACCAAAAAAAGGAGCACAACCCGAACAGGAGAAAGGAAATAATAAAACTCAGAGCAGAGATTAACGAGATGGAAACCCAAAAAACAATCCGAAAGATCAATGAAACCAAGAGCTGGTTCTTTGAGAAAATTAACAAGATCGATAAGCCTCTAGCAAAACTCACAAAGAAAGGGAGAGAGAAAACCCTAATAAACCGAATCAGAAATGAAAAGGGGGTCATTACAACAGAAACCACAGAAATTCAGAGGATCCTCAGGGAGTACTTTGAGAAGCTTTATGCCACGGAACATCAAAACCTCGAGGAAATGGATAAATTCCTAGACTCCTACAGACTCCCAAGGCTGAACCAAGAAGACCTGAAATACCTGAACAGACCTATCACCATCAAGGAAATTGAAATGGTAATAAAAAGTCTCCCCAAGCACAAAAGTCCTGGCCCGGATGGATTCACTAGTGAATTCTTCCAAATCTTTAAAGAGGACTTACTCCCAATGCTCTTTAAGCTTTTCCACGAAATTGAAATATCAAAAACACTTCCGAACAGTTTCTACGAAGCAAATATCACACTGATACCAAAAGCAGACAGAGATACCACAAAGAAAGAGAATTACAGGCCGATATCCCTGATGAACACAGACGCAAAGATCCTCAACAAACTACTAGCAAATAGAATCCAACTACTCATCAAAAAGATCATACACCATGACCAAGTAGGATTCATCCCAGGGATGCAAGGATGGTTCAACATTCGGAAATCAATCAACATAATCCACCATATCAACAAAAGAAAAGATAAAAAGCATATGATCATATCAATAGATGCAGAGAAAGCATTTGATAAGATCCAGCACCCCTTTATGATGAAAACCCTAGCCAAAATGGGTATAGAGGGGACCTTCCTCAACATAATTAAAGCCATCTACCACAAGCCTACAGCAAGCATCATCCTCAATGGGGAAAAACTGAGAGCCTTCCTTCTAAGATCAGGGACGAGACAGGGATGCCCACTCTCTCCACTGCTGTTCAATATAGTACTGGAAGTACTTGCAATAGCGATTAGGCAGGAAAAAGATATTAAGGGCATTCAGGTAGGAAAGGAAGAAATCAAGCTCTCACTATTCGCAGATGATATGATACTCTACTTAGAGAACCCAATAACTTCCACCAAAAAACTCTTAGAAACAATAGACTCGTATAGTAAAGTTGCAGGTTATAAAATCAATACCCAAAAGTCCATGGCTTTCCTATACGCAAACAGTGAGAAAGAAGAAAGCAACATGAAAAAAACAATCCCATTCACAATTGTGCCCCAGAAAATCAAGTACCTAGGAATCAGCTTAACTAAGGAAGTAAAGGACCTGTACAAAGAAAACTACAAAACACTACTTCAGGAAATAAAAGAGGACATGAGGAAATGGAAAGATATCCCCTGCTCATGGGTCGGGAGACTTAACATTGTCAAAATGGCAATACTACCGAAAGCATTGTATAAATTCAATGCAATCCCTATAAGGATACCCATGACATTCTTCAAAGAAATGGAGCAAACACTCTTGAAATTTATATGGAACAATAAGCCCCCACGAATAGCTAAAGCAATTCTTGGGAAAAAGAAAATGGGAGGAATCAACCTCCCGAACTTCAAACTGTACTACAAAGCAGTAATAATTAAAACAGCATGGTACTGGAACAAAGGCAGAACTGCAGACCAATGGAACAGGGTTGAATACACTGACATCTCTCCTCAATCATATGCTCATCTAATCTTTGATAAAGGTGCAAGTAATGTGAAGTGGAGTAAGGAAAGCCTCTTTAACAAATTGTGCTGGCATCACTGGACGGCTACATGCAAAAAAATAGGCTCAGAACTCTGCCTAACACCATGTACAAAAGTAAGATCAAAATGGATTAAAGACCTCAACATCAGACCAGAAACCATAAGGTACATTGAAGATAAAATTGGCAAAACCCTCCATGACATTGAAGCTAATGGTATCTTCAAAGATGCCACGCCACTGGCCGAGCAAGTGAAAACAGAGATAGATAAATGGGACTATCTTAAACTAAGAAGCTTCTGCACCTCCAAAGAAACAGTGACCAAAATACAAAGACAGTCTACAGAATGGGAAAGGATATTCACCGAATACACATCTGACAAGGGGTTGATATCCAGGATATACAAAATACTGGTTAAACTCCACAAGAAGAAAACATCCAACCCCATCCAAAAATGGGGCAATGAAATGAACAGAAACTTTCTCAAAGAAGAAATCCGAATGGCAAAAAAGCACATGAGAAAATGCTCTACATCATTAATCATCAGGGAGATGCAGATCAAAACCACAATGAGATACCATCTCACACCTCAGAGACTGGCCCACATTCAAAAGAACAAAAGCAACCGATGCTGGCGTGGATGTGGCGAGAAAGGGACACTCCTTCACTGTTGGTGGGAATGTCCACTAGTTCAGCCCTTCTGGAAAACAGTATGGACGATTCTCAAAAAATTAGAAATTGAGCTCCCATTTGACCCAGCAATACCACTCCTGGGAATATATCCCAGAGAGGCAAAAATGTATAGTCGAAGTGACATCTGCACTTGTTTGTTCATTGCAGCCCTCTTTACAATAGCCAGAAACTGGAAGAAACCTGAATGCCCAAGAACAGATGACTGGTTAAAGAAACTTTGGTACATCTACACAATGGAGTACTATGTAGCTCTTAGAAAAGATGAAGTCATGAAATTTACATACAAGTGGTACAATATGGAAAGTATCATGCTAAGCGAAATGAGTCAGAAAGAGAGGGATAGACATAGAAAGATTGCATTCATCTGGGGGATATAAAGTAACAAAGTATGAGATTAATACCCAAGAATAGCTGAGATCAGCACCAGGAGGATTACTCCATAACTTAGAGGCCAGCCGGGTATCCTAGAGGAAAGGGCTATTCAGATAGAGAAGGGAGCACCAAATAAAGGATGTTTGGAGGATCCTCCCAGGAGGGGAGATGCATGTCGAAAGTAGACTATGGACTGAACATGTTTGCCACTCAATGCCTCTTTTGCAGACCACAACACCCAAAAGGAGAGAGAGAACACAGGGGATTGCCCTGCCACAGAGAAGGGGGGATGGGGGGATGGGGGTGGGAGGGATATTATCCATGGTGGTGGAAAATGGGCACTGGTGGAGGGATGGGTATCTGATCATTGTATAATTGAAACCAAAGCACAAAAAATTGTAAATCTACAACTTTAAAAAAAATAAATTAAAATAAAGGGGGAAAAAAAAAAAAGCTTACAATTAAACATAAAATGTAATGATAATTTACTAATTTGCTTTTTTTTTTTTTTTTGCTTTTTGGGTCACACCTGGCAATGCACAGGGGTTTCTGCTGGCTCTGCCTCAAGAATTACTCCTGCTGGTGCTCAGGGGACCATATGGGATTCTGGGAATCAAACCTGGGTCAGCCACATGCAAGAAAAATGCCCTACCTGCTGTATTATCTCTCCAGCCCCAGTAATTTACTTATCTTAATAGCTATGTAGTAGGGTATGATTTAAATGAATTAAATTTCTTGCATAATTTGGAAACACTATTTAGATACTTCACTATTTGTAAAAACATTTATATTGCTTCCAACTTCTTAATCTCAAATAAATTTAAATTATTTTAGCATATGGTAACTTATTTAGAAATTTGTGTGGAAAAATTATGTAAAAATTCAAAGTCTTCAAATACAATATGGATATGTGATGAAAAGTATTTTCTAAAATAATTTTTAAAAATTTCATTAAAGAACTGAAATTTATGAAATTTTTAATAGGTAATTTTTAGACATACAATATTTCAACACCAATCCCACCACCATTGTCAACTCCCCTACACATTACAAAGATGCATTTTAAAGACTTAGATTTCATATGTTTTCAGTGTTGCTGCATCAGTAATTTGGGTATATGGCTATATCACATATACTAAATTATCCACATCATATAATGAGAAGCTTTATTGTCTACTGTAGCAATATAAACTTACTTTGTTGAAAATAATAAAGTACCTGCTCAGTCACTTCTCAGTGAAATTAAGAAACAATTGAAAATCGTCTAAGGGGACCAAAGAAATAGGCTTATTAGATACTTTACTAATAGGAGAATCCTCCCAATAATAAAGTTGGAAAAAAGATGCCTCCTCTCAATTCATAGATATAAGTAAACTTTATAAGAAGTTTTATAAGAAAACTTTATAAGTAAAACATCTAATCTACAAGTCACTGAGGAAATTACCAAATTTACCAGTTAAAGCAATAATTACATATTAGAGGATAAATATAGTCCCAATTATGTGTGCTTGTAGCAATATGAAGATAAAAATTTCCATCATAGGCTGGTGATATGGTTCAAAAGACTTAAGCACTTATAATTCATGCAGGACACGTGGGTTTGACCGCCCCTAGCATCCCACGGTCATGAGTACTAAAATGAGATACATCTTTTCCTCAATTCCAATCCCAGCATAAAGCCAGTAGCAACAATCTGAGCACTGAAGGGTACAACCCAAAATTTAAAAAAAAAAGAAAAGGCATTAAAAAAGAGTTAATCAACCTTCCCCGTGCCCTGGCCTCCAGCGTCCTCTCGAACCCTGCGCCACCCAAGCAGTCCGAACTTACCTCTTCGACCCCAACTGCCAGGCGGCTTTTCATCCTATCCTAAAAACCCGCAGGGGGCGTGGCCTCTGCAGAAGTGGGTGTGGCCTCTGCAGAAGTAGGTGTGGCCCATGGGGGGGGGGGGCTCTCACTTGACCTAAGGTAAATTACCCATACCCAGTAATCTCATGTCACATCTCAGTCTCTATAACATCACAACATGAAGAAGCAGCGCAAATCCCCACCACAAGGGGAGGATGATGGAAAGAGTCCAGAAGCTTCAACTGGTGTTACTCACAAATGTGAGCTTTCCAATGAAGAATTCAGAGATGAAGTATTGAAGATGTTCAATGAACTCAAAGAAATGGTGGGACAGGTGTCCATTAAATTAAAGGAGGACAAGGAAGAAACAATGGATCAGAGAATGGAGAAATTATAGGAAGAATTGAGAGCAGAAACTGAAAGGCTACGTACAGAAGTGCCGCGAACAAAAGATTTGGTAGATGAAATAAAAAAATTCAGTGTGTTCCCTCAGAAGTAGAATGGCTACAGCCAGAGACAGAATCAGTGAGCAGGAAGATGAGATCCAGGAGCCTACAGGCAACAATAAAGCATGGGAAGAGACCTCAAAATAGCTCTAGAGTGAATCAGAGTCATTGGGGATAATTTCAAGAGGAACAACATTAGAATCATTGGAGTACCAGAAGGTTAGGGAAATAATCCCAGTGAAATAGCCAGGGTCAAACAAATCATTACTGAAAAATTCCCAGAGCTGGACAATGCAGGAATCCAGATTCAGAAGCCTGAAGGGTGCCAGCTAAAAGAGACCCTAACAAAAGCATGCCAAGTCATTTCATAGTTAGAATGATGGATGCCACAGATAAAGACACAATACTGCAAGCAGCAAAGAAGAAAATTACATACAAAGGATCACCCCTTAGATTCACAGCAGACCTATCAGAGGGAAACCTCCAAGCTCAAAGGCACTGGTGGGATATAGTGAAAAAACTCAGTGAAATGAATGCTTCACCAAGAATATTTTGTCCAGCTAAACTCTCACTCCAACTCGAAAAAATGATACACTATTTTGTGGACAAACAACAGCTCAGGAACTTCATAGACTCAAAGTCAGACCTAAAAGAAGGGCTAAAGGGGTTACTCTAAGGCAAGATAAACCCCAACAAGCACAACAAACCCTTACAGGAAGATGACATAAAACCCCACGACAATAATCTCTCTCAAAGACAATGTTCTAAATTCACCAATTTAGAGACACAGAGTGGGAAAATGGATTCAGAGACAGAACCCAACATTCTGCTGCCTACAAGAAAAACATCTAAACAGTCAGAACAAACAAAGACTCAAAGTCAAAGGATGAAAAGCAATCCTGCAAGCAAAGAAGCCACTCAAAAAAAGCTTGGTAGCCTTACTTGTATTGGACAACATAGATTTCAGTTGAAATAGATTACAATGGACAGTGAAGACCATTTTTTATTAATCAAGGGATATATACAGCAGGAAGAAATCACACTCCTAAACGTATATGCACCTAATGAGGGACCAGCCAAATACCTACAACATCTGCTAACAGACCTTAAGAAGGACATTGCGAGCAACACAGTAGTACTTGGAGACATCAGCACTGCCTTATCACCTCTGGATAGATCAAGAAGATTAAAACTCAGCAAGGATATAATGGCTCTGAAGGAAGAAATAGAAAAGGTATCTTCAAAGGTGACACGCCACTGGCCAAGCAAGTGAAAACAGAGATAGACAAATGGGACTATCTTAAACTAAGAAGCTTCTGCACTCAAAAGAAACCGTGAGCAGAATACAAAGACAGTCTACAGAATGGGAAAGGATATTCACCCATCCGATAAGGGTTGATATCAAGGATATACAAAGCACTGGTTAAACTCCACAAGAAAAATAACATCCAACACCATCAAAAACTGGGGTGATGAAATGAACAGAAACTTTCTCAGAAAGAAATTCAAATGGCTAAAAGGCACATGAGTAAATGACCTACATCCCTAAACATCAGGAAGATGCAGATCAAAACAACAATGAGATATCATCTCACACCACAGAGACTGGCTGACATCCAAAAGAACTAAAGCAACCGGTGCTGGCGCGGATGTGGCGAGAAAGGGGCCCTCCTTCACTGCTGATGGGAATGCCAACTGGTTCAGCCCTTTTGGAAAACATGATTCTCAAAAAATTAGAAATTGAGCTCCCATTTGACCCAGCAATACCACTCCTGGGGATACACCCCAGAGAGGCAAAAAAGTACAGTCGAAATGACATCTGCACTTCTATGTCTATTGCTGCACTGTTCACAATAGCCAAAATTTGGAAAAAAAAAACCCTGAGTTCCCGAGAACAGATGACTGGTTAAAGAAACTCTGGTACATCTACACAATGGAATACTATGCAGCTGTTAGAAAAGACCAAGTCATTAAATTTACATACATGTGTTTCTACATGGACAGTATAGTATCATGCTAAGTGAAATGAGCCAGAAAGAGAGGAACAGACATAGAAAGACTGCACTCATCTTGGGAGTATAAAGTAACAGAATGGGTGTCGAACACCCAAGAAGTGTTGAAATAAGTACCAGGAGGTCTTCCAGAGCTTGGAAGCCTGCAGCACGTCCTGGGGGAAAAGACAGCTCAGATAGAGAAAGGAACACCAAGTAAAGAATGTTTGGAGGATTTGCTCGGGATGCAAGATGCATGTTGAAAGTAGACTATAGACCGAACACAATGGCCACTCAATAACTCTATTGCAAACTCTATTACAACACCCTGAAGGAAAGAGAGAGCAAAAGGGAATGTCCTGCCACAAAGGCGGGGTGGAGTGGGGGATATGGGGGGGGGGGTGTGAGAGGGTTACTGGGATCATTGGTGGTGGGTAATGGGCACTAGTGGAGGGATTGGTACTCAATCATTGTATATCTGAAACCCAAGCACAGAAGTTTGTAAGTCTACAACTGTACTTCATGGAGTTTCACTAATTAAAAAAAAAAAGAAGTTCATCAAAGAAAAAAGTGCCAATCTATTTCTATTTGGGGCTAGAGAGAAACTTAGAAAGAAAAAGTAAAAGAGTGAAAATGAAATACTAAGAGTTATTTTAAAACTGTAACACTGTAGCACTGTCCTCCCATTGTTCATCAATTTGTTCGAACAGGCCCAGTAACATTGTGAGGCTTGTTGTTACTGTGTTTGGCATATTGAATATGTCATGGGTAGCTTGCCAGGCTTTGCTGTGTGGGCGAGATACTCTCGGTAGCTTGCTGGCTCTCGGAGAGAGGCGGAGGAATCGAACTTGGGTCAGCCAGGTAGACAATGTGCAAGGCAAACACCATACCCGCTGTGCTATTGCTCCAGCCCGTTTTAAAACAATAAAGTAAATTTTAAAACAATAAAATAAATTTTTACAAACATGAATGTAAAGTTTAAGTTAAACTAAAAAAAATTCTGAAAAACTGCAGATAATAGTGTGACACAAATGTAAACAATACCTCTTAGACATAAGTTCTTCAAATTAATAATAATGAGGTATAGTGCAGAAAAAATTAAACTCATAAAAGTGAAAATGAAAACAGTAATAAAACTTTTGGTCCTCCAGATTGACAAAGATTAAAATAATGTTACTGTCCAATGCTTATTAGAGTGAAAGAAAAGCCACACAAACACACTATTTCTCAAGGGCATCTATAGATTAAGCAATTATATATAAGTTTTGGAGAAGAAATCTGGCTATTCTATTTTTAATTGTGTGAATATTATTTGCCTCATTTTAAAGAAGTTATTTCCTAGAAAATACTCACAAGTATAGAATACTTTTTTCTTTTCAAGACCTTGGTTTATTATCTACAGAATAATCTTGGTTTGTTATCTCTAGAATTATTTTATTTTGATCTCTCCTCTTACTTTATTTCATCTCTCACTCAGAAGTGTATACTAAGGGTCAATTTGGGTCAGTTTGGGTCCCATTTAAACACACTTTCTTTCTAATGTGACCGTATCTCCTAATTTAGTACCATAGAACCACTGGAGAAAAACATATCAACAAAATAGGACACTTGCTAGCTTTTTTTTCTTTTTCTTTTTTTTCTTTTCAAGAGATCACAGGTAGGGTGTAGAAGAGAGGAGAGAGGGACAGTTAAGTCAAGAAAAATGGAAATGCTCTGGATTCAGGTAAGAATCTTGCTATTTTTATAGTTCAGTAGGATCATTGAGGGGAACAAGTCTGTCACTGTCACTGTCCTCCTGTTGTTCATCAACTTGCTCGAGCGGGCCCAGTAATGTCTCCATTTTGAGACTTGTTGTTACTGTGTTTGGCATATTGAATACGTCACGGGTAGCTTGTCAGGCTTTGCCTTGCGGGCAAGATACTCTTGGTAGATTGCCGGGCTCTCCGAGAGGGGGCGGAGGAATCAAACCCGGCTCATCCGGGCTGGCTGTGCTCAAGGCAAACGCCCTACCACTGTGCTATCACTCCAGCAGAGGGGAACAGGTATTGAAGGATAAACAAGTGAATAAAAGTAACCCTGCTCTCTATGTTTTACAACTGCATGGAGTGGAAAAAACAAATACACCAATTAAGCAAAAACTAACAAAATATTCCAATATGTTTATTAATTTGCCTTCTTAGTCATACATATAGGTATAAGCAATTATCAGTGTCAAATCCTAAACAGATTAATTTTTCACTTCACTTTCCTTTCTGAAGCTCTACAGTAAAAACTAATGTAATTTTTGAGCCTATGTTCTGAATAACCCCAAAAAGTTGTGTCACAGGGGTTAACCACACAGCATTTTAGTGATTCCAGGTAGTTATTCAATCTGAACTGAACTAAAAGAAATGGGATATTTAAAAACATACCAGTTTTAGGCAAAGACCTGATGATTATTGGATAATAAAAACAAAATATATCTTAAATATAATATTTTTCCAAGTAGTTGATACTCATTATGCATTTTGCTGGACAGTAAGAAAGGACATATAGATCATTTTATCCTGAGAACCAGCACATTTTATCAGAAGATAATCTTTCTAAACAGATCTATATGTTTATATCTTCTGATGTCTTCCAAAGAGGAAAGTGGAAAGTTGTTACACAGAATTATAAAGAAAACATCTAAAATCAAGCTTTTCCGTTGCTCATGTGATATATGATTTTGCTTCCCCTATGTTTTTCTATGACACATAAGACTGTTCTTTCTTAGTCAAAACAACCATTTTCTCTACTTTCCCCAGTCTTTTTCATGTTTTACTGGTCACAAATAATGGGAACAAAACATCTGCTCTTTATTGAGTGTTTACTGGGTGTCAGGGACTAAGCTAAGCATCTTATATAACAGACTTCTCTAGTTTCCACAACAACGCTGTGAGGGCTGTATTTTCTATATTTTATATAATGGAACGATAGAAGTTCAAAGTTAGTAACTTGGGAAAGATCTTATCACTAGCATATGGCAGAGATGCTCTCAGATCCATGTGTCTTGGACTCTAAAGCAATGATGTACTTAAACATGTTTTGATCCTACTACCACAAGAGACAGAGCATTCTAGAACATAGACCATAGACTGCTGTGATTTTTTTCACAGTCCTCACTTCTGTCTGTACTTCATGACATCTTGATAACTTCCTCCCTGGCATCCAGGGAAGTAATCAGTAAATTTGCATGACTCTAACTCAAAAATTAACAAACTGAATATTGTCTACTCTTCTTTGATTTTAGAAGACCTAGTGTTCAAGATGACATTTTAGGAGCAGAAATGTAAACTGAAAATATTTAGAAGTTGGTTAATTATAGATCCATTGCTAAGGAAATCTTTGATTCATTTTTTTTCTTTCTGCAAAGAGTAAGGGCATGCAGTTCATTGACTAGTTTGGATGTCTATTACATGGATTTCTCCCGAGAAGTTTAAGATAATCTCTGATATTTATATAGTGGCAATCATATCCATGACACTTAGCAATGGCCAAAAAAAGATTAGATAAAGACCTTTAAGAGATTAGTGTAATATAACCCAGACTTTGATGCAGCTGTTCTCAGTTGGCCTTCGAAGTCAGGCCCCACATGCTATTTTTCACAGTAAATCCAAGGGGGTACTTTTAAGATGTTACGATGATTTTATATTCAGTTGATTTTAATATTCTAGTACTGGTGCTGAATATTCTTTGGCATAAAATGCTTAAGCAATTAATTATACTTTCTTTGGAAATTCATGCTTTTTCTTTAATTATGTAACAAACAACAGTCATTGTTTTCATGGATATAATAATCTCTTTTCTGAAAAATACATGATTAATTAATTTTACTTCTGAATTATGTTTTTTCAGAGCACCACATATCTCTTCAATCCACAGCAACCAAGAAAAGGATATATAGTAATTGGTTATAGGTGTCAAAATAAAAATGTAAACCCTTCCACATACCTTTGATTAATTTTAAAGATTGTTCAATGCTACTTTTTATTTATTTATTTATTTATTTATTTTGCTTTTTGGGTCACACCTGGCGATGCACGGGGGTTACTTCTGGCTCTGCAGTCAGAAGTTACTCCTGTCGGTGCTCAGGGGACCATATGGGATGCTGGGAATCGAACCCAGGTTGGCCGCGTGCAAGGCAAACACCCACTGTGCTATCTCTCCAGCCCCACAATGTTACTTTTTAAAGACTTACATTTCATAAAAGCCCTAGATTGATTGCTTATATGAATGCTAATGTACATCTAAGTACATTGCTCTCTTGGCCCAGTTTCTGTGTTGAAATTGAAAGCACATTGAACTCTTAACAGGTTTCCTTCTTGCTCTCTTATTCTCTCATATACCCATTAACACACATGTACACAGATTTTATTTTTGAATAGTATCTGTTCATTCAATTTTAGAATGTACAAATTTCTTACAAACTGCTGCCTATCCAGCTTTCAAAATGAATGTAGTCCTCCCATAAACTTTTATTACCAGGAATTTTGGATCGTGCGCACATTTGTGTGTGTGTGTGTGTGTGTGTGTGTGTGTGTGTGTACACAAAATTTTCCAGCATCAATATGTAACATTTTAAGGTAAATTTTAAAAAAGGATCATTTTGAAAATATTTTTCTGACTTTTCCCTTAAGGTAGTCTTGCTATCCATAGATCTATGGACTGAAAAGATAGGGTGAGCGGGTTTTTTTCTGTTTGCAAAATGGTGTTTTTATCGTACTCATATTCAATGTAACTTAATTGTGAAAAATACATTTTGTCCTTTATTTAAAGGTAAGAAGCAATAGCATTTTCTGAAAAACTATTATTTATTTATTTATGTAAGTACTTCCTTACTAAATATTAGTACTTACTAGTATTTACTAAAGTGGTTCCAGTTGAATTGTCATGTCATGTTGGACAAGTTTGCAGTTTTATGAGCTTCTGAAATTACTAGTAGATCTACATTATTTTCTTCTCTGTTTTCTTGACTGCCAAGCAAAGATGAAAATGGGGATTTGTATGCTTTCAGTCTTAATAGAAGAATAATTACTGAGTGCAAACCTAGAAAGGCTCAAGAAACTAATTCACTCTGAACTGTAAGTAACTGTAAATCATGGTGCTTTGGGAGTTGGAGCAATAGTACAGTGGATAGGGCATTTTTCTTGCACAAGGCAAACCTGGGTTCAATCCCTGGCATCCCATATTGTTTTAAAAAAATATATTCACTCTGGCCAAATTGGGTGCAAGAAGAAAGAACTTTTATTTATCTTCAACTTCTATGCAAAACAATGTCTGCAGACTACACATGAATTCACTGCAAAATTAACTTCAAGAAGAAGTACCCTGACTGGAAAAATAAATACTCCAGGTGACTTATGGTAAATGGGAAGAAAAGAGAAACCAGTCTCTAGAGAGGACTCTCTCTGTTATGGCAAAAAAGTAGATTTATTCCTGAGCTCCTGGATTTGTGTGAATGATTTGTATAGAAAACTCAGAAGCTTAAGAAGTTACGACGTTTATTCTACAATTTAAGTAGGTGGGTCTGGGTTCCTCCCCAGCACTCAGGCCTTCTCCTTTCATGAGTGTGCAATGCCACTTTTCTATCCCCCTACCCCCACCTCTGGTCCCATGTTTGATTGCAGTGCTTTGTTCTGTGCACATGTGTGCTCCCCCATGGTAGATGATGGCTTGTCTTATCCCTACATCATTCTCTGTCCAATGTACATGTTTCTTGTCTGAAATCTGCAGCTGGAATCCTGTACTCTGTGTCCTCTTGCTGCGGCTTGCTGCTTTGTTAGCTGTCACAAGGTATTTATAGGACATAACCCAGGAACTCCCTGCTTCCTTGGTTTCCCTTGGTCTCTGGCCAAGGATACCTGTGAATGGATGAGAACCTTTGTTATCCTGTCATCCGACTAGACAAAGAAGAGGGGACAAAGAAAGAGTTGTCTGCCTAGGGACTAGTCTATTTCCAGCCCCTAACCTTTCCATTATCTATCTTGACTGGATATATTTTTTGACAGGTGTGAATTAAAATGATGCATTAAATCAACCTATTTACCTAATGTCCCTCCCCCCCAACCTTTCCATTATCTATCTTGACTGGATATGTTTTTTGACAGGTATGAATTAAAATGATGCATTAAATCAACCCATTTACCTGGTGTCCCTCCCTTCCATTCCCAAGGCAACGTACTGCCTTTCACTTTACCTACATTGGTAATGCAGGAAGTTCCTAGGAGGTTTAAGATTGATACAAGTGAGCACTTGGGTGGCCCAGACCTTATGTTTCAAAAGCTCATTATAGCAGTTCCACTTGATATACATGGCTCAGTAATTTTTCCTGAGGATTTCTTGCGGAGCTCTGAGCTCAAGATGGAGTGAGGAATAGCTCTTTGTAGGAAGAGCTCTCTGTAGGAAAAAGGAAAATCAGTCCTAGTCTCCACTGAGAGTTTTCCTGCCTCTTCGGTCCATCTCATACCTTCTCAGAAAATAATTTCAGGAAGAAGATTATTGAAGTTGATTGATGTGAAATAGGGAGAAGAAAAGTGACAACCTCACAAGGCTGAGTCTATGTTTTCACCTCTACCTAACTCAGTCACTCAGGGAAGTACCTGGTAAAGTTTAGGACTCATGAAAATTGGCTGTGAGCCCTTGCATGGTAGAGATGTTGCATCTCACCAGTTTCTCACAGCAGTTGTCAATGCACACCTGAGTTACTCTTGATCTATCCAGTGAAAATGATGCTGCTACTAATTTCTCAAGGAGCCATAAAACTCGGACTGAGAGAATTGCTTATTGCAGGAAAGGAAAACCAATGCAAACCTTTAATCAGGTTTTCCAGAAATATTGCTTTCCCCCACAGAAAAGAATGTCAAGAAGGAAACAAATAGTGAAGTATCAGGAGTTTATTTGGGAAATGGAGGTGCGGTGGGGGAAGAATTCCATGCTCAGAAGAAAGAATGGGCTCCTCCGGAGTAGAAAGTATGTTCAATAACTTTGGGACAGGGTTAAATATGGGTTTTCTTCATAATTGCTGTGGTCTGGAGTTCTTTGCACAAAGTTGGGCTAATTGGAGATTTTCACAGGGTAAAGTTTTGAACTTCAAGTCATCACAGCTTTTGTCCATATAGTATCTATCACATATAGTATCTATCACAAAGCCTTTCCAGGCTTCTCAGGTGGGTTCTGTATTTTTTTTATTTTTTTGGCCACATCCAGTAGTTCTTAGGAATTTCTCCTGACTCAGTGCTCTGGGATCACTTGTGGAAGTCTCAAGGGACCATACAAGGTGCCACGAGTTAACCCAGATCAGTTCTGTGCAAGGCAAGTCCCCTGCTCACTGTACGATTTCTCTGACCCCAAGTTCTTTATTTAAAGGCCTTTGAGTCTATGGGCTTGCTTGGGTGGAGACAGTGTTTTTTCTAATATACATTATCAGTCCTCTTCCCCCTTCTCCCTGCCTACCATCTCTCTGCTTGAAATCAATACAAATAGTGAGGGAAGGGAAGTTTATTTGAGAAATATGAGACGCAAGAAAGAGAGTTACATGCTGAATAGCTAACACCAGCTTTGCCCAGGATGGAGAGGTTCAAGTAGACATCCCAAGTTGTGCTTCACCCAAGATGGTGAGTGTATGCTACACTGTAAAACACAGGAATTACTTAGGCAGATATATGTGTGACCCAAAGATTGTGGAAATGCACTCCTTTCTTTGCTTCTCTCAGATCTAAACTGCAACTCCCAATGTCTGTTTCTTGAGTGTAGTCAAGAGAGAAAGTTTGGAACTGTTAATGTTCTCTGATATTCTTTTTAATTTTTTTTTATTTGGGGCCATAACTTGCAATGCTCAGGAGTTACTTGGGCTAAACACTCAGTAATTACCTCTGGCTGTGCTCAGGGGACAATATGGGATGTCAGAATCACCCAGTTGTTAACCAAACTGGTCAAAGGCTGTGAACAATTACTCTATTTGCTATTTGCTGTGCTTTCATCTCCAGACCTTCTCTTATATTCTTATCATGGCCTTTGTTGCTGCAGTGGAGTTGCTTCTTATAAGAGGTCTGTCCAGTAGGCTACCCTGGGCCTGTAGTTCTGCATCTCAGCGACTTTCAGCTCAGCCTTTATGCCTTTGTGAGGGTTTAAGTTCCTGACACTGTCTTTCCCCAATCCACATTAACATTCCCCTCCCCCACACCCTCTATCTCTCTACCAGCAACAGAAACCACATAATTTGCATAACTACACAAGTTCAGAATTCTGTTTGCCTTTAGAATATAGACAGTTTACTGCTTGCTTTTTAAATTAGTAGCTAAAGAATTCTCAGTTCAACCTTGCCTGTGACAAGTTTTGAATCTATGAAGAGGGAAATAAGTTGCTCTACTAATATCTATGTCATTCAAAGGGCAGGTAAAACTTACTTAGTTTGATAAAAAAAAAATTATAGGGCCATAATATTGTAAAGAATTCATACTTGCTTGTATGCCAAAAAAAAAAGAACACCACAAATATATCCAAGAGAATTTTTTTAAAGGATCGACATAGAATCAAGAATAAAGTGAAAATTGCCAGCCAAAATCATAACTTTGTGTTCAGGTGGGTTCTTTTTCAATTCCTGAAGTAACTAATTTAGTAAACTATTGTGATAAGGTCAGAAATCACAACCATGACATGACACAATTTTCTATTGATTGTTGGAGGAATTTCACAAAGTTGATTAGCTAAATCACTCAGATTTTTTTATACTCAATTGGAGTGTAAGCTCCGAAAGATCAGAAAATAGACTCCTTTGCATATCTCTTTTAGAAGGTGTTTAAAAATATGTTCTCAGCTTCTTCTACAAAATGACCCTGGCCATCAGTCCTCACTTATACTGGGGCCAGAGGGCAAATTGGACATCAAAGAGAGTTGCCAAAGGCTTTTCTGCTGTGGAAGGCAGAGGACCCTTGATGGTTCTTTGATCTCTGCTCCCATCCCTTCCCTACTGCCCCGACAAGAAACTCAGTCTTCCCTGAGGCTTCACCCTGTGTCTTAGCTCTCCTCAGCTTCATTCACAGAAGATTACTGACATCCTGGTCTATATTAAGGAAAAAAACTAAACAAGATTGCAAACAATCAGCCTTCTAACCCAGGCTAGCTGCTATCGTGGCCTTTGCCTTCTTTATCTGAATGGAGAAAAACGGTTGGTGAGATCTTTTAAAACTCAAAAAAGAGAGAACATATTTTTTATGTGTTCAATACAAAATTCAGATTATATTGCAAGTGCTGTCTTCTGCTCACCTGAAAAGAACCAAGAAAGAAAAAAAAAATTAGGAACAAAATATGAAGTTATACTCATCCAACTACTTAATTATTAAAAATTAATTTAAAAATTAAATGTAAGTATTTCTACTGTCCTAAATTGCAATAAATCATTAGCTGTAATATAAAATGAGAATTTATTTTATAAAATCAAACTTATGGATGTGTAACCTAGAAGTCATAATGAGACACAATAGAAACAGTGAGAAATGAATTTCAAACACTCAAGATTACTTTGGCTCCATATCATATTTTGTCTTGAATGTGTGTGTTACTTTAAAAAAAATAGGCAATAACTACCTTTGATGTTTTAAATGCCATATGCCTGGAGGAATAGAACTAAATCTCATGACCTTCTGGGATGATTCTTGTGGTAAGGTCATTTCAGTCCTGGGCTGAGTCCTTAAGTCAAAATTGGTACACTGTATTAAGACTAATTTGATAAATAATACTTGCATGAATTAATCTTTGTTATACTTTACCAAAATTAGGTATTTGATTAACTTCATTTCAATCCTACTGATATATAAAAACAGTCTCTATGTTCTATGGTGAGTATATTAGAGGGTGTAATAAAAGAACATAAATAAAAATTTGATGCCAAAATTGTGTTTATAACTGCAGTTTTGTCCTCTGGATTTACCTATCATATCAAAATTTAACAGATGGAATCCTATATGTAAGACAATAATGCTTCTTCCTAAACTTAAGGAGAACTGTAAACACTTGAAATATTACATATAATTTCTAGGTGAATGAGTGTTAAAGTCAGATATTTAAAAGTATAGTACTTCTGTCCTCCCCTGCCAGTCGCCACCCCCAGAGTTTGAACTAACTTCTCCAATCAGGTATGTGGACCCCCATCATCCCCACCCCATCTATCCCTCATGGCATACCCTTAAAAATCTCTAACCATAGAACCACATAGACTCAATAGCATCTGTGTAAAGAAGTTACTTCATCTGTATTGGACATTTGAGGTCTTAGCTAACCCAGGCCTAACATTTCTTTACCAATCAGTAAGCCATGGTAGCACACAAAAATAGCCCCATTACAGGGCCACAAAACATAAAAAAACACACAGGGGAAAAATACAAAATGAGAAGATCACAATGGTAAAACAACACAGTAAATCACCAGGCTTAACATTGAAGTTGCTAGCCCAGATAAATCAAACAGTAATAATGAACTATATAACCTCTCAGATGCGAATTTATAATGGAGCTTTTAAGGATGTATAAGGAGCTCAAAGAAGCAATGGTACATAAAATACAAGAGGATATGAGAGCAGAAGTGAGAAAAACATAAATGAAAATACAAACCGAAGTGACAGACCTAAAAAACTTGGTAGGTGAAATGAAAAAGTCAGTGGAAAGCCTCAGCAACAAAGTAACAGCTGCTGAGGACAGAACCATTGAGCTCCAAGATGAGGTGTAGAGAATCTCCAGACAACAGCAAAAAATGGAAAAGAGACTCAAAATAAACCAACAGATTCAAGAGAAAATCAGATTGAAGCCAAGATATTAACATAAGAACCATTGGAGTCCCTGAAGGACAGGAAGAACACCCTGATGAAGAAGAAACTGTCAAATACATCATTGCTGAGACATACCCAGAGCTGAAAAGCACATGCAATCAGATTCAGGAGGCTCGAAGGGTGCCAACTAAAAGAAATCCAAATAAAACAATCCTGATAACAAAATCCCCCCCCCAAAAAAAGCCAAAAAACCCCCCAAAAAACAAAAAAACAAAAAAAATAAAACAAATCCTTATCAGAATGATGAAAACATAGGCAAAGATAAAATTCTGAAAGCGGCAAGATTAAAGAGAGAAATTGCTTATACAGGAGCATCTGTAGGAATCACAGCAGACTTATCTTAGGAAACTGTTAGGGCCCAAAAACAGTGGTAGTGTAGAGTGGAAAAACTCAATGAACAAGAATACTGTACCCAGCTAGACTCTCAATATATTAAAAGGAACACCACACAGCTTCACAAACAACTCAGGAACTTCATAGACTCAAAGCCATGGTTACAAGAACAACCAAACAGCGTACTTTAAGACAAGACAAACCCCTCAATTACACCAAACTTTGGCAGAAATATGGAACAAAACCTCATAACAATAATCTCTCTGAATGTCAATGGACTAAATGCACCAATTAAAAGACACAGAATGACAGGATAGATTCTAAAATTGAACCCAACATTCTGCTGCCTGCAAGAAATGTATCTGAACAGTCAGAGCAAACACAGACTCAAAGTGAAAGGATAGAAAACAATTCTACATGCAAACAATTCCCTCAAAAAGGCTTGAGTGATCATACTAGTATCAGACTACGCAGACTTCACACTGAAGAAGTTTACAAGGGACAGTGAAGGATATTTCTTAATGATCAAAGGATCTGTACACCAGGAAGAACTCACACACCTAAATGTATATGCACCTACTGAGGAACCAGTAAAATACTTAAAACAACTACTCATAGATTTGAAGAAAGACACTGATAGCATCACAATTATAGTTGGAGATTTCAACACTACTTTATCATCTCTCAATTGATCAACCAGACTCAAGCTCAGCAAGGACATACTTTATCTGAGGGAAGAAATGGAAGACAGAGGTTTAGTGTGTGTGTGTGTGTGTGTGTGTGTGTGTGTGTGTGTGTGTGTGTATATATATATTCGATTCCTCCACCCCTCTTGGAGAGCCCAGCAAGCTACCAAGAGTATCTCACCCTCATGACAAAGCCTGGAAAGCTACCTGTGACGTATTCAATATGCCAAACACAGTAACTAGTCTCAAAATGGAGACATTACGGGGCCCGTTCAAGCAAATCGATGAACAACGACAGGACAATGACAGTGATATATATAGAGCAAATCGATGAACAACGACAGGACAATGACAGTGATATATATATATATATATATATATATATATATATATATATGACATTTCATGCCCCAAAAGCTGAATACACATTCTTCTCAAGTGCACATGGGACATCTTCCAAGACAGACCACATACTGGGTGACAAAACATACTTCTATAAAATTAAGAGAAAAAAAAATTTATCAACAATCTTTTTAGATCATGGAGTGATAGCACAGTGGTAGGGCATTTGCCTTGCATGCAGCCAGCCCGACTGAGCCGGGTTCAATTCCTCCGCCCCTCTTGGAGAGCCTGGCAAGCTACTGAGAGTATTCAATATGCCAAACACGGTAACAAGAAGTCTCACAATGGAGATGTACTGGGCCCGCTCGAGCAAATCAATGAACAACGGGAGGACAATGTTTGTAACAGTGTTTCTGATGCATTGAAAATCGAAGTGAATTACACACAGGAACAGAAATTCGAATAAAATAACTGGAAATGAGCAGCTCAATACTGAACAACCAGTGGCTTAGAGAGGAAATCAAAAGGTTCCTGGAAACAAAAGAGAATGAAGACATGAAATTACCAGGACTACCAGAATTTATGAGAGATGGCAAAAGCAGTGTTAAGAGGTATGTTTATAGCTCTATAAGCATTCCTCAGTAAGGAAAAGTGAACCTATAAGTAACTTAACCTCACAGCTTAAGATCTTGGAGAATGACCAATAAAAGGAGCCCAAACCTTAAAACTTAGAGTAGAAATTAGAGCAGTTGCAGTGAGCAGCCACAAGAAGTAACTGCAGGAGACGTGGCTCAAAGGGCTGTAGTGCAGGCTTTGCATGTGGGGGCCCATGCTCAATCCCCAGCACTACTGAGAATAACCCCTGAGCACTACACTGGGTGTTACATCTGATCTCTGTGGGGTGTGAACCAACAGCCCTCCTCATGCACACCCTCTCCCCCCCTTCTCCCCCCCACAAAAAACACCTACTGAAGTGCTTCCCAGCCTTTATTGCAATAATAAGAGAAGAAACTAGCTCTTTCTGACTATTGAGGTGCCCCACTATGGATTCCACTTTGTAGAAACACAGTCACAATGGAAGGATTTTTATCCTCCTGTTGCAGGCAGCCCATGAGTGCAGCAAGCTGAGGTGGCAGGGCCACTCGCTCAGGTCAGATCCAGGTCAGGACTGGCTGACTCTAAATCACATTTGTGAACAATTCTTCAAACAAGGCACTCAAACTTTCCGGGGTATCGCATGAAAGCAAGCTCCCAATGTAGAGAGATACACTTCAGAAATCTCAACTGCCTTGAAAAAAAAAAAAAGGATCCTACTCATTTTTATGTATCTGTGAAATAGTCTGGTTAATTCAACAGTATTAAAGACAAGCAGAGGGCTGGAGCGATAACACAGTGGGTAGGTCATTTGCCTTGCTAACAGCTGATCTGGGTTTGATTCCCAGCATCCCATAAGGTCCCCTGAGCACCGCCAGGAGTAATTCCTGAGTGCAGAGCCAGGAATATAATCGCTGTGCATCGCTGGGTGTGACCCAAAAAGAAAAAAAAAAGACAAGCTGAGCAGGCTGGGAGATACACAGAGGGCCAAAATGCATGCTGGGTAAGGGGGAGCCTGGATTTGATCCCTGCCACTTCCTGATCCCCTAAACACTGCCACAGCAACCCTTGAACACCAAGCTGAGAGCAGCCACCTCTAAGCACCACCCGGTGTTGTCACAAAACAAAGATCAAATAGAAACCAGAACTGATGCACTTGCATCACACCTATGTCTGAACATCGTTTGCTTTCAAGTTACCAGATGCATAGCAAAAATCCTGTTATTCCAAGCGCACCTGAGTGCTAGACAATACGCACTCAAAGCATCTTCCATATATCAGTTAAAGAAAATATAAAAAGCATATAATCATATCAATAGATGCAGAGAAGGCAATTTATAAGATAACACCCATTTATGATAAAAACTCTCAGCAAAATGGGAGTCAAAGGAACTTTCCTCAATATAGTCAAAGCCATCTACCACAAGCGCACAATAAGCATTAATCTCAATGGGGAAAATCTAAGAGCCTTTCCTATAAGAACGGGAACAAGACAAGGTAGTCCACTCTCACCACTTCTATTCAATATGGTACTGTCAGAACTTCCCATAGCACTTAGGAAATAAAACGATATCAAAGTCATCCAGATAGAAAAGGAAGAAGTCAAACTATCATTATTTGCAGATGCCATGATACTATACTTAGAAAATCCTAAAGACTCTATAGAAAAACTCCTAGAAACAATAGGTTTGTACAGTAAATTGGCAGGTCACATTATCAATACATAAAAGTTCATAGCTTTTCTATATACAATTAATGAAAGAGAAGAAAGAGATATTTCAAAATCAATCCCATTCAAAATAGTGTCTCAGGAAATCAAGTACCTTGGAATCAGTTTAACTAAAGAACTGAAGGATCCATGATTGCCACTCAATGCCTCTCTTGCAAAACACAAGACCCAAAAGAAGAGAGAGAGAACAAGGGGGAATGCCCTGCCACAGAGGCAGGGTGGGATGGGGGGGGTGGGATGGGAGGGGGGAGGGATGCTGGGACCCGTGGTGGTGGAGGATGGGCGCTGGTGGAGGGATGGGTATACTTGATCATTGTATAACTGAAACCCAAGCACAAAAATTTGTAAGTCTATAACTGTATCTCATGGTGTTTCACTAATAAAAAAAATTAATTAATCAAAATAAAAAAATAAAAATTGAAAAAAAGATCTGAAGGATCTATACAAAGAAAACTACAAAACACTATTTCAAGAAATAAAAGAGGACATTAGGAAATGGAGACACATACCCTGTTCATGGATAGGGAGGATTAATATTGTCAAACTTGCAATACTCCTCAAAACATTATACAGATTCAATGCAGTCCCTATAAGGATACTCAGGGCATTTTTTCAAGGAAACAGACAACACTCTTCTGAAATTCATGTGGAGCAAAAAGTACCCACGAATAGCTAAATCAATCCTTGGGGAAAAGAAGATGGGTGGCATCACCTTCCCCAATTTCAAACTGTAGTACACAGCAGTGACAATTAAAACAGCATGGTATTGAAATAGAAACAGACCTGCAGACCAATGGGACAGAGTTGAATATTCTGACACAGACTCTCAAGTATATGATCACTCAATCTTTGATAAACGAATGAGAAATGTGAAGTGGAACAAGGAAAGCCTCTTCAACGAGTGGTTCTGGGAAAACTGGACAGCTATAAGCAGAAAAATGAACTCAGATCTCTGTCTAATGCCAAGTATAACAGTTAGATTCAAAGAGATTAAAGATCTCCATATCAGACCTGAATCCATAAGGTACATGGAGGGAAATGGAGGCAGAACCCTCTATGATATTGAAGCTAAAGTCATCTTCAAGGATGAAACACCCCTGACCAAGCAAGTGGAAACAAATATAAACAAATGGGACTAAATTAAACCTAAAAGTTCCTGCACCTCAAAAGAAACAGTCACCAAAATACAGAAAAAAATCACACAATGGGAAATATTATTTACCCAATATTCATCAGATAAGAGCTTAATATCCAGGATATATAATATACTGTTAGAATTTTACAAGAGAAAAACCTCCAACCCCATCAAAAATGGAGAGATGAACAAAAACTTCATCAAAAATGAAATTCAAATGGCCAAAAGGCACATGAAAAAATATTCTATATTGCTAATCTTCGGGGACATGTAAATCAAAACAAAGAGATATTATCTTATACCACAGAAACCAACACACATCAAAAAGAACAAGAACAACCAGTGCTGGTGTGGATGTGAGAAGAAAGAGACTTATTGGTGGGAATGCCTACTGGACCAGCCTTTGTCAAAAACAATATGGATGTTCCTCCAAAACCTAGAAATTGAGCTCCCATATGACCCAGCAATACCACTACTGGGAATATATCCCCAAGATGCACACACACACACACACACACACACACACACACACACAGTAGAAATGACATCTGTACTTTCAGCACTGTTCACAATAGCCAGAATCTGGAAACAACCAGAGTACCCAAGAACAGATTACTGGTTAAAGAAACTTTGGTTCATCTACTCAATGGAATACTATGCAGCTCTTAGAAAAGATGAAATCATGAAATTTGCACATAAGTGGATGGACATGGAGAGTATTATGCTAAGTGAAATGAGTCAGAAAGAGAGGGACATATGTAGAATGACTGCACTCATTTGTGGAATATAAAGTACTTAATATGAGACTAACACCTAAAAAAGTCAATATAAGGGCTGAGAGGATTTCTTCACTGTTTGGAAGTGGTTCTTATGTGCTGGGGGAAAATGCAGTTGGAATGGATAAGGGACCCCTAAGTAAATGATGGCTGGAAGGATTGCTAGGGATGGGAGATTCGAGCTGAAAGTAGATAAAGACCAAACATGTTGGACTCTTAGTTTCTGTGTTGCAAACCATAATGTCCAAAAGGAGAGAGAGAGAGAGAGAGAGAGAGAGAGAGAGAGAGTAAGAAGGAATGTATCTGCCATGGAGGCAGGGAGTAGAATGGGGTGGGGGTAGCGGGAGGGATACTGGGAACATTGGTGTTGGAAAATATGCACTGGTGGAGGAATGGGTGCTTGATCACTGTATGACTGAAACTTATTCATGAAATTTGTAAGTGTACCTCATGGTGATTCAGTAAAAAAAAATAATAATGCGTAGTACTTCCATCTCAACAAGAATATAAGGCTTTTTCCTTTGTCCAGCCATTATTGTTCTTAAATCTTTCAACCTAAATTAGAGGTAGAAGTTTCAAATTGTAGGATTTCAAGGATTGTCTTCGGGTTACCGAGAAGAGAGGCAACAGATATTCTTCACACACATCTAATTTGAAATAAGTCCATCACCTTGAATGCCATAATATGAACATCACCTTGAACCTCTTATAGGAAAATGTAAAACCTGTGTTTTGGAATCCGGAGACCCTGGATTATGTGTTCTACAACTGTACCTTCCACTTCAGCTTCCAACCATAAGCCCCCACTCAGGAGGTCATGTTTGTGCAACTCTGAAGTCCTACACAGCTTATATTTGCTTCTGTATCTTCTTCCCTTCAGCATCATACCTCACTAGTCAATATATATGTTTGTAAGAACTCAAGTGGGAGCTGGAGTTTGCAGAGAATTAGGCTCACTGGTGGGATAAAATATATCTCCTAACCTCCTGGTGGTCTACTCCCTGTCCAGAAGTGGATTTTCCTCTTCAAAACACATGACTGAATATTTTGAAAGTAATATTCTAGGATTTTCTTTCCTAGGTTTCCACCATTGCTTTCTTGCCTACATAGTCCTTTCCCTTAAATTTTCCCTCAGTGTGATGATTACTCTTTGTTTCCTAAACAAAGAGACATCCTGCTGTTGCATCCCTAGTTCCATGATTATTTTTTAATTTTTAGAAGGTTTATAACATTCAAATTTGTTAAAATATAAATGCTGAATTGTTATTTTCAAATTCTGCCCTTTTCTCAAAGAGAAAAGTTATTCTGTCTGTTTTGTATCTTTTGTACCTGATGATTAGTAAATATGTTAAGGAAATTCCTCACACAGTACTGTGTAAAATATTGAATATATTTATATTTTAATATATGGTGAAGCATTTCCAAACCTCCCAAACGTTTTTTATTGATTCAGAATATTTTTGATATTTTGATTAAGAATCTTTGAAACAGGACACAAAGACTTTTAAATACCCACGTCTTTGGTGAAACAATACTAACATCTTAGCCTCTAAAATGCCACATTGTTGGTTTTCCACTGTTGAATTAAATGAATGCTAAAACGTTGTCTGCTTGCCTTGCATTTGTAGGGCAAATAGGATATAGAAGAAAGAGACTGGTATATTCATTTTTCAAGGGTTGGCTCATTAGAAATGCAGAGATGAATTTGCTCCTTTCAATATTTCTGAGCTTACACTTAAATCAATCCATGACTGCTTCATCACCAACAGTACAAGAAATGCTTTTCAGGCCTGGAAAACTGGAGAAAGGCCAGTTCACTTATCCTCAATAAGAATCCAGTGATTCTCAACCTTCAGACAATAGCCACTAGAATATATCAGCTGAACATTCACAGTGTTTTAGAATATCTCTTAAATAGCAAGTAAGAAAGTATCCTGGTTCAAAATAAATCCTAAATTGTCACATTTCTTTTTGCTTGGGGATTAGAGGATGCCTCCCAAACTGTGGTTAGGGGACCTTGATGCACCCCAGTGATACTAGACAGTTCAGTGTTTGAGGTCCACTGATGCTTCTCAGACCCAGAGATGCCAGTGCTTAGGGGTCTTTGTAGTCATGATGATGGAACTTGGGGTCTCATGTATGAAAATATTTGCAAAAAGACAGAAGAATGTGAACTTGAGCTTGGGGAAACGAAAAAGTAAGTATCTGATCATTGGAAAGAAGACAAGGATTCCCTATTAGAAATGATTGTGGAGCTCACTTGATATTAACAAGCTGACTTCAGATATAAATTCAAGGAAGAGGCAGAAAAGACCCTTTGAACCCTTGGAAAAATAGCAATTATATCATCTTTAGCACACTGTATTCTCAAGATATGAACCCACCACTACAGCACCCATCAAATCCAGCATCTGTCCTTTTCTGCACTCTCCTGTGCCCATTCAAGCTAGTTTGCTGGAGTACATCTGGTTCCCACACTCTTTGACTTCCTGTTGGGCTTTGAAATGGATGAAACTGATAGGAAATTTGAAAGTGGAAAGCAGGTCCTTGCAATATTGGTAGAAGGAAGTGGACACTGGTGGTGTATATGGTGCTTGAATGATTTATGCAGGAAACATCATTAGTTATATGTTATACCATGGTACCACAATAAAAAATGGGGAAGGAGTTTAAGAAAAATTAAGAAAATGGAAAGATTATTAAAGATTAAGTAATAATGAAATCTGCTATGTTAGTACTAATAGATGGTTATAAAGAAGAAAATCACTAACAGATTTCCATTTTATTAAGACTAACAAAGATTTCATAGTTAATGGAGAGGCAAAGATGGCCAGAGCCATTAATTTGACACTTAGGCAGCTCATGGCTGCTGCTCAAATATCACAATTTTTTCTTTCTCTCTTCTGTGACGTTTTGACTCCATTTACTCAAAAGGCAGAATTTTAAATACACATCATAATATAGTACAGTCTTCTGCTGTAACTTTTAATTATACACAGAGAAAAGACAAAGTAACTGCACTGCTGGTATTGATAGCAACTTGAAATGGTAAAGCAAGAAAAAGCTTTAAATAAAGATAAAAGAATGGAAGATAAAGTTCTAGGTAGCTGTGTCATGTCAGCACTATTTCTTTAAGATGAGATAAGGCATTTAAGTGTACCTGGGAAATAGCAAACACACAGAAAGAGCCCCCTATAAATTTTCTCCTTCTGATATCTATTCCCACAAATATGAGTTTCTTTGTCAGAATCAGAATACCTTAGACAAAAAATAAATCATTAAATAACTTCGACAATCATGCAATCTAAAATTTTAAGTGTTTGCATTTGCTCAATGCTCCCATTTCTTATTTTCTTTAAAACTCCTTTAAAATTTTCACTGGGTACACGCGAGTGTGTCATGCTCTCATCATTATAATATAAATTTTAAAT
This sequence comes from Sorex fumeus, assembly GCF_029834395.1. NCBI lineage: Eukaryota > Metazoa > Chordata > Mammalia > Eulipotyphla > Soricidae > Sorex > Sorex fumeus. Next base: position 59,615,346 of record NW_026606059.1, read on the forward strand.
TCAAAAGCTGTTGGAGAGGAAGAGGATCAGTTAATGACATAGTTTAAATTTTAAAGTTTACTGTGATGAACTGGACAGGAAATTTGACAATCCTGTTGTTTATTTCTTTGATAAAGCCCATTAATACTTAGATGTAAGTTCAAAATCAACAAAATTGTATGCACAAATCTTCACTGTATAAATGATGACCATTCTTTTTTTTTTATAATTTTTTATTCAATAAAGTAGTTCACAATATTTCGTTAAATTTAATATTCAAACATCAATCCCACAACCATTACACCTTCCCACCACCATATTTCGGATGTTTTCATCCTGAACCCCAATCTCTGCCCCAAAATAGAAACAAATAATATGTTTTGTATTGTTTGTTATGAAAAACTACTGAAAATGTTACAAAAAAGTATTCTCAGAGAAAAGAGGAAGGACTGTTGTATTTCACCCAGGGACCATTAAGCCCTTCTGTAAGGGATCTTTAAAATGCTATTAGAGGTTGAGCCTTGTGGTGTTATATATATATATATATATATATATATATATATATATATATATATATTTATTTATTTCCCTCTCAGATTGGCTGCTTCCTATTTTGAACTTCATCAAATGTGGTGTGGCACTCCTGAAGTATGGGTACAGTGTGTCCTATGAAGTGTTGTGTGGCCACATTTTCGGTCCAGGTATAAGTTCACTCGTGGGTGAAGCTTGGCCCAAGCTTTAATCTCAAACTATCTGTGATTGGGTTTTGTTTATTTTGTTTTTATAAAATTAAACTTGGTTTACATGACTACATATGTTTTAGGGGTACAATATCACAGCTATTCACCCACCTCTCCAACACTCAACCCCCAATTATCAGAATCTTTCCCTCTACCAGAGTCTTTTTATCCTGTGAACTACAAAATAAATAAAATTTTTTTACTATGGTCCAGGAATCTACCAATAATTTTTGGTATCAATAACAATTTTCACACTTAGATCCTGAACACTTTCATAAGATTATTTTTATTTATATTATTATTTTTATTTATATTATTTTATTTATTTTAGCATGACAGCTCTATTGATTACTAAATCGCTGTATAGTCTTCATTTTTGCACGCAGCTGGTACTAAATCCATCTCTTCTTGTTTAAATAAAAAAAGTGCTCAAAATCCCAGGTAATCAAAATACTCATTTTAGTTGAAACCTGGTTAATTCAACCGATTAGATGGAAGAATTGACAGGTGAATGCCATGGTGAATGCCATATGGACCAACCTTGTTCAAGAAAGCTTAAGATTTTCCTTTATAATTATAAGAGGACTCTGGGATAGGGGATAGAAAATAAATATGATGCAATTAAAATATAAAATGGATCTCTGTATGAAAATGTTTCCCTTTTCTGTTGTCTCCCTTTTATGCGTGCTATAAATGCCGTCCGAACCCCTTGCACTCTCCCAAACCTGACTCACCAACTTGCCTTAGACAGCGTGCAGCTCAGCACTCCAGCATGGACCTCTACACGTGATTCCTACTGGACATTGCCGGTTATTTTGCAAGATTCGGAAAGAATGGCATCAGCGCAGTGTGGAGAAACCGTGGCAGCGACTGCAACGTCACCACCTGCCCTGGCTATGCCGAGTCGCAGCACCGTCAGGCGGCAATGGGATCCTTCTCTGCCAGCTGCTCAACAACCTCCGGGCACACTCCATCAACCTTAAGGAGATCTACCTAAGGCTGCAGATGTCCCAGGTGCTGCCGGGAGACACAGGAAGGTGCATGTTTATCAGCCTGCACATCATTACAACAAGCCAGTCGACCAAAAGTTTGCATTCGGTAGACTGAAAACACCTGTAAAAATGATTAGAGGCTGCCCACAAAACCTCTGTTCCTCTCAGAGAGCCTGGCAAGCTACCAAGGGTGTCCCGCTTGCACAGCAGAGCCTGGCAAGCTACTCGTGGCATATCTGATATGCCAAAAACAGTAACAATAATGGGTTTCATTCTCCTGACCCTGAAAGAGCCCTCAGTACGCCATTGGATTACACTATCACCTGACAGGGATGAATTGAGAAGTTAATGGCACCCACTTGAGCAAATTGATGAACAAGATGGACGACAACTTGTACATCACAAGTGACAAGAAGTGATGAACTTTAATACTTTAAAAAATTTTTTTCCTCACTCCACTACAAATTTCTTATTGTCAGAAAGGATAATTATATTTTGGTATTTAGGGGACCCTACATTACCCCCAATCTCAGTCCTAAATCTGTTTAAATAAAAAAATGCTTAAAAGCCCAGGTAGTCAAAATACTCATTTTAGTTGAAGCCTGGTTAATTCAATCGATTAGATGGAAGAATTGACAGGTGAATGCCATATGGACCAACCTTGTTCAAGAAAGCTTAAGATTTTCTTTTATAATTACAAGGGGACTCTGGGATAGGAGATAGAAAATAAATATGATACAATTAAAATATAAAATATAAAAAAATATAAAATATAAAATCTCAGTCCTAAATCTAGTCATTGTTTCTCAATGAGCCCTAGCTTTTTTGGGGGGGAGGCCAAGGGATCACACAGTTAAGTATGGGCTCCCCAATGTACAGCAAACACTATCACTCTTTGTGCTCTCTCCCTCGTCCAATCTTCACTGGTCCCCAGAAACATGAACAACTTCCTCTTCTATTTAACTCATACTCAAGTAATACACCAGAGTGGATATGGAATCAAACTGTTGGAGGTATTTATGAATTGTCTTCTTAACTGAACCAGGAAGCAAGAAAAGAAAGAAGAAGGTTGGTAGGGAAGGAGAAAAGATGAAATGAGAGAGAATAATTTGCTTTTACATTTTTCCAGTGGGACAGAGGACAAAATTGATCTATAAAGTTAACATTAAAGTTAACCCACCTTTATCCCATGTCTAGAATTCAGTCTGTTCTGAACCTTCTAAAATCATTAGCTATGGAGGCTTAGCTATGAAGGGTCATCATTTCTCCACTAAATAAATGATGCTTTCAGCTGGACAGAACAAACATCATTACATAATGAACTCTATATTAGGCGTATGCAAAGCCCAAGAACATAGTGAATCAACTGAGTCTTCTGACAACATCTCCACTGTTTGGTCACACAGCCTGGTCAGAGCCTCAGAGGAACTGATTATACTGTAGAGATGGCTCTTCCACAGAGCATAGAATGCTCCCTGCCACGCCAAGCCACACAAAGTGGCCATATTCATGAGTCCCACACAGTCTTACTTGTTTGAGAGACTTAGCACTCACCCCACACCTGGATACTTAAGTGTTTGGTTTATGGACTCTTAAATATCCACAATACAAAGTTGAGAATCAGCTAGACTCCACTCACAGGAAGTAATTGTCAGGAAAGTTCCCCAACACATCAAAACAATAATAATGGATGGAGCCTGGTGGGTTATATGAATGATCTTGGCTTATGATGTTGCTTTAAAATACTTGGGAAAAGCTGTAGCACTGTAGCACTGTCCTCCCATTGTTCATTGATTTGCTCTAGCGGGCCCAGTAACATCTCCATTGTGAGACTTTGTTGTTACTGTGTTTGGCATATCGAATAGGTCACGGGTAACTTGCCAGGCTTTGCCGTGCGGGCGAAATACTCTCGGTTGCTTTCCAGGCTCTCCAAGAGGGGCGGAGGAATAGAACTTGGGTTGGCCAGGTAGGCCGTGTGCAAGGCAAATGCTCTACCACTGTGCTTGTACCAGCCCTTGGGAAGAGCTGTCATCAGAAAACGGTTCTGTGACTTCAGAGATGTGAGTAAGCCCATCTCTAGTATAGGACTTGAGTTGTAAAAAGTAATCCTGGATAAGACAGTGCAGCAGGGATGCCCTCACTTTGCAGGTGGTCGCCTCCCTTTGGTAAGAGCATTGCAAAGGGTCCCCCAAGCACCACCAGTAGTGATCACTGAGCTTGGACACAGGTGTTAGCTCTGAGCACCTTGAGGTGTGGTCCCCAAATAAAACAAAGCAAAAATGTAATTATTTTGTTGTTCTGATAAGGCTAAAGCTGACAGATCTTTCATTGTGTAAAGTTAACTGTCTCTCGTAATGCAACTAGAACAGCAATCATTTTCAAAAAAGTATTTCAAGTTTGAGGCTGGAGTGATAGCACAGTGGGTAGGGCGTTTGTCTTGCACGCAGCCAACATGCTGACCCGAGTTCGATTCCTCCACCCCTCTCAGAGAGCCCGGTCAGCAACCGAGTATCTCTCCTGCACAACCCAAACAGCAAAAAAAAAAAAAAAAAGCATTTCAAGTTTATATAATATCTATATTTTGTAACCTTTGGTTGTTCTATGTATATACATATATAAATTTCCTTGATCTTCTTATTTTTCTAATTCTCACTTTCACTGATAAAATTCAGTTCTTTAGTTCCCTGTTCTAAGCCCTAGATGTTTCTTTTATGTTCTTCTATATCACAGCATTATATTTCTACAAAGCACTTACTACAGCTTTCTAACTACAATTTGTAATTTGGAAGTTAAAGTCTATCCCTTCCAGTATGTTCTGAATACTCCACTGTACAGAAAGTTCACTCAGAAAACGTATTAAAATGAAAAGTCCTGGGTACTACCCCAGAGTCTAGGAGCATCATAAAGAAAGGTTTACTGAGGTATGCTTTATTGACTCTGATGTTTGAGCAGCATTTTGCTATAGTCATGTTTAGTGATAGAGTTTCCATGGGAACATAGAGATATTGTCAATTGTACTCTGTTCTGGTATTCTACCCTGAGACTTACAGTGTCTAATATGTAACAACTAACAATGAATTACCTTAAAATGAACGAAAAGAAATGTTTGAGCATTAAAGACACTGCGTGTAAACACTGTTTTATGAAAAACCTAAAAGAGTTTAAGCTTTTGTCAAAACCACAAATATTTAAACTTGAAAATGCTGATGTTTTATTGGATCACCATTTTTTGGTGTTTTGTCACGTGTAAAATGGTTTAAAATCTGCTCATGTTAATTTCTGTGTTTTAATTAAGAAGTTGATCTAGTGGGAAAGAGACAGATTTTGTAACTCCCTAAGCTTGACCGGTACTTGCTAGCTATATGGCTGCCGATTACACTCTCTGAGTTACAATTTCTTCATTTGTAACGTAATAGCTGTTAAAATATTTAATTGTGAGTACGGGATTTTAATAAGAAGATATAAACATAGAATTGAGCTGTACTTGGCTTTAAGGGACAAAGAATGATGGCTTTTGTTTGCCTAATTCCCTGTTTCAAGTAAATCGTTTTCAAAACACTTTAGGGAACACTTTGGCAAGCAGTCAGCACTCCTAGCCCCTTTGCCATCATTCTGAGTAATGTTTCAGGAGTAGTGCCGTTCTAATTGGAACTTGAAAGTCTAATGAATATAGTCCTGCTCTTGAATTGGCAGAAAGTGTTTCCTTGATCATTTATTTGGTCTTTGCCATTTTAGAACTATGTATGCTTGAAGACTGAGCAATGCTCCAGAAATTTGACCTGGAATTTGAGACTAGAGCTAGACTAATTTAGCCAGAGACCTCATTTTCTGAAAGGAGGGTGTGACTATTCAGAAGTAACTATTCCAGACTATCAGGACTTTGGATATTATGTGATGGCATATAGCTGGATACTGTTTGATATATATTTTTTAAAGAGCAACTTAAGGGTATATTCAGAAACTAGGACATCTAGAAAGTACAATTACATCTGTGTTTTAAAAGCACCATGCATATGAATATTAACCAGTCATGGCAAAAGAATAGAGCTTGCCAAAAAAGACGTTTTTCTTCTTCTTATAGTCCCTTGAAGAAGTCATTGTAATTGTTTTAGGTCTTACAGGGAGGCAGAGGGTTGGGGGGGGGGGGTAGGGGTGGGAAGATGAGACTTGAAAGGCTCAAGACAGCTTTGGCAATTCCATCTTTTCCAGCTGTGTTAACAAACTTCTGTGAAACAGATGGGTGGTTCACTAAACCACTCAGAGCTGCAAACTCTCGTAATCAATTGACACTTCCTGGTGTTATGAAATCCATAATAAAAATTAACCCTTCCCTCCCTGCTCCAGCAACACCTGGGTTTTTTTCTGTCTTTCCCTCTGTCTTTCACTTCAGCTATTAAAAGAAACATCATTTTCCTTAACCATATTCTGTGAAATTCTCCTTTTCTTTGGAGATGCTGATATCAAAGATGGTGTTTTAGAACTGTTCTTATATAACTTACCTTATATAACTTTGTAGTGGTGGCAGCATGATTTCCTCATGAACACATAACTTGGATGTAAATAGTACCTTGCTGAACAGAGATACTTTCTAGATTTCATGAGATTACAATTCTTATAGTGGACATATTTCTTTTCTTCAGTAACAATCATAATTAATAATGTGTATATAGTCCTAAACATTTCCAAAACACTTCAACATGATCATGTCCTGGAATGTGTTGGTTTAATGAATTTTTCAGCAATATTCAAGCACAAATGGTTTATCAGTGATGATTCCAGATATTGCCTTCCCGGCTGCTTCATTTGCTGTCATTCACTGTCTTTCTAACATCTTTAGAACATGGTGATGTTAGGAATTGAATATAGATAGCATTTTCACCCATTACTTATAATGGGTCTGGCTATTATATTACACTATGAGGAAAATGTTTTAATGAATAAATTTAAAATGCATCTTGCAGAGCAAATAAGTGAAAAATAAAATATGGTTTCCTCAAGATTGTTCTGACTTTAAATCTGCAAATCTGACTGTCTCATCAATCTTAGTCCTGAGTTCTTCACCAAATAACTGATTTTTTTATATAGAGCAAAATCCAGAAAAGGTTTAATAAGGCTCTGGGTATTTATCTCCAACAGAGTAACTTCAAAATAAATTATAATTAATGTTCATGTGAGTACTTATAAAATTAATTTGTTTGAGTTCAGAGCTAGATGTTAAGTTCCCTTTAACCATTTTGTCAGAGAATGCTGTGGAGTCTTTACAAACGTTCCTAATTTTCTTTCCTGGATAAATTTGAATATGGAAAAATGAAAAACAAACACCAATGTCCTTCAAGGCTTTGAGATGTTATATCTCCATCGTTGGATAATATTGAGTTGTTCTTGCTCCTCTTGCAGGGAGCTTAGATTTATTGAGTTACGACCACAACAGTGCCCCTGAGGTACACCCAATTGCATCAAGCACTAATAATCCTATATTGTTTTTCTCTTTCCTTTATGTCACTTATGTGGTTTAGCAATGGCCTTTTTGTATAGACACAGGAAGACAGTTGAAGCTATTTGTAACATGCTTTTGTAACATGGGAGTTAATTGACTCCAAATAATATTTACTCGTGGGCATCCATTACATTTTTCTGACTTAAACCTCAGTTTTCCTCAATTCCTAACAACTCCGAAAGGAGGGTCCCGACAAAGGCACTGGATAGGCCCAGGGTAGGCTGTAAGCTACCTTGGCATCGGAAAAGAATAAGCTAAGTGCCATAAGAAGTATAATAAGTTAAGAGCATGGTCATGGAACAAACTCTGCCATGACCACAAAAAAAAGTAACTGAATAAGGACCCTGCTGGGGTTAGGAAAGACTAACCTCACCTGAGGACTATAGTCTGGGATATATAGCGAGATGTCCCCAGGAGGAGCAGACCCTTAAGCTTAATATATTTCTTACTGGGTTAACACAAAATAACTAGAAATATTATAAATAAATTTACTATGACTACTTAAATGAATTACTAGCTGAGGAAAGGAGAAAGCAATATACCCTCGATGGAATCCCATCCTTAAGCAGATCTCCTAGTAATCTGAGTGCTGAACCCTCCAAAGAGATCTTGTCCTTGAGTTAATCCCCTAGAACTTTCCCTGAGGAGTTGTTTTACATCAGTTTGTTGTTATGACAATGTTCAACCCCACCTATGTGCACCTCCCCTTCATAATTTCTATATAATCATGCTACAAGGGGAAAGAGGGAACTAGGACTAGGCAATGACTAGAAGTTGAGGATTAGACAGAAAATGATAAGGAAAATATGATGATTGGGACTATGACCAAAACTAAACTACAACTGTGCTGTAAGAGGAGAGATCGGACTACATTGGGGAGAAGAGAGAAATAAACTATCTACCCCGTCTACCGACAAGCCTGGTGCCCTGTTTCTCTTTCTCCAGGTCCTTTGTTCATCCTTCACGGTGGGCCAGCCGGGGAAACATTCTCGTCCCTTGTGCCCACACTTTCTTTGGAGATTCACACTCTATTATATCCAGAACTTCTGGCCACTTTATATCTTTAAATCACCGTGGTCAATAACTGTCAGTGAATTAATCCTGCTTGACCATCATTAAGAATTATACTTGGGGGTATGATGCCACCAGCAGGTCAATTTGTACCTGTGAGGCGAGTGCATCAGCAGCCTGATGGCACCGTCAGGCTTTCAGATACCCCAAAATTGCTGCTGTACCTTTAGTCAGACCCCAAAATCTTGGGACAAAGTTTACCAAAAAAGCAAACGGCCAAAAGTTAGGTATGTGGGAGACACACCCACAAACCACCTCTGGCTCAGCTATATAATTGGAGGCATGGCCTCTCTGGTTCCTGATTGAACTGCTTAACGGCCACGATACCAGAGACACAGAAACGAATCTTGGAACCCAAAGGCTTTTGGCAGAAGTGAGTCCTGTTCCTGAAGTAGGTTACTGGCTCTGGATCTGTTCCCCTTGGCGGCTCAGTGACCACCATCCTCCAGAGGCTACTGGACAGTCAAGTTTGAGCCTGCAGTGACGAGATATGCGGAGACTCACCAGATGGGGGTGGAAGCAGCCCTTTCCTCCCCATCCCAGTGAGACCCCGAGTTGCCACCTACAAACGGCCTCTCTGGTTCCTGATCAAGCTAATTAATGGCCATGATCCCAGAGACTCAGAAAAAAAATCTCAAAACCCAATGGCTTTTGGCAGAAATGCATCTGAACTGCATACAAGGTGGCCGCTGCCTCACATCTTCTTGGAAAGCCAGGTATGAGCCGACAGTGACGGGGCAACTGCAGTCTCATGGGAAGGGGGACAGTACTGGCTCGTCCTTCACGCCCTACCAAGGTCACAAGTTGCCCAAACGAGCGGCTCTCTGACAAGGCCATGGCTCCAGAGGCAAAAGGACTTAGTCCAGAGCCTGGCAGCTTGTGGCAGAAAAGTGAATGGACCATGTGTTAAACTACGGTGCCATGCCTCCCTGGGAGGAAAAGGGTGTTGCTCCCTTCCACCTTTTCCCCCCCCAGCAGCAAGGTGACCACTGCCTCAGAGCTTATAGGAAAGCCAGGTATGAGCCAGCAGTGACGGGACAACTGCAGTCTCGTGGGAAGGGGGGAGATAGCAGCTCGTCCTTCACACCCTACCAAGGTCACAAGTTGCCCCCCACAAGTGGCTCTCTGGCACAGCCATAACACCATACGCACAGAAACCAATCTCGTAATTATCTGGCTTTTTGCAGAAATGCAAAATCATTATATGATTCTCATAACCAGCTATAGAAAACAAAGTATTTCACAATCCCTTTTCAGCAATTCTGATTGTTGGGGGGAGGGGGATTCTAAACAATAATGGTGCATCGTTTGTCGAAATAATGAATGTAATCAATGTAGAGAAGAGTTAAGTGGAAATCATCTGCCTCACAGGCATTGGGAGGGGTGGGAGGGGGGATATTGGGGTTCTTGGTTTTGAAAAATGAGTACTGGTGAAGGGAGAGGTGTTTGATCATTGTATGACCGAGACTTAAATCTGAAAGCTTAGTAACTTTTCCCACAGTTATTCAATAAATAAATATAAGAAGAAAAATAAATATATAAAATTATGAAAAAAAAGTAAGATGGAGTTCATGCCCAATTCAATCAGCTAATCAGTGGCTGAATAAATAGCAGTACTCCCACATAAAAAAAAAAGAATTATTCTTTAAGTTGGAGGAATTGAACAATGAACTGAACACATGCTTCACAATGTATAGTTTGGGCTTGCTCCCCAGTACTGTGTTCCTCTGAGCATTGCCAGGACCAAAACCCAACCACAAATCAGGAGCTACCAGTCTCCCTTACTCCTACACCACTGAGCATAACCCCAATCCAAAATATCCTACCATGGAATAGAATTTAATGGGCATGTTTAGATGCCTTTCTCTAACTATGCCTTCCTAACTTTTGTCTTGTACTTCTAACAATATCTAGCACCTTCTCTTAGTACCTGGTTCTCAATGCTTAGTATTTTATGTACTAGTATAATAATTAGAGTAGCTTTCTTTCATACTTCATTTTATTGAGATAGTGATTTGTAATATTGTTCTTGAGAGGTTCAGACATATATCATTCAAGAATAACACCTACTACCATAGTACCCGCTTTCCTCTTCCAATATCATAATGGTCCCTTCTGTCTTTTGCTCTTCCATATGAACACAATTCCATGGACCAACTTCTCCCCAGTTCAGTTGCCTTTGGCCATTAGTAGCTTCATTGCTGTCTCTAACCAGCAAGCTATATTCAGAACAATGAAAGGCTAACATTAGAGCTTAATATCCATGAATTTTAATAGTCCTTTTTATTCTTCCAGCATACTTAAAGACTAAATATTATTCATTCCATTTGGTACATGAGAAGATGCAGAGATGATCATTAAAATCTTCATCAATTAGATTCATACTATAAGTCTGCACTTTATTCTGACATTGCTTCTGCCGAACAAATATTTCAGTCGCAAACATACTTCCATCTAAAACTACCTTTCCTACCAGTCATAATCGTAATTGAAAAATTTGATGAGAATTGGTTTGTGGTGAAAAGCCAAGAGTTCATGTAAACTATGTACAAGGAATGGTTTTGAAATAGGCACTCTGTTGAAAGAACTGGAGAAAACGATTTAGTGAAGTACTTCAAAAAGAATTCCGGTTTCTTACAAGTTATTGGCAGAGACTCCATTCTGATGTGTATCAGTGCATTTCCTCCCTAAATCTTGTTTTGCAAGTGTGTCGGCTAGTTTGCCCTGGTAATTAGCTGCTCTGTTATCACTCCACCCATAAACTTCCTCACAATTCACTAGTTCTTGATTCTTGCTCAGCACCAGAAGGGTCTGTTGACATTTAAACCAAAGCCACAAATGAAAGTATCTTATGCCCCAGACCAATCTAACATATTGATTTTGGAAGTGAGAGTAAATACCTTTCAAAAGATTCCCAGGTAATTTTAATGCAGAGAATTTAAGAGTTAATGTAAAAGACTGAGGCTATTTCAAGCAGTACTTGGCTTCTGTTGAACAGGAAAAACCAGGATAACAAGAGAAGAATAGGAGTATATTCTATTAAAATGTGATAAATATATCAGAAGAATGAAAATAAGAATCTTAAAGCTTTTGCTGTATTTAGTTGATTAGGTTGAAACATGAATTGAAGATTATTTGGTCCAATTTGTATGATGAAGCTTCAACTGATAACCAGATTTAGTTCTTATTCCTTGATTACTCTTTTTGGTCATCTGAAGTATCTGTGGCTGTTCTGTCATTGTCAAAAAGTTTTAAGCATGCTGAAAGTAGACCATAGACCAAACATGATTGCCACTCAATGCCTCTTTTGCAAACCACAACACCCAAGAGGAGAGAGAGAACAAAAGGGAATGCCCTGCCACAGAGGCAGGGTGGTATGGAGGGGATGAGGAGTGGGAGAGATACTGGGATCCATGGTGGTAGGAAATGGGCACTGGTGGAAGGACAGGTATTTGATCATTGTATAATTGAAACCCAAGCACGAAAATTTGTAAGTCTACAACTGTACCTCATGGTGTCTCACTAATAAAAATTTTAAAAAACATTTTAGTCATTCTTGACACAGGACTCAATAGCTTCTTTTTTCAGCATATAATTTACAAAGTTGTTCATCACACAGTGTTTTCAGACTTTCAAGCATTCAATATGCCAGCTCCTATCCCACCACCAGTGTGACTTTCCTTTCACCAATGTCCAGTTTCCCACTCTTCTCCCAAGACTACCCCCTTACTCCATGTCACTTGTTACAACAAAATAGCAAGTGGAATTATCAAAAAGTAGACACAGAAAAGTAAATTTGTGATCATTGTTATACCTTATAATTGTATTATCTAAAGATTTACAAGCTGGTTGGTATTTATTTATACTTTTGTGTTATTATTTTTGCTCATTGAATTTGATTGGCTTTTATGAAACTTTCCACCAAATTTGCCATGCTCCTTCTGGACTGTTGTACTGTGAAATATAGAGGAGGTGTGCAGCCTCACAGGAAGACACACACTCCAGGAGGTATAGAATTGTACTTTTTTATGTTGGAAGAGGTCAGGTATAGTGGCTGCTGGGCCTCTCTAGAAGCATATGGAACTCGGAGAAACCTGTCCACCACTGTTTCAAGAAAGCCTCAGATCCAGCTACCTGGGATGATTAGGTGGCTTGGTAACTCAGTAACTTCTTAAAGAGGAACAGTGCTCTGTCTTCAGTTCATGGACTTGTAGTGGAAAGGGAGAACAGGCAGAAAGCAACTACTTGGAGCCTGGCTCAGCTGTGAGGGTTGCAGCTCTACCATGAGTCACATTTACTCACAATACAGATTTGACCTAGAGGCCCCGAGTGGGCAGAGAGGAATATCCCCATTTAAATATTATGACTTTTTTGTACGCTAAAAGACAATATGTACGTATTATTGTATCCTAAAACAAAGTACTCAGGATCTCAGTAGAGAAGCTCAGTTTAAGATTTAAGCAAGAACAGAAATGTTAACTCTTGTGTTAATATAGAAACTCAGTTAGCATACTATTGTGGTCTAACTATGGGCTAGATAAATGTCTTTTGATACAATGTAAGTACCAAGAAATAAATCAAGCAAAGCTGTCCATATATCACCAGCCTAAAGCAATCTCTTTGGGGATATGGTGCCACCAGCAGGTCAATCTGTATCTGTGAGGCAAGTGCATCAGCAGCCTGATGGCACCTTCAGACTTCTAGATACCCCAAAACTGCTGCAGTGCCTTTGGTCAGACCCCAAAACCTTGGGGCAATTTTTCCAAGAAAGTAAACGGCCAAAAGTTAGGTATGTGGAAGACTCACCCACAAACCACATCCGGCTCAGCTATATAATTGAAGGCATGGCCTCTCTGGTTCCTGATTGAACAACTTAACGGTCATGATCACAGAGACTGAGAAACAATCTCGAAACCCATTGGCTTTTGGCAAAAATGCAATGCGTCCAGTCCCTGCAGTAGGCTACCGGTGCTGAGCCACCCCAGGTGGGAATAGGTTTTGTGCCTTGGCCTGTTCCTCCTGGCGGCCCAGTGGCTGTCATCCTCCAGATGCACTGGACAGTCAGGTTTGGGCCCAAACCCGCAGTGATGAGACATGTGGGACCTCATGGGATGGGGGTGGAGCCGGCCCTTTCCTCCCCATGCCAACGAGACCCTGAGTCTCAGCCCACGAATGGCCTCTCTGGCTCCTGATCAAGTGACTTAATGGCCATGATCCCAGAGACTGAGAAACAAATCTCAAAACCCAGCGGCTTTTGGCAGAAATGCATGTGGGCCACGCAGTAGGTTACTGTTGCTGGGCCACCCCAGGGAGAAAAGGGTGCTGTCCCTCCGCCTGCTCCCCCTTGGTGGCCACCATCTTCCAGAGGCCATTGGACAGTGAGGTTTGGGCCCTCAGTGAAGAGACACAAGAGGCCTCACAGGATGGGGTTGGAGCCGGCCCTTTCCTCCCCATCCCAATGAGACCCTGAGTTCCCTCCCACAAACAGCCTCTCTGGCTCCTGATCAAGCTACTTAATGATCCCAGAGTCTCAAAAACAAATCTTGAAACCCAACGGCTTTTGGCAGAAATGCATGTGGGCCACGGAGTCGGTTACCAGCACTGGGCCACCCCAGATGGGAATAGGTTTTGTGCCTTGGCCTGCTCCCCCTTCGTGGCTTGGTGGCCTCCATCTGCCAGAGACCATTGGACAGTCAGGTTTGGGCCTGCAGTGACGAGACACGTGGGGCCTCATGGGATGGGGGTGGAGCCAGCCCTTTCCTCCCACTCCAACGAGACCGCGAGTCACTGTCCACGAGTGGCCTCTCTGACTCCTGATCAAACTGTTTAATGGCCATGATCCTAGAGACTCAGGAACAGATCTCGGAACCTAGCAGGTTTGGGCAGGAAATCTCTCCAGATATAATTGTTAAAATTTCAGAATTTCAAAATTGTGCAACCACTACTGCAACATGCGACATCATATATTATTCATGACCAGCAATAGAAAACAAATTGTCTATTGTTGCCTTTTCGGCAGATCTGAGTGTTGGGGTAAAATCCCAAATAATAATGGTGGGTGTGGTGTCGAAATGTTGAATCTGATCAAAGCATAGAGAGAGTGATTGAAGATCATCTACCCCACACATAAGGGGAGGGTGTGGGATGGGGGTATACTGGGGTTTTTGGAGGTGGAGAATGGGCACTGGTGAAGGTATGGGTGTTTCATTGTATGACAGAGACTTTAACCTGAAAGCTTTGTAACTGCTCTCACTGTGATTCAATAAATAAAATTATAAAAATTGGGGGAAAAAGGTAAGGTGGAGTTCATGAAAAATTGAATCAGCCTAATCAGTGGCTGAATAAATAGCAGTACTCCTACATAAAAAAAGTAAAGCAATCTCTTTGATAAGATACTACAGAGGAATAATGAAAATAGTAAGGACATTAATCACTTAATATTCTACAAATTCACGCTGTGGTAGACGTTTTCTTTAACATTTTAAATGCATTATATTTTTTTCTGATTCTGTTTTAGGTTGAGTATTATTACCTCCATCATGAAGATGAAACTTTTTAGGCTCAGAGAGTTTGAGATCCTTTTCTAAAGTCACACAGCAGAGAATGGGGTTCAAATTTGAATATAATTCAGTTTAAAAGTTTATAACTCTTTCTTCTATTTGCTTTAAAAATACCATCCTTTAAGTGAAGGATTGCAGGGAAATAGGTCAGAATCTTATTGCAATGCTAAGAAAGAACTTCCACTATAAATGAGCTCCTAGAATGTATCCATAAAAATAATTATTAAATGTTATCAGAAAAATCTTATCACAGGTCATTTTGAAACATGCATCAGAAAGCAAATATTATTCCTAGAGTTTTTTATACCACCAGTAAACTCTTAGTTACAGGATTATTTGCTCATTTTTCAATGAGTTCTACAATAAACAAGCATCTTCCTCCTACTCATTTTTTCTCCAAGTGGTGGTCTCTCAATGTAAAAGGAAGTATGGTTTTCAAGTCAGCTTTTTATGTCTGGGTGAGATTACTTGAATCGTCTCAGTTCTCTAATAAACAGAATTAATGGTATTGGGATGAGCTTCTAACAAATTCCAAACAATATGTTCCTCTGTACCATAACTCTTCTCTGACAGCTCACCAAGATGGTACATTTAACGGTTCCATAAATTTGTGTAATGGTAAACAAATGACTAATAAATGTCTGGGTGTTCAATGAAAACATTCAAATGAACATATTGCAGAAATAAATAAATGGCCATTAAAAGCTTAACAGTAACTTCCATACATGTGAACCTATAGTCTGGGAGAACATGATGGTTTGGGAAAATGTACAAATGGACAAATTATTAATGGCTCTGCTTTAAAAAATTGATGTTTATTCAGCAACATAAATAGGGCCCCTGTCCAAAGCGGAAGTCTCTCGGCTTCTGGCAATAGCTTTCATATTTATAATAATCAAATAATAGAACCACAAAGCCCTACTGAGTTTCAATAAGTGGTTTGTTCTGTCCCTTTAATTCTTGCAGATTATAGTTTTTTAAATGTTCTTTTTATCTCTAGGGAAGTTGATTCAAGATCCATGATGATAAATTTCACTACATTAGAACTTTAGTGAGCATAATATATTGAATAATAAAATATTTCTCTCCTTGCCATTATTTTATCTGCTAATCCATCTGAATTCTTTCTTCACTCCCTCTTATAGACATGTTGTGTCCAAAATCCCAAACTAGTGTCCCTTTCCTACTCATCAGTGAATTTTTTTTATAACCTTGTAATTGACTTTTATTCTTGTGTTTTTTTGTTCGAGGGCTATACCCTGCATTTCTCTGGGCTTACTTCCCGGCTCTGTACTCAGAGATCACTCCTAGCAAGGCTCAGAGCATTATAAAGGGTCCCTGGGATCACACCCATGTCAGCTGTGTGCAAGGCAAATGCCTCGACTACCATTTTGACCCCTATCATTCTTTTTTTTTATGGGAAGGACTATTTTTAAATTTTTTTATTTATATTTTTATTAGTGAAACGCCATGAGGTACAGTTGTAGATTTACAAATTTTTGTGCTTGGGTTTCATTTATACAGTGATCGAATACCCATCCCTCCACCAGTGCCCATTCTCCACCACCACGAATCCCAGTATCCCTCCCACCCCCCGTCCCCCCATCCTACCCTGCCTCTGTGGCAGGGCATTCCCCCCTGTTCTCTCTCTCCTTTTGGGTGCTGTGGTTTGCAAAAGAGGCATTGAGTGGCAACCGTGTTCGGTCCAGAGCCTACTCTCAGCACACATCTCCCATCCTGGGAGAATCCTCCCAACACCCTTTATTCGGTCCTCCATTCTCTATCTGAGCTGCCTTTTCCCCCCAACATGTGCGGCTGGCCTCCAAGCCATGGAGTAAACCTCCTGGCACTTAAAACCTGGTACTCTGCTATTCTTGGGTGTTAGTCTCCTATTTTGTTACTTTATGTTCCCCAGATGAATGCAATCTTTCTATGTCTGTCCCTCTCTGATTCACTTCGCTTAGCATGATACTTTTCAGGTAGTACCACTTGTATGTAAATTTCATGACTTTTGACCCCTATCATTCTTAAATACTATCTGTTAATCCTTAACCTTCTTAGATAAACTTTCTCCCATTTCTCTTTTGCTCAAAAATATTCATTGAGTGGGCCTAACTAAGCTTCTAAGGTTCAGTCTTAAATTAAATACATTCAAAAACCCAATTCCTAGCTTTTTTTCAAATGTAGCTATGAGGAGACTTCCATTTTCAGTTTTAATTGAATGTGGCTTAGGAATAGCAAATGAGAAAAGAGGAAAGGAGAAGGTAAAGGAGAAGTAAGAGCTGGAAAAAAATTAATAAAGGAAGGAGGGAAGGA